>NC_069380.1:43521875-44206250 GCF_027475565.1 Acinonyx jubatus | reverse complement strand
TATCTTCTTCACTAGCTTTCAATTTGACAGACTCAGTGATGATTTTCTTAGCTGTCACACTCAAATTGTAAGATTTCTATACTTTTCCTCTTTACTTTCTATCATCTGATAAATGAGATTGGAATTCTTATTATGGACTGCAGCAGAGTATTTGGGTGTTCTTCAAACAAAAAACAATGAACTTTATAGCCACATAAAATGATTGATTTTTTATAAAGTTGTGCACTCATTTTACCCTCAGTATTCATTCTCCTTTTTCCTGACAGAGTTTCTTGTTGACTTTTGTTATTAGGAGACTGGGTTATATCTAGTTACTTAAGCACAAAATTAATACGAACATTAGAGATGTCAAATCCATTTCAGCTCATTTTTTGTCCCAATTCTTCTTAAAAATTTTTTTCTTTTTCTCATTCAAATATGTCAATCTATGTAACTTCATTATTTTATATTATATATTGATATTTAATTAGTATTCTACTTTGTGGGCTATGTGTCCCTAGAAACAACATAAGATTAAATATATTTTTTTCTCTTCAAATGTGTTTCCCAGCATTCCTTATATTAGCCACCATGTAAAGGCAAACTATTATGCAGAGAACTGTGTGTATTTTTTTGCAATTATAAACGTTAGAGAATATACCATACCCTCATCTTAAATCACTGCTTTTGGTGTCTATAACAAGTAGTGATTAAATGACTTGCTTTAAAATCTGGATTTGCCACCTACAGAAACCTGTATTTTATGGGTATGGAATTCTGTATTATTGCTCAAACTGCATTACGGGCATCTACCCTAAGCTTTTACACTAGCAGAATAAATAGAATATATCCTAGAAATTGTTTTTAACAACTTTCAAATATTTTATAATATTTTAAATGCAATATGGTACTGAATTCCTACTAGGAAACTCTAAGTAGCATGAGTCATTTAGTACCAACTCAGAATAAAACCACGCTATTAGAAACAAACAAACTACCGCCACCACCAACAACAACCACAACAACAACAAACAGTTACAGGCTATTAAAATAGAGCAGTGATTCAACTTCATGAGGCAATTTTCACTCTGATAAAATTAAGATAGAAATGCTCCACTACTGTTACATTACCGTCTGGCATTTACTCTAAGTTACCAACAAGGAAAGAAATCTGTGGGGGGAAACTGAAGCTTTTCTGACTGTCCAGGCTAATTATAAGAGCCATGAAAAACTCTAGCATGAGGCAAGGTAACAATGTAATAAGTAATCACCATTGGCATTTGCTGATGGGTTCTCCCATTTCATTTTTTCTCTTTCTGTCGGAATTTTTTTAAGTATCATTTTAAAGCCTGGAATTGCTTTCAGTGTTGTACTTTGAGACGCTGCTGTGCTTTCTGTAATGTTTCTGACTACATTTTTTCTTCACAGTGTGAGTTTTTCTTTATCTTCTTCCAACGTAATAGGGCACTAGACATTGGTGTACTTGGCCTTCATTTCTTAATGACATTTTAATTTTTTAAAAATTTTTACTATTTTTAAAGTTTTTATTTAAAGTCCAGTTAGTTAACATACAGTGTAATATTAGTTGCAGGTGTACATTATAGTAATTCAGCACTTCAATACATCACCTGGTGTTTATCATGACAGATGTACTCCTTCACCCTCATCATCCATTGCACCCACCCCTCACTCCCTTCCCCTCTGGTAACCATCAGTTTGTTCTCTACAGTTAAGAGTTTGTTTCTTGGTTTGCCTCTCTCTTTTTTCTCCTTCACTTGTTTGTTTTGTTTCTTAAAGTCCATATATGAGTGAAATCATATGGTATTTGTCTTTCTCTGACTGACTTACTTTGGTTAGCATAATACTGTCTGCTCCATCCATGTTGTTGTAAATGGATGAATAATTTTTTATGGCTAGTTTTTTTATGGCTATTTTTATGAATAGTTTTTTATGGCTTAATAATATTCCACTATATATCTCACGTGTTCTTTATCCATTCATCAACCAATGGACACTTGGGCTGTTTCCACATCTTGGCTATTGTAAATAATGCTGCTATGAATATCAAGGTGCGTATATCCCGTTGAATTAATATCTCTGTATTCTTTGCATAAATATGTAGTAATGCCATTGCTGGGTCATAGAGGAGTTCTATTTTTAACTTTTTAAAGAACCTCCATACTGTTTCCAGAGTGGCTGTACCAGTTTGCATTCCCCCTCACAGTGCAAGAGGGTTCCCTGTTCTCCACATCCTTGCCAACACCTGTTGTTTTCTTGTGTTGTTGAGTTAAGCCATTATGGCCAGTACAAGATGGCATCTCACTGTAGTTTTGATTTGTTCTAATTATATTTTTAAATGTTTTGTGTCAAAATCTAGGCTAGAGTTCTTCATGGAAGAGAATTTTGAACAATATACAAGAATTTACATGCAAATAATATTTGAAATGAAGAATTAAAAAATCAAGTGCAAAATTGTTATAGGTCAAAAATATAAAAGTTTAGTATAGAATTTTTTAAAGCCCCATGAGTTGCATAGTCACAATATTCATAATACATACTACCATTCAAATAGCATCTTCGAGCCTCCTTCTCCCCCTTAAAAGACTGCCAAAAAAATCCCATTAAATGACATTCCTGGAGTTCATAGGTAGGAGAAAGTTCTTTAGATAAAATATGCCTTGAGAACGAAGAATTTAAATTTTGTTAATAAATTAAAAGTAGAAATCTACCAATATGTTAACAAAATTGGGAGTGAAAGAGATAAGTAAAAGCGATTTCAAGACTTCAGTCCAGAAGGTAAAGAAATTAGAGAGTAAAAACAGTTAAGAGAATATAAATGTGGAGCAGAAAAAAAGTGAAAATACTAAAAAAATTTAAACTGATGAGAAAGAAGACAAATGTTGCAAGTCCAGTGCACTATCCATTGTGCTACAGAGCCACCTAAGAAGACAAATGTTAAATTGAGGCAAACCTTGTACTCCTAAAATGACAAAGGAAAATGTGGGGAATCATGAAAAGTAGGATAGTTACATACAAAATAAAACAAAACATGGAAATTCTCATGACCATTGAGTTTTCCTGGAAAACAGTCTCTATTTATGAAATTTTCAAGTCTAATAGAACCCTAAAATGTTGAGTTCTGGACTCTTTGTTAATAAATTCACAAGGAATATAGAAGTATTTCATAGGGGCACCTGGGTGGCTCAGTCGGTTAAGCGTCCAACTTTGGCTCAGGTCATGATCTCACAGCTCAGGACTGTGAGCCCTGCGTCAGGCTCTGTGCTGACAGCTTGGAGCCTGCAGCTTACTTCAGATTCTGTGTATCTCTCTCTCTCTCTTCTCCTCCCCTGCTAATGCTCTGTCTCTCTCTCTCTCCCCCCAAAATAAATAAACATTAAAAACAATTTTTAAAGAAGTATTTCATATAAGATGTGATTTTTTTTGAGAACAAATATTTGCTGTCTATACTTGGAAAAATATCAACAGCCTTTAAAGAATGTTATAGACTATTTGAATAATAAAAAGCAACACAGCTTAATTAAAAATTACCTGAATAAAATAAGAACAATTTGCAAGAGGAAAAGATGAGTCCTAAGTCAGAACTTTTCTGAGAACTGGATTTTCTTACCTACAAATATGTATATAACATTATCTATCTGGTCCTGTGTCTCAACTAGGAATATGCACCTGTAAAATATCAGGACAGTGATGTTCAGAGCAAAATTCTCTGGATAGGGCTCAATCCATCTCTTGGAACCTGTAGCTAATGTTGATGGCTGATAGAGAATACTTTACACCTCAGTTCCTCTATTTTTTTCTTTATTTTCTGTCAGAAGAGATGTTCTTCAAAATGGAAAGTACAGTGAAGATATTGGCTAAGACATATAAAATGCCAGCAAAGGTAGAAAGAGTGTAAATAACTACTCAAAGTAAGTTTCATATCTGGTCGAGATATACTAAAATGCTAAGCATACAAATGACACTTTCCCCATACTTAATTTTTTTTTCAACGTTTATTTATTTTTGAGAGAGAGAAGCAGAGTGTGAGCAGGGTAGGATCAGAAAGAGAAAGGGAGACACAGAATCTGAAGCAGGCTCCAGGCTCTGAGTGTTAGCACAGAACCTGGCACAGGGCTCAAAGTCACAGACTGCGAGATCATGACCTGAGCTGACATCGGATGGTTAACCAACTGAGCCACCCAGTCGCCCCACTCTCTCCATACTTTTGAAGCGCATCAGCCATCAGGAAAGAATCCATAAAGCTAGAGGAAAACAAATAGGCTGCTTTCCGAAAAGGGGGGAGTGGGGTTTTCAGTTAGTCCAATGAACTTGATATTAATGATATGGACTAATGGATTTTAAAATTTTGTTAGCCCTAAAAGAGAGATCAGTGACCATTCTTCATGATTTGCTAGGTTAATTTGGACAAATAAATGTCACGGACAAAGGATATCTTTATTTCAAGAAGGCATTTGATTTTTTCATGTAGATAAAGTAAAGCAATGGTGGCATATAAAAGATTATTTGTTTGTAGCTGAACAATTTTATGAAAAAGCCAGTAAAGAATAGAATGATGGGAAATTTTCCCCTGTTCTCTCTGTGAGTTTGATTATTTAATAGTTGTATCTGTTACTTTGCCAAAAGTTAGAGATCACACTCATTAAGTTTGTGTGATTGCAAGCTGGAAAATACTGCAAACTTGTGTATGACAGTACAAAAGAATGCTGGCAGGTTGAGATGCTGTTTAATAAACATGTAAGCTCTGGATTAGGTCTAAAAATAAATCAATGCAGAATATGTAAGATGTGTCTGAATAGTGCTATATTTCAGGCGCCATTCAAGATTTTAGTTGGCATTGGTAAAACTGTCATTTTTTTCCCTGTCATTATCCAAAAAATAGACAAATGTGATTTCATTCTCAGGCGCATAGTTAAAGCTGACACAGCCAAAATAACAATCAATTATTACTTATCTGTTAATGGAAAAAGCAAAGAAAAACATCATATCAAAGTGTATTGTCCAATTCAGTGCTATCCTTGAAATATTTTGTATGAGAAGCCAAGAAAAACATTTGTCTCTCAACAGACAAGAGTTTTTATAAATCATCTGGTCCCACTGCCTACAAGTGGCATCTGAGATGTTATGTCAACTAATTGAACAAAAAACATAAATAAATTATTTGGCACTCCAAACAAGTGACTTATAAGATTTATATAAAATTAAATTTTATTTTAAGCTACATGCTAGGTAGCATTAGAATTATACGTGCTTTCTATGCATATAGAAAACTATGCCCCATAATAAACACATAACCAAATTATCAGTACAGAGTGATAGAAACAGAAATGAACTCCTTATTTTCCAGCTATTCCTCCCCATTTTCTTCAAAGAATACATTAAATTTGAAAAAAAAACAGAAATGACTTTAGGGTTAGAAAACATCTTAATTTTAAATTTGTTAATGTTTATTTTTGAGAGAGAGGGAGACAGAGCACAAGCAGGGAAGGGGCAGAGAGAGAGGGAGACAGAATCCAAAGCAGGCTCCAGCTTCTGAACTGCCAGCACAGAACCTGACACAGGGCTGGAACTCATGGACTGCATGATCATGACCTGAGCCAAAGTCAGATGTTTAACTGACTAAGCCACCCAGGTGCCCCAGAAAACTTCTTAATTTTATATTCATGTGCTGTATATTTTGGCTGAACACTAGAGGAAAATAAGCTAGTTTTAATTTTTGGAAAGGAAATAACTTTTAGAATGTGGAAAATTAATAAAAAGTGAAGAATTCTTGTATTTCCAAAGTAAATTTTCAAATATTTTGGCCCACATTTTTTTTAATTACTAGAAAGTGGTGGTATAATAAGGTATACAATTTGGCTTATTCCTGATTTAACTGTGAACTTTTCTGTAGGCTGAGCGTGAACAATCCATAAGCCTTCATTTTCTTTTGTAAGATCCGCTTTGCAACTCTGTCTACAATTCCATTATGAGGATTTCATTTTTTGTTGTTTTTACAGTATGGAGCTTATAGTAGCCAGTGAAGGGGTATGGCAGTCTTTAGACAGATGAGTAGGGCAGTCAGACATTGCTCAAAAGAGCATACCTTAATTAATAAAATAAATATTATGGTGATGAGAAGCATTGAAAAAGGCGACATAAAAAGAACAATTTAGAAATATTTGAGAAGCTATAGCTTTTACTGCTGGAAAGTGCATGCTTTTGTCAATGAAGATGTCTTTAGGAGATCAGTGACAGAAAATCAAGGAGAAAGTAATGAGAAGTTTGACTAGAACTCATCATTGGGAGTTCACCTAAAGAATTTCTATTTGTTTTTTAATGCACACAATCCAATATGTCACCAGATTCCATATTAATGTCTCCATCTTTATCTTAATGGATCTAGTAAAAGCATTTAAAGTACTTTATCTCTACATACCTTCTTTACCTATCCTTTGAGACACCAATATCTCTTGGTTTTATGTATTTTTCACTGGAAAATTCTCCTTACTTTCATGTATGGATTGTTCCAGGACTCTGTTCTTGGTCACTTTACCTTTGATACATGCAGTCACAATCTACATGATCTGACCCCGTGGCATGATTTAAATAATTCCAATAAAAAACAAGGTTTCTAAATTTATTACTCAAATTCTTAACTTGCCCCCAAACTCAAGAACGTATGTCCAAATAGCCTAACCAACATCTTCACTTCACGCTGAATTCTTGCCTATAGTCACATCTCCTTCTTTTCTCCATCTCAGTATGTGTCAAAATCATTTTCCAAGTTGCTAAGATCAAAGAACTTAACATAAGATTTAAATAATTCTATATTCCTCTTTTTCCCTCTTTTCCTGTTAAATCATAGCCAATCCAATCACACATTCTCTCAACAGTACCTTTGGAAAATATCTCAAGCACATCTCCTTTCCTTTGCTACTTTCTGTGATCAAACCATTATCATTACTCATTGCATCTCTTGAAATAGGCTTCTAATTGTTGGCTTTGATTTCACCTTTGTCCAAGCAATCTGTTCTGCATACAGAAGTTAGTGATCCTTCTAAAGCATAATATCTTAATAGTTTTACATCTTATACAGAATAAAATCCAAAGCTCTTACCTAGGCCTACAAGGCCTTACAGACCTTACAGACTCAATATTCTTGCCATTTCTTATAACTTTCTTTCTTGTTCTTCCACTGCAGATACACTGGCTTCCTTGCTGTTTCTTTTCTTCTCCTTCTCCTTCTCCCTCTCCCTCTCCCCCTCCCTCTTCCCTTGCCTCTTCTCTTTTTCCTTTTCTTTCTCCTCCTCTTCCTCCTCCTCCTCCCTACCCCTCCTCTCTCCTTGTGCTCCTCCCCCTTTCCTCTTCTTCTTTTCTTCTTCATCATCATCTTTTTAGAGAGAGACCACAGGTGGGGCAGAGAAGGTGAGAGAGAGAGAATCTTAACAGGCTCCACGTTCAGCATGATGCCCAATGCAGGGTTCGATCTCACAACCCTGGGATCATGACCTGAGCCAAAATCAAGGGTTGGACGCCTAATGGACTGAGCCACCCAGGCATGCCTGCCTTGCTATTTCTAAACCACCAATAATTCTCTGACTTATTTTTTTCTCTTCTGGGGAAGCAATCCCCAAATATATATATATATATATATATATATATATATATATATATATATATATATATATATATATATTCTGTGTTTACTCATTTCCTTGAGTTACTTTTAAATTATCACATTATCAGAAAATGATAACTTCCTCCTTTCAAATTAGCATTTTCCCCAACTTGGTTTGGTTCCCTTTCAACTCAAAGGACACTACATGAGAATAGGTACTTTGCCTCTTTTTTTTTTTTTACTGCTGTGATCCTAGATTGTAGAAGTCCTGACATGTAATAGCTCTTAATTGATATCTGTTGAATAAATGAGTGAATACATTAATGAATAAACAGCAATGAAATATGTTTTGGTTTCATATTACAGAAGAGAACGTTGAAGCTCACATGAAGAGAGGTCTACTTGACCACATTTAGACAGCCTGTAAGTAGCACAGTCCATATTTCAACTTCAGTTACTTTTCTCCAGTTTTGTCTCACTACTCAAAGTAGTATGAGTAGTAGTATGAAGCAGCCCATAATCAAGTTATAGAAAGGTAGTAGAACTTGGGTCCTTCTTTCAATGTTCTGAGTCCTTTAGTCCTCCTTCCTATTAGAAAACTCACTTTTTAAAGACATAGTGAAACACTTCTGGTTCCCCCAATACTTCATATAACTTCTGAGCCTCTAAACACGCTCTTCTTGTTGAGAAGCCTATCACTTTACCTACCCTCTTTACCTATGCAACTCTTCATAATTTCTTGAAACACACTTTTGTCCTCTAGGATGTCTCAGCTCATACTCCCCAATCCACACTCCCAGGGGCAGAATTGAATTAAACTCCACCCTTCTAATTTCATAGCATATTGTAAATTCCTCATTCAAGCACTGTGATCTGGCTGTCTTTGGTTTACTTGTTTGTCTTTCTATAAAACTGCTTAATGACAGAAACTGACCTGTGTATACCTTTAAATATTTTTTCCTCAGTATGTAATAATTCACATGCTTATGGTATAAATAGGATTTTTCAAAATCCCAAAATATAAGGAATACAGTGAAAGTTATAATCTCACCTTCATTTCTTTTTTTTTTTTTTAGATAAAGCATCATATAATCCTGAACATTGATGACAAATTTAAAATCTAGGAGGGAGAATGAAGTGCAGTGTACTGTGAGAGGGATTATTATAGTATTGATCCACTTAGTGGGTTGTTTCTATTGTAGATACACAATTTTCTAAATCAATGAAAATTAATTAATTTGATCACATCAAAATGGCAGATTCATACTGATGAATAATTAAATTGATATCACTTTTGGTGTATATATTCAGTGCAATTTAAATACTTGATAGAGTTTTGTCTACAACTCACTAAAAAAGGACAAATAATCGATTGTTATTATCAGCACCTGGTAAGAGAAAAGAGAAAAGTAGTGTGAGAAGAACAACTGTGAATCTTAAATGAGAATCACATAATTATGGGTAAGAAAGCTGTGGAAAGTACAGGGGAGATGTTAGGATAAATGAATGTATCCAAATAGGGGGACTAATTCCCAGATACCATATATAGATACGCACACATTTATATGTTCACAGGATGATAAAGATCTTTATGACTGAAAAGTTAGGACTCTCGATATAAAAAATACCTATGAGACAGAAGTGAATGTTCCTAAATAATCAGCTTGAGGTTGCCCATAACCTTTATTCCTAAGAGAATGAGAATTCCCTCTATGAGTTACAGAAGCCCCAAAATATTTAGTTTTGAATAAATATTCAAAATGAAACATATAAGATTATGACAACCTGATTTTCAGTGCAACAAATTTTGAATATGGTTAAGTTGTGTAATTAATAGGTACTTCAGAAATGATAGTCTAAAATAAATACTTCCAAAAATTCAGAGATTGGAAAATGTAATGCTAGATCTCTTAGAGGAGTCCACCAAGATACTTAAAGCAGAAAACAAAACAGCAAGGGTCACCAAATCAGAATATGTCAATATATGTTAACTCCACATTAAATTCATTTTCAACATGAAATCAAAAATATTACAAATTTTATATATGAGCTACCGTGTTGTTGAGAAAAGCCAGTTATCAAATTTTGGATAGTTTCCTGCCCATAAAAATATCAATTGTTTTATTATGCCTCATTTATTACCTGGATCATCTACTTATTACCAGAATAATATTAAGGAAAGAAAAACATTTTCAGTAAAAACAGTGAGTTTGGCTTCTAGATAATACTATTTTTTTAAGTGATATAACATGGGAAGGTGTGATGGAAATCTAAAAGCTAGACATCATATCTCATTACAAACAAGAACAGTTCTATGGTTCACTACATTTTTTTAATGAGTTAGGACAGTTGTAAGTTGTTAAGGGGTACGTTTTAAACTTAATCAGTAATGGAAACATTAAGTACTGTACCATTAAAAATATGTTTCAGCATCTCTTAGGAGAGCATCACCCTGGAGATCAACTGGTTTTTTCCTCAATTAATCTAAAACCATCTGATTTTCTTTCAACAAATAAAATTTAGCTTTTCTTGGTTTGGTGGGTCTATATTTGTTCAACACCAGATTAGTTACCTAATCTATAGCACAAAAAATTTGTATCTTAGTCTGTTAAATTACCCTGTATGCAATATTCTTTCACTGAGAGAAACTTGTAAAACAAAGACTAGTGGTGGGACCAGGATGTTAAGCCTCCAACACCTGCTCAGTACTTGAGCATACACTCTCTGAATGCGATATCACACGTTTTTGTTTTCAAATTTTATTTATTTTCCATCCATCATACTTTCTCTTCTCTTTTTCAGCTCACTATTTGAATTGCCACATGTTTAGAATACAGACTTCCTTTTTCATGGCTAGAAATACATTCTTACAGTATATAAGAAACAGCTAAATGAGCAAATAAGATGTTGCAATCTATATAATAATAGAAAAAGAAATTTTAAAAAGCAAATCAAAAGTGTCTCCACAGTCCCCAAATCCTCATTGTGAGTGGGAACCTCTGTGTCTATTTATTTTCTTGTTCTGTGTTTTAGTGAATGGTTAGGGCTTGTGAATATATATTTCTTTAAATTATTTAAATGTGTGAAGTTAAAAAGTACTAGGCCAGTTGAGATTCTTTTCTATTTAATGGTCTACCAACGAAGCTTAAATAGATAGATTTTAGGTAAAGGCAAATCCCACATCTCTACTTTTGCTGAATTATTAAAAAATGCAAATGCCTATTTTTGGCATTGCTCTTTATATTACTGAAAAGGACATCAATTCAAGTGCCATCATTATCTATTCTAGGATATACTGTTTTTAAAGTAGATATTTTCCATATGTATGTCAGAAACTCAAAATGTAAGATTCACTTAAATAATGAGTATATCAACACATGCATACATGTAAATGTGCTTGTTTATTTGAATGATTTCTGGGAAAAGTTATTTTTGAACAGAATAGAATTATTAGAAAAAACTTATAATAAACTCTAACTTCTATAATTTATTGTGAATCATAGAAGAACCTATTTTTTCAAAATCAGATGTACCTGCTTTATTTATTTCAATATGGCAGTTTCAAATATGATCTTTCCATTCTGATTAATATCATAGGGTATTGTTAATAAATTCTTAAATTATTTTTAGCTTAAATTGCCGCAGCATTTCCCTTAATATCTTTGAAATCTAAGAAAACAAAGGATTCATAATTGCAATCAGGTTGTTTTCTTAAAACCTATATTGTAATAATAGCTTCATAGCTCTTATAGTTATCATCCATAATGCCACCAATTTTCATTAAATATAATAAAATGTAATGGTAATGTATTTTCATTTAAAAACCAAAAAGAACTATTGTCAACAATGTACATAATGATAGGATAATAATGCCAACAGTAGAAGTAATAATGGCAGTGATAAATAATAGTTGTATTTAAAACAAAAGAGAAATTTGTGCATATGTAAGGTTAACCTGGAAACCTCTTGTGAGGTTCATATCTTTCTAATTAAGAAAACAAATTTATCTGCAATCAATTATTACTTATAGTTCTAGATTTTATGATTATGAAAGATACTTTTCTTCTAACAAATCTTTCAAGAAAATAACTTAGTATTATTCATCTTCTTTTGCGGTGATTTCTTATTTTTATTTTAATTAAAAAGAAACATGATGATTTAATTGTTACAGAATCTTTAATATTAACTTCATTCATTGGCAGCGTTCTTAGAGACAGATATCCCCCGCTTTCCGAAAGTTCACGTTAATGCTACTTCACTTTTAGGAAATACAGTAGGTACATTAGTAGGGTAATGGCTTTCTTCATAAAAAATTAAAAATCCTTTTTGGATTTCTTTTGGTTAGTGAAAACAGGTACTAAGGCAGGTCTTTCATAAAAGCAAAATATCCTACAGGCAACTTTCAGAAAGTAGGGAAATACTCCACTTTCTTCCATTTTAGCTTACAAAGGGTTTCATAGAAGTGCTGTACCCTCAGATAGCTGTGGGGGCGGGGCATGATTTTTAAGTGAAGGTTGAGAGCATTAAATCCTTGAATGGCTCCAATTACCCACAGATTAACTAAGATGCAAGCAAAATGTTTCATGATCCCAGCCCTGCTTATCTCTCAGATCTTATCACTTGTTGCTGTTTTTCCATATGTCAATTTAATAATGATTTCTCTTTCAAACGTTCATGCTATTAATATGTCTTTGTCTCTGCTTATAGGTATTCCTCTCAGCAATAGCCCATCTTCCCATCTCTTCTACAACACACTTAACACATTTTTTGAGTCTTAATTCAAGGCTGACCATTTTCTTGAAGATTATCCTGATTCGCAAGGCATTATAGACCACATCTTAGATGTGACTTACCACAAGACTCAACAGACATCTATTACTGAACTTTATTTTATTTACACATTTAAGAAAAATATGGGTCTCTGAATATTTAGTTCTTATTTAATTCTATGAGTTACGTTAAATCAAAGCTGACTCTCAAATTTCATGTTATTAATGCAAAATATTATTCTGTTTTTTTAACTTTTACGGTAAGCAATATATTGGCTCCATACCTAGTGGCAGCTTGTTTTATAGATATTTGAAGTTGCACAATTAGAATTACATTTAAGACTGGGAATTGCCCACATTCATCTTTACTTTTCTGCAGAATTTTGATGTAAAACATTCAGTGGAGACCAATAAATTCTTGATAATTCACAAGAGTGAGTGGAGGGAGCCATTTAAGAAGTTATTAATGTGGCTATACGTGATTTAATTTGATTTAATGTTTAACCTTGAAGAATATTAGTGCACAAATAAATTCTTATTTATCCAGGTTAAAATTGCATTTAAAGTCTAATGGAAAATAATGGGCATCTTGAAGATGATTATACATGATGCTTGAAGGAATATTTATGCCTATTAAGTAACTGAAAGTAAAATTTATTATAGCCATGAAATCAAAGCTGCATTAGGAATAACTGCCAAAAATAATTTCCTGTTATGAACTTTAGATTAATCCTTATCCATGTCAACAGTTTTCCATTTTGGTCCTCAAATTTTCTTCAAATAAGATAAATGCTCACAAAGTATGATGAAAATGTTTATTTTAACTGCATATTAACTGGCCTAGTAAATCCATCATATGTATTTAAAATATTTATTTGAACTCATTTTTGACCAAGATAAACACATTTAGTCATTGAGGGAATCTTTAACTACAAAATGTATGATGCCAAAATTGTGATAAACCTCTCCTCAGATGTTTCATTTTATACCCCTTCTTCCATTCTTTTGTACCTTAGCCCATACTTTCCCCAATGCTATAATTTTTCTTTCTTTAGTGACTATTTACCCTCAGTAGATTGTAAGCTCTAGGAATGCATATTCTGCTGTAACCAAAAGACATTTAAATATAGTTTCAAGAAATAATAATTGAATTAATGGTAAGTTGGTTTTTTGTTTTTTTGTGAATGAAGTATAACTTTATCTGGAATAATAACAATTTCAGGAATGGTGAGAAGCTGAAAATGTGTTTTCATCTTGGTATATACAAGGCATTTAGCCCAGTGTTCTGAAAGGAATGTTTATTGAGTTAACCCAACCTGAAGAATGTCATGTTGGCTTTGGAAATAATCATGGGACACTGATCCTGACACATTCATAACCTTCAATGACTACTTTCTAGAACTATAAGATGGCTCCTTACCTGTTAATCCTTTGAAGTTTGTTACTCTCCTCAGATGTTAGCCTAATCTTCCCTCTATTTACACTGGCATCTTAAAGTAGGTGCTCTCTCTGCCCCTTAGCTCACCTTGAACAGGCCCCCATTGCCTGCCATTGAGCAGGGGAAGGACAATTTCCCTCCCTATATCAATTCTTTTTCTGGACACTGAACTGAATATGTGCATGCAATCTTGAAAAGTGATTAATTCTATTCAAAGTCTGTAGTCATGAATCTAAACTACACATATTAGATGACTAGGTTTAGTAATCCTATGACCATTACTTTTTGTTTGTGTGTGTGTTTGTTTGTTTGTTTGTTTGTTTTTTAACTTGCACCTTGCTACCAATTTATCAGGTTGCCAGTCTGTGGAAGTTTGATAGGCTGGATGACATTGCTCTGAATGCCCTCTCCTTTCTTCTTGTTCTTCCCTCTACTCACAACCACCCCCAAAGAACCTGCATTTTAAGAACTTTCTTCTGAAGTCTCTGTCTCTCTTGTTTTTCTTTTTCCACTACCCTTCCTTCAAGTTTAGCAAGTCTAAGTGTCACTGTGTATCTTATCATGAAAGACATCCTATCGTCTCTCTCCTGCTCCTCTCTGCTACTAGGAAGAGAAGAAAGTACTAAAGGAATAGGCATCATAGGTTTCTTTGGGTTTTAAGCTTATTACTATAGGTTTTTGCCTTTCTTCTTCTGATCCTAAATTTGTTATTTCTTTCATATAATTGGAGGCAAAAGGGAGGAAAAGCTAACTACATTCTGAAGTTGAAAATTACCCTAAGTTTTCTACTCTACCTCTAGATTTTTGAACAAATATCTTTCTCTTTGCCTTTACCATCACATATGAATTATTTATAATGACAAAGTCTTGCTAATGTTTAAAAAGAAGAGTAAATATTCTAGAAAAATAGCTGAGGTTATCTCTTGGTGAATGGAGATCAAGGAGTTTAAAGAATAGTGTGCCTTGAGACAAGTAAGGAGAAGCAGGGTAACAAAGATGAAAAAGATTAATTGAAGTGAGACACATTTTCAAATATTAAATGTCTATATGTGGTTATGCTTAAAGGTTGGATTGTGAAACCAAATTCTTTATTTTTTAATATAATGCAACTGGTCAGCTTACTAAAGGTCTAAGCATCCCCAAAGTCTTTATTACCTGTCCCTTTTTTGAAATAAAATTTGGACTTATTCTTTTTTTAGTGTTCATTTATTTATTTTGAGAGAGAAAGAGAGAGAGAGAGAGAGAGAGCGAGCGCATAAGTGGGGAAGGAGCAGAAAGACAGGGAGAGAAGAATCCCAAGCTGGCTGCACGCTGTTTGTGCAGTGACTTGATCCCACAAACCATGAGATCATGACCTGGGCCAAAATCAAGGGTTGGATTAAACAACTGAGCCACCCAGGTGCCCCTATCAAATTAATCCTTGAGAGAAGAGCTATGGAGCTACCGCATATTCCTAAATGGTTTTACACATGAGTGTTTCCTTTAAGCTACTGAAAGTGATAAATGTGCATATAAATATAATAATGGCTTATTCATTTATCAATGACAGACAATATTGTCCTGTCATTGAAAGCTAACAGTGAAGAGATCCACTTGCAGAGGACAGTAAAGCTAAAGGGATAATAAAACAAATGGTCTTGCCACACTTCCCCTTTCTCCAACAAGAGGAGAAACAGACTGTATCAAAATGGTAGTTTTATATTTGGTATCTACCTAGTTTTGTAAATATAAGCACAATGGCTAACCAAAATAAAAATTAAATCATCAGGGAGAAATAAAATGTAACTTTACAATCAAGGAACCTGTCAAATAGTACCTTAGCCAAGTAGTCCAGGCTGACATCAAGAGTAATGGCATGCCATGGAATTACTCAGTGATCAAAAAGAATGAAATCTTCCATTTGCAACAATGTGGATGGAGGTAGAGTGTATTATGCTAAGGGAAATAAGTCAGTCAGAGAAAGAGAAATATATGATTCACCCGTATGTAGAATTTAAGAAGCAAAACAGATGAACGTAGGGGAAGGGAAGCAAAAATAAGATAAAAACAGAGAGGGAGGCAAACCATAGGAGACTCTTAAATACAGAGAACAAACTGAGGGTTGCTGAGGGGGAGGGTGATGAGGCGATATGCTAAATGCGTGATGGGCATTACGAGGGCACTTGTCGGGATGAACACTAGGTGTTATATGTAAGTGATGAGTCACTAAATTCTACTCCTGAAATTATCATTATATTGTATGTTAACTAACTTGAATTTAAATTAAAAAAAAAGGAGTAATGTCATATCGTCAGTATGTTCTTAAAATGTTACTTTACCTCAGTGATCTTCTCCCCAAATGTGATAACCCCGTCCATCCATGAGCAAAGGACCAGCCAGATTCTAATATTGAGCGTTTCCCAAAATACCGTAGAAGTACTCCTCAAAACTGTTAAGGTTATCAAAAATAAGAAAAGTCTAAAACCCTGTCATGACCAACAGGAGCCTAAAGAGACATATAGACTAAATGTGGTGTGGTATACTGGATGGGATCCTGGAACAGAAAAAGGACATTAGGTACAAACTAATAAGGTATAGAGTTTAGTATTAATGTATCACTACTGGCTCATTAATTATAATTAATGTATCATAATAATGAAAGATATAATCAATAGGGAGAACTGGGTGTGGGATATCTGGAAAGCCTTTCACAATAATCTTCATAAAAATTTTCAACACTGTCAGTCATAGGATGTTTGACTTTAAACTTGCTGTTTTAACTTTCAAATATAACTATAGTACACATGCTCAAAGAAAGAACAGTTAACATACCTCTGCCACAATTCTATCTTTGAATTGCATTTTCTATCTTCTCTGTATAATTGTGATATGTTACAATTTCTTTCAATTTTTTACACCAATTGCCAAGGCAGCAATGCCAATTTTTCTGCTTTGAAAACAGTTCGGCTAATGTCCTACAATGCTTAAAATCTACGCACGGGATCTATCAATACATAGAAATTCTCTTCCTCTTTGTGTTTTCAGTTGAAGAAGATTTCTCAAAACCTAAATTGCTGATGTACTTTTCTCAATTTTCTCAAGTATGCTTCTTTTCTTTAAATTTAGCTCATCAAGAATCTATTACAATATACAATGTAAAATGCGTACCTTTCTTTATGTCTTCCCAGTGATCAGTTGTTTGTTCCTGAGATATTTAATATATAATCCTTCCATTTCTCAATTTTCTAATATATTAGTAATAACTGGCATATTTTTATGAGCTTTTCTTATTTTTAATAACCTATATCAATACTATATTGATCTAATTGTAATGGCTTAAGAGTATATTCTGATATGGGGGCGCCTGGGTGGCTCAGTCGGTTAAGCGTCCGACTTCAGCTCAGGTCACGATCTCACGGTCCGTGAGTTCGAGCCCCGCGTCAGGCTCTGGGCTGATGGCTCAGAGCCTGGAGCCTGCATCCGATTCTGTGTCTCCCTCTCTCTCTGCCCCTCCCCAGTTCATGCTCTGTCTCTCTCTGTCCCAAAAATAAATAAACGTTAAAAAAAAAATTTAAAAAGAGTATATTCTGATCCCAAAAAGGCATTAACTATTTTTCTTTTGTATGATTTTTGTTGCTATTCTCAGGTATCTATTTTTATGTAAAATTTAAAATTCTTTAATCAAATTAAAATAAGCAAAATATTAGTTTTTAGTCACTAAAGTGCATAAATTGTTTTTGTTATACATGAGTAATAGCGGGTAAATGTATCTAAAATTAATTGTTTTCTGAATATTTTAAACAGAGAAATGTTAATTTTAGTAAATTTACCTTTAGTAAAATAATATTTTTTATTATTGATCATGAAAATTCTCTAATTCTCTTTAGAAACTGTCCTTCTAAATTATTTTGGTTATTTATTTTGGAAATAAATATTTATTTTTCTCTAAGTCTGTTTAGTAAACATCAGATAAACAGATATCTATATACATATCTATATACATTTAAACAGATATATCTATAGATCTATCTATAACAGATAAATCTATATACATCTATATAGATGTATATACATATATCTATATACATATATATATGATCATATGCTTATATACTTGTTTTAAAGCCATTTTTCACAATTACATCTGACCTTTGAACAACATGGATCTGAACTGCACAAGTCCATTTATATACAACTTCTTTTTAGATAAATACAATTCAGTACTATGAATGTATTATATTTTCCTTAATAACATTTTCTTTAATGTAGCACACCTTACTGTAACAATACAGACTGTAATACATGTAACGTACAAAATATGTGTTAATTATTTATGTCTTCAGTAAGGCTTCTGGTAACCAACGGTCTATCAGCAGTTAACTTTTAGGAAACTCAAAAGTTTTATGCGGATTTTCTACTGCAAAGGGGAGGGAACGAAGCAGGTGGTCAGTGCCCCCAGCCTATGTTGTCAAGGGTCAACTGTAAGTTTGTGCGTATGTGCATTAGCATTTTGCATTATTCTGGAGAAAAGGCATGTACATTTTTTCATAATGTAGACGTAGACAGTGTTTTCTTTGGCATTTCTATAACAAAGGAATGAATTTTTAGCTGTAGTTACCTAGTAAACTTGTTGTAAAAATAATTTTTCTAGATTTATTTTCTCAAAAAATATTGAAAATATACACAGGGCAGTATATACTGATCTAATAAATAGTTTTGCAACTCGTTAAAGAAGATATACTGCTGGTGTGTGAAGGCATAGATATAGCTCTTAATTCAAGGACTTTTGCAATCACATTAACACTCTAACAACCTGCACAACAGGAAATTATTTTCTAAGTAAGACATTGAATTAACTGGATTTCCTACTTAATTGAAAATAGTTGGAGTCTTTATGGAGTTACATATATCTCCACAAAAGTAATAAAATAAAGTGTATTTGTAGCAAATTTTAGTTATAATTATCAAAGTGATTATACTAATTTAGTATTTCTTCAACTAGTAGTTTTTCAGCTAGTGCAGTAACTCTTAATTTGTTTACCCAGCATAACATTTTATTTTATGATAATCAAATTATTTGGGAATAATAAAAAGTGGTAAAACAATAATAACATTTTAACAAGAGCATATTTAATGGTAAGACATTTTGCTTTTAAGAACCATGGGATAACTTTTGAATGTCATATAAGGTCCTGGTAGAAATGTGATACAGAAATATGTTGATAATATTAAAGTTATTAATTGCATTAAATCACCAGAAAAGTGAATAATACAAAGAGGGAAAAGTGAACTAGTAAGTGAGGAAGGCAAGATAAAAAACTAGTACTTGTAATATCTTCAAATGAGAACACAGTTACTATATACAGCAAAGATGTAACCCTCAATGAGCTTTTCTATGACCAGAGAAAAGGCCAGCATGAAACTAAAAGCACCATAATTTTGAATACATTAGTGGTGCATAGATTAGCTTCTGGATTATTAGTCAAATATTTTTATGTTGTTCATTGTTGTCATCTATCATGTGAGTATTTATTATCTGATCCTACAGTTTCCTACCTATTAACTCTATACAGTATTTGATAGTTTCATCTTTTCCAAACTTGAGCTCTATTTCTAGCCTCTCACTGCTGGTTTCCTATTTCAATTAACCAGTCATTGACTAATAAATTTCTATTTAGAATAACCATGTAAAACTCTCACATATACCACATATTGGTCATTAGTTGGCCTGAAAGGTAGGTCCCATGTAAAAGTTATAATCAGTATGAATCTATCATATACAATAAATATATTTATCATATATAGTAACCATGTATAAAGACTATTGTATATGATTTAATATCTAAAAATGAGTTTATCCAAATATATGTATTGACTTTCAGGTTTTGTAGATTTTATCTCTACTATATCTTGTGAAACCATGCTCATTCTCTTAACACTTCCTATATTCAGTCTGATCTGGTCCAGGTCTGTATCATCTCCCTTGATTACTATAGAAGCCTCCCAATATATATCTTTGTCTGCAGTCTTTCTTCCTTCCAATCCATGTATCTAGTTATCTCACTCTGATGCTTCTAAGTGGTTAAATGCTTAAAACAGCTCTTTCCAAAGTGTTCTGTGGTGTACAAGTTCCGTGAGATATTAACAGGGGTTATCCTCTTGTGCTACTCTCTGAGAAATAAACAAATATTTTAAAAAATTCACATATTTTCTCAATGATAAATGTATTTGAGAAAACAGAGCTAAACAAAATTAAGCTCATTTTATTTCTTTGCATATCCTTTGTTATCTTCAAGTGTAACAGGAACCTCTAAAGTGAGGCAGAGAATGGTATTTTTCAAACTGATCATCTATTTAGATATCATCATAAAAGTATTACATGAAACACACCACATTAGATGCAGCTTAAAAGATAAATTCTAATCTCTTTAATATTTCATTCAAATCATTTTCTGCCTCTACTCTCAACATGCCTCTATAGTTACCTTAGTGCCTTTGATTGCTTCCTCATATCTGAACATAGCATCCATTTCTCTGACTCTTATTTTTTCCCTTGAAATTTTATTAAGTCGCTTATTTATTAAGAAATGTTCTTATCATGCTTCAACACAAAGGTTGCATATTACTTGATTGTCAGTATTTTAAAATGTTTCCAGTATTATGGGCAAAAATATGTACATATAATTTGTGTGTCCATAATTGCTATTTACGTTTCACCTTATTTTAATATAATTATTTTCCATTTGTGCTTTCTCTTCTGAATCAAATGAAAATATCTTTTTTTCTATTTTTCTGTTTGTATTTTTTATTATTGTTTTTTAAAAGTGCTTTGAAAACCTAGGTATTAATATTTTGTTTGTTTTATAAGCTAAATAGTTTCTCTGAGTGTGTGGCTAGTACTTAAATGTGTTTATGATATTTTTCTCATAAAGATAGTTTAAATATTTTTGTGGTCCTTTTTTCCTTTAAGAAATCTGGAATTTGCAGCTTGCTTAAGAATGCATCCCATTCAAATTATGTAAAAGTATGCGCCCCCCCCCACTTTAATATAATTGCCTTTTTGTTTAGCATTTTAACATTTCTGTAGTTTATGATATCAGGTTGTGACCTAAGTTATTTTTAATGCAAACAGTGTGTCCCAAGATCATTTGTTGAATAATCAGTCTTTTTGTAATTGGTTCGGGGTTTATTTAGTATTGATCCTACTTGGAGTTCACTGTGATTTTTTGGATCTGTACACTAAAGTATACATCAATTTGGAAACATTTTAAACCACCGTTTCTTTAAATGTTTTCTCTGTTCTATTTCTCTCACTTTGCCTAAGACCCCAATTATAGTACGGTAGCTCTTTTACTATTTTCCTACATATCATTAAGGCTCTACTTATTTTTCAATTTTTTTTTCCTTTTTTTATTCTATTTCTTCTCCCAGTTCCAACTGGCTACTTTACTCATCAGTTCATTTCTTTTTTTTCAATATTGTGCTTTTTCAGTTACAGAATTTTTCTGTTAGATTCCACTTCCCTAATCTTTTCATGCTCTTTTCGTGCATTAAGACCATAATGTGACCTTTAATTCCTTGAACATAGGAATAATAACTTCTTTAAAGACCTCCTCTACTATCCAAACATCTGGGCCATTTTATTTATTTATTTTTTAATGTTTTTTTGAGCCCAACGCGGGGCTCAAACTCACGAGCCGAGCCGTGAGATCATGACCTGAGCCAAAGTTGGACGCTCATCCGATTGAGCCACCCAGGCTCCCCTAAACATCTGGGTCACTTTAGAGTCTTTTTCTACTGAGTACTTTTTTTTCCACGTTTTTCTTTTTTCATTACGTGTTTAGTAAATTTTAATTACAAAATGGACATTATACTTATGTGAAAAGAAGTGTGCATTGTGTTATCTTCGTTTAAAAGTGTTGAATTTTGTTTTGTCAAGCAGTTATTTTAAAAATACTAGTAGCCTGTTTTGGATCCGTACACTAGGAGCAGTGTATCTCTAGGATATCACTGAGGAGTGATTTTATGCTTTGTGGGGGTGGTCATAGAGTAGCTTTTACTTATTGTGTCATTCTTACTCCTAAGATAATGACTTTCTGACATCTCAGTAGATGGCCAGGTGTTATAAGGTCTCCCACCCTGGCTGAACTAAAGCTCTAATGTCAGTGCTCCCAGGATAAATCATATAAATAAATAATAATAAATCATATGGGATAAAACATGATTGGCATATGTGTTTTTTCATATGTATAGCTGCATAAGTGAGATTTTGCTTATTCTTTCCTTTTCTTGTTTTGCCTTTTTGTTGTTGGAATCCAAGTCTACTAGACTCATAATGAAGTAAAACATTTTACATATCTGCTTTGGAATGAAAACAATTTTATATCATTTGACCTCTTGGGTTATTAAATGTTTGCAGAAGTTATAAGTCAAATTATCTAGGGTAAGAATGTTCATATAAGGTAAAATGTTTGACTAAGTTTTTTATTCAATAATTCTTTGATTAATCGGGTTTTCTTTTAAGTAATAGTTCCAGTTTATCTTTTATTAGAAAATTAGGCATTTTATAAAACTTTAAAATTTATCCCAGTGATTTCATAATAACCTTCTATTAATTAAATGAATAAAAAAGTAATCATATATACCTCTTACTGCTATTTGTCATCTAGCATTTATTCTCTTTTTCTCTCATGTTTTCTATTTCTATCCTCTCCATTATTTTTCTTTTCCTTCATCATATTTGCCAGTTGTTTTCCTGTTCTTATTAAAATACTGCCTTCTATTTTTTTAATTTTTAAACTTAAATCTTTATTAGTTGTTTTTCTACTTTATTTTATTTTATTATTCTTTTCCAATTATTTAATATCAGAGCTTAAAATTAATATTCATTCTTTATTATCATTATTCTTTTTAAAATAAATGCATACAAAGTTGTATACTTTTCTCAGTGTAACATTTTACTTCATTATATAGGCATTCTATATTCAGTACTGGTATTTTTTATTTATTTCTAAGTAATTTTTATTTTAATCCATGATTTCTTTCTTTAATAATTATTTAAACTACATTTTAAAATTTTCTTAGAGGAGGAACATTTTACCTATATTTTCTTATTATTTTCCAGGGATTTTACACTATGATCAGAACCCGTGTCTAGTGTAATACATTTGTTATAAAATACAAAGTATTTTTTATTAAATTCCAAATCTGCATGAGAAACATCATTTTGTTGGGCACAGCATTCTTTATACATTTTTTAAATCAATCTCACTAATGGTATGATGTAACTGCCCTATATATTCTTTTTTCTTCCTTTTTATCAGTTTTTGGGGGAAATATTTTCACATATCCCACTTTGTGGACTTGTCTTAATGTTTTTGAACTTCTAGAAATTTGGAGATTATATATTTAAAATTATTTTAGCTGTTTTCATGTTTATGAGTTCTCCCAGACTATTTTATCAACATAAGCTATCCCTTTTTGTCTTGATAGTTATTACAATAAATTTTTGGTCTGATGTTAACAGTGCCTGCATCTGCCTCATAAATGCTTTTCTCTTTTTGTAATTTCAACTTTTTAATGTCCTTTCGCTTTAGATGTGTCTCAGTAGCTACATTTCTCGGTAATTGTGCACAGCTAAGTGCATGGGCTTGTATATGTGTAGATACTGGTCTCGGTATGAACTGAGATTTGAATGTAGTTGCAAATATATTCCTATGTTTAGGTCTGTGCATGTCTATACCCATATCTGTTCTAACTTATGCTGTTGAAATTAGTAATTTTTAAATTATTCCTGACATTCCATTTTGTGTTTTTTATTTGCCATGAATTTTTGTATTTTTGAAAATTTATTTTCTGCCTTTTGTTGGATGGATCAGATTTATTTTGTTTTTGTTTTTTTTTGGGGGGGGTGATGAAAGTTAAGTCTTTTATTTGTTAAAATGCCGTACATATTTTGTCAATTTTAGCAATTTTAGACTTTAAAAAATTTTTTAATGTTTATTTATTTTTGAGAGAGAGAGAGAGAGAGAGAGAGAGAGAGAGAGAGAGAGAGAGAGAGAATGGTCAGGGAGGGGCAGAGAGAGGGAGACACAGAATCTGAAGTAGGCTCCAGGCTCCGAGCTGTCAGCACAGAGCCCCATGAGGGGCTTAAACTCACAAACCGTGAGATCATACCCTGAGCGGAATTCAGATGCTTCAGATGCTTAACCAGCTGAAGCAACCCAGGCACCCCAGTGATTTTAGATTTAAGTTTGGCATTTCACCACGTATTTTTACCTTTTTCTTCCAATATATAAACTTACATATATATTTTTTCCCCTAAGTTAAGAGAGTAACATTTGCCTCATTTGTCTTTTACCCCCAAATCCAATTCCTAAAATTTCCAAAGGATAATATGGGATACTCTTTATTTTTATAATGTACATTATGATTCAACAATTATTTATATTGTCACAATTATACATTTTTACTGCTTGGTTATTCTTATATCCTTTGTAATCTTGGTTATTTGAAATTGTGCTTGAGTTTACCGTAGAGTAATTCCTTCAGAATGAGTCTATCTGTCATAGATTTTTTGCAAACTTTCATGCCTAATTCCTTATACAAGTTGGCCTTAGTTTTCAAACCTGTAAGATGGGAACAAAGTAGTTGTATATCAAATATGAGATCATGTAGGAGGGCACCTGCTACATTACACATGCTCAATATAGGTTAGCTTTTATTATTATTTAACTTTAAAATTCATTAAATTATTATTTTACAGATAGAAACATGATAACTGGAGGAAATTTTTTATTTGGAAGACTTTACCACTTAGAAAAAGAATAAACTGGGTCACCTGGATGGCTCAGTAAGTTGAGTGTCCGACTTTGGCTCAGGTTCCTTACTTCAAGCCCCACATCTAACTCTCTGCTGTCAGTGCAGAGCATGCTTTGAATCCTCTGTCCCCCTTTCTCTCTCTACCCCTCCCCCACTGAAGCTCTCCCTCTCGAAAATGAATACACATTTAAAAAAAGGAAAAGAATAAATTTGTAAGCTAAAATACCAACAATGGCTTTTGTATTTTAAAACATCTTTTTTTTTAATTTTTAATGTTTATTTGAGAGAGTGAGAGAGAAAGAGAGAGTGAGCATGAGCCAGGGAGGGGCAGAGAAAGCAGGAGACACAGAATCCAAAGCTGGCTCCAGGCTCTGAGCTGTCAGTACAGAGCCCCACGTGGGGCTTGAACCCACAAGCTGTGAGATCATGACCTGAGCTGAAGTTGGATGCTTTAACCAACTGAGCCACCAGGCACCCTAGGAGCATCTTTTTCCAAAACCTATATATTTAAGGCATGCTGGATAATTACTAAAGTTTTATTTTTAACTTTTTTTTTAAATAATTTGTTTCCTTTAAAAGAAGTTTCCCTTGTGAACTTCATACAACATCACCAATAACAGTGATCAGTAATCTCACATTTATCTTATTTATATATTTGGATGTTTATTGAAAGCCTAACAGGATTTGTTTTTCAATTTACTAATGAATGATAAAATATTAATATCTTTAATAGGGATCAATAGCCTATCCAATCTATGATATACCATTGTATCTTGATTATAGCCATGCAAGGGAAATAAGGGAAAGTGAATTTTGTTGCTGGTGAGTGACCTAGCTTATTAATCCTAACTTCTTTAGTCCCTCAGCAGTTCCATATACATCTTGTTCTCTGACAGTACCAATTTTGTCAATGTTATTTACCTGGTGGAGGAAGCTAAACCTTTGTTCCTGAAGGTCCTGAGTCCTTACTAGTCCTGTATTGAATGGGTTGCCACAACTGATCTTTATCACTGGATATAAGATTGCTCAGTGGCATTCCTGTCGGTCTCCTGGTTTCCAGACATCTTCCTCATTAGCCACATTTTACAAGCAACCCATGTTTTCCCCTTAGTAATTGGGACTGATCACTCTAACCCACAGTGTAACATCTTGCTTGCCTGTTGATTCAGTGTCAAGGGGAGCCTAAGTTAGTCAGGAGAAAATTGACATTTGAAAATGGACTGCCAAACCTTTAATGAACGGGAACCCTCTTGCACTGTTGGTGGGAATGCAAATTGGTGCAGCCACTCTGGAAAACAGTGTGGAGGTTCCTCAAAAAATTAAAAATAGACCTACCCTATGACCCAGCAATAGCACTGCTAGGAATATACCCAAGGGATACAGGAGTACTGATGCAGAGGGGCACTTGTACCCCAATGTTTATAGCAGCACTCTCAACAATAGCCAAATTATGGAAAGAGCCTAAATGTCCACCAACTGATGAATGGATTAAAAAATTGTGGTTTATATACACAATGGAGTACTACGTGGCAATGAGAAAGAATGAAATATGGCCCTTTATAGCAACGTGGATGGAACTGGAGAGTGTTATGCTAAGTGAAATAAGCCATACAGAGAAAGACAGATACCATATGGTTTCACTCTTATGTGGATCCTGAGAAACTTAACAGAAGACCATGGGGGAGGGGAAGGAAAAAAAAGGTTAGAGAGGGAGGAAGCCAAAACATAAGAGACTCTTAAAAACTGAGAACAAACTGAGGGTTGAGGGAGGGTGGGTGATGGTTATTGAGGAGGGCACCTTTTGGGATGAGCACTGGGTGTTGTATGGAAACCAATTTGACAATAAACTTCATATATTGAAAAAAAAAATTTTGTAATTGTAAGCAAGAATTCCATGTATTATCAAAGTAATAATTTGTTTTAAAGGCCACTTGTTTCAGGATCTATAAAGCAGATCTATGATTTCAGCTTTTCTGAATGGGTCATAGGCCCCTCCTCGTGAGGTCTGTGGCACACACAAATATGACCCTCAGTGATCCCTGCTTTCTTGTAACTGAAGCTTTGTATGACTCCCTCTGAGTATGAGAAGGGTCTGTGACTTGGTTATAATCAATAGAGTATAGAAAAAATTATGCGGTATTGCTCTTGTGGTTATGTCATATTATATAAAATGCTATCTTGCATTTAGATTCTCTCTAGAGATCCTCTGTGCTGACTTGATGAAGAAAGCATCCATAGTGAGGAGGCCTGTGTGGAAAGAACTATAGATGATCTATAGAAATTGTGGGTGGCCTTTAAGAGTTGATAGTTCCCTTCAAGACCTGAAGATGACCGCTAGGGGTTGAGGGCATCATCTCAATGAAAGTCAGCAAGAAGCACAGTCCTCAGTTCTACAGACACAAGGAAATGAATTTTGCCAATACCCTGAGTGAACTTAAATGTAGATTCTTTCCCAGTTGAGCCTACAGATGATAGTGTATCCTGGCCAATACCTTTTACTGCAGCCTTCTGAGACCCTGATCAGAGGATTCAAACCATGTCTTGACTCTTGACACACACTCCTAATGGGTTGTTTAAAGCTGACACTTTTGTGATCATTAGTTACTATCAATAGAAAACTAATAGAAGGCCGTAGGTACTGGTTGAAGTGTTACTAGAGCAGAAATACGTATTAGGGAGTCTAGCCACATATTCATGCAGTTTACTTCTGGACCTGCTAAAGCCCATTCTCATATGTATAATTTCTAATTTGATGGAATGCTAATGCACACATTCTTCTTAATGATTTCGAAAATTGTAATGGGTTGGTTAGTTAACAGTTGCCTCCTGGCTAGCATGCATTCTCTTCTTTGACCCAGTGGTAAGTGAGGAGATGATTCTCAGATTGAGAATGCTTATTGGAAGAACTATGATTTTGTTCCCAAAGTCTTGCTGAGCTATAATTCTCTTACTGGTCTGGCCACAAGGTACCTTCAGCATTTCTAGAAGTTACAGACCCTTCTACTCATATCTAGTCTTCCGGATCATAAGGCCCGAGGCATAGAACTGCTTGTTCCACAGCTCAAACCTGCAGCAGAGGCCTTTTTCTGGGCCTCTGTCAGAGCTGATAGACTTGGGAGTTTACTGGCAAACTCATAGTTATAGAACACCTCAATTTTGTATGTTATGTCTCCAACAAAAAGACAATCAAACCTTGTGCCTTTTTCATAGTGGCAGTGACACATGGTATACCATTTAAGGTCTTTCACTTTATAAGTAATTTCTTAACATGGTCTAACTGCTATACCCCTAGAATTTTCAACAGTGTGATAGGCCTTTTAAATTTTGCAAGATTTTTCTCTCACTCTCTGGCAAGGAAGACATCTAGCACACCTGCTATTTCCTCCCCATCAGATCCAGTGATCATAATGTCACAAATGGTGTGGAAATATGTGATGTTTTATGGGATATCAAGGTGATCAAAGCTCTTGCACACTGTAAAGAGTTGCCCTTTCTCTGTGGCAAGCCATTGAAATGATGCTGATGCTCCTGTTAGAAGAAGGTAAACAAGTTCTGATTTCCTTAATACTGTTGATTGAGAAAAAAGTGTTCTGCCAGGTTGATACTGAATACTAAGTGCCAGGGCTGTGTTGATTTTCCTCTGTAAAAATATCAACATCTAGAATATCAGCTATAATTATCATCACTACCTGCTTATGTTTGTGATAATCTGGTCATTATTCAAGATCCATCTGGAATCTGTACCTACCAAATGAATGAATTAAGTTGGGATGTAATAGCATCTCTACTCTTTCATATTTTGGCTATGATAGATCTGCTGTATCATTCCCATATACATAAGTATTTTTATTTCTTCTTCTATATGACTGAGAAATCTTGGCATTACAGATTCTAGGATCCCTTTTAGTTTAGGATTCCATTATCCCAATAGATGTTAGAGCCACTCCCCTGAATCCTGGGTGAGGGGAAACATCATTTTATTTCATCCAGGTCAATCTTAATCTGATAACTTCTGAATCTTTTCCTATAGGCACTTCCCAGGTACCTACTATCCAAGTTAGCACATTATTGTAATTCCTTTGTTGTGTGGTATATCTTCTCAGAACAGAACTTGTTTTGATTAATCATTTTCAATTAATCAACTCGCAACTGCATTTCATATAAGAAACACTATCAGATTTTGTAGCATTTCCCATTCCCTCTTAGTAGTTGTCTTTCTTCCCAGATTTGGCATAGTTTTGTTGAGAACTTTCAGCATCTAAATATGACTTGTCAACTCTTCTTTTCATGCCCTCAATTATGATTTTCTTTATTTTCAGTTTAAAGATCTTGGAAATATTTCAATTATTTCAATTTGGCGATTTCAAACATTTAAAAATACTTCTAAGTTGGGGCGCCTGGGTGGCTTGGTTGGTTAAGCGTCCGACTTCGGCTCAGGTCAAGATCTCATGGTCCGTGGGTTCGAGCCCCGCGTCGGGCTCTGTGCTGACAGCTCAGAGCCTGGAGCCTGTTTCAGATTCTGTGTCTCCCTCTCTTTTTGCCCCTCCCCTGTTCATGCTCTGTCTCTCTCTGTCTCAAACATAAATAAATGTTAAAAAATTTTTTTTTAAAAATAAATAAAAATACTTCTAAGTTAAATAGATATATCTATAGATTGTACACTTTAAAGTTTAGAAGAGGAAAACGACAAAGTATCCTTCATGTTTATAGGATTATTTATTATTAAAGGTAGGTGTAATTTTTCAAGAAACATTTGCAGCATACTGATGTACACCTCATAAAAGTACCCTTTTTATTTTACAAATATTATTGGTTACATTTTCACATCTGGTATTTCATTGGAAATATACTTAACAGATTCAAATACATATTTTATTTCTTTCCACAAGTATTCTACAAGGAGGTTTTTAATGATATTCTATTTTACAGATCCATTAATTGAGATTCAGAATGCAATAAATGATAGAGCCTAGAATATATACAGTTTTTTTTTTCCTAGCTCATTTTTCTTTATTCTGTCTTATCCGGGTGTGTGTGTGTGTGTGTGTGTGTGTGTGTATGTGTGTGTGTATGCGTGTTTGCATTTGTGTGTGTTTCAATACTCTGATAAAAAGCCTTACTTAAAATTCCAATTATCTTATAAGACGAAATTGTACCCAGAAGCAACATTAATGACTATGTTCATTTTTCTTGTTTCTAAGTAGTAGCACCTGGTGCTTGAACTTTATCCCTTCTAATATTTCCTGGTTCTAAATCTCTCTCTTGAGGGTTATTAAAAGATTTGAAAATTAGTGTGTTTGTATAACCAGACATTCATTTTGAACATTGGTTTACTCTGCCATACCAATATATGATGATGATGCTTCATACTCTCCTATTGTAATAAGCAAAGTTGGTTCTTTAAATTTACTTATTTACAAATTTTTCCCATTTCTTTTCTTTATCTTTTTTAAGTAATCAAATATTAACTTTAGGTGTAGGACTTTCAGGGTGACATAAGCATTACTATTGTATTTTATTGTCTGATAATTTTTGGTTACTTTTTGATCTTTGATATTATTTACATAATATTACATAATTATTTGCATAATATTATTTACATAATATTGCATAATGATTTGTAATAATGACTTTATGGTTTTAAAATTTAAATGACATATGTTTCATATAAAATATTTAAGCAATGTAAAGAAGGAAGCAAATAACAAACTTTTAATGAGAAACAATTTTTAAAGTTAAAATAAATGTTTTGCTAATATGAACAGAAGATTGTAGTATACACTAACTTCATAGCTAACACAAATATTTATTTCTTAATAACTTAAATAACAATATCTTTCACTGTCTTCAGTTTCTCGCCCAAGAATTATGTATTGGTAATTCCTTTATCTGAAATTATGGGAATGTTCTTTAGATTATTCCCTCAAAACAAAAACTATCTTATTGCTACAGAAAAAAAAAGTTGCAAATTTATTTGCCATTTTAGGTCTACGCTTATATAATAACATTAAAGATATAATGACACTGGGACCTAGTCTTAGGGACCTTTGTTTGAAATAAATTCATTGTATCTATTTAAAGGATTTTACAAAAAAATTTTTTAATGTTTTTATTTATTTTTGAGAGACAGAGTGTGAATGGGGGAAGGATAGAGAGCGAGGGAGACACAGAATCTGAAACAGGCTCCAGGCTCTGCGCTGTCAGCACAGAGCCTGATGTGGGGCTCAAACTCACAGATGGCGACATCATGACCTGAGCCAAAGTCGGATGCTTAACCAACTGAGCCACCCAACTGCCCCTGTTTAAAGGATTTTTAAAAGTATTTTCTGAGTGCACCTGGGTGGCTCAATCAGTTAAGTGTCCAACTTTGGCTCAGGTCATGATCTCATGGTTTGTGGGTCCAAACTCCACCTTGGGCTTTGTCCTGACAGCTCAGAGCCTGGAGCCTGCTTCAGATTCTATGTCTCCTTCTCTCTCTGCCCCTCCCCCAGTCACACTCTGTGTGTGTGTCTCTCTCTGTCCTAAAAATAAATATTTTAAAATATTAAAAAATTAAAATAAAAATATTTCTGTAGTATACTTAGTGTATTCTTTAGTATTTTCACAATGTGCATAAAAACACTATCAGAGAACACAAAAGCATTCATATTTGGGTTATAGTAGTTATGTATTCTTTTTCTTCTCAGTTCTGGAAGCTATTTGAAATTCAACAATAGGAATTCACACAAACATTTACTAACTACTTTCTGTGTGCCAGGAACACTGTCAAATTTGGGGATATATATTACTTTACCAAAAGTATATTTTTGTGTTCAATGAAGCATACAAGAAAACCATGAGCAATTAAAATCAGTATTTGGCCAAGGCCAGTTTCTCATAGAATATTTTCACTCATTTACTCAACAAATAATTAAACTCCTAAAATATTCTACATGCCAAAGACATATTTAAAACATATTAGATAATTAGCATGTCAGGGTAAACCATGACTCCCCAAACAATATGGATTAAAATACATCTTTCTGAAACAAAAGTGATAGTTAAACTAATTTCTGAAAAAGTAAAGCTATCCATGAGAATGTGACTATGTTATGGAGGTTTTAGGTAAAGAGCAAAATGTGTGTGAAGGCTATAGAAGAAACAGGTATGGAAAACTGGAATTAATTAGTATGATTAGAATTAGAACTTGAGCTGATAGGTATTAAGAGTTGGAGAAAATAGGGGCGCCTGGGTGGCTCAGTTGGTTAAGCATCTGATTGGGCTCAGGTCATGAATCTGCAGTTCATGGGTTCAAGCCCCATGTCGGGCTCTGTGCTGACAGCTCAGAGCCTGGAGTCTGCTTCAGATTGTGTGTGTCTCTCTCTCTGTAACCTCCCCTGCTCACCCTCTGTCTCTCTCTCTCAAAAGTGAATAAATGTTAAAAAAAAATTTAAAGTGTTGGAGAAAATATCAGATCGTTAGGCATTTATAATATATCATATGTAGTTTGAACCATGGAGACACTGAAGGCTGATTGACAGTGCACAATTTATGGTGTAATAGCTTTAAATGGGCACATAGGTAGAGAGTCTTAAAGTGAAAAGAGATGAATAGTAGTTAGTTCTTACAGCCGTTTATTTTTTTAAGTTAATTCACAGTCTCATCTTCTAGAAGTAACTATTTCCTGGTGCGAGAGTCAAATTATTTCCACAGGATCCCAATATTATTTACCACAAAAAGAAGAAAATATCCTTTTTTTTTCAGAATTGTTTGGTACAGGAAATGTAAGTGATGTTCAGTCCTGAATTGTTCAGCATAGGAATACGAATGCACATTGGCCAGTTCTCAGCAATTAAGAAATGACAATTAAAGCTAAATAAAGCCATAAGAAAAGACACTAGTACTCTTGCAAAAGCAGTTTCATTATATGGGTGATTGGGAAGTTAGATTGCCATGGATTGAGGAGTATTCAGAGGGTCAGGAATTAGGATAATGAGTGCAGACAACACTTTGGGGACAGACATATGGTTGGGAAAGGAAATAGGAATAGCTGTGGCTTGAGTTCATGAGATCAAGAAAATTTGGTAATCATTTTATTGTTTTGTATATCACTGGTTGGGGAATTCCTAAGCATGTTTAAATTCCGATGGGAAGAAGTAATATTGCCTTTTTAAAATTTCATTTCTTGGAACTTGAAGCTTTACATTATTGGGCCACAATAAAGATAAAAGTTACGGTGTCAGATCACAACATCTGAGAGACTCTCACATTGGAAAGAGATTATAAAGTTTATTTACAATGAACACATAAAAATTAGACAATAAGAGAAATCATACAATGTCAGATTTTTACTTTATATTTATAGGAAACATTATAAAGATATCTCTATTTCATAAAATTTTAAGATCTGATTTGTTAAACTAATAAGGCTGGATATATGATGGGAAGATTAAATAATAAATCTTAGTTTAATAATCCTAAGTGCTCTGATGTGGAAACTTCTTCTTAAATCCTGAGTCAAAGGTCAAGGACAAGGAGTTCTATTCAAGCCTGAGATCAGGAAATGATTTATGAGGAAATGTGCAAGCACTGTGACAGTGACTTTATAGGGAGAAAAATCAAGTCAAACCAACATAACCATTTTTCTTGACAGATCTACCAACCTCCAAGAAAAATAACTAGTTTTCAAATATAATGTGGAGAAAGTCAAAGATTTAGAACTTTTAGAAAAAAAAGTGAGGAGTGAAGATGAAGTCGGAAAAAATAGTTTGTAGTCTAGTTTCCAGCTCTCTGTTCTTTTGACTTATCCTTTTAAATTACTTTCAAATTCTTCAGCAAAGGCCCACATCTGTATGACAGTCAAGATTTGTTAGAGTACCTAGATTACGGAAAAGAAGGTGCCACCTTCACAGTAATTAGCTTTCTGACTTTAAAAAAATCCTGTAAAATTCTGTGCCCTACTTCATTTGCAGTTCTTTGGTCTCACCAAACTCTAAAATGGTATTATTCTATTTCTTTCACTATTTCCTCTAATATCATGTCCACTACAACTTGAGTGACTTGAAGATCAGCTACATTAAATTCTTTCCTTGCTAACATTTCCCAGGCTCTGAAAATCTTAGTGAGGTATAAACCTTTCAGCCATAAGTATGTTATTTGACTTGTAGGAAATTTACATGAAGATCTGAATGTAGCCCTTATCACAAACCTCCTTTAAGCCAATCTGGAGACCTTCTGCAGGGTCATCTCTAACATCTTGACTTTAGGATTCTGTTCACACAGTCTGATACCAGACCAGAAACATCGGGATCTCAGTGGGTCAGTTTTGATCTATTTGGCAGCCTATACTCCTGATAGTCCTGACTTGATTCTCCATAGTAAACTGAAATCCAATAATGATACGTTCGTTCTAGATTTACAACTCCTTGTCTTGCAGGGCATTTTGTGACTTTTCTGTTCAATGTGTTAATGTATAGAAGAATGTTCTTGCCACATATGCCTGAGCCTGAATTCCTAAAATATATTCAAGGAAATGACCATATTCTGGGGTTGTAATTTGCAAACTTGTGAAAGGCAAACATATGGTATAGCAAAATTTCTATTAGTTTTAAATATGTAAGGAAAAACTGGTAAAGTCTGGTGAAAATAACCATATTGTGTAGACAAATATTGTAGATAACAGAGAACACACATAATTTTAATGGATTTAGATTTGTAAACTTGTCTGCAGATTCTTTTGGATTTTCTATGTGCACAAACATGTCTTCTGGAAATAATATTAATTATATAGTTTTTCCTTGTCTAACTCTAATGGACTTTTATTTTTTTCTTTGCTTACATTACATTGGAAAGACACTCCAGAAAAATGTTGAATAGAGGTAGCACTAATGAATTTCATTTTAAATCTCAATGAGGAAAGGTTTCCATTAAATATGTTTGCTATATGAATGAATTAGGTGATTTTATATGATGAAAATGTGTTCCTTAATTAAGTGTAACTTACTTGTGATGCATTATCCAGTATATATTTAATATATATCTTTTTTATGTATTTCTTTTTTACGTACAGTTTTGTATTTAGTTACTAGTATTTTGCTTAAGATTTTTGTAAATCTGGGTGCCTGGGTGGCTCAATCAGTTGAGCATCCCACTTTAGCTCAGGTCATGATTTCATGGTTTGTCGGTTCGAGCCCCACATCAGGCTTTGTGCCTGGAGTCTTCTTCGAATTCTGTGTCTCCCTGTCTCTCTGCCCCACCCCTGCTCATGGTCTGTCTCTGTCTCTCAAAAATGAATAAACATTTAAAAATTTTTAAGATTTTTGTAAATCTGTGTAGGAGAGAGAATGACCATTAATTTTTCGTTCCTTGTAACATCCTTTTCAATTTTGTTTCCATGTTATATTTACCTCATTAAACAAGTTGGAGGAAAAGTTCTCATTTTGTATTCTCTGGCAACTTTTTAAGAAAGTTTTTTTTTTCTCTCTTCCTTTTTTTTTCTAGCTTTGCATTGGTTTTACCATCATGTGCAGTTTTGTTTTATTGTGGATGGATAGTGAGTCTTGAATCTTGATGTCTTTAACATATTTTTGAAAACTCTTGGCCAATATTTCTTCAGATGGCTTTTGCCCTATTATGTCTCTCCCTACTTTTAAAACTATAATTATGGGAATATTACAATGTCTTAACAAGTTTCATTTGTTTCAGAAACTATTGTTTTTATCTTTTTATATCAATAATTTAGTTTCAATATTTTCTATTTATTTTTACATTATCTTTGCTTCACCTGCATCCAATCTGCAAGTTCAATTCCTCTACCAAAATCTTAAATTATTACATTTCCAGTTGATTTATTCATATAACCTAATGTTCTTAAAATTATCCACCTTTTTATTTATATTAAAATATATTAATAACAGATATTTTCACATCTATAACTAATAGTGATCCATCTGGGAGCCTGTTTCTATTGTCTGTTTTCTCCCTAGGTCTAGTTTATTTATAGGCCTACTTTTTCACTTTAATGTCAAGCATTATATACATGCAGAAGAAATCAGAGTTTCTATCAAGTTATCTTTTTTTAAGGGGTTTATTTTGACTATTTTATGACATTTAGATTAGAGGATCACCTTAATGCACTCAGAGGCTTCATTGATTCAAATCTAGATTTCTGTCTTTGTGTTATCTCTTGTATTTCCAGTACCCTTGACTCCTGGGATACAATCCTTCAGGGGGCCCAACTGAGAGCCTGTGTAGTTACCAGCATCCCTCATCCTTGCTGGTCCTTGAATCCAAATTTTTATCTTTCAAGTTCTATTTAACATTTCAATGTCCTATAAGCCGTTTTCTGCTTGTCTAGCAGTGCTTAGGAGTCACAAATACCTCTGGGGAAAATTGGTACACAATGACAGCCTTTCCTAAACTTTCCTTTGTGGCCCTTCAATTATCTCTCAAGTTCTGATTACCTTTGGAGCCCCTAATTCCAATATCCATCCTTTCCTCCAAGCCCCATGATACTGTTGGCTGCTTCATTATGCTGAGTTTCTCAGAGTCTCACCCTACGCTGCTTATAGTTAGTAAATAACTTTAGAGGGGAAAAAAAAGCAGTGTAGAATTTTGAGCTGACTTCTGTGAGTTTATCTTTATTCTAAGTTCTTGATCTATCAGATCCTGGTTGCCTTAGTAGTTATTATTAAATTAATTTAATTATTTTTATATTATATGTAACATTTTTTCTGGTGTTCTTGGTGAGGGGTTTAGTCAACTACAAGTTATTGCCCTGTAATTGGAAACATAATTCCCCCATGTTATTTTCTATCTTGAAATAAGATATTTCATTATTATTGTTATCAAACACTTGGTTGGGTCTTCTGGGCCTACCATTCACATTTTGATAGAGTCTTCTCCTTGATATGGAGCATGGTATTTCAATGTCTTCATTGTGAAACAGTCTATGATATTAATAAATGCAGTAGCCAAAATTCAGTATTAATTTTTCAAAATTTAAAGTTTATTAAATATACTCATATGTGTATATGCATATATACATGTGTATGCACATGTGTATATGCATGCATACATACATATTATATGTATATTTGATATATATATATATTTCAAAGTACTTGTTGAGCTACTGCATGCTGTATATATATTTAATCAGTTGGGTGTGGAATATAAAACTCAACAATTTAATTTCAAATTCATTGTCAATCTTTTTTACAAACCATGTGTCATAATTTCTCATAATAAAAGTCACCTACTTCTGTAAAGGAACATTTATTATAACCTCACAGGAATCGTAATTTAGGGTAGTATAATTAGATAATCTATCTCATTTTCAAATGTATTAAATTAACATTTTATTAGTAATCAATTTTAGAACAGGCATGCATGTTCGTAATTGACTATTTCTGTTACTTTTTTGGGTTTTTTAATTTAATGTCCTAATAAATACAGATAACCTATCTTTTAAATCATTTTAAGACAAGAAAAAAAGATAATTAACAATTCATTTATGGCTTCCAGCGTAAATTATTTCACCCTAAATAGATTTTTCTGACTTACATTAACAATGAGGGACATAAGGAGAGATGCATTGATTTCCCTATAAAATTCTAAAACCCTGTGTGTCATTTTGGTCAACTCCTAGCACTTTATAAACACCATCTTTTTTGTATGTGACTTGCAGGTTGTCAGCAACTAGCCATTCACTGACACCTCAAAGTGATATGGACTCCAGTAGCTCTGAAGAATTCTATCAGGCCGTTCACCATGCTGAGCAAACCTTCAGAAAAATGGAAAGTTATTTGAAACAACAGCAACTCTGTGATGTTATCCTCATTGTTGGGAACCGAAAGATACCTGCGCACAGGTATAGTAACGTGTCTTAATTGGATACATGCATTCATATATTTGGAAATGATACTCTGGTATGTAGACATAAAACATTATATGATTAGAGAGGTAAGAATCTATTTTTTTGTGTGTGTGGTCCAATAGATCTTTATTTATGGGCAAAGGGATTTGAATTCCATTTAGTTTTCACATGTTGTGGAATATATTGATCCTTTGATTTTTCCCCAACTATTTAAAAATATAAAACCTGTAACTAGCTTGTGGGTTGTGCAATAGGCAGCAGGCCAGATTTAGTCCATGGGTCATAGTTTGCTGATCCCTGTGTTAAAGGACTCAAGTTCTCAAGTCTCTGATTTATGGAAGAAAGAAAGGGGTTCAAATACAATTTGAAATATTTTGACTTTGATATTTTGTTATGAATTTCTAGATATTTTATGATAAAATATATGACATATGGGATATTTTATTATAAAAATACAGTAAAATCTTAGATTGCATATAACTTGGTCTGCAAGTGTTCTGCAAGATGAGCAAACATTTCTAATAAATTTTAACTTAGTAAACAAGAGATATCTTGTAATGTAGGTAGTATGTGATACTTCACATGATCGAGCCAATTGTTCTTGAAATTCACTTTGATATATGAGTGTTTTGGATTACAAGCATGTTTCCAGAATGAATTATGCTTGCAAACTAAGGATTACTGTATTGTGTTTGTGTGTTTTCATGTGTTTATCCATAACGTGGCTGTTATGCTCTTAAATGTTGTCAGGCTCATATTAGATGGTCAAAGCCTACTGTGAATGAAAGTTAGATTTTCCAGTAAGAACATCAAGAATAATTTGATATTCCATCTATTAACACATGTCATCTTTCATAGTGCTATGATTCAAATGCAAAAAAAAAAGATGAAGGGTAGAGATAAATTTGTAGAATTATAAATCATAATATAAATGTATCCTACTAATCTCTGTCAAATGATCATAGCTAAACCTATTTATAATAGTTGAGGATCCATATTTTTAAGAGAGCTTAAGTTATTTTTCTTTTACTTTTTATTTATTTTGGGGGAGATTTATAATGCCATTAGAGTAAACATTTTATAATAAATAAAGCAAATATAAATACTTCAAAAAGAAAACTTCTTCTAACTAAGGTTGATAAATACTCCATTTTATGTTTCACATAATCACACTAAGTGGAGATCCGTTTTAACATAGGAGAATGTACCTAAAGTCTGAAATGAAATGTACTTTTCTGACAAAACTAAAAGGAAATCAGGTCAGGCGTTAGGGTGCCTCAGTTGCTCAGTTGGTTAAGCAACTGACTCTAGGTCTCAGCTCTGGTCTTGTTCTCAGGGTCATGAATTCAAGCCCTGTGTTGGGCTCCAAGCTGTGCATGAATCCTACTTTAAAAATATAAATAAATAGAAATAAAAAATAAAAGCAAATCAGGTTATATTGGGTATACATTATTTGTTTCAACTAGGAAATTCAAAATACTTCATGATGACATCTTTATTTTACATTTATTATTATTTTTTAATGTATGACATACTAATATTATTCTTAATGTCCAATATATTTGAAAGCTAATATATTTTTAAACATTCCTTATATATTTATTATTAATAATTTCAAGTTACATGAACTAAACATCCAATTACTTTGTGCCATATTAATTACCTATCAGTTACTTATGAAAATTCATTAAATTTGAGGTCAATTTTGTACTTTTTCAATTTTTTAATGTGAAATTTTAATTGAGAAAAGAATTAAATTTAGTTTGGATTCTTATTATTTTATTATTTTAAATACTTGAATATATAGGCAAATAATCTTAGATTACCTTGATATATGTTGTTTAATTATTAACACTAATTGATTAGTAGAAAGAAGATGTTATCAACATATAAAAAATATTTTTAATGTATTCCTATTTTCTATATTTTTTAACTTAAATTTTACTACCTAGAAATATATATACATCTAAGTGCTGACAATCAAAACCATTCCTGAAGAATGAGGGTATATTTCTACTATGATAGCAATATTATAATGTGAACATTGAATTTGATACACTTAGAAATGCATAGGAGGGAACATTTAACATTGAATAACTACTGTAGTTTTCAATCGATCATCTAACTATAGAGACAATTCTAATTGTATAATATTCACATGCATTTTCAAATATTTCTATGAAATTGCATTATTATTGGCAAAAAAACAATTAACAAATAGTCATTATTATTGAGATATTCGATATTGTAATATGTGTGGCAAATATGCTAATTATCCGGAACTAACATCTGGATAAAAACTTCAATTTAAGAGATATTCTTCTTTGAGAATGTAACTAAGTTTACTTCATTTAACTTACAAATTGGTTAAATAATTACGTATATATACACACATACACACACACACACACACACATATATATGTGTGTGTGTGTGTGTGTGTGTGCGTGTAGAGAGAGAGATTCAATCAACTCAAAAGTATATCAGCACAACAAATGGTCTTTAATGTTTTTAAAAAGAGCAATGTTTCACATGATTTACAGTCATATTTTAAGACTTTTATTTGTAGTAATTTAAGATTTCTCATTTGAAGCATTTGTAACCAATATACTGAGCAATCCTCCCATATTAATTATATTTTACATTCTTTTCTTTGTTACTTTTTTTATAAATATTTATTTTTCACAGAGAGAGCATGAGTGGAGGAGGATCAGAGAAAGAGGGGAATAGAAGGTCCAAAGCAGTCGCAGTGCTGACAGCAAAGAGCCTGATGAGGGTCTCAAACTCACTAACCATGAAATCATGACCTGAGTGGAAATCAAGTCAGATGTTCAACTGACTGAACCACCCAGGAGCCCCTCTTTGTTACTTTTTAAATCTAGATTGTTAATATTATTTTATAAATGATTTAATTATGCGTTATTTTATGATAATCCAGATGATTAAGAAATAATGTCATTTCTTTTTTAAGTTGTTTTAATCTTTATTTATTTTTTAATTTGTTTTAATGTTTATTTTTGAGAGAGAGAGACAGAAAGAGTGTGAGCAGGGTTTGGCAGAGAGAGAGAGACACAGAATCCAAAGCAGGCTCCAGGCTCTGAGCTGTCAGCACAGAGCCCGACGCTGGGCTAGAACTCACAAACTGTGAGATCATGACCCGAGCTGAAGTTGGATGCTTAACTGACTGAGCCACCCAAGCAGCCCTTCTGTGTATTTATGTTTGAGACAGAGAGAGACAGAGTGCAAGCAGGGGAGGGGCAGAGAGAGACACACACACAGAAGCTGAAGCAGGCACCAGGCTCTGAGCCATCAGCACAGAGTCCAACACGGGGCTCAAACTCACAAACTGTGAGATCATGACTTGAGCTGAAGTTGGACACTTAACCAACTGAGCCACCCAAATGTCCCAGAAATAATATTGTTTCTAATTTCAGATATTCTAAAACATTTGAGTAATGTATTATTTTTATACATATTACTCTGAACATTTAAAATATTTTATATAGTTAGCAGATATTAAAACAAGTATATTATTGTTGGTCATCTATATTTCCCTTAAATGTGACAAGAAAAAATTTAATCTAAGTCTATATCCTAAATTGATGCAAATAAGAATTTATATTTTCTTTACACCATGGCTTAAAATTTTAGTACTGTTATTTTACAAGTAATTTGCATAGTTATGATTCTAAGTTAAACATACATTAACAAATATGTGGGGAAATATTTATAAGGCACCTGAAAAAAGGCAAGTGCTGTTTTTAGTAATTGCAGATACAATGCCCCTCTTTATTTATACTTTTGCACAGTGAAATGATACTAATGAATGAGTGATTAGCTCTTTGCTTTAAACAAATAATCATCTTAGAAATAGTAACGAAGGAATGGATTTTGAAGTTATTTTGTTATATTTTGATTAGTACAGATGAATATTGCCTTTAGGCAAAATATATATGATGATATGATCATTAGCACTGGAACAAGGGACTATTATAATAATTTCAAATAATGAAAAAAGAAATAACTTTCAGTAAGGTCTACTGCTCCTTTAGGAAAGACATTGAAATTTAGTGTGATAAGTACTCACTAAATATCCATTCATAAAGTCATATATATTTAATTTCATTTTATTATCTCATCATTCAAAACTTTCATATTAATCCCTATTTAAATTAACAGATTATGGCCATTAAAGAGCTCTCCATAAAACCCTTTGTTTTTGTATTGGTTATATTGTATATATGTTTTTAACCTGATATAAGTCACAACTATGAATGTATTATGAAATGCCATGTTTATATAGGTATGTTAGTTTATTGCTCAGCATATTTTTATGTATTTATTTTGAAAATTTATTCATTTATTTTGAGAGAGAGAGTGCACATGTGTGTGCAAGTGGAGGAGGGTCAGAGCGACACGCAGAGAGAGAATGCCAAACAGGCTCCATGCTATCAGCACAGAGCCTGATGCAGTGGTCAATCTCATGAACCATGAGGTAATGACCTGAGCTGCAATCGAGGGTCAGATGCTCAACTGACTGAGCCACTCAAGTGCCCCACTAGGCATATATTTAAGTAAGTTAGCTCTGAAAAGTTAATTACACTCAAGATGACACATTAATACATTTTTTGTCATGGAAAATAATCACAATTCTGAATTCATCTGTGCTTTAAGTTTTCAGAGGAATTCTAAAATAAATATAAACTTCTCATAAAATGGCCCAGAATAATTGATTAACAACAAATGAACCAAAAAACTGAACATAAATCCCTAAGTACTAATTATATAGAATTTTTTGCTATGTAGTCTTCCTATAATCAGAGAGGTCAGATACTGAAAATTAGACCGACAGATCAATACTAATAATTGGATAGTCGAATTTTCAATGGTAAGAGATTTAAGGGGTTTTCAGGGCCTACTCTGTTACAATATACAGGTATATAATGAAATATAATTTAGCTTGTGAAAGTCTTTTCCCCCTCTAGCAATTATTAAGGGTAAATGCATTTGACAGAAATAAGTGAGAAAATCTTAAATAGCTAAAATCCTCCAAGTTGGAAATAATATTAGATATAATTTTATGTACATAGAAACAGTGTGGAAAGATATTCAACATACTGCCAATAAAGCTTATACCTGGAGAATACGAGTAGTCAGGATAAAGAAGGGACTAGCTATTGTTTTAATGTATAAACATAGATATTCTTTGAACACTTTAGAATGAGTGTGTAATAATTCATGATCAAATAAAGACTTAAATAAAAAATTAAATGATAATATGTGACAGACAGAAAGAATCCTGCTCTGTAGACCAAAACCCTGGGCATTTCGTTTAGCACCATATTATGTTTTCATTTTTTTTAATGTTTGAGAATATATTTAATTATTTTAAGAATATATATATATATATGAATATTATGAATATATATTCATATTTATATGTGTGTTCTTTACTGAACACTACTATCATGAAAATAGTTGAAACTCAAAGCGGCAATTGAAATGATGTATTAGAAGCACTTAAAACATGGGGCTCCTGGGTGGCTCAGTCGGTTGTGCGTCCAACTTCGGCTCAGGTCATGGTCTCATGGTTGGTGGGTTCAAGCCCCACGTCGGGCTCTGCACTGACAGCTCAGACCCTGAAGCCTGCTTTGGATTCTGTGTCTCCCTCTCTCTCTTTGTCCCTCCCCTGCTCACTCTCTCTCTCTCTCTCTGCCTTGAAAATAAATAAATGTTAAAAAAATTAAAAAAAGAAACACTTAAAATATTAAATACAGTAAAAAGAAATTACTTTCATAAGTAACAAATATTAATACTCAGAAGTAGGCAAGTAGTAGTGTCTCTGTACTGATGGAAAGTTTGTTTATATAGTTTATCTGTGCTGACAGGAATAACTCATTTCTCCTATTTTATTAAATCCAACATCCATCTAAATCTCTCAATCAGCTTGATAGTTAATAAAGCTCTGAATCAACTTCAGAAAAAAAAAAATCCCTGTGCCTATTGGATTCAGTGGCCCCAGGTAACTCCCACAGCCCCAGGCAGGGCCCATAGTGCCAGGCTTCCAGAGGACTCCTGTGGACACGGGCTCCCAGCACATCCCAGCCATGGCCTGCTACCATGGCTCAGGCTCCTGGTAGCCCCACACCCCCAATCAGTCACCTGGAACCCAGGCTGCAGGCATGTTCTCATAAACCCAGGTCCCTGGCTGCGCCCAGCCAGTTTGACTACCACAGGTCTAGGCTATTGTGCCACCATAGCACCAAGCCAGCTCCTGTGTACCTATGATCTCTGGCCCACCCCAGTGTCATGCCGGACCCTGAGAACCTCAACTCAAAGCTGGCTCCCATGGATTCAGGCTCTCTACTTGTCTCAACACCAGACCTGCCCCAGCAGAAAGAACCTTCAGGCTGGCTCCCAAACTCCCAGGTTATAGTTGACTCCGTAGGCCCCAATCTCCATGCTCACTCTAGTACCAAGCCGGATACAATGTCCCTAAGCCTCCAGTTTGGCTCCCATGAAACCAGGCTCCCAAACCATACTACGATCAAATCAGGTCTATGGAGCCAGATGCCAGACCCAAACCAATGTCCCTGGTACCTGATTGGATCATGTAGACCCAGGACCCATGTCTGCCCCTGCAGGTCCAGGTCCCAAGCCAGTCACTGTAGACTCAAATGCCAGGCCCACTGCAGTGATCCCAAGCTCCAGGCCTACCCCTGGATACTCAAGCACTAGGCTAGACCCTTGCATACCCAATGTCAGGCCCACTCACCTGCTCACCCAGAAACTAGACATGCCCACTCAAGGACTTCAGAATGAAGCCTGTAAACAGATACCACCAGATGGCCAACCCAGGATCTCTGTATAGGCAGACTGGTGAAGGTTTTTGCCTGCCCAAGCCAGTCTGTGAAGATTGGAAGAGACACACCACCTTCCTTGAATGCATAGACAACAATGCAAGGCCACAAGGGATCATGAGCTGAGAAAGTACATCACTACTAGACTTGCCTTTCAAGAAATGCTGAAAGGAGTTCTTCAAGTTGAAATGAAAGGATTCTAATTAGAAACATGAAAACTTGAAAGTATAATACATACTAGTAAAGCTAAAGCTATAGTCAAATTCAGAATAATCTAAAACTGTAATGTCATGATGTTTATCACTTAATGCTAATAAAGTGATTAGAAGACAAAAAAAGAAGACAAAGGTGTTAAAAGTACTTATTACTGTAATCATTAATTAATGATTACACAGTATATAAAGTGTGTAAAGTACAGAGTACATAAAGAGGTAAATTGTGAAATCAAAACAAAATATGGAGGGAGTAAAAAAGTAATTTTTGTATGTGATTGAAGTTAAGTTGTTATCACCTTAAAATAGACTGTTCCATTTATAGGCTGTTTTATGTAAGCCTCTTGGTAACTGCAGCACAAAAACTTAAAGTAAATACACAAAAGAAAAAAAGGGAATCAAAGCATGACATTAAGAGAAATTACTAATTCACAAAGAAAGATAGCAAAAGAGGAAGAAAGCAACAAAGGAATGCAAAACAGCCAGAAAATAACTAGATGGCATTGTAAATTCTTATCAATAAATATTCTAAATAAAATAGGATTAAATTGTGAAATCAAAAGGTATAGAGTGAATGAATGGATTAAAAAATAACACCTAACTATATGCTGCCTACAAGAGACTCACTTCAGCTTCAAGGTCACACATAGTCTCAAAAATGAAGGAATGGAAAAAGATATTCTGAGAAAATGGAAACAAAAAGAGAGCAAGTATAGCTATCCTTTTATCAGACAGCATAGTCTTTAAAGCATAATGGTGGCAAGAAAGAAAGATGACCATACATAATAATAAAGGAGTCAATTCACCACAAAATGCAACAACTATAAATATATTGTGGTAATCCCTTTACTATATATTTATATATATATATATATATATATATATATATATATATGTATATATATATGCATATATATGTATATATATATATGCATATATATATGTATCAAATAATCATAATCTATACTACAAACCCATGTTATATGTCAATAATATCTCAATAAAACTGGGAGAGGGAGAGATAAGAGAAGCTGAAAAACTTTTGTCTTACTTTTTTTACCCATCATTTAGGTATCATTTTAATGTCCTCTTTATGTGTACTACTGATATTCTGCAGTACATGAAGCATCTTTCGTTGCATGAAAAAAAAATAGAGAAGTAAAGAATTTGTGGAAATTGTGAGATACTGGCTTAGTGAAGTAGAACCATTTGTATTGGAAATACTGGGGAATTAAGCTGTAAAATGGGGCAAAAATGATTATGACAGATTTTGAAAACCAGGAGAGAAATTTAAATTCAAATGATGTACATAATTAGGAGCTCATGTAGGTTCCTGAAGAGCAGTATAACATAATTAAGTCAATAATAATAATAATAGGCCTAATGCTAGTTAACATTCACTGTGCTGCTTATGTGCAAGGCCATGTTGGAAGTACTTTGAATATACTAACCCATTTTGTCCTGAAATGGAAAGAAATCTTTATTTCCCCCACCTATTCTTACAGAATAGAAAATGGAGAAATGGAGAAATTAAGGCATTCATCCAAGTTATGCATTTAACAAGACGTAGAAGTAGAATTCAAACCCAGGTAGTTCTGTAGAAACAATATATTAACAACTATCATAATTTACAAAGATAGTTCTAAAAATGGGACCACTTTAGAAAACACAGAAAATGGGGACAGCCAAAACTAGTTAATGATCTAGGAAGCTGTTGAAGTTAATCCAGGCATGAAATGAGTACTGTATAAATATAGAGAAAGAGATGAACTGAGAAATATTTTGGAGATATGAGAAATATTTTGGAGATATGTGGAGATATGTGTCCTGGAAGTAGAGCTGGAGACTGGAATTCAGGTAGGCAGGTTTATTTAAAGAGCATCCTCAGAAGAAAGGGAAAAGGATAGGGCAGAGGAAGGAGCAAATCAAAGATGTAGTCTCAGCTGAAGCCTTGTTTTATCTTTAATTCCCAAGAAGCTCTGGCACATGACTTGCTGCAGAGTTTGTCACACTTTGAGGAAAAAGACAACATTTTACACTCTGCTTCTATTATTTATTGCCATCGGGCCCACCCACAGGTTGAGGGAGGGGTTGTGAGGGTCAGGGGATGAGGTAGGAAGAACTGAACACATAAAATCCCAGGGGGGCAGCTCCTGTTCCACCAAGTGTGATTCTAGAGATGGGATAGCAGTTAGATGATAATATCACTGGCACTGGAGGGCATAGTTGTGACAGATAAAGGGGGTCTGGGTAGAGCAACCTCAAAGTCCAATACAAAAGAGAATATGGATTTTGTGTCATATTTGATATAGGCAATAAAAGAGGAGACGTAAATAATGACTTTGTAATATATACTCTGAAAGTTCAATATATTGGTGGTATGCCAATCAGTAACAGAGAAATAAAAATGAATACAGAAATCTCACAGGGAATACTCTGAGTTTGGTTTAGAGCATCTGAAATACTGTGATATCTGGTGAGCAGTTTCTCTAGGCATTTGAGATGCAAGGCAAGATTTAAAACCACCATAACAGTAATAATAAAGGCTATGCTAGAGGATGATTCTGAAGAGGATGACTCACTTAACAGTCAGGGTTAAGTCAAAAATTTAGAGAAAATTCTGAGGAAAATAAAAAACACCTAGGGCAATGAGAGGGTCAAGAAGGAAGAAGAGGAAGAAGTCAAAGAATCAGAAGTAAGCTGAGATAAGAAAGTCTGTACTGCCTTAGCTAAAAAGGGGATTTAAAGAAGAGGGGGAGGTCAACAATGTTAAACACCACCAATAAATTGAGTAGGGCTAGACAAGTAATAGATTTGGAAGGAAATAAATTTGTGATGACCTCAATGAAAGATTTTCGAGAATGGCTGCATGCATTCACGTTTATGTATTTTCTACTCTTGCTTCCCTTGCATTAATAGAAGTTATGTATGTATGTATAAATATATTATTTTCTGTTATGCATTAAATCCCTCTTCCAAAATCTAATTCACATCTCATGTGTCACTAAATCTAAATGCAGTATAAACTTGTTTGCACTTCTCTTACTGAATTAAAGATGTAACATATTTTGTACATTATAGTTGATTGAGAAGATTTCATGTAATTAAGATCGAATTCCACAGGTCACCTATTTTCCTCTATATGGATGTGACCCTGTTATAAATAAAGGCTTTCTATGTGTAAGATTAAACCAGTTAACTTTATATTAATATTCTTGTGCTCTAGGAAAGATATACATATCTCTGGTTTATGGCAGGTTATTTTCATAGTATAGACTGTTAAGTTCCTTTGATTTGACACTGATGTATATAATTGGCATGAGATAAATATTTGAAGATATCTGTGTCTTTACCATTTTTTCAGACTTTTAGAATATAAAGAAAAGACATGTTTAGTTACTAATGGATCAATTAAATTTATAACAAATTGATAACTTTAAATATTTTGAACATGTTTCTACCCTAGGCATTAATATTAATAGGATAGTTAAAATCATGGATCCCATAAAGTAGTCTTTAAATGCATAAAGTATATATTAAATGACTGTTTTCACTTAAAAGAAGGAATATCTTTCATTGTTAAAGTTAGCTTTCACCATGCCTTTCACTTACATAGAAATAAGATATGAACACATCAAATTAAAAAATAAATAATTTTAAAACTTTCTCCTGATTTAAAAAATGAAAATGTTAAGATCACAATGCCCTGTATTGACGTTTCTTCCTCTCTTTTCCCTGACAACGTTCTTAGAAAGAAAAGTGCATCCAAAGTGTACTGTTGTTGAGCTTACAGATGTAAGCACCACCTTTGGTTCTTTTGACATATCCCACATCACTTTGTAAGCATTTCCTCACTTTCTGAAAAAAAAAAAGAATGATGTTCCAGAATCCCCTTGTGCTTTCCCTGGTTCAGCACTGTCTGTGGTCAGTTTTTTACCCAAGGATACACATGTACACACTCATCTCTTAATTTACATACACCTGTACACACATATGCACACAGTATTTCTATTTTTTTATTAAGAACTATAAATTTACAATGATATATCCAATTTCAATCCAGCATCATAGGATTTATTTTACTCTTCTGCATTTCCGTATTTTCATCTCCTTTTCCATCAAGGAGTAAACTTTCTCTGATGATCTTCAAGAATGTAGTAATTTCCCCTAATATATTTGAAACAAAAAGAAGTTTCAACATTTCTAATTTAAACAACTGTGAAAATCATACCTCTTAAGCACAATGCATTTTTTTACAGCTTTATATTTCTTTGGAAATAGAATATTTTGTCAAAATTTGTGCTCAATATTTTTTTAAATTTATATTTCTACTTTGGATTTTACAGCATGTGAAAAATATTCACTCCCATTAAAATGCAAATAAATCACCAGAAAATTTTGAGAGAGGGCATGTGAGTTGGGGAGGGGCAGAGAGAGAGAATCTCAAGCAGGCTCCACACACTGCCAGTGCAGAGAGTGATGTGGGGCTTGAATCATGGGACATAGTACATCAGGAAATTTAAAGGACATAGTACATCAGGAAAACAATTATAAGAATGAAAGCTTATTTTCTATTGTAAACATTAGACCTTGTATCATAACAGATTATTATTTTTCTAGCCCCAAATGCTAGAATTCTATATCAAATGAAAAAACTTTTGTATGATATTCTTTTTTTTAAGTTTATTTATTTACTTTGAGAGAATGAGAAAGAACGAGTGGAAGAAGGGCAGAGAGAGAGGGGGAGACAGAGAATCCCAAAGCAGGCTCCACACTCCCAGCACAGAGCTCAGTGCAAGGTTCTATCCCATGAAAATGAGATCATGACGTGGCTGAAACCAAGGGTCGGACTCTTAACTGACTGAGCAATCCAGGTTCCCCAAGATATTTTCAATACACCAAAATGAAGACCTTTTTTGATCAATGAAAACTGATAGAATTTATTATTATCGGACCTGCAGTACAATAAATACTAAAGAAAGTTCTTCCAGTTAAAGGGTATTGATACCAGATGGAAGTCTACTTCTTCGGAAATGAATAGAGCCCAGAAAAGATGAAGAAAGGGATAAATATAAAATATTTTTTTATTTACCTTCGCATATACATTCTTCTTTTAAAAAATTCTTGGTGTGACTGAGTGACTCAATTGGTAAAGCATTGGAATCAATTTCTGTTCAGGTCATGATCTCTGGGTGTGAGATGGAGCCCCAAGTCAGGCTCTGCTCTTGGCATGGAGCCTGCTTAATTCCCTCTCTCCCTCTTTCTCTGCCCCTCACCCTGCTCACGTGCGTGTGTGTGTGTGTGTGTGTGTATGTGTGTGTGTGTGCAGGAGCTCTCTCTCTCTCTGTCTCTCTCTCTCAAAATATAAATAAATAAATAAACGCATGAATAAATAAATTAAATAAATAAATAAATAAATAAATAAATAAATAAATTTCTTTATTTTTGATTGCCCAGGATTGGGTAAGTAGAATTATGCTGTTGTAAGGCTTTTACAATATTCATAAAGTAGTATCATTGTATTTGATGATACTATTATTAGTTAAAAATCAAAATTTCAATCTCTAGACTGAGTCAGCCAACTTCTGTTCAGGGGCCAAATCTGGTGTACAGATTCTTTTGAATGGATCATGAGCTAAAATTCATTCTTGTATTTTAATGAAATGAACATTTTTGAAAAGGGAAATATATATATGCACATATATATATATGTGTGTATATATATATATGTGTGTGTATATATATGTGTGTGTGTGTGTGTGTGTGTGTATCCCAATGCCTAAAATACTTGATATCTGACTCTTTACAGAAAAAATAAATTCTGATACCTACTCAAGAAAAAGCACTTTTAAAAAAATACATACATATATACACAAGAAAAAGATGCAATTAAAACATTAATGAATGAAATTTTTTAAAAAGGCATCAAAAAGATTAACCCAAATGAACAAATACATTAAAATATATACTTTTTTAACTTTTAATATTACTTTTTAAAGTTCATTTATTTATTTTGAGAGAGGGAGAGAAAGTGAGAGGGGAAGGAGCAGAGAGAGAAGGAAGGAAGAAGAATCCCAATCAGGCTCTGCACTAGCAGCAGTCATGTGGGGCTTGATCCTGAGATCATGACCTGAGCCTAAACCAAGAGCTTAACTAACTGAGCCACCCAGGCATCCTAAAGCCAAGCATAATTTTTTACATGTTAATATACATTATTAATCTGAGAATCTAGATAAGATGGGTAAATTTTTAAAAATGTTCAATGCAAAAGTTGATGTTGAAGAAATAGAGCACAAAAATAAGCCATGCCGCTTATTAAATAATTGAAATGAGATCATGTCACCATTTCTCAAAATAGTCAAACCAAGAAATTTTTAGGGTAAGTTCTAGAACATCTTAAAACAAAAATTAATTGCTTTCTTCTATAAATCATTATATAAAATTTAAAAGACTTGAAGATGCCACCTCATTTTATGAGGTTATATAATATTAATTCAAAAATCAGATAAGAAAATACCACAAAATAAAATTTTATAGGTTAATTTTTCTTGTGACTATAAATAAAAAACCCTAAAAATAATTGTGAGTAAGATAAAAGGAGCTTTATGAATTTTAACACCCATATAAATTACAAAAGTGGCTAGCAAAGCTAGAAATTAAAGGGGTCTTTCTGACGTGATAAAAATTATATACCAATATATTCAGCAACTATCTCACTAAAAGGAGAATCTTTAGATGTGTTCCTTTTAGGATAGAGAAATACACAAATTTTCTCCCCTGGCAGAGTGTATGTTCAACACAGCACTGGAGCACCTGAGGTCCTGGAGGACGTTTTAAGAAAAGCAAAAGAAAAAGTGTTATAGAAAATAAACAAGAATGGGTCAAAATGAGATTATTTACAGGTGTTATAATCATCTACCTAGAAAAAAAAAGTGGCAGAGTCAAAAGAACTAGTAAGATAATTCAGTAAATGTGCCAGATAAAAGATGGATTTATGACAATTTCAACTAATGGATTTTAAACCAACAAAAAACAACAAATAATAGAATTTGTCTTAAGTTATGACACATAAGGCTAACAAAACTATAAAGTATGAAGAAAGCAACCAAGAATATACAAGACAATTTTAGGGCAAATTTTAAAATCTGAATAGAAAGCAGACAAGATATCCTGACTACATGGAAAGATATTTTATACTTTTGTGTTGGATAACTTTAAATTATAAATATGCCAGTGATCTCCATAAATAAAATCAGAAATTCAGTGCATTTTTTTAAGTTTATTTATTTATTTTGAGAGAGAGACAGCATGAATGGGGGAGGGGCAGAGAGAGGGAGAAAGGAAATCCCAAACAGGCTCTGAGCTGCCAGGACAGAGCCTGACGTTGGGCCCAAACCCACAAAACCACGAGATCATGACCTGAGTTGAAATCAAGTAGGTCACTCAACCAACTAAGCCACCCAGGTGCCCCCAGTGCATTTTTAATTAAAATTCCATTTAACTGATTTGAAAAGCTTAACAAAATTTCATTAAACTTTACATGAAGAATAAAACTTCACTAATAGTTAAATAAAAATAAAGACAGAGGATTTTCCTCATTTGGTTATAAAGGCATATTTAGAATCATAGTATTAAAAAGAATACTATATTACCACAAGAACAGGCAAATAAGCAAAAAACAATAGAAATCTCTGACACAGATAACTACACATTCAGGACTCAAATTTTTAATATAGATGGCACCATTAATTCGGTAAGGGCAAATCAAAGTCTTTAGTAGATAGCATGGTAAAAAGTAGGTGAGTATGTAGACAGAAATAAAATTGGATTCCTATCTAAAAGGGTCAAAGAACTAAATGTGAGAAAGAAAAAAAATGGTTTAAAATGATGGACGAAAATGTAGGAGAATGTTCTGTGACCAAAGGTGGAACAGAAGATCCTAATTTAGTTTTGAAAAGTACAATCTGTAAGGCAGTAAATAGATTGATGATACAGAGATACATAGATGTTATATAGGTAGATGAATAGAGTCTGTACTGCATTCTTATTAGTACTTAGCATTTTGCTGCTTTACATTTGTGACCTAAATTAGATCCTATGACTCTTTCAGGCTTGTCCTGAGCTCAGTCTCCGACTATTTTGCTGCCATGTTTACAAGTGATGTTTGTGAAGCCAAGCAAGAGGAGATCAAGATGGAAGGCATAGACCCCAATGCCCTCTGGGACCTTGTCCAGTTTGCATATACAGGTACAGTAAAAAGAATTATAGCTTTATGTTGCTGTCTTGTGAGTTTTAGAATTTTGGTATAGGATTTAAAGCTTAAAAATGTGCTTAGTTTGTATTTTTTTATTTTTTTCAGTTGAAAGATTATCTAACAGAAAAATCAGACTACTTGTTCATTTGTCGTGAAATCAAAAATGTATATACGTATACATATATCCTATTCCCTTCCACAAAGGATTTAATAAGTTAATAAAAATAGTCAATGGAAAGAGCTGGGGAGAGGTTATTAATTCTCAAATAAAAATTTGTTGGTATCCATACTTAGAGCATTAGTCAAGGAAATAGATTCTCATTTGTTTTCCTTTTGGAAAGTATGGGTTGAAAGAACTCTTTTCTCTTTGTAATATATTATTTTAACATTAAAATCTTCACAGAACATTTAATGTGGATTTGACAAGTGTAGTTGAAAGGGACAATGAAGATATTTAGAGTTATGAAAGTGACTAATTTTTGAAGCATTTTCTTCCTGATCTACTATGTTGATGTTTCCTAATGGCCTTTGCACCATGTTATGTTTACCACATTCAGATAAGTTTGCCAATTAGCAAACATTTGATGAATGTTTCAAAGGTGCAAGTATCAGCTGTATCTCTGGAGAATAAACCAATGAATCAGCCATGCCTTTGTCTTACAGAAGCTCACAGTCCAAGTAGAGAAGTTAAATGAGGGAATGAATACGGTATAAGGTGATACATTAAAAGAGAGTTGAAGACATAAAACCTGCCTCTCCAGGCATTATCAGGGCTCATATTCATTTAAAACATTTTAATAATTTCCAAAATTAGTGTGGTAAGGGGAGACATTATAATAAAATCTTGGTATAGAAGCAAAGGCAGATAGAATGAATTGATGTAATATTTTTTTTTTTTTTAGAAATGGCAGGTGGTTCATTTTGCCTGAACTCTCAATCCTGGTATTTAATAAGACAAAAAAAGGTAGGCTAGGACCTGATTATCAAATCAGAGGACCCCAGTGTAAGGAGCTGTGATTTTGTAGTATTTCGCGTTACAGGGAAAGTAAGATGACTTGGTAGATCGGCCACTAGAACGAAAAGTCTATAAAACTGTTGGGAATCTGTGTTCCTGGAGGATTTGGCTTCTCATCCAGAGGAGTTTGCTAATATAACAATCAGTAAATGAAGCCTTTTTGAAAAAGAAAAATGCTTCTGCTCTGGGTGCTGTATCTCAAAGTAGCAATGTGATGGACAGACATGGATATTTCCCAGCCTCAGTTATTTTTAAATTCTATTTTGCCAAAGTAAATATTACACTGGGCAAAGTTAAAGGAGTCAACAAGGCTGTTGCAATAGGGAAGAGAGGCAGAATTCAGTATTTAAGGGGAAGGAGAGAAGATTTTTAAATGCTAGGATGAGAGAGAACACAGGCCATCTGTGGTTGCAGATGTAAAAGTAAACTTTTCCTTTGCGATATGATGTAATTTTAAAACTTAGAGCAAGGCACTCACTCAAAGTACACTTCTACTCTCCCACAAAGAACTGAGAAATAAGGATGCTATCATCCTTGAAGTTGGCATTTCAAACAGAATGCTTCCGGATTCTTGAGAGCAAGATTCCTGGCTTGTAAACTGGCAAAAAGGCTTTTCAAATTATTAACATCTCAAAGGGATAGAGAAAGAATTTATAATTGCAAGTTTTCTGGAGTAAATTTTCTAAGGAAAGGGAGACCAAAGGCCTAATGTTTAGAAAGTAGCCTGTTTATATCCTCGTCAAGCTTGAAGGGCCATTAAGACCATCTTAATTGTTTTCAATCTGCTTATAGCCTGAAATAGTAGCAGAAAGGACCTTTGGCCTCTCAGCCAAGAGATGGCAAACATAACCACATTAGTGTTTCCTTGAAAGAGAAGAATCATGAAGCTTCCATTTTAGGGATCTTTCTAGCAACAGAAAAGCATAAATCCAATCCTTACAGCCTCTATGGCCTGGCAACCTTGCATTTCTCTTGTTCAAAACTAGGTCAAAAGACACTCATCATCATGCAGCACAAAGTTGGAAGGTGTTTCAAAGCTCCCTGCTGAATGTAATGACCCAGATTTTGCTCTGCTTTATAGAGGACAGACAGGATACAAAGTGGCCTTTCACGTGCCACTGTCACTTTGGTTTTTTCTCCAACATCCATACTCACTGGTAGTTCATAAATTTCTAATTGTTAGTTTATAGAAATGTTAGATAAGCAAATGATTTACAAGCTGATATTGGGAGAATTTTAGGCATAACATAAAATACTTTGTCTTTTGTTATATCTATCTATCTACCTATCTATCTATATAGATATATAACAAAATGTAATAATAGAAGAGATCAAGTGAGCAAATGACAGGAAGGGAATAATAGAAGGTACCTGTCTATGTGTCCACTTACGTAGTGTGCTAGCTGGTCTCTGAGAGTTTTCTTGATAGGAGGATAAAAATAAATGCCTCATCGAAGAGGGAAAAAATGAATAAGCAGTAAAGATATCGGGCAGTCATTTGGTAATGTTTTCTTAAATTGAGGTTTGAGAGGCTTTGGAGAAATTAAGGAGGATCCATTATGTCAAGAACTGATAGCTAACTATTAGCTGTAGAAATAAAGTATTCAATACAGGTACATAAGATCGCTTTAAAATGATTTAAACAGATAAAAATTTCCATGAGATCTGGAAATTCTGTAAGGTTTGAAAGAACGCTATGTGCTTAATTTATTTCATTAGCTTAGATATTAAGGAAAAGAATGAAAGGATAACATAGCTTGAAATAGACTTTTGACTAAGATAAACTTCAATGATTATAGGGTTTAATAATCTTTGATTCAAAGAATGAGAAATTATCCCTTAAGGAATTTCAGGTAGTAAAATTTGTACATAGTAAGACGTGGGAGACACCCTCCCTGTCTACCCCTCTTTTCTCCTACTGTAACAAATTAGAATAAGAAGAAATGAGACCAGGAGCATGGTAGAGATTCAGTAAGAACTAAGGCAATATTTACAGTTTTGTGTGTGTGTGTTTTGTTTTTTTTTTTCTGGTTACTAGGGACAGTGCCTTGGGTACCCAGGGTGACTGCAGTGATGGTAATAGCTCAAAGGGAATATCGATATTTTTAAAGGAAAAATATATAATAATAAAAAGGTTAATACTAACAATATGTAAGATAGGATAAAGAAAATCAATAAGGTCTTTGTGTTTACAAAATTGTACATGTTTAGAAGTCTGAAGGATTAAGATACAGTGATAAAAACAATGTCTATTACAGTATCAAAATAAGCTTTACTTAAAAGGCACCATTAGGTCAATTTTTTTTCACACATTGTCATAGCTCAAGAATGAAAAGGAAATGAAAATTTACACTGGTGTTAGAAATAATTGTATATCTAATATGTGGTTCATATCAGTTTCCAAAATTCTTAATTCGGTGTTTAAAGTGTTTCAAAATTTCTTCTTTTTAAAACTTTTCATTGGATTTTCTTTATGGCTTTAAGCAAGAAATCTGAGTATGATCTTAGCTCTTCAGAGAACAAAGGCCCATTTAAGCAACAGTGTATATTATAAAATGGTGCCCTTTAACAATTCTGCCTTACATTTAAAGTTTGAATTCTTAGTTGCAATCCAAAGGATATATAATTATAAGATTGCATATCAGTTTTTTTTAAATCAAACTAAAATTCAGCTAATAATATGTAAGCACAATGCATGAATCAGGTCACACTAGGGTCCAGAAGACAAAATATAAATGCAGACTGGATGCAAAAGCAAAAGTGAACTACTGGGACCTCATCAAGCTAGAATGCATTATGCCAAGTGAAATAAGTCAGAGAAAGACAAATACCATATGATTTCACCCATATGTGCAACTTAAGAAACAAAAATGATGAACATAGGGGGACAAAAAAATAGAGAGGGAAACAACCATAAGACACTCAAGTATAGAGAGACTTTTGAGTTTAGGGTTTAAAATAACCTTTGTTGTCTTCGTTTCGTCTAAACATACTTTTGATATACACAGTCTAATATTTCTTCATTAGAGACGGGTATAAAGCAAATTTTGAAGACTATTATATTGATTTTGTATATAAATAAATATATATGTAGATATGTGTACACACACATATTTCAGTTCTAGCCAAAAATTGATGATCACATTGTGAAAATGAAAGAGGAAATGTAATATGTTTGAAAAGAATGCTCTGGAGTTCACTGTGTTTTAAAGTTGCTTTCAGGTTGATAGAAATTTCCTTCTGGTTTATCTTTTACATAGTCCCTACTATCTGGACATACTTGAAAATATACTGTGTTCATTGATGCGTAAGGAAATAGAGTTCTAACAAATGTGAGAGATGGGATTGCAGGGTTACTAGCTAAGTGTGTCAGGTCCTGTAGAGAACTGATAAGGACACGGTTTAAATAAAGGAAGCTGTCCATCTAGCAGTAGTATTAAGAAGAGAGGTAGAAAATTAAACTGCCAAATGGCAAACCTTTCATCATACTGAAGAGTTAACTTCCTTATAAAAAATTAAAAAAAAAAGGTTTGTGTGCGATTGAAGTTAATTAAAGTCTTAGTACATGCTAACAAATGTTAAAATGACTTCTGCTTACTTCAAAACATTTGAATGAAATAAATATACACACACAGGAGCTGAGATGTTTAATGTTCTGTTTTAATATTAAAAAAGTATACATCAATATAGTCAGCTTGGACTGAATATTCTAAACTCCCTTCAGAGTTTTTTGTTGTAATTAAAAGTAAATTATCGTTGCATTTTTATTACTGGTTTAATTCAAGTGGCATGAATTATGCAAGCACATTAGCAGAATATTAGTCTTAAAGTAAGAACTTTTACTACATGGAAAATTTCTTTCCTCAATTTAATAAATTGAACCTTTAAAGACTGGCTTTATCTATATTATTACCAATCAATTACAATTTTGAATTAATAATTTCCATAGGGTGCTGAAATAACCTATATATCCATTAAGAAAAAAAGGAAAAATTATAAAAATAAAAATGAATCAGTTGTATATTGCCATCATACTTCTCCCTTTTCATTAACCCAAGAACCCGTGTGTGTGTGTGTGTGTGTGTGTGTGTGTGTGTGTGTGTGTAACAATGAATAATATAAACTAAGTTAGGGAAATTTTTTGTATTAAAATAAATAATGAAAATTATGTACACTTTCTGAATATTTCACAATGTTCTGTTATTGTTATTACTGAACTGCATCCTGGCTTCATGCTATGGGATTTCATAGACAGATTGAAAAAGAAATTGCTTTGTGAAACTTAATATTTACTAGAGATAGAGGAAAGGTTATGTCTCTTCTGCCCTGTAACTCACATTTGCTTTCTGGGTCTCCAAGTAAGGAAAATCTCTCAGGTCTCATCTTATAATCAACTTTGCCTTCTTAAAAAAACCTTCTTGGATTTTATGTTATTGTTGCTCACAATCTTATAATTTTTTTAGATTTTCCTTTTCATACTAGATATTGTACAGGAAAATTGTTTACATGTCCTTTGGATCTTACATTATGCTTTGGATGCTAGGAAGGCAGAAAATGAATCATATGCCACTATAGCATGCGTGAAGAGTACATGCTATGTATTTTTTGTGCATTAATCTTATATTTGACTATATTTTCTCAGGATTATTTAACCATCACTCTAATCTCAAAATATCTGTACACTTGATTCTGTTACATTTGAGCGATATCATGTAGAATTTAACATCAGAAATATGTGGGGTTTTCTTTGGACTTCCAAGACTAATATTCGACCAGAACTCACTGAGATGTTGCAGCCCAGTGGTCATTTGAATTGTTGGGCATTTATTCTAATTGGCAGGTACTTATTTCTTATTACACAAGTATTTTTATTATATCCCTTGGGCTCCCCCATTTCATACCTAGAGAAATCAAATTACTTAGATTTATAGTCTTAATATTAGTCAACTATAAGAAAGGAAAAATAATAATGTCTAAGTAAGAGGATTGTTTTAAAGAGTAATTAAATAAAATGAAGTGAGGTTAGCATAATTCTTAGCATATTGTCAGTGCTCAATTATGATTATTCATAAAAGGTATTTTTATTAGTTTCATAAAATCCTTTGTACAATCCATTATAAAAAGTGAAGCTGGAAGGGTGTCTGGGCCGGTCAGTCGGTTAAGTGTCCAATTTTGGCTCAGGTCATGATCTCATAGCCCCTCCTTGGCTCTGCACTGACAGTTCAGAGCCTGGAGCCTGCTTCGGATTCCATGTTTCTCTCTCTTTCTCTCTCTGCCCCTCCCTTCCTTGTGCTCTCTCTCAAAAACAAATAATTTTTTTTTAAAAATGAAGCTGAAGACAGAACTGTGGAGGGAGTAATAATTTTGTCAATATTTATTAATTTTGAACTGATTTATTATATGCTTTAGTATCATAATATGAATTCTAATTCATATGTACGATTTTATATACATTTTTAGTGCTACATTTTTTTAGGTCACCTACTTGTAATTTTGCTGCCTTATATATTTTAATTATGTTTTTATCACATATTGCATTCATTATTTTAGCATATTTTATCCCATCCCACACAGTTAAATCTTACTGTCAGATACAAAAATGAAAATATCTTATTAGAGACAGATCCACATAATTACATGGATGTGAAAGCATGGTCTAGTTTTCCCAATGACATTTCAATGTGCTTTCTGCTAGATCTAAAGTTATTCAACCTCTGACTGATAAATATGAGAGAGAGGCTGCTTATATGTACTTACATTATTGCCACCTTCCATTTTCCAAGTATGAACTGCCATCAAACAAAATTTTTTCTTACAGTTAATTTCGTTTTACACAAAATCATGAATAACCTGAGGAAAGTTTATTAATGCTACAAATGGAGAACAATTTATGATTGATAATAGCACCATTTAAAATATCATCCTCAAGCTTGGACATTCACAATTTCATAACTGCAAATTTAAGTCTAATTTTGTTTTGTTGTTTTTATGTAAATAAGAAGAATTATAGGAAACACTACATGTTTAACATTTAACATTTTCAGGACGTTTTACACACATCTCTGTCCTTCTCATAACATTCAGTTTTGTCGTGCAGTTGGAAAAATATAGCACCAACTTCACATATGTTTCTCAACAATACACATCTTTTCAAATATTACTTTAGTTGTGTTTTGACTATTTCTCAATGCTCTGCATTTAAAATTTGATAGAGCTGATTCTTTGCACAGATACTATTGTGTTATAAAAAAAAACAACTGAAAACAATAAACAAAAACAAGCAAATAAAACAACTCCAGTCACTGCCTCCTTCTGAAGTCTTCCAGAAATTACCATTTTGTCTGGTTTACCACTTTCATTCAGGAGAGATTTTTCCTTCATGTTGGAGACAGGAAATTTTATGATGAGAACTCTAAGCACTTTAATTTTAAATGCTTTGTCTACCTCAGATAATGGGTGGTGTTACCCCACAGGGGAAACATTTCAGCCAGAAGTGGATGGTATGCTCGTCATAATAAAGGGATACCTTGATTCCTGACTCCTTTAGACTGCACTTGAGCTTCCTTAGGCACATCATAGCACATACATTCCTCCACCAGAGAAAATATTCCACTAAATGGCATTCATGCAAGTCTGATATCTATTTCCCACCCCATCTTTCTTCTTCTCTGAAGAAATATTTAGGGGAGTGGGGGGGAAGCATTGAGGGGGGAGCATAGTGCAAAATAAAATATCAATAAAGAAAATATGGACTAGTAATGCCAGAATTCTCTTGTGAGAATTATAAAAATTACTTTGTTTAACATATGACATTTTCATTTCTGATACATCCGTGTCTGCAAAATGTAAACAATACTTAGAAATATATGTCATTAATAATTTTTATGTGTTTTCTTGGACTACATGCTGTAATTTCTGATAAAGGGGCATTTTTACTATAATAGGACATTTAACCATTTTTTGACAAATTATTATTTTATTTATCAAGTTAAGTTACAGAAAATATATTCAGGACCTCAAGTACAAACCTCATTTTTGTATGCATTTAATTTGAATTTGCCATGTCACAAAATGGCTTAAGATGACTTCAAAGTAAAATACATAAGAGAGAGAAATAAGGTATCAATAATGTATAGGGTAGTGTTTTGATATGTATTGGAGAGTTAACTGTACATTCATATGATAACATATCGTTTGTTACTATTGTAACTATAGTTACATAGTTACTTTGTAACTATTTTGAGGCTAAGAAATATTGATTATGATTATGGATTGTTATATGTGAAAATTTCAAGAAAAATATGAATACTTACAGTCAGAAAATGAAAGTGGTAAAGCTCTGAAATAATCTATAATGATAGCAGTAAAGGACTAAGATAACATATTAGGCGTATTTTGAGAGCCAAGATAGTGTTCCAAAGAAAGTTATCTGTTAAACAAACAAACAAACAAACAAACAAAAACATCTGGCAACTAAGAAGCCATGGAGTACAGAGGCAGTGGGTGTATGGCTGCCTTCACAGGTAGAACTCTCAATCTGGGGAGATTGCCAGGTAATAAAATGTCAAAACTGCAGCCTTTTTTATTTCCACATCACAACCATCCAACTTAGTGCATAAAATCTTTCAGCATCCCAAGATGGAGCAACTTTGTAGATAACTTCAATCGAGCCTAGTTCTATGAGCACGTACTTCTATGCAATGTTGCTGTAAAATCTGTCCAGTGACAAGTTATATTTTCTTATAGTTATCCCTTTCAATCTCCCCTCTATTTTTCTGACTGAAGTAGAACAATAAAGGAAGAACAAATATAAAAAGTCATTTACAGAAGGCACAAGGCTATAATTTTAGTCTTAATATCATGCCTAAGTATCTATGATGTGTAAGGCATTGAAATTCAAGTAAAAAAGACCTGAAAAGAGCATCCAAATTCAAATCCACACCACCTTTGGTATGATTTGCACCATAAGAGTCTTAAGTTTCTGTTGTATTCATAGAAATTACACACCAGTTTGTTTTAACTTCTCAGTCACCAAGGCAAAGAAAGAAGCATAATCAGTTATGTTATAAAATAAAAAAAAATATTTTACTCAATATAAACACAGGTTTCTAATATTGAAGTCTGAGGAGCATATCCTTGGATATCTGAATATTTGTAAAACACTATATGATGTACTTCAGACATCTTCACTAATTTGCTAAAAGTGGATATAATAATGAATTATGGAGCTATTTCTTCTGTTGGCTGATTCAAGTTCAAATGATGTTGCCCAGACACACAAATTACTAATAATTTCATGTATCAAACAATACAATATTAAAACTCAGGGATCAAACTCAGTTGGATTATGGGTACATTTAATTTAAAGAGATTGGTATTACTGATGCTGAACTCAAAATTATATGTTCCATCTAAAGGTACCCTAAAGTATTTAATTTTAGAAGAGCCAAGTGAGTATATTTGGGGTATGTTTGATACACCAGTAGACAAATTATGTTACTTCCAGTACAAGTTTAGATAACTTGTATAACTATGAGTTGATCCTTTTTATTTTTCATTTTTCTCACAACCAAAATTTCCTTAAGTATTGAGTGACAGCCTCAGTTGGATTAAATCCTACAGCAAGTACTAGAAGTAGAAAAAAAATCTATGTAGTTGATTAAAGACAGAGTTATAAGCTATCATATACTAAAAATTAAGGAGTATATTCTATGGTTAAAATCAAGTAAGCTAAACACCTGTGTATGAATGTGGGTCAAAGGTATGTTCAGAAAAAGTGAAGATTTTTCTCAGTAAATAATTCCTTGTTCTTTCCAAATCATAGATATTTGAGAATATTGGATTTAAAACAACTTAGGTAAATGAGAACTACTGAATTTTTTTAGTTCCGATACCCATTGGACTATTTAATTATTTATTACTTTTTTTTTAATGTTTATTTTTGAGAGAGACAGAGCATGAACAGGGGAGGGGCAGAAAGAGAGGAAGACACAGAATCCAAAGCAGGCTCCAGGCTCTGAGCTGTCAGAACAGAGCTGGATGCAGGGCTCTAACTCCTGAACTCTGAGATCATGACCTGAGCCAAAGTTGGATGTTTAACTGACCGAACCACCCAGGCACCCCTGGACTTTTTAAAGTAAAAGATGTGTAGTTAGAATTAGGAAAAAAATGACAGCCTTTATTATTAAAACTACCCTTTCATGGGTTCTTGCATAGAGATTTCCCTGACTTTTCAAACAGTGAGCACTTAAACTCTGAGATATATTTACTAGTTAAAAAACATAAAGTGTGCTTTTCTTATGACTAGAATACAGGAAAGACATTGTTTATTGATTAATAAGCTCTAAGATTATAGAATATTCTAGGCATAGCTTGTCATTCTGTCTTATAAAACTGGTTTGCTGTAAGTTTTTAGAGAAAAACCAAGATTTTCTTCCAGACGAAAGGTGAGAGGGAGACCAGGGAGCCAGTAATTGGAGCATATTAGAATAAGGAATAAATAATTTGATGGTAGCAGAAGTCTAAAGTGCAGTAAAAATCAATTGCTTTTGGTAGCTGTTAAAAAGATATGTAAATCTATTAAAAATAATACAATGATACAAACCAACATTCTCTTAACTCTCCTGCTTTTTTTTGAAACACTCAAAAAATCTTAGGAATTTGATGATATAGATTATTAAGTAAGTAAATAAATAACCAAGAATATACAAACCTCTCATGTAGAATTCCACATCATTTATGTAATTAATATGCCATCAAGGAAATAGAGCACAACTCCCCATTCTTTAAGTGTGACCATTCATAAGGACCTCCTTCCAGAAAGCACAATAGAGAAAAGGAGATCCAAGAGTAATTTTATAGTGGAGAAACCTGACAAACACTACTTCTATTGTTGGGTGACCCAATTGGATGGAGACCAGCAGTTCGGGTGGTGAAAAAAATCACCTAAGCAGAATAAAGGAGGTAGAAGCACACTGCAAGGGAGCAGGGGTCAGGACAGCAAAGGAGAGACTGTCTGCCAGGAGGCAGTGGTGACAGGCTGTAGAAAAGTGAGGAAGGTGAGGAAGTATGGAGACATGGATTTTTCCTTTTTTGGTACATATGTCCAGGTATAAGTAACCCATTGGTCAACGAAGGCTTATGGATATTTTGAGGTAGGTTGTCTGATGAGCCTCTTTGTATTCAGCCCTGGGGGTCACTGTGGGCCCTTTTACTGTATTCAGGTTTCCATTGCTCCAGTTGGTTGCCCAAAAGTGGCCACTACGCCTACTAAGTGATCAAAATTAACATCAATAGTGAGAAGTCATGTTGACAGTATGTACCCTTGATATCATGTGATGAGACCAAATCCATAGCCCAGTGTAATCATAATTAAATGAATCCCAGTTGAGGCACATTCTACAAAAAGCTTAACCAGAACTCTTCAAAACAGTTATCAAAAACAAGGAAAGTCTGAGAAACTATCACAGCCAAGAGGAGCCTAAGGAGACATAACACTAAATGAAATATGGTATCATGCATGAGATCCTGAAACAGAGAAAGGGCTATTAAATAGGTAAAAAATAAATAAATAAAAATAAATAAGAGTAAATTATGGACTAGTTAATAATAATATAGCAGTATTGGTTCATTAATTTAACATAGTTATCATACTAATGTAAAATGTTAATAACAACGTAAAATAGGTAGGTATTTAATATGAGAAATCTGTACTATTTTTGTAAGTTTCCTATAAATTGAAAGTATTTTAAGAAAAATGTTTACTTTTTAAGAATTTCTATGAATTAATTAAATATTAATTTTTAATTTTGTTTCAGTTCTAGTGTGGTAATGATATTACTTCTCTTTCTACTGAAGATAGAGATGATAGATAGATATAGATGGATAAATTGATTTGATAGATTTAATTTACTTTATGGACTTTATAGGCAATTTTTGTATCTATCTGGTAAAATGAATTCTTTTTTAATGTAACTGATTTTATAGATCAAATATGGTTATACAGCAGTTGGTAATAGGATATCACTTGTCCATTAAAAATACAGCATCATAAATTTCCATTCTTCTATAATCTTCACTTTTTCCTCCCCATTTTATTTTACATATCTTCATTCCAATACCGTGTAAATTTAAATATAAATTCTTGTAGAAAACCAGCTTAAGTCCACTGATATATATTTGGAATTCTCAGTCACTTTAACATTTACTTGAGGTGAGGCTATAGATATATGTAGTAAACATTTGGAAGTATTCTATTCAAAAGGCATTCCATTCTTATTCCCCAAGTTGGCTCAAGGGAGAGTGGCTCTAATTCTATCAATCTAGTTCATATAGGGTCAAAATCAATTATTGGGGTTTTACCATATTGCTAACTATTGAGGTAAGCATGGTCATGTGATACAATTTTTATTAAGGCAACCTGGAGAAAGACTTCTGGGGAATTTTTAGTAAAGATTTCTTCACTGATTAAAGAGAAACATGCACGAAGGAATAGTTTCTCTTCTGATGGGTGTTTTTCTGTCCAATCTGAAGCTTGAAACTATGGCAGCTATGAGGGAAACAACAACATACTTGAGAAGATGGTCACCTTCTGATGATGTGTTGAGCCTTTCAGTTAATCATTTCTGGAGACAACCTTCCTATCCCTTTGTCAAAAGAGATTATAACTATTTCCTTATTAAGAAAATTTCTCAGGGCTTTCTCTTCTTACAGTGATAGGCTCCTTAGGTACCCAAAGTTTCATTTAAGTATCAGATATTTTTAAATTGATTTTCTATGGCACCTAAAGTAAAAACGTGTATACTTTCCCATTTGGTATATATCTATATATTTTCTATGAAGAAAAATATCATGCACGAGGTAGCTCAATTTGTGTGCATTCAAGCTCAACACTCACTAATATTCCATTTGTGCCTTCTGGCTTTTACAAATGGTCTTTTCATTGGATATATTCCAAGTGGAAAAAATAGAATATTTTAGCTCTTTGAAACACACAATGCTTATATCCTCCAAATTTGCATCCAAAGTTACCATAAGTAACCTGAAAAAATTAATCTATAGTCAACCTGTGAAAATTCACATTTTTCCTCTCCCCCACCTCTGCCTTTATTTTTCTAGGAAAGGAAGGAGAAATACCTGCTAAAATTTTATCTAAATTATTATGAAGTATAATGCTAGACTCAATATTTGAATTTGAACTATTTGGTCTTACAAACAAATATCTTACATATCCTTTAGCTCATTACACTGACATAATAGCTCTGAATCACTTTTCAAGTATCGATCTGGCAAGGTAAAGAGACTAACATGCACACACACACCCATTCACACACACTATTTTATATGCTAGGTTTACATTTATGAGATTATTTTAACAATATGTTGATGAAGTATTTTAAATGATAATTGCATATGTGAAGCTGCCATGACTATAATGTTATCTATATTATAAACTTCAAGAAAAAAAATAACACATAACCCTCAATTTCTCTAAAGTACAATATACTATCTTTGTAATTTTGTCAGCAAAGTTTGAATTAAAGCCCTCAGAATACATAGGTACTAAACATCTTTGTTGGCATTTTATTATTATTTTTAAAAGCTTTAGTGATGAATAATTGACATACAGGAAACTGCATATATATATATATATATATATATATATATATATATATATACACACACACACACACACACATATATATATATATACATGTATACACACACACACACACACACACACACATATATATATATATATGATGTACAATTTGATGTTTTGATCTCTGTATATACCCATAGAACCATTACCACAAACAGGGTAATGAATATATCCATCACATGCTTTCTGATCCATCTTGTTGCCCCTCCTCACCCCATCCTATACTGATGATCTGATTTATGTCACAATAGTTTGGATGTTTACGAATTTTAATTAAGTTGAGTCACAGGGCTTATTTTTTGTCTGATTTCTTTCACTCAGCATAATTATTCTGCACTAAGCCCACTTAACTCTGATGTTGCATATATCTATAGTTCTTTCCTTTTTATGAGTAGTATTCCATTGTATAGTGTAGATCTACAGTAGTCTCCCCTTGTTTGCAGTTTTGTTTTCAACAGTTTTAGTTACCCAAACAGATGATCCTCCTCCTGACTTGTTGTCAGAGGTCTGTAGGCTTAATAGTAAGCTATTAAGTCACAATGCCTACGTCATTCACCTCCTTCATCTCATCACGGAAGCATTTTATCATCTTCCATCATCATGAAAAGAAAAGAAGGGTGAGTACAGCCCAATAAATTATTTTAAGAGAGAGAGGGACCACATTCACATATCCTTTATTATAGTATACGATTATAACTGTTCTATTATATATTAGTTATTGTTTTTACTGTGCCTAATTTACACACTAAATTTTATTAGAGCTATGTATGTATAAAGACAAACAGTAAATACTCTTTAAGGTTAAGTACTATCCGTGGTTTCAGGAATCCCCTGGAGGTCTTGGAACACATCCCCCACAGACAAAGCAAAGCACTGTAATACAGTCTGTTCATCTGCTCCCACTTGTTAATGAACATTTCAGTTGTTTCCAGTGTTTGGTTATTACAAAAGAAATCTACTATAAATGTTCATGTACAAGGCTCTATATCAACATAACTATTTTATTTTTCTTGGGTTAATACTTAGGAGTAAAACGACTGAGTCATTTGAGAGGTGAAATTGGCAAACTGTTTTCCAAAATAGATACACCATTTCACACTGCCACCAGTACTGCTAATGCATGCAGGGTGGTATTTCATTGGGCTTTTAGCTTCCATTCTCCTGAACATTAATAATGTTGAGCATTTTTTATCCATGTATCTTCTTTTATGAAATATCTGTTTAGATCATTTGCCTATTAATTTTTTCTTATTATAAAGTTTGAGAGTTATTTATGTATTCTGGATACAAGTACTTTATCAGATGTAAGATTTTGCAAACATTTTTTCCCAGTCTGTGGTTCGTCTTTTTGTTCCTTTAATATTGTCCCTTGCAGTGATTTTCATGAAGTCCAATTTAACAATTTTTTTCTCATGGATTATGCTTTGGATATTTTATCTAAGAAACCTTTAACTTAAGGTTACACAAATTTTCTATCTTATAGAATATTTATAGTTTTAGTTTTTTACATTTAGGACTATGATCCATTTTGAGTAATTTATTTTTCATTAGCCTATAACATGTTTAATTTTGTGTTTTCTAAGTTAGCATTTCATGCATAACAGTTGCTTGACCCCAAAATTTCCCCTCAAATACAATGTATTAAAACAACAACCGTTTATTTAGTTTATGAGTTTGCGGCTTGTCAATTTGGCTGGACTTGGTTGAGAAGTTTTTCTAGTGTTTTGGAACTAAGCTTAATCCTGTATTGGCGCTCAGTTGACTGTCAGCAGCATAACCACCTAACAGAGGGCATCAGATTGATGAAACAGGCTTGCTCAGACTTAATGACATGATGGTGGAAAGGTCTCAAATGCAACAAATGAAATGCCTTTCAAAGACTTGCTTGCCTTTTGTTTTACACTTTTCCTTTGTCCATGGTATTTCCCATGGCCAACCTCAGAGCTAGTATAGAAGAGTATTACCAAAGGGCAAAGATGTAAAGAAAGGAATGACTTATGGACATATTTGCATTTTATCTTACCTGCTCTATCTTATCAGAAAGTCCTCTGCATACTCACTGCCCTTAATTTGAACAGAAATGTGTTCCTCTAGGAGGGCATCTAAGTCTGTATTCCAAAACTTGACTCAGGTTCTGACCAACAAGGATGCCAATCTTAGATCATGCTTAACCTCTCCAAATAGTAGTCACGTGTAATGCTAAATGTAATGCTAAATGCTGAAGTTTCTTCACTGAATTAACATCTTGAGTACATTTTATAAATTGTATGGGTTATAATGAAAATACAAGTTTTGCATATGGATATCTGACTATCAGCACCATTTGTTCAAAGACTATACTTTTTAAATTAAATTGTCTTATGGCTTTGCAAAAACTAGTTATTTTTTATGAGTGGTTCTAATTCTGGATTCTATTCTTTTCCATTGTTCTGTATATATTTCGACAAGAACCAATCAGTTTTGATTACTGTAGCTTTGTAAGAAGTCTTAAAATCTGGTAGCATTATTTCTCCTACTTTGTTCTTTTTCAAAATTTTTTTGGTTATTCCAGGCCATTGCATTTGCATATGAATTTTTAGAATAAGTTCTCTCATTTCTACAAAAAGTTTGCTGAGATTTTGAATATGATTATAATAAATATATAGCTTAATTTGGGGTGAATTGAAATGTTAACAATGTTCTGTTTTCCAGACAAAAGTCACAGTGTATCTTCAACTTCATCTACACCCAACAAGCCTAATCCTCTCCAATGAGTTGTGACAAAGCATGTGAATTGTTTCCAACCAGAGAGATTTATTAGAGAATCAGTCTTCTGGGTTTTTTTGGGGGACTGATCACATAGGCAGCCTCTGCTTGACATGCACCAAAATTCAAGATTCTCAGAAGGAAAGCAAGTATTTAGCATAAACCGTATTGTTTATACAGACAGTTTAGGTACAGAGAGCAATTTGTATTAGTTAATGGTAGGAACCCCTTTGAAATGTACATTTTCAGACACCAGTCAAGGTCAAATCTTAACAAGCAGGCCTTTTCAAAAATAGTAGGTCAGGTCTATTGTGTGAGTTTTCTCCTCATAAGTGCTGTTGAAAACAATTATATAAAATTAAAGGAAGTCATTCTCCAAATGTACTGAGGTCATAATAAATGGAATCTATAAAAGCCATGCTACTTTCATTTATCTCTTTTATCTGATTTTCATAGGATCCATCCTAGGAAACATATATCCATATCTTGGCAATCTTAATGAAAAATTTTAGGTAAAATTCCTCTACAGTTCTTAAATCATGATGATGTTTTAAAGATATATATGTTATAAAAAGCTGTTATGCATATGATCAATTATAAATAATAATATATTTTAATGTATTCATGTTATCTCCTCTATATTTCATATTTTTATTTTAACAAGTAAAGGTACATATTTCATAAATCATTCAAAATCTATAAAGTACAGGTGTCTATGACCTGTAGAATACTTTATTCTTGTGCTTACTACAATATTCACAAACCTTAAAATATATATCAATAACTACACTGACATGATTATCTTAAAATAATTTGAGCTTGTCTGAATCCTTCAACTTCAGATGAATATTTTGTTTTACATTATTATTGAATGATATTGTGAAATATAAACACCTCGAAGAACTGTATTGACAAATGTCTCCTCTGCCAAATTGACCTATGATACTCAATGTTCTACTAGTTGATAATATCCAAATAATAGGAACCTTGTAAATTTTTTAAAATCTTTTAAGTTTAAAAATAACTATTTCTAAATTTTGTTATTGATAATGTCCCTATTTTAAAATTAAAATTAAACTTTAGGTAGCTAATTCAATTGGAAATTAATATATAATAAAAAGTATTTTAATTTTTCTCCCATACCTTGTTCCTTTCAATTTATTGTTTCCAGTTTATGTGCTTTTTTTTTTCTCTCCTCATCAAATCCCTTGCGACATTTGGAAGCATGCTTTAGATTCCTGTTCTGTCTTATTCTTTCCATAAATAAAACATAAATAAATAAAACACAAATAAAACATAAAACTCTTTAACTATTAAGCATGTTAAGTTATAGGTGAAATGTCATGTTTGAAAGCAAAGATATCCCTTACCCAACAGATTATTTACTAATTATAAAGGAAAAAAATTATTTAAAATGAAGAAATCTAGCAGACATTGCCTTAAACAAGCTACGAAACAACATCATCCATGATGAGACATACGTAATGAACCTCCCTATAAGAGGCACTGAAAAGGGTACGATATCACCTATATGATGTCCCTGCCAAAAAAAAGATTTCAGCTAGGTTTAATCGTGGTGATATACTATGACTAACACAACTGGGGAAATTCTACATAACAACTAGTCTGGAATTTTCACTATTGTTATAAATGTCATGAGTGACAAAATGGCTGGAAAACTAATACAAGTTAAAGGAGACTAAAAGGACATTACAAATAAATATGATGTGCAAGCCCTAATTAGATCCTGAATTTAAAACTAAAATCTATAAAGCATATTATTTGGATATTTGGGGAAATATGCATCATAGTAAATACTAGTAATATTATCAATTTCATATGTGTAAAAATTACATTGTAGTTATGTAGGAGAACACCTTTGTTCTTGGAGACACAGGCTTAAGTATTTAGGGGTGAAGTATAATGGTTTGAATAATCCAGTAATTCAGCAGCTATAGCATAAATACATACACACACACACACACACACACACACGCAGAAAAATATGGCAAAATGTTAACATTTGGTGAAGCTAGGTAAAGAGTATATGGGTGTTTATTGTACTATTCTTACAAATTACTATAGGTTAAAAAAATCCAGAATAAAAAACTTTGGTTTGGAAAAAGAAAAAGGCAGTCTATTTATAAAGATCTTTCTTAATAAATATTCTGTCCTTGAAAGATGAATTTTTGATAGTAGACAACTTTTCTAACATCCTAGTTGAAAAAAAAAAGGAAAAATAAAAAAAAAGTTTTCTGTAGCATCATAAAGTTAGAAAATAAATTCTAGCTAGCAAGAATACACACTTAAATTTCAATTAGATGATAGAATATTAATAATGAAATTTAGGGTGTCTGGGTTTCCTAGTCAGTTGAGAGTGTCACTCTTTGTTTTGGCTTAGGTCACAATCCCAGGGTCATGGGATCCAGCTGCATGCTCAGTGTGGAGTCTGCTTGAGATTCTCTCTCTGTCCCTCTCTCCTGCCCATGCACTCTCTCTCTCTCTCTCAAAAAGAAAAAGAAAATGAAGAAAGAAAGAAAGAAAGAAAGAAAGAAAGAAAGAAAGAAAGAAAGAAAGAAAGAAAGAAAAGAAAAGAAAAGAAAGAAAGAAAAAGTTCATCAATTATTTCTTCATATAAGTTTGTGTTTGAGTTTCAAATTTCAGGTAGCCTGTCTTCCAAGTGCACAAATGAATTAAAATATCCCCTTTATATAGGGACTAATAACTATCATTGAATATAAGAGGCTGCAATATAGGTCTTACTGAGGCAAAAAGTAAAAGAACCATATAAATAAAACTTGTTTGGATAATTCAAACCTCAGTCAAATTTAGAACATTCAGAAAGGAAAATAAAACATTATTTTCTCAGAAAGATATCTAAAATTCTCAAAATTTTGCTATTAAATGTAGAACACAGATACTTATTTTTGGGTAATTATAATTAAAACTAAAGGTGGTAAAGTTACATAAAGACAGAACAGTAGAGGGGCACCTGGGTGGCTCAGTCAGTTAAGCAGTTAAGCGGCCGACTTCAGCTCAGGTCATGATCTCACAGTTTGTGAGTTCGAGCCCCCCATCAGGCTCTGTGCTGACAGCTCAGAGCCTGGAGCCTGCTTCAAATTCTGCGTCTCCCTCTCTCTCTGACCCTCCCCCACTCACACCCTGTGTCTGTCTCTCTCTCAAAAATGAATAAACATAAAAAAATAAATAAAATAAAGACAGAACAGTAGAAATAAAACGAATCCATAATCAAAGAAAAAGAATGACATTATTTAAAACTTAGGATTAAAAATTAATGTTTATGAGTTAATTAAAAATTCTGTGAAATGAGTGATTCCCATTTGTAGAATTTCTACAATTAAAAGTTATTTAAATTTTTAGTAAGTTAGGGTTAAGGAGGATATTAGATATACCAAATAAGTATCCATGGATTTAAAGGTAGATATAAAAATATTATAAATTTTAATACAAATAATTCTCATGGAGAGAACTTCTAGAAGTAAATATGAAATATTTGTAAAGTTTTACATATCAGGTTTAAATGAAATATTAAATATATTGGGGACATAATCAGTGAATGGAATATATAAAGAAACTACAGATAGGGAGGAGAGAATGATTTGATCAATACAAAGCCCTTGATAATAGTCTCTAAGGGAAAATTGGAGAAGCAAAGGTAAGGAGGAAAAACCATTTCAATAAAAATAGGCAATACTTTTCCAGAACTTTCATATTTAGCAAAGCCAAAAATCTCTAAGCAAAATTAATAAAAATAATTCTAAAAAAACTCACGTCCATTACCATTACTCTATAATTATGCATTAACGAGACCCACCAAAGTTGATTTTCTGAAATGATTAAACAACCACTGAAAATATAGGTTAATTTAACAAAATAAGAATGACAATAAAAATAAACAATCTATGGCATGAAAAATTTCCAATAATTATAGGCATACACTAATTAAAATAAAATTAAAACTGCAATTTAGAGTAGATTGGGGGCACCTGGGTAGCACAGTCAATTAAGCATCTGACTCTTGATCTCAGCCCAGGTCATGATGTCATGGTTTGTGAGTTTGAGCCCCACATCAGGCTCTGTTCTGATGGTGCAGAGCCTGCTTGGGATTCTCTCTCCTCCTCTCTGGCCCTCCCCAACTTGTGCTCTCTCTCTCTTTCAAAATAAATAAAATAAACTCAAAAAAATTTTAAAAATTTAGAGTAGATTAGACTGCAAGGATCAATAAAACCAATAAACCAATAAAATTATATACAGTTGAGTACTTGAGTTTATTGAGTATTATTAGCTTAAATATTGAGTTATTATTTGAAACTAATAGTTTTTGGTATAGATTCAGGCACACAGGCTCCTTACACCATGTGCATCCTCCATCCACCAAGGTTTTATGCCATCTTTACTTTGCTGGTAGAAGAGAAAGAGACCATGGATGGAGCACAATCAAGTCATAAATACCTTGGTGTGGTAGTAACCAACATCCCTCTACACCTAGTCCATTGACATGTATCCTGATGTTATCATGTGGCCTGGTCCTGTGTTCAGGAAAATGAGTGAAGCTATTTCTTTTTTTTTTTAATTAAAAAAATTTTTTTAACATTTATTTATCTTTGAGATAGAGAGAGACAGAGCACGAATGGGGGAGGGTCAGAGAGAGGGAGACACAGAATCCGAAACAGGCTCCAGAGACACAGAATCCGAAACAGGCTCCAGGCTTTGAGCTGTCAGCACAGAGCCCGATGCGGGGCTCGAACTCACGGACCGCGAGATCATGACCTGAGCGGAAGTCGGCCGCCCAACCGACTGAGCCACCCAGGCACCCTGCGTGAAGCTATTTCTAGTGAAGAGTAACAGTGCCACAAAAACTAAGATGGAATAAGCCGTTTGTATGACTTAGAAATACTCAATCCTGAGTGACACATAGACAATCTGAATGGAAGTAAACCTATTAAAGATGTGTTGAGTTGCCAAACAAAACCTAACCCCAAATAGTTAAGCCCAAAAGGCTTCACAGGAATGTTTTACAAACATTCCACAAAAAGTCCAATTCTTTAATAAATTATTCCAGTAGTTAGAAAAAAGAGGAAATACTCAAGAGCTCATTTTCTGAGGTTAAGAGAACTGACTAAACGTTAAGAAAAATTACAGAAAACTGTAACCATGGGTACAGTGAGTTAAAAACAGTATTAGCAATCTACAACACAGGTATATATAAGACATGTACATATACATGTATTCATTATCCACATAGGTGCTTCATACTAATATACACAAGTGTATTGTCAGAAACTTCATAAATTTTTGCTCTCCTAAGCTTCTAGACATGTTTTTGTGAAACTTTCTTGTGCCTCCTTTTTTTTCCTTAATTCACAACAAAAGGAACAACCATAATTCCTGCTGAAGTGGATACAGACGTTTTAGTTGACAAGGCATTTGTACATACTAGGAGATTTTGAATGTTACGTGAAGTGAGACATGCAAGTTATCGTTCTAAACAGTTTCGTGATTCTGTTCACTTAATGTTTAGGTTGCTTGGAGTTAAAGGAAGACACCATTGAAAACCTTCTTGCTGCAGCGTGCCTTCTTCAGCTCCCTCAAGTAGTAGAAGTGTGCTGCCACTTCCTCATGAAGCTGTTGCACCCATCCAACTGTTTGGGGATCCGAGCCTTCGCAGATGCTCAAGGATGCATTGAATTAATGAAGGTGGCCCACAGCTACACAATGGTAAGGAAATGTACTATTTTCATAATAGAGGCATAGCTGTATTATCAGAGGTTAAAACAATTGCTATCATTGCATTGAATGACTTTTTTATGTTTCAAATGAGTTCTATAGGCTTGGGCACATTTCTATTATGGGGCACAATGTACTACATAGAATTTTATAATATCAAAGCAAAAAAAGTCTGTTCTTAATGGACTTATTTCTACATTGTGTATAAATCATAAATAAAACCATAAAGCAACTATAGACTATTTAATATTTTAAAATTGTTTAATCTTTCTTAGTACTCCTGTCATATCTCTTTTTAAACCTACTTCCACAGCTGCCCCTTTTTTCTTCTTTTCTTTCTGATGAAGAGCTACCAGTCTGTACCACAAAAAAGAAAAAAAAAAGCAACTTTTTTTTTGCCTTTTTCTTACAACATTTCTACTATGGAATAAGTTGTATCAACCAAAATTCAATGTTGAAGCCTACCCACGATGTGACGGTTCTTGGAGATAGGGACTTTTGGTTGTAATTAGGCTTAGATGAAGTCCTAAGAGTGGGTCCCTCATGATGAGATTAGTGCCCTTATAAGGAGAGATACCAGAGAATTTGCCTCCTCTCTCTCTCTACCTTGTGAGGGAACAGTAAGAAGGTGACCACCTATAAACCATGAAGAGAGCCCTCACCAGGAACTCAAATCAGTCTACACCTTCATCTTAGACTTCCCAACTCCTGAATATGGGAAATAAATTCCTGTTCTTTAAGCTACCCAGGCAATAGTATTGTGTTATAGCAGCCCAAGCTGCCAAATGCATTTTCATCATAGCACATTATATTTGGTATGCCTCTGCCTGTATGATTTGTCCAGGGAAAATATCATTACTTAAAGTACATATTATAAAGTATTTATTGGCATAGTACATACTGGATTTCAGAACCTCTGCAAACTTCTATAGTAAGGGAAAATATTTAGATGTATAAATGAACTGATCTATTTTTTTAAGAACTTTGACTTTCTTTACCATTTTATTTATTTTTTTTAACTTGATTTATTTCTGAGAAACAGAGTGAGACAAAGCGTGAGCGGGGGAGGGGCAGAGAGAGAAGGAGACACAGAATCTGAAGCAGGCTCCAGGCTCTGAGCAAGCGGTCAGCACAGGGCCTGATGCGGGGCTCGAACTCACAAACTGTGAGATCATGACCTGAGCTGAAGTCGGACGCTCAACCGACTGAGCCACCCAGGCGCCCCTCTTTACCATTTTAATAATGGGTTTAAACTGAGTGAATAGCAGTCAGTAAATACTCATAAAGTAATTTAAGTCTATTTATATTTTTCTCATTTTTTCTATATATATGTATTTTAACATCTTTATAGAGATACCAAAAATCACTTTAATTGTACACTTTAAATGTGTGAACTTTGTGGTGTGAGATGTTTTTTATGTTATCTCCATTCTAGAATAGAATAATCAGTTACAACAATTCACACTGATCATATTTCATACCCTAGAAAGAACATTCTAAAAGCTCTTATTCTAGTGTCTGGCATATAGTAAGCCCTCTACAAAATGCTAGCCAATTTTGTTATTGTCATTATTAACATTACTAATGATTTGATTGTAATTATTGAAACAACCAATTGTAAAGTATAGAACTTTCCCTTTCAACTTAAGGAAAGAATTTATATGAGGTAAATCTCATTAAGCTTTGTAGCTGCTACTTATGAAAAAGTTCTTCTTTTAAGATTCAACATCTTTTCAAATCACTAATGACTGTCAGCCATTTAAAAGTCTTCTGATTGTTATTCTTATACAGAATTTCAATATTATTTTATTTTTCTTCTTTAATCCTTTAAGCTGAGTGGTAAATTAAATGAAAATATACAAATAAAAAGAAAGAGATACATGCTCTGTGATTCTATTGTCAAAATTTTCCTTTGAAATATTCCATGACAAGGCATAGTACCACTATTGAAATTATATGAACCATATAAAATCAATGTAAACAAACAGTTCATCAACCAAAATATCAAAGTCCAACTGCAGTCATTTAATTATGCACATTTCATTACAATTAGGAGTTCTTGGCATAGCTAAGCCGAAGAACAATATGTGTCCATATCCAGAGGGATAATGGTCCCTTCTGGTCTAGTTTGAAATTATTAATTTAGTAATAAAGATGTTTTTCTTGCAGCTGCTTGGACTGCTCCACAATTTATCACACAATATTAACAATATTTTTTCTTTAGACAGTTTAAAATGTATATTCTATAGTAAAATATATTTAAACCTGAAATTTATACAAATTTTGTTAATATACTCAACATTCTAAACATCTCTATCTTAATTTATTTTTGAGACTATGAATGGATTATGTATTGTGTCATGTAGGTTGAAATTTAATTTCGTGATTTCAAACATGATTTCAAATTGTTTTGGGAACATGAAGCTCCAATATTCTCGATGCTCATGGGTTACTATTTTTAGTGAATAAAAATTACTGACCTATTGGTGCTACATCACTGTTTTCTCTCATTTCTAACACTTTCAAATGAGTGTTTTACATCTGGTATTATAATTTCTCACCACATCTTTACTTCTGATCCTTGTTCAATCTTGCATATGTCTTCATCCAATCTCTTCAATCTGTGCTTTAAGAACAAGCCCATTATGTTATCTTTTTTTAGTTGCTTTAATAGCAAATCATACTACTTTTTCTAGTACATCTGGGACTAAATTCTTTATTGGATCTATTATTTATTTGTTTATTTTATAAGTAACATTTTTCCATAAGTTTCTATTTCCTTGCTGAAAGTATTAGATATCAACTTGACCTTGAACATCCAGATCTTACCGTGCTGGTTATATGCTTTTGCCATTTATATCATTTGGTAACTTTCCTTTGGAAATTTCACCTCTGTATTTGGCTTCAACTATTGATTTTGTGTGGATAATTCCAAAATCTATTCAGGAAGGTGACCCAGCTTGGCATTAGTTCATGTGCAAGCTACTGGAAAATTTTGATTGCAAGTTCCATATTAGGCAGAAGTGTGAAACTAATTCTAAAACATTAATTTAAACTTTGGCTGCATGAATATCCAGACAGCAACAAAATAATTGAAGGAAATATGCCCCCTCTAACTATTAGAGTTCATTATGAGAGTTGTGCTTAATTTTGAAAATCATAGTTTAAAATCATTAGAGTGACAAATAGAAACAGATGAGAATATCAAAAATAGCATTATTCTATACTCATGTCATATGAAGAGATATTGAAAAAAATTTGGTGTGTATAGCTGAATTACAGTAGGGCATGAAAATAGCTATTTTCACATATTTGACAAAATAGGTTTGTGTCTAATAGTGTTGTGTAAATGTTCCTCATTGTGTTCCATCTTAGTGGTGTAATCTTCTGTTCAAATTAAATGTTATATGAAAGAATAATACTAAGATTAATTTGCTTTTTGCAAAGATGAATGGAAAGTCCAAAGGTCTACTTCAGTCATCTGACCTTTCTTTCTCTGCTGGGTTGTCTATTTCCACTAATCATCACCACCACTTCCCTCCAAGGTCATCTTGCCGTTTCAGGGGACTCCTGAAACTCCATATCTCTGAAATACTCTCTCCTTTTGGTTCTGGGTTAGAGTTTGTCAATAACGGGCATCCGTGTAAGCTATGGGAGATAAGAGGTGGAAGGTACAACTTCACAAGCAGTTAAAAGCAGAAAGGTGGACAAATGGAGACTTGAAATAACTTCTTAGCAAGCCTTTGAAAGAGATTTGCTTCACAACTGTAGACTGAGTCAGTTGATGGGAGCCTTCTGGAGGTTCTTGAGAAATGGAGTGCCTTTGCTGAGTGCTTTTGAAGACAATTCACATAGAACTGAAGGTTGAGACCATTAACATGAATTCTCTGACCTTCACTTGCACAGCACTGTCAATTCACTATCCACAATGTTTCTTACATTGAATAGATTGGCATGTTTTCCTCATCCAACATTTATTTACCTCAAAATAGCAGATTCACACAGTTTTGATATGCGTAGTCCTCCTTACCTAACTTCTAAACCATTACCTGGGCATTTTTCCTCAAAAATAAGCAGACCTGACCTCCCTCCTCCTAAACATGTGCTGTGAATTCCCTTCACTTGTACTTCACTCATGATAATGTCTCTGGCCTGAAATCTCTGGAATATAATTCTAAATAACCCTCAGTTTCCAGTTTAAGTTCATTCATGCCTAAGAAACATCTTAAAACTTTTCATGGTGGGAGCATGGGTGGCTCAGTCGGTTAAGTGTCTGATTCTTAGTTTCAACTCAGGTCTTGATCTCATGATTCGTGAGTTTGAGCCCCACATTGGGCCCTGTGCTGGCAGCATTGAGCTTGCTTGGTGTTCTTTTCTCCCTTCGTCTCTGCCTCACTTTTGCTCATGCTTTCTTTCTGTCTCTCCCTCTCAAAAATAAACAAAAAATCTTTTTAAAAAACCTTTCCATGGCATTCTTTCTCTCCTTTGAAATCTTAGGGTTCCCTTATTTAGGATTATGTCACATCATCATAAATTTCCTTATTCAATCAATGACCTTTTTTGTCTTTGTGACTGGTCTTCACAACTGTACTGCAAAATCCTTTATGACAGAGTAAGCATTATGTGTTGAAATTTATTTTGTCTTGATGAAGTATCTAGTAAATGGTAATATACTAACATATTCCCTTTGGATAGTCTTTTAGGATTGTGACTTTCCCCACTCATGAATTCAGTCATTCAATAACACACATAGTTTTCCTCTAATTTTCTTTTCAGTCCCATTTCTTACCATATTTTCCCTGTTCATACACTTTCAACCACACTGGTCTTCGTACTGCCTTTTGACTACATCAAGCATCTCACCTAAGGACCTTTCACCTGATGACCTTTGTGTTTGCTCTTGCTTCCCTCTGCCAGAAACACGGTTCTACCAAGTATTTATATCCTTTTCTCCTCTGCCTCATTCAGATGTCTGCTCAAATGTCACTTCCACAGAGTTCTCATCTCTGAATATTTTATATAATGTGGCACTGCCTTCAAAACCCTCTACACCCTCACACTGTTTTATATCCTTTAGTGTAGTCATTAGTTTCTGGCTTTATATTTTTGATTTTGTTACTGTGTTTTCTTCTCTTCCATTACTGTGGTAGCTTCTTGTTAGCATTTTTATTAAACTTATATACCTTAAGTGCATAGCATTTATTGTTGATTGAATAGTGACAGAGTGACTATTGAATATTTTGTACCCAGACCATAGGTCACATTGGGCATACAATGGTAGCTAAAATAGACATAGTTTGCCCTTAGAATAAAAATGAAGATACTGAGTGCAAATAATTTATTCCTATAAATGACATTTATATACATGCATATATATTTGCATCATGCATACATTTGGTAACTGCTACAAAGGATAGCGGTAAGATGCTATGGGAGAGTGAAAGAGACAAAGCCTTGTTAAACGAGTGATGCCTTATGTGGAGTTGTAAAGGATGAGGCAGAATTCATCAGGTGAAATGTTGGCTAAAGAACATTCATGATGTGCCAATGACCTGAGGTGGGAAGGAGCTTATTCTGTTTCGGAAAATTCAAATGTGATTGAATAGTCAGGCAGAAAGGAAGAGAGGTGGATGATGAGGCTGGAGTTTTAGGCAGAGCCGATTTTCCAAGGTTATTGAGAATTTGTTAAGGATTTGGGTTTTTATATCGAGTATAATGGTATATCATTGAAAACATTCTTAAGCAAGTAAAAGCCGAGATTAAATTTAAAGACTGGTTGCCTGACTGCCGTGAGGAAGAGGCCAGAAAAGAAACCAAGAATAAAGACTGGCATTCTATAGAGACCTATATGTGTACACTCACACACATATTGGGTGAGTGAGAAAGAAAAAGAGAAAGTCAGGTAACTCTAACTTCTGCCATTGTGTCTGGTAGCAAAGCTTCCCACTGCTGGTGCTGGAGGTATACAAGTTAAGTGTATATAGTACATATCAAGCATTGTTCTAGGGTGAAGCATGCTTAGTTAATTTAATCCTTTCAGAACCCCTGCTACATATGCATAATCTCCATTCTAAAAATGACTCAGGGATGTTCAATAATTTCCTGAAGAACAATAGAAAGACCATGCTAGAACGGAGATTTAAGCCAGTACTGTCTAACTAGAAATTAGATGCTCTATCTAATACGCTAATGACCACACAGCAATTGAATTTTATTCATTAAATCAAATTAGATTTCTGATGTGTAGAACACTTCAAAACATGGATTACTTTAGACAAATGGATATTGTAAACTTAAAATATAGATGAGAGTACAGAACACCATGAACATTTTGTTCCTCAGTTTTTGTTTTTGTTTTGTTTTGTTTTCGTTTCCCTGTTCACGTCACTCTCTCACTTTCTGCCCAGTGCTACCATCATGGCTTACAGCATTTCCCGATGTTTATGCTAGGTGCAGAAGTGTGGCAATAGGGCTGATCAAAGGCTACCATGTTCAATCAATAGCCTTGGAAGATAGAAGTCTCAGCACTGCAGCATAGAGCCCTGCCAAGTCAGTGTGAGAATGGCTGCCCTTTCCGTCTGGTCCTCAAAAATCCTATACATCATTCACTTGTGTTTCAGAGCCATTAGAGCAATTCCAGACAAAAAGAACCAACCTTATTTATGTGGTTTCTGTTCATGGTTTTGAAATACCTGACATTTCTCATGGTTTCTAGTTAGAAGCATGCTCTTTTTTTATCATTACTGATAACTCTTCTAATAACCCATTAATTAGAGTTTTCTTTGGGGGAATCCAAGGAATTTAATTTAATTTTTTAATTCAATTTTTTTGGAATTTAATTTTAAATTGCTTTGCCTTTCTAAGTCATCAAAACAAAGTTCCCTTCACCCATATTATCCCCTGGATTATTATGTGATATATTAGTACTAAAATGTGTGTTGAAAGTTATCTTTTTAAAAATGTTATTCATTACTTCATGTTACTCCTTTTCAGTATCTGAGTAATACATGGTCTGAGTAGTGAGTTTAAGTTAATATACAATTGTCAGGTTGAAAATGAGCAAGCTTTGACTTTCAGCATTTCTTTGTAAATTGATAAGAAAGGAAGGTTGGATACATTGAGTGGCTTCGATGACAACTGCCACCGAAGATGGATGATCACCAGTAATAGGGAAGCAGGTGGAAGCTTGCACAGATATGAACTTCCTATTTTAGTTTTTGCTTCTCTTTACTTCCTCTGTGCCTAAATTAGGCTCACAACTCTTTACAGGTATTTATTTGTGTCCTAAATCACAGTCGTTGGTACAACCAACTCCACTAGCTAAGACCCGAAGCTGATTTCAGTGGAAGTTTTAAAAAACTGACTTTTGTGTTCAGTGTCATGTGTGAACAGGATATTCATATGACACTGGATAAACTGATAGAGATGTATAATAAATAGTAGCATTATAACACATAATTATTCACTCATGTGATTGCAGTTTGACTACACAGAAGTTTGTAATTGTTAGGGTTCATAAAATAACCACAATTAAATGTGCATTTATGACAGTTTCAAAGACTAATTAAGCATTATTGCAGAGTACCAAATGAAAATTATAAGCCTCTTAAGGGTCCATTTTAGATACCGTCCATTTCTTCTATTCAGATATTCTTCAGATATGTTTCCATTTTAGGTTTTTATATCCAAACTGAAGAACATTCTATTTTAAGAAACATATCCTTCTGCTTTCTTGATGTTGATGATGTTGAATATAATTATAATATTCCTCTACTTGAGAAGTATTCTATTCATTTTAAAGATGATTTCATTTGCATATTTTAATTTTATTTTTATTTCTCATACTGAGCTATTTCTAAAACACAAAGATACAGTGCATAGCTGTATAAAATCAAATACACACACAAACACACACACACACATACATGCAGAATCTAGGATTAAAAATGTATTAGGTCTTCTTTATTGTCAGCAGATACAAATGTTTATGGCATTGCTGTATGTTGAGCTGATGCTGTAACAACAGTAGAACTAACAAGGTATCGAGAAGGAACTAATGTTACAAAATATCCTATAAATACACACACAAAAGATTTTTTCATGGTAACTTGTAAGTAGTCCCCAAGTGTTTAATTATTTCAATCACTTAATCTATAGAATTCCCTTCTGGAACAAGTAATATTCTTACATTATTAGAATAGTCCTAAAAGAGCTTCTAATGTGATGTCAGCAGAAAGGAAAGCCAGAAACATTTTGGGTACAGTGCCCTTTGCAGTTTGCAAAGCACGGTTCTTCAACAAATGAAATCAATAATATGCTTTTGTTCAAGTGAAAAAAAATTCTGATTTTTATGCGTAAATAAAGTTTCACTCTATTATCATAATTTGCACCTCATGAACTAATGTAAAATATTTATATTTTCTGATGAGGTAATGAATCACATACTATGAAACTAATTTCTTTTTACAGTTCTCTTTTAGATTTTTCTTTCACTGTCATTTTTCAGTTAGGACTATACTTGTACTTAAAGATCTTTAATAGTAAGTTTTTAAAGAGGAATAAAAGGTAAAGGTATCGATTATAGTTCATCAGATGATACATGATACATGATACATCTATCTTTGCCTGAGGGGAAACTCAGTCTGTCCTTTGTATGTAGGGTAGAGTTGAGATGGGGCTGATCATTTCCTAAAAAGAGTGCTTTTAGAAATGTACAACCAGACAAATTTAAGAAAAAAGTAACTTCTTACAGAGTATCAGGTGTTCCTCTCAGACTCCAAGTTAGTCTAAATGTATAATATTATGCAGAGAGCTGGATTACATGTTCCACAAGGTAACAAACTACATCTGACTTATTCACTGCTACATTCTTAGTTCTCAGCATATAGCACCTTTCTCATTTTATTTTTATTTTTCTAAAGATTTTATTTTTAAATAATCTCTACACCCAACATGGGGCTCAAATTTACAACCTCAAGATAAAGAGTTGTATGCTTTACCAACTGAGTCCCCCAGGCGGCCCATACCTTTCTCATTTTAGATACATGATAAATGATATTTGCAAGAAAGGATAAATGAATAATTTCAAATATTAATAATTTGAAATATGATATTAGAGTTACATAACTTATAATCAGTGAAAAGGTTTTTTTGGAAATAATGAAGGGTAGACTTTCAAAGCAAAATGGACTATTTCATCAATACCAAATCGAAGCAGATTTATTAAAGACTGAGTAAATGTTCCAACAAGATATTATACTATTCTAAACCTTTGTTAAAGACAATTTGCATTTTAATTGGATCTAAGTTAAAAGAATATTAAGAGGTTTCAAAATATATGGATAGAGATGGAATTCAGGTTCTTCTCTAGTTTTATTGGAAAGGAAAAAAGGCTGATCATAAATTTATAAAGTAGTGTTTCTGTTTTTACTTCTGGTATATGGATAAGGAAAAATGAGGGTAACAAAATGAGGAGGAGACAGAGCATAACATAAAATGTAGAAGAAGATAATTTTCAAATAAATATATTGCAATTGAAGAAAATTGATGAAGTTAAAATTAGGTTTTATTATATGTAATTGCTGATTAGGACATATATGCATAAATTTGCATGCACAAATAGACATCTGTATGAACATTGACTGCATATATTAATTCAGAAGAAAGGTTTTATTTTTAAGTAGTAAACTCTATGATAACCCTAGTTTACACTGTTTTGAAAATCTACATCTTTCACAGATCGTATATATACTTATATTATGGTCATCATTATCATAACTTCTACATTTTAAACTTTTATAAGTTAAAATTTATATATTTTTATAGAATGAGAAAAAGCATAAAGAAAATATAGACAGCAATTAGGATAGTGTCTTCCTCAATAAAGTTTGTCATATATTCTGACAGCACTTTAAGATGCAGTAATATACTTTCTTCCCCTTTGGAAGTAGAATGTGGCAAGTGCATTTACTAAATTATTCAGAAAGATTATGGAGAAGGAAATTGTTAAATATTGAAAACTTGAAAATCCTAACTTTTATCAAAGACTCTGAAGGTTGGTTTTTAAGTAACCAATGATGTGGTAGGTGTTTGAATAGTGTGCTTTCACAGGTAAAAAGCCTTTAGAGATTTGTGATGGTTTAGTTGTCAGCAGACTGAAACATCACTTGACTTAGGAAAGAATATTATTTTACTAGATCATTTAAAATCAAAAGTGGACAGTTGGAGGAGCTCACTTGAAATTCATCACAGTAAATTGACACTCTCTTTTACTTTTGAAGTCATAAAATGCCTTGAGAATTATTTCTTTATTTTATTTCAAGGAGCGAGAAATATGAGTGAAATATTCCAGCTTAGTACAAATAAAACTTGGTAAGAAACATAAGTTAAAAAACACCAAGATCTTTAAATTTCTCATAGTAAGTGTATCTTTTGGCAACCTGGACAATAAAAACAGGAATCACTGAAGTCTCAGGTCCTGGGCCAAAATAAAAGGAATTTTCTGAAAGATCAACAGTTGAAAAACTTACCAACTCCAAGAATCAGCTTGGGTGAATAGAATAACATAGGCCAACCATCAACTCTTCATTCGGTGGTATTCTCCGATACCAAATATTAGCAGGGAATAGGTTTATCTTGTTGACTGAAGAACAAAAAATATATAGTAATCTACAGTGCCCTTTGTCTTATTTTTAAAAGCCAATATAATGTGTAGCAAAATTAGATTTTGAAAGTTACATAATTCCCTCCAAGTATTAGTTTTGTTGCTATTATTGTTTTAATCCAAACTATGACTAAAATAATATTTTGTACAAATATATTAGCATATCATATTATTAACATTAAATATTGTAACATAAAATTTTAATTCATAATACCTTAGATTTTTTGACATTTCTTGAAGCTTGATTTTTTTTCCTTGAAGTTTATTTTAAAAATAATTTGTGAGAGCATAGAACACCACTGGGATTTAAGGAAAATGATCAAAATTTTGCCATAGAAATTGTGGAAGTAATTCCAATTAGATAAGATACTAAACCAGATAATTTCTCAAGTTTCTCTTTAAAACATGGGCTAGAAGTCCAGGCTGCACTCTTTTATTTATCATTAACTAATTCATTCATTCATTCATTCATTCATTCATTCATTCATTTTAGTCCAGAATATGTTCCCACCCCTGCTCCTTTGATTTTTGACCAACAATTTCATTTTTTAACTACTTTGTTTCAAGTTTCCATTATGTCCCGAATGCTCAAGCTGTGTGAGATTTAAATGCTTCTTGAGCACTAAAAGAAGGTAAAGTATAAGGCAAAAAAAAAAATTGCACTGAAAATTTTAAAACTTGCCTTTTTAAATGTTTAATAAAACTGTATGTTTTTTAGCAATTCACGTGAGATCTGTCTCATTAACCATAAAATGATAAAGTTTATTTCAGATCATACTAGTCCCATATGGTTCCTTGCAGCTTCATGATTTTGCAAATATCTTGTTAAATCTGAAATTCCATGAAATGTAAATACATTTCTAGATAAGGTGGATAAGTGCCATTTTATTATTAATAAGACCTTAGTGGCACTACAAGTAAAACATTATCTGATAACAGTAGAGGACCAACAAGTAACTGTGGAAGAATGGATAAATATTTTCCTGCTTCCAAATGTGTTATGTTTTGTAAAAACAACATTATTGGGGTAATAATTCACCAACCATATAATTCAGCAATTTAACGTGTCCAACTCAATGCTCTTTAGTATATTCACAGAATTCTGCCTCCATCACCATAATCAACTTTCAAACAGTTCCATCACTTCATAGAGAAACCCTGTATCTATTACTAACCTTCCCCCCACTGAAATCATACAATATGTAGGCTTTTTAGACTGACTTCTTTTGTGTGGTATAATGTTTTCAAGATTCATTCACATTATAGCATGTGCTAGACTTCATTTCTTTTTATTACCAAATAATATTACATCACATGGATAGATCCTCATTTTATGTATCTGTTCATCAGTTGATGGACACCTGAGTTGTTTACATTTTGGGACCATTATGAATACTACTTCTATGAACATTTGCATACATGTTTTTGTATGGACATACTATTTTCATTTCTTTTGAATATGTAACCAGGAATGAAGTGGCTGTATAGTATTTCCATGTTAAAGATTCTGAGGACCTACCAGATTGTTTTTCAGAGTAGCTGCAGCATTTCACATTCCCTACAGGAGTGTCTAAGTTTTCAATTTCTGTGTATCTGGGTCAATAATTTTTTATTAACTTTCTTCTTGATTATAACCACTCTCATGGATGTTAAATGATCTTTTGTGCTTTTGATTTATGTTTCCCTAATCCTAATGAAATTGAACATCTTTTCATGTACTTACTGGATATTTTTATATTTTCTTTGGAGAAATATCTGTTCTGCTCTTCTGCCCATTTTTAATCATGTTGGTTATCTTTTTAATTTTATTTTTTTAAGTTTATTTTAGGGAGAATGAGAGGGAGCACGAGAGAGATGAGTGGAGGAGGGAGGGAGGGAGGGAGAGAGAGAGAGAGAGATTGAGAATCCCAAGCAGGCTCCATACTGTCAGCACAGAGCCTGATGCAGGACATGGTCTCACAATTTGTCAAAATCAAGCGTCAGACGCTTACTGACTGAGCCACCCATAGGCCCCTATTTGTTTTTTGGTTTTTGTTTTTTAGTTATAAAAGTTCTTTATATATTAGAGACTTTCCCAGGGCTTGACACAAATGGCTTTATATGCATTAGTGCAACATCCGTGTGAGATAGGTAAAACTGTTGTTCTCATTTTATAGATGAGAAAACCAATATACAAGATAAAATCTTACCCAAAGCCACCCAGCTAATGAATTGCAGACCCTGAATTTGAACACGCAGCACAAGCAGTAACCAGTATGTGTCATTGTCTTAGTTTTTACTTATAAGACTACAATTGTTTTATCACTTTATTGATAAAAATATTATGCAGAGGTGAAGATAACTTTTCAAAACTGATTTTTAAAAACAGAATTGGTGAAAGTATATATTTTGGCTTTAAGTAAAATAATGCAATTAATGTCAAGCATGGACCATGTATGTAAGTACTTTAAGAAGTATAAAGTGCCAGGCTAATGAAAGCCAGTGTTACATTTTTATCAACACATTTCAGTTTACTTCTAATCTTAGAATATCAGGTGTTCCTCCAACTATTCAAGACTAATTCTCCTACGTCTTGGTCTCATTCCTCCTCTATTATTATTAGAATTGTTTTATTAAGTATCTTCTTTCATATTTTTTTTTTGCATGGACACAATCCAAAGAAACCATTTTTCTCTCTTTCCACTTCTCCATCTGCAGTATAATCTTCGGGTTACTGTAATAGTTAACTATGAGAAGGCAATGACTCAGCTTAGTTGGCACTGAGGCCTTTAAATAATAATGGGAAGATTGAATTTGGCTGGAGGTTACATTCGAGGGATTTGGGGGTACTTGGCATTAAGGACTATGTGTTTATCGTCTATCCACCTGTGTCTTATCCTTTCTCTCCACTATACACTCACAGCTCAAAACACTCTGGCTAATGGAGAATAGGCAGTCCACAGAATAAGTACAGAAAGGAATTTAGTGGGCTTGTTTGATCTCAGTTTCATGTGGTGTAATCATTCAAAAATATCTTACCCAGAGAGAGAAAGAAAACTTGCTACATGCCATATTAAACAAATTCATAGTGATAGGGTTCTGTGTGATATAAACAGAAAAAATGGGAGCCTTTCAATGATTCAATAGGCATAAAGAGGGAAGCAGGCTGCAGAAAGGTATCTAAGTTTTAGCGCATGGTAAGTGCCCACGGCCTTTACATTCTGGAACAAAATATAGAAACAATGGTTACCTGAGAACTGGGGCAGCTTGACTGTTCCTAAGATATAGGAAATAAGCTCCCCAAATATTATAATAATATTTCCATATCCAGGTAAGAATTGCCTATTTTCAAACAACACTAAACTTGTTATTGAACCTTATTTACTGGTTTACTGCTACTATTCAAGAAGGGAACGTAGGTAAAAGTGACATATAAAGAAATGGGTATGCATTTTCCAAAGTTACAACATCATGCAAATACAAACAAAAAATCATGGGTAAAAACATGAGCCACACAAATGTGTATTGAGCATATGCCATATAATTTTCTCATGAATGAGAGTACCAGCAGGGTGGTAAACTAGTTTAAAGAGGCCGAAGTTACTAAGAATAAGAACGCTGAAATAAACTTGAAAGATAGAGACAAAGCTGGTTAATGTCCTACAAGTCATTAAACTTTAAACATTATTGTTTCTCTTTTGCAGAGGGCAGAAATTATTTGCAACTGTCATTATTCTGCAAGTTAACATGTAATTTCACAGAACTTAAGCTGTAATCAATAGGAATGGTAAATCAAACAATGGTATACTGTTCTATTAAATTAAATAATCCTTCAATGGTGACTTTCATGTTCCAATATGACATTAAAATGATACACAGGCATTCATGTATCTTATTTATAAGTGTCACATAATATTTCTTAGCTACATAGAGAGCAGAAATGACAAGCAATTACAATTTCTTCACAATTTCACCAAAATAATATTAATAATTATAACAGATTACTATAAGCCATACAATATTCTAAGTATTATATATTAACTATTTTATTCCTAACAGTGCTATGAGATAGGGAGTATCTTTATGGTCAAAGAATAGTTAATTAACTCACTGAATTGTAACTTATTCATGGATACATGGAGCCAGAATTCAAATTAGCAGAACTAGCTTCAAAGTCTGTAATTTTAACCATTGCACTAAATTGTCTCCCACTAACTCTCCCCCTTTACATCCTGATTCCTCCTCAACTATTTTGGTGCCATAAGAGCATCTCCCTTCCCATCAGCACCTCCTAGAAGCGCCTCACAGAGCAAGATAATAACACTAACAACAATAGCGATGATGATAATGATGATGATGATGATGAAGAAGATGATGATGATGAGATGATGATGATGATGATTCTGTTTAAAAACTGTCATTTCAAAAAGTAATATAATAAACAAAAGCATCTTAGAATGTAATTTTTAATTGATCTGTAGTTGACACTTAACAATTTAAAGTTTGTCTTCACAATATCAACGCAAGAGCCCTAGCACTTGCCCTCCAAACCAGATCATCACCCCTCAGCAACTCCAGCTTAGAAATTCTTGAACCCCGATTGCAGTATGCATTCAGTCTCCACTAAGACATAGGCAAGCCATGGTCCAAATTGACCAGTCACCCTGGAGTTTAAAAAATCCAGTTGTACTTTTCTCTCCCAGTTTTCTGCAGTGTTAAACTCTGTTGAACACTTTCTTCTTTCGAGTGCCTCCTACCTTGAACTTTGCGGCAGCCTTCATTACTCTTTTCCTTTCTCTCTTACCATTTACTGAACCGGACTTCGTCCCTTCTGCCTAGAGTTCACTACTCTGTTACATCTCTCATAGATGTTGAATTAGCTTCTTTTTCTCCCCATCTAATTCATTTTAAAATGTAATATTATAATGTAATTTTTTTGTAATATTTTTAATTCATTTGTAATGTTTTCAAATATTTTATTTTTAAATGTTTATTCATCTTAAATGGGTTATTTTGTAAAACTTAAAACTTAGAATATATATTAATGTTATAAAGTATAACACTCAAATAACTTTCCATGATAGTGGTATGTAACTTAAAAACCAAACGTCTTCTTACTTACACTTAAGTACACTTCTACCTGCACAATCCCTGAAATCCTTTCTACCTGTTGTTCCTTCATTGGTAAATTCTATTTTTTGAGGACAGTAAGAATTTTGTGTTTTAAATACATGTGTCCTTTATCATGTACTTACCACACATGTATGTATCCCTAAATATATATTGTTTGTTTTTGCTTGTTCTAGAGCTTCATAAAAATTGTATTAAATCATGGTTTTCAGTGGAGATCAAATAGCATTTTATTATTTAGTTTTTTATTTTTCATAAATTTAATGTTTGTTTACTTTTGAGAGAGAGAGAAACAAGAGTGTGAGTGGGGGAGGGGTAGAGAGAGGGGGACACATAATCTGAAGTGGGCTCCAGGCTCTGGCTCTGAGCTACCAGTACAGAGCCTAATGTGGGGCTCAAACTCATGAACTGTGAGATCACGACCTGATCCTAAGTCGGATGCTTAACCAACTGAGCCACCCAGATGCCCCTATTATTTACTTTCCTTAAGTTAGGTGGTTAACTTCCCTAAATCCAAATGTGACTCAATCTATTTCCAGGTGAACATTCTTGAGTGATTTCCCCATTAGTAAGTATAAACTGTTAGCATACACTGGATTTATAATCTGGTGGCCACCTACTTTTCCAGTCCTGTTACCAGATTTCCCCATAACTCTGCTATTCTGCCATACTCATTACCTGCAGCTCCACCCCATTCCATGAAATTTCACCACCTTGTGCCCTCACACATCATTCTCTTTCTACCCAAGTCTTTTACTTTTCCCATATGTGTTCACAAAATTTTAATTTAATTTTTAACCCTAAAATATAACAAGTAAAATGTTCCCTTAAATATCCCCAAGCCACCCTAAAAACTTTTACTAAGCTTTTATGTGACCTTGTCCTTGCATTGGTTATAGAACTTATTACATTTTATGTGTCTTATTTATTCCTAATCTTCATGAGACATTAATTTTTTAAAAGCTAGTAGCTATTGGTCTCCCTTACCTAAAACTTGAAAATATTGTTTTGATTGAATGTTTGAATGAATGAATGAATAATAGAGTAAACTTATGAATGAGGAAAAAGGGAGAATAAAGTCTCACCCAATATTTGAGGAAAGGCAGAATGGAAACAGGGTTAGGATTTAGAGGCTGTCTTCACACTGAGTTTGAAATGACCAAGTTTCATCAAATAAGGTGGACAGAAACTTAAGAGAGATCAGTTGCATGGATTTGGAATACTATAAAATAGTTTCAAAAATAATCATAAGCTTAGATTAATTCAACTATACTGACCCTCAGTCCACATACAACAACATTTATATAGCAAATGCTTATTTGAAACATCTAAGGCATTGCTATGCAAGACTGAGATCCCCTGAACGGAACTCCATTACTGCACTCACATTGACGGATGGGGATTATAGGATTATATCTGCATTAATAGATTTCCCACAAGACACATGCATTGTAAACCATGTTGCAGACGATAGGGGTGACTTGACCTGCTGTGACTTTATTTATCAGACTTCTAGTAAAGTGTTTGATGATGTTTCTTGTTACTGAAGGAAGAAGTTTTTAATTGATTCCAAAGGAAATTATTGCAGTTGCAGCCCTGCTTTAGTTTTTTTACTGGCTAGATTTTCTTATGGAAAAGAAATATATGTCCCCTGTTATTTGATCAGTAAGATCATTTACATTTTAACATACAGAAGCCTCATTATCTGCCAAGTTGGTGCTGAAACAGCATGAGGTGTTAATTGTTATGCAGAAATAGAGTTTATGAATATGCTAAAATGGGATGGGGTTAACATTTATGACTGCTTATGTATTTGTATATTAAATGTTCTTGTTTTTTTCATGTGCAACCTTTACTTTATGAGGGCATACAGAGGAGAATTAATGTTTGTGAGGTATTTTGTGTCAGAAATAATATGTGAACAAACAGGTATGTTTGCTGACCTCTCTTTCTCCTAAGAATATTTGAGACTGAAAAATTCAATGAATCAGAACCTTTTCATTCGCTGTTACCCTTTGTTCTGTGACCATGTTTAGTATAAAAAGCCATATGTATATACATCTCCATAATTGTAAAGAGCTCAAGACAGTCATAAATTTATGTAAAATCTAATATTTTCTAAGAACATATCAAAACAAACACAAATACCCTAGAAAACCCATTATGCCTTACATATTACTCATAAACTTAGCTTTCTTAATTGTTTTCAACCAAAGGAAAATTTCACATTACTTTTTTACCCCCTTTCCCATTTTTATATGTGCGAAGCAACATTGCCTAGTCCTTCATGGTGACATTGCTTTAGGAATGTCAGTTTCATTATACCATTTCATTGAGTACTGCCTGAATATCTTCTAAAATAACACTGTAAACCACAAAAGGACTAATGCTTTATATCTTTACACATTTATTTACTTTCTTAACTCTCTGTTAAAATGGGTTAACCTAGGATTCACTTATTGTCTTCCAAAATTTAGAGATTGACGAGCTCACATACGTTTTCAATGGTTGGGAATTCTGGTAAAGAGAGTAAACGCTGTTTTTGTAACTCCATTCACAAAACTCTCCAAAATGGATGTAAACACACAGAATAAAGGAGAAAATTCACCTGCATTTGAGCCAGTGAATTATAATAACTCAATAATGTAAGCTCTGAAGAAAAAAAAAAAAGGCTGCCAAATCAAGTAAACATTAGGCCCAATATAAAAGGGAGGCACCAAGTTGGCATACCTCTTCTTCAATTTATATCATCATGCAAGCTGGCAGGTTGTGTGGGGCGGTGGGTTCTACTCTGGAGAATATGAAAAGACATGGCTGAGGCATAAGAAAAATGAGGGCACCCCAATGATGTTTCATCAGCTAAATTAAAATGGTGGAAGAAGCAGAGCTGAAAGAAACTTACTTACTTACTCACTTACTTACTTACTTACTTATTTATTTTTTTATTTATTGGATCAGGTAAACCTAACTTATTTATTTATTTATTTATTTATTTATTTATTGAACCAGGTATAACCTAACTTATTTATTTATTTATGTATGTATGTATGTATGTATGTATGTATGTATGTATGTATTTATTGAACCAGGTATAACCTAACTTTATTTATTTATTTATTTATTTATTTGACCAGGTATAACCTTACTTACTTACTTATTGATTGATTGACTGACTGGACCAGATATAACCTAAACTTGAGGGTGGGGCAGGGACAAATAGAGAACAGAAATATCTGAGTCCATTGTTTTGGACAGAGGCTCTGAATACTGCTTCAGGTTGCCCTGGCTTGCTCCTGCCCCCTGGGTTGAAGTCTCAGGACACTCTCCTGAACTTACTATTAGACCTTCCTCCAGAGCTGGCCCTGGCTGTGTGATATGGGATTCCATCTATTTGTAGAGAAAATTGGTGTCACTAATGTACCCAAAAATAGATTTTTCTACCACCTGTCTTATTTATCTTTTCCACTCAAGCAACTTCACAGCTGAACAAAAAAACCACAAATCAACAATCTAACCAATGCAGTTTAAGTCCATGGATAGAATGCAGACTATGTCAGGTAAAAAAAAAAAAAAAAAGCAATCTGTTAAGGAAAGTTGACAGCATCTGTTCTGGACACATATCAGTCCCAGATACAAATGTTTCCTTCTGATAGTAATCATCATCATCATGTGTAACAACAAGCACAAATATTACAAATAAATGAAGGACATAAATATTCCACATAAAATACACAGATGCTCTGAAAGAGTAGTCTACATAGTATAGAAAAGGGAGTAAAATTTTCAGAGCTCTTTTCATTTAGCGTAACATTGAAGAGTAGAACAGCCAGCCTTCAGATACTTGCTACTCCTGGGGAAAAATGCCAAATTAGTCCACGATGGTCCACAAGTTTGGTCTTTTCTTCTGATTTCGTGATCCAGAAACATACTACTGAGACACAGAAATTGTATTTCCAAAAATTCATAGAGGTACAAAATATTGCTCAGAATTTTGAAGAGTTTGTACGTTTGATTAAGGAGTATGTGAGAAGTAGTTTCTGAAAACAAGCTGGAAAATTAGTAGATGATCAACTCTGAAGGGATTCTGTTATCATAATAAAAAAACTTGAATATTTCTCCTATAATTGAATGGGAGACTTTGACAGCTTTTAGTTATAAGAATTCTACAAATTGTGGTACAAAGATGAGGGAAAGGAGAATGTAGTTTATAGATTACAGGAAGGGCACACTAGAAGGTAGAATTGCTCTAGGCCACTGCAATAATCTCTTTAGGAGATGGCTGTATTCAGACTCTTAGAAAGGAGGATTTTGGAAATGTTGTGGAGGCAGAAAGCACCTGATGAGATTAGACACTAAGTCCAGTTGAACCTGACCTTTAATTACATTGCATTGTTGTGGCTGACTCTAAACTATATTAGGTTTGTGGTTTCATGAAAGGAGTCCAGTTATCAAGAACATCTTCAATTAGCTGACATAAACTGATCTTATAAGGATATCCTTTTGTGAAGTGCTAGCAAAGCAAAGAAGGTAAATAAATAAATAAATAAATAAATAAATAAATAAATAAAGTCATCTACTTTGCTGCTTCCTCATGCAACATTCAGTTTCATGGCCAGTCAAAAATAAACAGTGCATATAGAAGTTCAGCTTATATGAGACAAAATGCAAGTGGCATTTTCTGAGAAAATGTTTAAAATATGTAGTAAAAAAGATTAACCTTAATAATATAAACCAGATTTACAAATTACTTAGTAAATGAGTCAACCAATTAAAAATGTGGCAAAACATAAAACCAAGGGACATAGTACATAGCACTAAATCCAAAATTTAGTGCTAATTAAGTAAAAGAAAATTAAAGTAAAAACATGCTATTTTACTTTTCTCCTATAAGGTTATCAAAAATAAATCAACAGAATTTAAGTCTAATAACAGTCATTATCAAGAAGGTAAGGTAAAATACAATATTTCTATCATTGTTAAGAATGTAAATTCTGAATTTGGCCATGATGATCAAAATAGCAATTGTGGGGTGTCCCACAATAAATTGATCCCAATTTTAGGATTCAGTGCTACAGAAATACAAGTGTAAGTCCAGATGTATGGACAATAAAGTATACATCACATACCTTAGTAAAGTAAATCACTGAAATGACTAAACTATCTATAAGCCTCACATGTGAAGTCATAATGTTATACCAAAGGAAAAATAAAAATTTTGTAGAAAACTATATACCAGACAAAAGGTTTTGCATATACGTATATTTGCATGCCTTGATTTTATGGTGTGAATCCATACCTATACAGAAGGAGAAAGAGAGAGCACAGCAAAATTATACTGCAAACTTTTTAGTTCCTTTATGTTTGCTGTTAACTGTGTTCTGTATTTAGGTGCTTTCATGTTAGGTGCGTAAATATTTATAATGGTTATACCTTCTTGTTGGATTACCCCCCTGTTACAATTGTCATACCTTCTTGTTGGATTATTACATAGTGTGCTTCTTTGTCTTTTGTTACAGTTTTTGTTTTAAAGTCCATCTTGTCTGACATAAGTATTGCTACTCCAGCTTTCTTTTGACATTCATTTGCATGATAGATGTTTCTTCATCCCCTCACTTTCAATCAATCTGCAGGTGTTTTTAGGTCTAAAATGAGTGTCTTGTAGGCAGCAGATAGATGGGTCTTGTTTTTTGGTTTTTTTTTTTTCCTTTTTTTCCTTTTTTATCCACTCTGTCTCCCTATGTCTTTTAATCAGAGTATTTAGTATGTTTACATTCAAAGTAGTTATTGATAGATATGTCTTTATTGTCATTTTATTACCTGTTTCGTGATGATTTCTGAACATTTTCTCTGATCCTTTCTTATCTTTCTTTCATGGTTTGCTGGTTTTCTTTAGTGACTGAGCCACCCAGCCACTCCCTGTCTTTCATTTGGAACAAATTCCTCAGTCTTCTCATTTTGTCTAAGTCTCTGTGTCTGCTTCTTGTGTTAGGAAAGTCAACTATGTCACCTGTTCTAGAGGGTAATAGCATTATGAAGAAGAGGTTCTATAGTGCCCTGAAGTGTAGTGCCCCCTGTTCCCCAGGACCTGGCGCTTGAGGAAGTGTCTCCACTGAATGCTGCATGGGCTCTGTTGTTGGTTCCGGCCATTTTATCCTTCAGGCCAGTCTGCAGAGGCTTGCTTTGCCTGTTGTGGGCAGTGTTTGGTCCCTTACCCTTACCATTCAGGTGTTCTTGTGAAATGAGACCTTGTCATCACTGCTGCCAGAGCTGAGGCTCTGCAAAACTCCTGGTTAGGAGTTGTGATGTGAGAAGAAGTTTGGGCTGGTCCTCTGGCAGAGGGGGCCCACCTTGCTGGGACGGAGGCAATCATGACTGGGAAGTGTGGTTCTTCCAGAGCACCAGAGACAGGGCTTGGTATAAGCAAGTTAGGTTCCTGTAGGTGGCTCTGTGTTTATGCTGAGCAGCAGTGGACGGGATTGGCACCTGCCTGTTGCTCTCTTCCTGCAGGGGTCTCTGAATGCTGCCTCTTTGGAACACATTTTGAGATGAGCAAATAACCTCCCCACCATGTACCCCAGACACTCTTTAGATTGCTCTTTCCATGCTTTATGTTTGCAGGCTATTTGCCCTACTTTCTGTCCTCCTGGACAATGCCTCTGGGCTCTACTTGAGCCAAGCCTGCTGACCTATAGAATTCTATGTTGTAAGACCCGCTGGTTGCAAGAACTCATGAAATTCTTGCTTTCCAGGACAATTGCTATGGCGATTCCTTTTCCCTTGGTGAGCTCCCCTGTGTGCTAGTGATTCTCTTGCCCTTTTCTGTGACTTCACCTCCCTCGCCACCACAGCAGCAGCTGTCCGTTTCTCCTCCAAACCATGTCTGATTTCCCATCTTCCTTGAAGTGGCCTCTTCTCTACCTTTAGGTGTAAAGTTTGTTTTGCCAGTCTTCAGGTTGATTTCTGGGGTATTTAGGATAATTTGATAGTTACTTAGTTCTGTTCATGGGATGAGGCCAGCCTAAGGTCTCCTATTCTATGGTATCTTCCCCTCTGATAGATTTCTTTAAATATATTTTTAAACTTCATATGAAATTCTTTATCTGTGGTAGATTGGCCATTCACTACATGATTGCAAACATTGGAAATTTGTTAAATTTTGGAGGCCAAGGCCAGGCATCTTGCCATCCAGGCATCTTGTTACAGATGGTGAGGCAATGTTAAACATGACAGTATTTTTTTCTAGTACGAAAAGTTTTCAGTGCAGTGGGATTTGCCAGACTATATGGAGACCACAAAGGAGGGGATTCTGGCCTAAGGAACTTAAGAAGGACTTCACAGTTAATTTAATACCTGATCTGAGGCTTGGGAAAAGAAAACCAGAACAATAAAAATGGGTAAAAGATATAGTAACATATTAATTACTGATAATTTCTGGATTTAATGCATTGCTTTTACTAGCTTCATAAAATGAATTTCATATACTCAGAGTTCTTTATAATGCAATTTTGTGGTTTAGCCTCATTACAGTTGTATCTTAAAATAGAGACTTTTATACCATTAAAAAGATTCTCAAATTTTTTTCCAAGATACCAAATGTCATTCATGGAATGAATAGGAACATTTTTATGATCTGTATAATTAATATTTGATAAATTATTGGGAAAACATTTTGATGTTTTTAGTAATGAGAAAAGATCTGGACTTTAAGATTTTTTTAACTCTCCCCAGTAGAAAAACAATAATGACTGCAAAGTCTGAATATGTTCTGCTTTAATAATTATGTAATTTTTTATATATTTTGTGACCTTTATTTTCTTTACTGGAGGTATTTGCTGTTTAACCTCCCTTATGTTGTAATTTTGAAAGAAAATTCTTTGGAATAATATTATGTGAAATATTTTACAACTGGATTATATTTTCACTCAGGAAATATTATTTATGTGGATGTAGATCCACTTGGAATAAATTCTCTGTGCATCTCAAGGTGTGCTTATTCTGCACAAAATCTGCCATAAATTAGAGGCAGTTAAGATTTCCTCTGGGCTAAAATATGACAAATAAGCATCTAACTTACAGTTTTATTCCCCTTTCTTTTCTTGTCTTTCTTTCTCTCTCTCTTTTGAACATCCAATGAAATACTTTTAATATATAATTCTATTATATATCTATATAATATTACTTATATATAATGTAAGTAAATAAAGAGTTGTCATAATTTAGTTGAAGCCACATGTGAGAACCAGGATTTACCTTAAATATAATGAGTACTTTTATCAATATGTATAATGTAAGTGTATTAATATTCAAGATTATTTTAAGCAATATTTTGAATGTACAGGGAATATATAGTCTAAAAAAGGACAAATACTCTATTTTAACACTGTAAAATGATAGGCAAAATATTGCAGTCAAATCTACATTATTTGATCAGTTTGGAAGAAATATTGGTAAATAGGAACTTACTTATTATATTGTTTGGCCCTTATTTACCAAAGGAAAAAAAACAGTATAAACCAACATCCCTTATAATTTTGGAAATTGATGTCTAAATCAGTACTAATTATTAATATGCGTTACTTTTGGTTACTGTGTAAGTGCATAAGATATATTTGTTGAAAATGTGTAATAACACCTAAAATGTATACATTATATATTTCATTTTATCTGTCAACAAAGAATTTCTTTCTTTAGTGAGAGAGAAAGAGGCACAGGGAGAGAGAGAGAGAGAGAGAGAGAGAGAATCTCAAGCAAGCTCCACGCTTAGCATGGAGCCTGATGTGGGGCTAGATCCACCGACCCTGGGTTCATGACCTGAGCCAAAATCAAAAGTCAGGCACTCAACTGACTGAGCCAACCCAGGTGCCCCCAAGAATTTTTTTTTTTATTTCAGTGAAAGTGTTTTTCATATTTGTACTCAAATTCTTCCCATACATAACTATGTAATTGTTATACTTCCCAGTTTATAGAATTGACTGGAATGTTGAATCAGGTCAGAGATAGAAAGCATAAATGCCTAACAAACAAATTCTTTTGTCAACTCTTCTCAAATACCATTTCTTCACCATATTCAGACATAAATGACAACACTAATAATTGATAATTACACTTTAACCTGCAGCTTCTCATTCTCCTGGCTCTCTGAACATGTTTCTCAATGTCTTTCCTTAGCTACTCTCACCCTCCCCCTGCCCTTGACCCCTAGGATTCTGGTCTTTCTTCTCTTATCTTACTATTCTCTACTCTTTCAGTATATCCATGGTCTATGATTTCAATAATTATTCACAAACCACAACTCCTATCCTGAGACCTCACCTCCTATCATGAAATCCCTTCAAATTTTCCACGTCTCCATTTTGTTTTATTATAATCTACCCTGCATCCTGCTAATGATCTTTTTTATGTAAAAAGATGGGCATTCTGTGAATTGGTCTTCTATTCCCTATAGGATAAAGCCCTAACTCCTTACAAGGCACCCAAGCACTCTTTAACACTCCATTTCATTAAATCAGCATGTCTCTGGTTATATCCACTTCCTCTACCTTCTCCAAATTTTCCCAAAGAATCTGTATTATCTACACTGCAGCTAACTTTCTTACAACATTGTTAGTTGTACACAATGAAGAATTGTCCATTTCCATCCATGATTTTCAGATGTCTAACCAAGCATTAATACAAGTGGGACAGCTATTCAGAATTATCTGAAACCAAGAGTAAAATTTACATATAAACAAAATATTTTCAGTATTTTATATGAATTAAATATTCCCAAGGATTTTTTGAAGAATGCAATTACCATGTAAATAGAAGAAATAATGTAAATATCATCCGTTCAGAATATTACCATAGGTGTTTGCCATTTTGGAAATTTGCTATGCCAATGTCAACACTGCTCACAGTATTTTAATTGCCAGTATAGCACACTTATTTTTAGTTTTATGAGTGATCCCGAATTTTGTAAAATGATACAAATTTAATTTGTATTTAATTTAATACTTCAAAAGGTCAAATACTTTTAAAAATGAAGAGCTATCAGGTAAATATTCAAAATTGTGTTATAGAGCTTTGCCCACAAATATTAGCCATCAATGGGCCCATATAGCCAACTATGTCAACTCTTTTGTTGTTGTTATCTGTTTGTTTGTTTGTTTAATGAGGCAAAAATTATATCAATGCTTTATGAAGAAATATATGCTAGAGATTACAAAGATAATCTAAACTTCTGAGATTTAAGGGAAAGTTTAAAAATCATTGATAGTATTATTGATGTGAAAATAAATGTTTAAGTCAGAGCAATAAGCTCATTTCTGGTAGCATTAGACAAACGACTTAAAAATGTGGTAATATGCTAATATTCTTACCAGCTGAGAAAGCTTGCTAATTTAACCTGAAATCCAAATGAAATATATATTTTTTAGTCCATCAAGAGTTTTACTGTTTTAGGTAGACTTGATAAAATGGATCAAGGTGTCCAAAGTATGTGTAACCACTACAATCAAATGAATTTTCATTACAAATGAAGAAAGTATCATGTATAAAAATCAAGATAGAAATTTTACCTTTTTGTTAGCTTTCTATTTCAGTGCCAAAAAGAATGAAAGAATAAGAAATACACCATATTTAAAAGGTTTTGTATCCAAAATAAAGTAAAGGCTATAAAATTATAATTCTAAGATCATATTTTTTTCTCATTATTAAAAATGTATTAATTCCAGAAACTTAGAAAATCTAAAACTAAGCCTAAATAATCAAAGGAAACAACTCAAAATATCACCAAAGATGATTACTTTTAAATATTTCATTCTAATCCTGTTTCCCTGCGTATTAATTTAAAAATACAGCCCTTGATCAGTTTGGTCTTGAAGGGGCAAAAAAATAAAATAAAATAAAATAAGATTTTTCTCACAAATGTCCCTGTCAATCTACTTTGTGAATTCCTTTTCCTTGACCCACTGAATAAAATAATAAACAGGAATTGCGGCTCTTCTGATGATTTTTAGCTGATAAAAGTTTCCCCAGGAATCATGAGTCACAGAAATAGCTTCATTTCTATAATTAAAATGCCCAGTCTTGTTAAATACTTATTAGGTGAATCATGTGAAACCTTGGTGACTGCTTAATAAGTGGGAAGTTCTCCTGGGATGTTAAGAAGGAAAGAAAACACATAGTGTATTTACCTATTAAAAATTCACTATGTGAGGTCACTTTGCTGATCAAAATTCTTATGCCAGTTATTTTAGTTCCTTGGGAGATTTTGGTACACAGGGTTGATTTGGGGACATCAATTGATTAGTGTGACAATCATGTTAAATGAATCTCTGGGTTGCTGTGATAGCATAAATTTGTTAAACTTGGTAAATTTATTTCAGTGTTCTACTCCTAACTATTTATCAGCTATTATTTTGGCAAGGAGATACCCGATATGTGATTAAGAACATGGACTTTGGGGCACCTGGGTGGCTCAGTCAGTTGGGCAGCCGACTTCGGCTCAGGTCATGATCTTGCGGTCCATGAGTTCGAGCCCTGCGTCGGGCTCTGTGCTGACAGCTCAGAGCCTGGAGCCTGTTTCGGATTCTGTGTCTCCCTCTCTCTGACCCTCCCCCGTTCATGCTCTGTCTCTCTCTATCTCAAAAATGAAGAAACGTTAAAAAAAATTAAAAAAAAAAAAGAACATGGACTTTGTAAGCAGAGTGCCTGCATTTTTTAATATAATCACTTTGGAAAACTGTTCAAGGCAAGAAGTCTTATTGTGACTCACTTTTCTCACCTATTAAAGGGAATGAATAATCATACTACCCACCTCACCAAGTTGAATATTAAATAATATATTCAGTATCTTAAGAATATAAAGCAGGAAATCCCAACTTCATCATAGTTGCAATCATCTCAAATGACAGGAGTTAATCGGCAGGAATCTGATACTTTTGTATAGGCTGGGCTAATTGAAATCAAAGGCTTGTTACTTTTCAACATAAAGGCTTGTGACGGAATGAAAATCAATAAATGTTTTAAAACAAATGATAGGGAGAAATCGTCATATCCAATTTTTAATATTAATAACTACATATGATATCTAACCAGCCCCAGCATTTGGCCAATTTATTCACTTATTTATTTTTTAATGTTTATTTATTTTTGAGAGAAAAAGAGAGACAGACAGAGTGTGAGTGGGGAAGGGGCAGAGAGAGAGGGAGACACAGAATCTGAAGCAGGCTCCAGGTTCTGAGCTGTCAGCACACAGCCTGATGAGGGGCTCGACCCCATGGACCCTGAGATCATGACCTGAGCCGAAGTCGGATGCCTAGCCAACTGAGTTACCCAGGCTTCCCAGCCCAGTGTTTGGTCAATTTAGAACATAAACAGAAGAAAGATCACCCCCAAGTTACAGTGCGTGGTATTCTCCTTCACATGTATTTTTATTTTTTTTTTTAATTTTTTTTCTAACATTTATTTATTTTTGAGACAGAGAGAGACAGAGCATGAATGGGGGAGGGTCAGAGAGAGAGAGAGGGAGACACAGAATCTGAAGCAGGCTCCAGGTTCTGAGCCATCAGCCCAGAGCCCGACGCGGGGCTCCAACTCATGGACCGCGAGATGGTGACATGAGTTGAAGTCGGATGCTTAACCGACTGCGCCACCCAGGCGCCCCTCACATATATTTTTAAAAACCGAGTTAAGGGGCGCCTAGATGGCGCAGTCGGTTAAGCGTCCGACTTCAGCCAGGTCACAATCTCGCGGTCCGTGAGTTCGAGCCCCGCGTCAGGCTCTGGGCTGATGGCTCAGAGCCTGGAGCCTGTTTCCGATTCTGTGTCTCCCTCTCTCTCTGCCCCTCCCCCATGCATGCTCTGTCTCTCTGTCCCAAAAATAAATAAACGTTGAAAAAAAAATTAAAAAAAAAAACGAGTTAAAAATTAAAGGTTAGTGATTAAAACTTATGAAAATCAAAGAGCACTCCCATATTATCAGCACTGTTACTACAAGTAAGTACATGATCTGCACACCGCACTTGAAAAATCAACCTTTAGATTCTATTCACGTTCTGCTGTATTAGGCAAGGCCATTGCTTGGAGTCTTCTGATGAACATTATATAAACTTGAAACCAAACGAACCCAAATATTGTTTTTGTGTGTTTTATGTGGTTTAAAGGTATGAAACAAACTGAATTTACTCAACATAGAAAGAATGTAAGAAAAGTAATTTTAACTGTTCTCTCAATTTCTTTCTTCTGGATAACCATGAAGTAGTCAGTTTTATTTTCTCTAGTTATTTCAGGAAGGCATTTCATTATTGCAGAAACTATAGCTATGGGAGCTATCACAGAGAACAGAGTAACTACAAACCATCGGTGATAAGTCTTCCCCCCAAGTTAAATAAATTGTATTATGATAATTGATACAAATCCAATATAGTTCAGCAGCATTTTATTTAAGCCATACTGAGAGACAAAATAACTTAGAGATTAAGTGTGAGTTCCTGGAGCTAGAAATAAAACCCTGTGCAGCCCTTCTCAACCATACACAAGCTGTGTAAACTTAGAATATTTTACTCTCTGTGCTTGAGTTTCCTCAAAAGGTGAACATGGATGGCCAAAGAGGTTTCTGCTTTTTAGAGCAATTTTGAGACTCAAAGTGTAAACTCACAGCTACTTAATTTTGTATGGAGTTCTGTCCTTGTATGGTACCAGGACTGGTAGGAATAAGATGCATGGAGAATAATCTGAATTTAATTTAAAGCTTTTTGTAATGGTTGGTGTCAGTTCCTTCAATTGGTAGAAAGTTCCTTCTGATGGGAAGAATGAGGAATGTTGGCGACTTAAGGATACTGAAGAGGGGTTTGCAAGATAGGAATCTAGCTGAAATACATATACATTCCTCTAATATTCATATTCCATTTTTCTTAAGGTGAGAACATTCCTAATGATTATTTCAGCTTTGTCTAATAATGCCCTGGTTGGGACTCATAAAATTTAAACGAGGTAACTTTGTAAGGGATTTTTCTGCTTTCATATTTCTCGACCTCAGCAAAGTTTCAACCTCTAACCTTAATGAATTTTTCTCATGAAATAATGAATATAGAATTATTGTCATAAAACTTTTATAGAGTCTCTTTTTAGTGTTCAATTTAAAAATAAAAAAAATATCTGTTTTACATATCAATATAAAACCTCATAGCAGTTATATTTGCTTTATAAAAACTAAACTAAAAGTGATATTTCCAAATAATTTCCAGTATGCCTCAAATATAGAGGGCATACAGTAAGCATTCTTTTTTTTAAAGTTTTTATTTAAATTCCAGTTAGTTAACATAGAGTGGAATATTAGTTTCAGGCATATAGTATAGCGATTCAATGCTTCCATACATCACTGAGTGCTCATCACAGATATTAGTAAGCATTCCTTTAAATGTGCATGAGAAATTTAAGAAATAATGTCATGATCATTGATACAAGTCCACTATGGTTCAGTTGAATGTTTCAATCTGTATTGTCTTTAATACTGTGTTTCTTGGATTCAGCTGCTCTATCCATTTTATTTCTCTCATGATCTGTGTACTTTCATTTTTATTTACTCTCTATCCTTTGGAATTCTACATATATACAATAATAAAATCTCAGGACTAAAATCCAAAGATTCATTTTAATATACTGACAAGTTCACTTTTTGAACTTTTGGTTAAAGTGATCACAATCATTCTTCTTTATAGGAATTATCTTTTTTAATGATCTCATTTGCTTCTGCCTTTTCCTTACCCGTATTTAAATTTTGAGTTCTCTTATGATTGTATTCAGTTTCTCAACAGGCTCCTCCCTCTACTTTGTAAGAGAGTCCAAACAAGTTTTTATTAAAAACAAAAAAGGAGAAGAAGGAGAAAAAGAAGAAAAAGAAAGAAAGAAAGAAAGAAAGAAAGAAAGAAAGAAAGAAGAAAGAAAAGAAACATAACAAAAAAAAATGTTAAACACCTAGCTTGTTCCAGGTTTGAGACAATTATCAAGGATTTAGTCAAGTATATGAGTCTTATGCTGTAAAACTATGGTATCAAACTTTTTCTTTCCAGCACTGTAGTTCTCCAAATAGTCTTCTGCTTCTGTTAGTACTAAATTGATTATCCAGACTCTGAATTCTTACAATCAAGCTTTTACACCCACCACTTGGCTGAAAGTCCTTTTTTTTTTAATGTTTATTAATAAGAGATAGAAAGAGAGAAGGAGAAAGAGAGTAGAGGAGGGGCAGAGAGAGAGGGAGACATAGAAACCAAAGCAGGCACCAGGCTCTGATCTGTCTGCACAGAGCCCAATGCAAGGCTTGAACTCAGGAACTGTGAGATCATGACCTGAATGCTTACCTAACTGAGCCACCCAGGCACCTCTGAAAGTGATCTTTAATGATACTAATGGAAAATCAATAGGCTTGTTCTGTTTTCATTCTCCTTCAACTTTCTGTATTTTTCAGTGTATGAATTCAACTGTCTTAAAGTTTTCCTTTGCTTGCTTTCTCTGTTTCATGAATATCTCCCTTTCTTCCTTTTCCTTAAATCAGCAATGTTGGCCAAACTATACAAGTTCTTTGACTCTCTACCAATTAAAATGACTCCAGATCCAATCTGCCCAAAACCTAACTTTTCATGAACTTATATTTCTACATTTCTGCTAAATAGTATCCATATATTATACCTTATTATTTCAAAAACAATGAATCTTGTAAAAACTCTTTGTACATTAATAGATGTTAAGTCTTTCTTGACCACATTAATTTCTGCCAAAGGTTCATCAATGTATTTGTCAACCAGACTGCAAATTGATGTTAAAATTTAGGTTGACATTCAGCCTCTTGCACCTAACCCGCTCTGCTTAGTCTACCTTTATTCTTTTGCTCTCCCCAGATATGCCATCTGTTTACCCTTGACCAGGATTGTCATTGTCCTCCAAGCATCTCATACATGTTTTTGTTTTTCAATTTTTCTATAACTCTTCATTATTATGTTTATTAGCTAACTCATTCCTGGAAATTTATCTACCTACCCTAGTTCTTGATAATATAATCCCATCCCGAACAAAGTTAAGTACAAGGAGGAATGGTTTGAAGATACATAATTCTAGGTTTAAATTAACCACTTATCAAGGTTTGTATCCTTGGATACGTCTCCTAATCTCTATGAGCCTCATTACTTATACACAGAAAATAACACCAAATAAGATAGTATGAGTAAAGTACCTGTCATAGTAAAATAAATATTAGTTACATTTATATTATGTATGTTACATTATTTATATTACCCTTGACATTTTCTAATGACATGCATTTTTTCATGGGTGATATGGTAAGACCAATGAATGTCATGTTCTGGAGTCCTTTTTTGTACTGCCTTTGTCATAAAATAGGTTCCTTTTCTCAAGGAAATTTTGTCAGTCGTAATTTTGCCAGTCACACTGTATCATTGGATCAGGAATTCTCTAAGAGTTGGTGCTGAGAAGCCAAAGATGTAAACCTATGTCCAGAGTATGTATCTATTCCAGAAAATAATCCACTCTTCCACCAGATGGCTAGCTTGTCTTCTTCAAAGAATTGTGCCATATTAGGAATTATCAATAATATAATTAGATCAGCTTTGTTGAAGGGGAGTTCATATTTTCATACCCATATATAACTTCTATGCTTGCTACCATGGTCATCTTTTTGTGGGCCCATTGTAACACTGAGATGGCATAGAAAATAATATACCTGACGTCCATGGTACAAGTTATACTGGGTACCTGATCATTGAGAGCCTCCTCTGTAATGAATGCTATTGCTGGGCACTTAAGAAAGATTTTTACTTTATGATCACTTGAGTATATCTATTGACATAAGGGTACTCCAGATCTCCTTGTCACTGATCTTTCTCTGTTGTTCCTTTCAGGCTTCTCAATAGCCAGTCAACTTCTGCTCGTGCTCAGAAGTTTATGTGTGACTTAGACTATTTCTCTCTTCCAACAAAGTAGGCATCTAAGTGAAATGTTCACAGATTTGCCCATTAAAAAATATACTTTCATCACTGTCCTGGCTAGCACTGATATACCATGCCATCCCTTTTCTAAACTAGGACTGAATTGTTTCATTTTCCATAAGTTTATTGTAAAAAAAACCTTGGGACCATACATACTAGTTGAGGAACAGGCATTCACTTATTAGTGCCTTTTAGACCTGCTCAAGCCTGGTTTAAATGCAATGCTTCCATTGTGAAATTGCACTGTACAATGGATTGTTTCTATGATTACTTCTCATTATTATCAAATGGATTTAATAATACCAAAACAATTTTCGTAGTCCCAACAGTGTTCCAGGAGCTGTTTGCTCAAACAGAGAACAATTCTTGATTGCAGAGGGTAGTACTGAGAAGTTCAAACCATAATTTTACCACTGAGACTTGATAGATTCTCTTCCCAACTTCTTACCCACCATGGCTACTTCCAGAGCAAAATAATGTCTAGTTGCATTGTATAAATGGAGGAAAGCTTACAAAATAACTGGGCCTTACAAACTCTAGCCCCGTTAGAAACTGGTAGCCTGCTGAACCAACCAACATATAGATTTGAATCGTATTCCTATGTGCTTTATAAAATTCAGAGGAACATGGGGCAACTGAGTGGCTCAGTTGGTTAAATGTCAGGCACTTGACTTTGGCTCAGGTCATTATTTCATAGTTCATGGGTTTGAGCCTTGCATTGGGTTCTGTGCTGGCAGCACAGAGCATGCTTGGGATTCCCTGTCTCCCTCTCTCTCTGACCCTCCCCTACTTGTGCTATTTCTGTCTCTTTCAAAGTAAATAAATAAATTTTTAAAATATTCAGAGGAACTTAATACATTTTGTGCCTTATTTTCACTGGTTAGATGAGTGAAGGACAATGACTTGCTATCTAGAGAAGTTCTCCTGCTACTCTATACTGTAACATTATTGTAAAGTCCACAGATGAAGCAGATCCTTGAAACCTCATGGGATTTAGCACTTGCCTTCCAGGATGCATGAGTCTTACTAGGTCATCCAAAATACGTTTCACTTACTAGCCACTAACCCCAATTAGGGTGCTGATATCATCAATAAAGTGGCCAGCTGTGATGATGCTTTTTGGAATGTCAGGATAGGTAAGGTTTTTGTAGACTCTATTATGACAGAAAATAGTTCTATTATAACAGGAGTCCTGTGATTATGAAAATGTACTGCCACCTATGTTACGGAGAAACAAACTTCTTTTGTTCTTTCCTGATGATGAGAATTGAGAAGAAAGTATTTCTCGAACCAGTAGCTGGGTGATAATACCCCTTGGCATTATATACAGGAGGGTTGTGCCATACCAGGGAGCACTACCTAGGCCTGGTGCCAGGCCTGAGGGGATGCACTCCTCCTCCTTCCAATCGTTCTGAATCTGATTTATGTTTCCTTCCTCTGGCCAACACTAGGCACTCTTTGAAGATTAGATACAAAGTGCAAATTATGTAATTTTGGTGCTTCTGCATATGACTTCAATTCTCTCCTATTAACATTTAAATCTAGCATTGTACAACATAAAGATGTAGAGTAAAATTCACCCTAGTAGTTTAAAATGTTAACTTTTCTTTATTTAGACTGACATTAAATAGCAAATAAAAAGCACCAAGACAAATCAAAAGGGATAGAGTGGAAGAAAAGAAAAAGCTTTCTATGTACCTTTAACATCATTTTTTCATGCTCCTTGAAAAAGAGACTCTGCATTCACTTTGCACTGTGCCTCACAAATCATGTAGCCAGCCCTGCTTCCAGGACATCCTGATACATGCAAAAACTTGAGAACCAGTCTTCTAACACATCAGGGAATCAATGAGAGAGCTCTGCCAGCTGTTAGCATATCTTAATTACACATTTATATCTAAGAAGATAATCACAGGAAAGGTCTATAGAACCATTGTACCCACACCGAGGCAAAATTTCATTTGCATGCAGCTTCTATAGGCCCCACTATACCCAAAAAAAACATTATGGCATTTCAGTGTCACCACAAATCTCTTATCAGTCCTCAAATGTATCCCATTTCTTTTTCTCAATGCTCATCTATACTAGCAAAGGCTGCAGATCCATCGGGGGAAGGATCAGAGGGAAATTCTTTGTATATGCTGGTTGTGGTATGCTTCTCAAGGGCTCTCATTTCCCCCTTAAATTAGTAGATTCTGAATCTGTGGATTTGTTTTGATCTAGAAATTGTATGGACTAGCATTTGTCATTACAGTGGATAATATCCACTTTCATATCACCAGCTATCAAGTTTTCTAACTCCCCAAATGAAGCAATATCCTGAGTGAAAAGCCATCCATCTAACCTCAACATACTTGAAGATCAATTCCATAGATTCTCATGGATCAAAGAAAACTATGCCATTCAGGTCTTCCTACTCTTTATTTTTATTATATCCATCTTGCTTCTGATAATTAACTGCTGCCATCTAGATTCTTCCATGCTGGAATATCAGTAATTCCAGTGGCACTAAGCTCCAGGAAGATGATAGGGCCTCCCACTCCTAACTCCAGCCTTCTTAACATTATGGTTCCCTCTTCAGCATTATTCTTTGGGCCCTCCCAAGAGGGCATAAGAGTATAAAATGAAGGGATTTTCTGTTCTTTCACATAACCCATTTTAATATTTCCACCTCCTTCTGATTTCTGTTTTCTTCCTCAATAATATGCTAATACATATTACCATGCATCACCAATTTATTTACAGTAGGGCATAATCATATACAGACTTCAGGGTAGCTTCCATTTTCACTACTAAAATCAACTCTTAGCCAGTATGTTGAATCCCAAATAATGAGTGAGTGGCCCACATAAATAGTCTTATCTTTATTCCTACATTCCTCCATGTTGGCTTCATACCAAGGTCAATTCCAAAACATATTCCTTCCTGCTTTTTTCATACCCTTAACCAGATCCTGTAATTGCTTTGCTGTGAATGTTACTTCTTCCTGCATCAGAGTTTTTACTTCTCTACCCAAATGGTACCAAGACTTGACGCTGGTTTTTAACCTAGAGGCAATGATAGTTGGTGAGGAAAGGAATTGAGATAAACCAAACACCTTTGGCATTACTGTTTTTTGGTTATATTTGATAAGGTTTTTATTTATTATTTTTTTCTGTTTGTGTAGCAAAAGAGAAGGGACTGTTCTGCAATCTAGAGGGGAAGGGTTCAGAAAAATTAGGGTTCAGGATTTTCAGGCTTGCCTCTCCCTATATTTATCTCAATTGACAAGTTCCCATTCTTTCCCTGTCACTTATATGAGTCATTCTTCTTTGAAATAAGATTTTATCATCTATCTACAACTTACAACTGTAGGACCTTCCACACCTCACTTTAACCCTCATCACTTTAATTTATTCATATGTAGACATTAGATATTATAATCTATATGTGTCATACCTTATTTACTAGCCTATGATAAGTTACAATTTCTCTCTCTCTCTCTCATTATCTAGTGTTAGAGACACCTATATCAAAATATTTCTCTAAATATAATTTTTTTGCTTTATTTTATAGTCAAACTAGATATTACTATGAATTTAGTGGAATCCCATAAAAATTACTAGAACATTGATGGTAATACATACAGATGGCATTTCAACTAAAAACATTACACATAGCTCCAAACTTGTAATATGACCAGTCATGTTGCAAATAATTTTTAAATCTGTGATAACAGTAAAGCTACAGTAAATATTTAAATTTACCATTGTGTATTAACAGCTTTAGGGCGTATCAAGTGGATAAAATATGGTCTTTGATATAAAAAATGCTTGATAGAAAACTATATAACTTTTTTAATGTTTATTTATTTTTGAGAGAGAGTGAGAGAGAGAGAGAGAGAGAGAGAGAGAGTATGTGCACAAGCAGGGGAGTAGCAGAGAGAGAGATGGATAAAGAATCCTGAGAAGTCTCTGTGCTGTCAGCACAGAGCCGGAAGAGGCACTCTAACTCACGAACCACTGTGAGATCATGACCTGAGACAAAATCAAGAATCTGACAATTAACTGACTGAGCCACCCAAGAACCCCAAACACTATATAACTTTTTATATAAATTGTATTATATATATATATATATATATATACATATACATATACATATACATATATATATGTGTGTGTGTGTGTATATATATATATATATATATATATATATATATAATTTTAACAAGACATTTTAAGTCAGTCTTTGTCAAGTAACAGCAAATGGAATCATGGGGAATCATATGAGGAGAACTTACCACTACCATAATGCCTTGCCTGATCCCACTCCTACCAAACCACTTACCCCTCACTTCCCTTCCCCCCTGCCTTGGGATGCTATTATAAGACCTATTATAAGAGTAGTCACAGGATTAAGAGTTGTATTTATGGCTAGTGTCCTAATACATGGAAACTAGAGGGAATCAAAACAAAATAAAGATACTAAATACTAATTAAAAAAAATATTGGATTGGTGGGAAACCTATATATATCAAGCAACCAGATGTCAAATTATTCCAAACTGAGAATAGTTGAGCCTTTATTCATATCCTCTGACAGTGAAAACAAGAGGTAAAACCTTGTGCTTGCTCCCCCCAAAAAACATTTTTTTCCATAAAGAATGGCACTGGGTAAGGGTCAGGTGGATTGGCACAGACAAGAGAATCTGTTCCACTGCCAAGATGCCTCTAGCAGAAGACTCCTGCTAATTTATGGAGTACTGAGTAGAGAAAGTGAGGGGAAAGGGCTAGGAGTGCAAAGGTACAGAGTCAAGGTAGATTGAAGTGCCTCAGCTGAGTCTCCTGATCAGGAGACCTCTTAATGGGGGAGCCTAAGCTATGAATGCAGATACCTGTATGAGCATGGCCGGCCTTGGGGATGTGAGTCTTGACTACAACTTTCTTCAGAAACTGTAATGCCTTAGCTGTGTAACAAGTCTGGTATGGAAGGGAAGTTTTCCTTTATGAGTCCTGCCAGCCAAAGCCTTGCCATTGCCTATGATTGGGCCTGAAAAATCACATATAGGATTTGTTCCTGGAGCTGGACTCCTCAATTCCATCTCTTGGTCCTTGAGGGCCTGAGCAAGAAGCATGGGCTACCCATCATGGGCTTGAATGAGCCAAAACTGAGAGGCTGTGACCAGAGCTGGTTAATCTAAGATAACAAACAACAAGGGGCATAATCAAAATCACCCCAAGTAGGACAGTAAGGTGTCCTTATTGGAAGATTGGAAGAGTGAATGTAGCCATGATTCCCAACTATTACCAAGGAAAAGGTATGCCACATCCATTAGGATCTATTCTAGATAGCCAGAAGCCCTATGGACTTTGTAATTGACTCTTTTACTTTATTAGTTTCATTGATCCATATACATGAGATGTCAGCAAAAACACAATAGGGTAAGGATGAGTATAGGAAGGAAAATCTGCTATATTAAGGAAAAAAGCAAAAACAAAACAAAAACAGCCTTGATGGTGGATGTGTGCTTTGTTTCAGATGTTCTGGTTACTCCCACCTGTCACAGGAATTTGTGGAATTTTAGAGACACATTTCACTACTGCTATGCCAGAGTTCAGTTTGCAGCAATGCTTTGAGTCAAGATAAATAAGGTTGTGGCACTTGAGGTACCAGAAAGATCCATAGACAAATATCCACTTGTATGTAATGGAACAACAATCAAATGTTTATCTGTAGGATCAAGATGTTGTCATATACTCAATAGCCACTCAAATTCAGAGCAGTGGCCACTGCCTGGAACAGGTGTCTCTGTAAATTCAATGAGATGGAAGTAACATGGGATACCCATAGGAGAAAAAGAAGAGAATTGAGACCCTCCCCCCTTCCACTCTTATATGTAGCACTCAGGCTGAAGGTACTCATATACTATCAGTTCAGAACTGGAGGGAATCCTCCACATCAACAGTAAAATGAACAGTCTATCCTGTCCATGATCAGGAATACCACATTCGATCCAAGCCTAAAAGTAGTCAACCCAAGTCTTCTGGCTAAGATCTTCTTAGGAAGAAAAGACAAATCTATTTTATATGCTGATATCCATCCCTTGGGGTTACCAAGAACACAGTAGCAGGGCCACCATAAGGAACAATGTTTGAACTAGAGATCTCAAGTTGATAACCATTCTTTTCAAGGTTTCTATAGGTAAAACTTCAATCTCTACACCTGAAGGGAAAATGGAAAAGGAGATTACTGTCTCTATCTCTCGCATTTTAATAGCCATCCTGATTGCCCATCTATTTGAATTTTTGTAAAGACGCTAAAGAGGATGGAAGACTTTTGCAGAGTCCCCCATAAAGTCCAAGGTGTCAATAGCTGTAAAAATGGGGTGTACAATTGAAATAAGGGGACAGACAGCCTGGTCAAACATGCAGGACAAATGGGAAGTACTATTTTATATAGTTACTGCATTGCTCCAGACAACTCACCTGAAATTCATGGTCCAGGCTGGGGTTTTTTTGTTCCTTACCATCAGCCCTTTATACCTTACTGCTATTTTCCATTAAAACACTTAACCTCCCCTGTGGCTTGTGAATGATACACAGCATCTTGAGTATATCATATGCCCTGTGATTAGGCCTACTGGGGTATAAGTTTGGCTGCAAATTTCAGGGCTGGTATTAGATGCAATGTATTTAGGAAACCCAAATGAGAAATAAATATTATCTTATAGCGCCCACATAGTGTGGCCTAAGTCAGTGGAATGTACAGGCAGGAATGACCAGACCAAACCTGGATAAAGTTTCACACTACATTCAAGATCCAGTAGAACCTCCTCCATATGGGGTGACAGACCCAACATTCTTCCTGAAAAGAGCTTCCTGGCCCATTGGCTCAAAGAATCTGTCCCTGAGTAGAATTATTACTCTTGGCCAGAGTCTGGTAGGTGATTCAGCTTTTCCATGCTGTTCTGGCAGCTTCTGACAGAAGAGGCAGTCCATAGGCTCAGTTTGGGATGTTGTCTGAATTTCCATGCGATATCCTCCATGGATCCCAGCACATCTGTTTGTTCTGGGAAAAAAAAATACTTCATTCTCTACATTTAGATGACAAATATGGCCTGCCCATTGGTTATGTTCTCTTTTTTCTATGTAAGAAACTTTCTGGTGAGAATCTACATGGTTAACAAAAAGATACAATTGTATCTAAATCTCTGGTCCCCACAGAGAGGTGAGAAGGCCTGTTCTATATGCCAGTCTGAGGCTTGTCACTGACCTTACCATACAACCAGACCCTTAGTCATAGCCCATGATTCAGTGAAACTAACATGGCACATTTGCTGTGGTGGCCTGGATAGCCATCTGTACCCCATGAGGCTCTGGTCATTGTGCCACAGGTCCTTTCTCACAATCTTCAAGGGACAGATCTCTCAGGTTGGATGGTAACCACACCTCATTCCATCTCAGTAGAACTTAATTGGAAAGAGCCATCAGAGAAGCTCAGCAGATAGTGAGCAAATGACTCATAGCTGTGAAGTAGTTTTACTACCAGAAATCCCAATCATGTCACAGATCTTAACAGAGGACTCAATTTGTCTGATACAGGAAGCTCATGAGTCTCCTCTAGTGAAGTGGAAATAGTACATACAGGGCAGGGTGACACCTGGCCTGGCTAGAGTCTTGCGTCTTCATGAGTTGGTCTCAGGAGTGCCCACCTACCTCTTAGGCATAGCTGCAGAGAAGCCACTGTCTCCACTGGCCCAGTGGGAACTCAAGTATAGAGACCTCCTGGATCATGCATGGGCCTGGTCTCTGACAGCTCACTGGGAATACTTAGCCTCACTAAGTTTAATAAGATTACCTCCTTCATTTTGACAGCAGACTCAGTCTCAAAGTTTTCATGAGGCTATTAGATGAAGCCATTTGAAAGGGCTGTCCACACTTTTTCACTAAAGCCATAAGCCTGAGTATCCACTGAATTGCCAGAAGTCTGTCTTTGCCTGGCACTCGCCGAAGGCTAACCTAGAGCTCCATCCGATACACCTCAGTGTGTGAGGGGTCCATCACCAAAGGACCATGAGCAATAGCCAGGAGCTGCTTTCCTACTTTTTTAGAGCCCCTTTGTTGGATTCCTCTCTTTGTAAAAATTCCCTGGTTATTTAATCAAATACTAATCTAGGTATTGCTGTGAAGATACTTTGCAGATGGAATTGAGGTAACTAATTGAGTTCAATACAGAGTGATTATCTAGGATTATTCAAGCATAATGGCATGAGTGCCTAAATGTAGAAGAGGAAGCCAGAAGAGTCAGTCACAGAGATGTGGCAGAATAAGAAAGAAGAGACATGAGGCAGAAGGAGAGGCAGGAGAGATTTGAAATGTAGGGATTCAGCCTGCTTTTGCTGTATTTAAAGATGGAGGAAGGGACATGCTCAGTAATGCAGGAAGCTAAGAATGACCTTCAGGCAACAGCCAAGAAGGCAATGGGGATCTCTGTCCCACAACCACATTGAACTGAACTCTATGAATGCGCTTCAAACAGATTCACTTTCAAAGACCGAAAGTGAAGGAGCCTTGCCAACATTTTAATTTTGGCTTTGTGAAATCTGAAATAGCACACCAACAGAGCCACACCTTGCCTGGACTACAGAATTGTGAGATCATAAAGTCATAAATGGGTGTTTTTTTAAGCCGCAACATTTGTGGTTATTTGTTACAGGAGTAAGAGGAAACAAATATACAAGTTTATCATTCTTTTTACTTTAAATAGACAGAAAAAAGATTATTTAATAGCTTTATCAAATGTAAAAATGTATATTTAGCTTTTGTTTTAGAAATAATGAATAGTTACTTCATATAGAAACTCTGGGATGCCAATGTATATAGCCTATGAGAAGTATGAACATCTAACTTCTCAGAGTAAAATACTTGTCTCTTTTTACTACATTTTATTTATAAAATATAATAATATTCCATGGACTTAGTTTGGCACCAACTTTCATATGTAATGCATTGTATGTAAACATATATGTTGTAATGTAGCTAATGGCTATTTTATTTGCTGAGAGATAAATTAATGGCATGCACTAAATTATTATTTGGCAAACTGAAGGAAAATTTATTATACATTTACATAACTACTAAAGGGATTATCCTCTTTCTTCCAATTGTTTTACATCAAGTATTCTCTTTCGTTAATTTCCATTTTACAGTTTTCTTGGGAAGAATTTTTATAGCTTGCTTTTGATTTTTACTTGATTTTTTGACAATGATTACGATTATGTCTGTTGTTTAAATTTTTTTTATAGATGTTAAATATTAGAGAATATACTATTCTGTAATTTTTAACATTGGTTTAAAGCAGCTAGTAAATTAGTCCACCCCAGAAGGGAAATAGTCTAAATCCTTTTATTAAGCAATAAATGCATGCACATTAATTACAATTAAAATTTTACATGCTTCTGTAGAGACCATTTAAACCTTAAGATTGCAAAATTGTAATGTATTCTTTGTTCCAGAATGTTAATGCTGTTCTTAACTGCAAACTAATCAATGTGGTTATGTAAGCAACTTCCATACTCACTCTTCTGTTTTGTTCTACACATACTTTTTACCCCAACTGTCAGGCTATTTTAGATTATGCATATAATAGTCTTTCCTGATGCATCATTTATGTTTACACGCATAAGAACAAAAGACTATATAAATACAGGTTGACAAAACAATCCTTTTTTGGTCCTGAAAAAATTTGTTTTCTGTTAAGATAAGGGATAAACTTTCTTTCAATTTTCTGTAAGCACAGAATGAGCACTACCTGATAAAATACACATTTTTATGCACCAAAGAAGATTCGTACAGCCAATTTTCTGCAAGATGTCCTTGCAAGGAAGACAGAAATACTATCTTATGTTAAAATTCTGTTTTTCTAGAAAAGTTGTAGAGGATCATTATTTTAATGTTTTTATGAGGCATTGTAACTCCTTTAAGAAAAAGTTTATGTGATCAGGTGTTCTGGACATTTTGCTACAGTGAAAAGAAACAGCTTTGAATTCATAGGTATGCTGTTACCTCCAGATTTAATTGGCAATATTACCATTTCTCCCATGGGCTGGCACAAATATGTGCCTCTTATAAAGATTGTGCAGAGATTTTCATGTTCCTCTTTTTTTTTTCATCTGCTACCTTTCTCAGTGATTTCTATAAGACACCCAAAGAAACTTGGCAAATACTAATGGAAAGCAATTTATGAAGGGAGGGGGGAAAGATAGGTTTGGGCTCTACCAAGGAGTATATGTACCTAATATTAAGTTACAAAAATCAATACTACTACTCTAATAATTTATGCATACATAATTACAGTGTTTCACAATTTGCAAAGTAATTAATATGTTTTGGAACAATTAGTTACTTTTCCATTACACCAAAAAAAAAAAAGGAAGTAGAACTGTTTAGCTGCCTGGGCTATTTCTGGTAGTGATGTTTATAAGTGATTTGTATATGCTCCCTTCTCTCTTTTCCTACATATTAGTAGACAATGTATCACATATTTAAGTTTGAATAATTATCTCCAGTATCAAAAGCAAGCCAAATTATTACAAGGGTTAAAGAATCCCATGAAGATACTTGCATTTCATTTGTATAACATTGTAAAGTTTAGGAATTATTTCCTTCTAAGATCAATGTGCTAGAAAGCAAATTAGAAAAGGTTTATAGGCTAGGTGTTTTTACAGAGCCCATTTTCGAGGTGAGAAGATGGTATCTTAGAATAATTAAGTGACTTTTCCTGAGAAATCTTGACTAGAGAGTATTAGAAAAGGATGTTCTCCAATCCTTCCTGTTGAATAATTATTGCTTTTTCCACTATAATTTCCAAGTTATCTTAACTCTTTAACAATATTTTTTCAGAAAAGACTTCCAGTCATAGACTCATATATTTTTTAAGGAATTTAAAATAATGAAACTATCTTTTGTCTGATACAATAATCTTGAAAGATGACCATCAGAAATCATTTCTGATAATGGATACAATTTTAGAATTATTATAAAAGGCTTCTATTTAACATTGATACTCTAATATTTGGGGGGGTAGTTACAACCAGTTAAGTAACCACACTTAATAAAGGGAAAATAATTAATAATGAAAATGCAACCATTCCCTGTAGTTTTGCAGATTTGGATCTTGGTTTATCTGTAGCTAAAGAAAACTCAGAAGAGGATCCATATACAGGTGTGGCCATTAATGCATACTGCTATTATTAAGGAAGGGTTTGATATATAATTTTTTAAATAGAATTTATTGTCAAATTGGTTTCCATACAACACCCAGTGCTCATCCCAACAAATGCCTTCCTCAATGCCCATCACCCATAGTCATTTCCAAAGCACTGACAAAATTGGTAAGAAAAACACTGTCGATTATATACATTGACAACTCTTTGAATATTTCTTTTCCTTGTTTTATTTGAATAACAAAAATTATATATCTACCTATACATATACATATATATGATTGAAATTAGATTTTTATGCAATGATTGTTTAATAGTTATGTTGCCTTTATTTGGAAAATGTCTTTGGGAAAGTTTAAAAAAGTTATATGTAAATGAACAATGCAGAGTCTGTAAGAATATATTTTTAAATTTTTAATGTTTATTTATTTTGAGAGAGAGACAGAGTGTGAGTGGGGGAGGAGCAGAGAGAGAGGGAGACACAGAATCCAAAGCAGGCTCCAGGCTCTGAGCTGTCAGCACAGAGCCAGATGCAGGGTCCGAACCCACTAGTCATGAGATCATGAGCTGAACCAAAGTCAGACGCTCAACCAACTGAGCCACCCAGGCACCCCCTGTAAGAATATTTTTTATTTTCATTTTATTTTTTCTCATTTCTGAAGGAATAAAGAAAAGAATGCAGGTCTGCTCTAGCATAGCTTCTTGGTTTTGAAGATTAGGATCCCTTAGAAAGATTAAACAATGATAGTTCTGTAGCCTTTAAAAGTCATAAGAGAAAAATATAATCCTCACTATTTGAAATGCTGATCAATAGACTAAAAAATAGATTTGCCTTGGAATTAATGTAAGAATATTATAAGAAGGCAGTTTTTACTTCAAAATGAGGGCAATTTTCCGGGGCGCCTGGATGACTCAGTTGGTTGAGCATCCGACTTCAGCTTAGGTCATGATCTCGTGGTTCATGGGTTTGAGCCCCATGTAGGGGTCTGTGCTGACTTTTCAGAGCCTGGAGCCTGCCTTGGATTCTGTGTCTTCCTCTGTCTCTTCCCCTCCCCAACTTATGCTCTCTTTCCCTCTCTCCTTCTCTCTCTCTGTCTCTCAAAAACAAATTAACATTAACAAAAAAAAATATTTAAATGAGGGCAATTTTCTGCCAGAGCTATTCAGCAATGATATGGGCTTTCTTATAGGGTAATGTGTTTCCAATCATTGAAAATCCTCATTCGGTGGACAGTGCACAGAAAAGTACATAGACTATACATTAAACTAAGTAGCTTCAAAGATTGTTTCCAATTTGAGATTATCTGAGGTCATAGAAATTCCTGATGCTGGGGGCACCTGGGTGGCTCAATGGGTTAAGTATCTGACTTCAGCTCAGGTCATGATCTCACTCATGGTGTTGAGCCCTATGTCAGGCTTTGTGCTGACAGCTTGGAGCCTAGAGCCTACTTCAGATTCTGTGTCTCCCCCTCTCTCTGCCCCTCTTCTGCTTATAGTCTGTCTTTCTCAAAAATAAACATTATTTTAAAAAAAAGTAATTCTCCATGCTAGATAATGATATGAGAATTAGATCACATGACAGCAACATGTCTTTGGTGCTCTGTGAATCTGTGATTCCATGAGAAACATTTCCTTGTCTTGGGAATTGCTATTCCAGAGAGGAAAGGTGTGTATATTTCCTAACTCACACTCCTTGACCTCATTTACTTCGCTTGTATTCTTATAACTTTGACTGCATTAAATTCTCCATTTTTTCTCTCTTGTCATAAAATATCTTATAATATCATATTTTCCTTCTCATTAAAAAGTATGTTCTTTAGGAGCCAGAACTTTTATTTTTTAGTCTCAGTATTCTTTAGCATTGTGAATATACTAGGCAGAGAAAAAAAAAACACTCGATAAAAGTTTGTTGACTACATAATCAGTAAAGAAAATAGGGAAGATACAGAAATGTGAATGTAGACAATACAGCTAACAATAGGAGGCTAAAGTGAAGGGTAGGCACAGATATGGAATGGTAATGGCTGATGCGTATATAACACTTACTAAGTATCAGCTACTTCTCTAAGAGAAGTAAACATAATTTAATCCTGACTCTTAATCCTCACAACAATGCTATACAGTGGATACCATTTTTATCCCATTTACGCACAATGAATCCAACTTTTTAATCACACAACGAGTGGATAGCAAGGGTTGGGATCTAAATCCTGACCATCTCTCCAAGTCAGTAGTAATATGTGACTCTCCATAATCACCATGCCACATCATGGAACTCAGATATATCAAAAAGAGGTGGAAACAAAGTTCAGGTGAGCATTTAAGAATCAAGGTGCACATGTGTTGCATAGTTCAAAGTAAGACAGGAAATCTAAACTAGATGAACAAAGAAGAAGCAGAAGGAGAACTTAGTCAAAGGATAGATATCCCAGATAATATAATAGGACAAGAGATTGAGTACCTAATCCTATTGTGACTAACGAAATGACTGTGTATGAGCCCCTCCAGCCTCAACATTCTCACCTGTAAAATAACAAGGTGTTATTTATCTCTTAATGAGTCTCTATTCCCTTTGAACTCTAACGTAGTATTCAAAGAGTTCAGAGAGCAACTTTGACACTGGGATTAAAAATTCAGGCAAGGAATGTAATCAAAAGCCAAGGTTTTAACTTGAAAGGGTTAGTCTTGACACCAGTATATCAGTGTAGTAACTTCAAGGTAGCGGATGTAAGAAGCCCTTGATAATTGGAAAAGATATGTCTCCCTGCCCTGCACTTCTAGAAGGTTTAAATTCTAGAGGCAGTAGAAAGGGAAAGAGGGAGAGGGAGAGGGAGAGGGAGAGGGAGAGGGAGAGGGAGAGAGAACAAGAGAGAAAGATCTGGATCCTAATAGTAGAACACTTTTTCCTGACCCTGACAATCTTTTAGGTAATTGGAAACCTGATATTTCTTAAAGGCATCAATCTATAAAATAAAGAGCCTAAAAATTATAATTTAAAAGATTGGGAATAGTTTCTTAGGTTTATGTAAGGGTTTTTAATGTAACTATTTTTTTTTACTTTCTCTTATGATATTTATTATTTTCCTGTGGCTGCCTTAACAAAGTATTGAAAGCTGAGTAGCTTAAAACAACAGAAATTTATTCTCTTATAGCTCTCGAGGCTAAAAGTCTGAAATAAAGATGTCAGCAGATCCATACTCTCCTTGAAAGTTCAAGAGAGGAATTCACCCTTGACTTTTCCAAATTCTGGTGGTTCCTAGCAATCCTTGGGATTCCTTGGCTAGTGACAGCATGACTTTTATCTCCACCCTCACATGGCCTTCTTCCCTCTGGATCACCTCTGTCTTTTCGTGGTGTTCTCACTGTATGTCTGTTTCTGTCTTTTAGGATACCAGTAATTGGATTAGGGACCACTCTAATCCAGTATGGCCTTATTTTAACTTTAGCTACTTACATCTGCAATGACCCTATTTCCAAACCTCACATGAGCTTTCAAGTGGATGTGAAGTTTGAGGAGACCCTACTCAATCTGGTGGTGCATCATGTAACTTCTGCTTCAATTCAGAATTTAGACCAAACATTTGCAATTTCATATCTATATAATAAGCCTCAGCCAGAGGATGTAGCCAATTCTCAGGCTCACCTTTCAGTTTTTCATTTATTTGATAGTTTGAGTCTCCTAATAATTCATCTTTTTAACCAATAACATTTTAGATGGACAATGAATTCTATAGCCTCTGGTGATTTGGAACCAAGCCAGAGATTCTGTGGTGGTCTGGCAAAGGATTAATCTTTCCAATATAATGCTTAAAAAAGCAATTAGGAGGTTCTTCTAAGTGGGGTGCCTGGGTGGCTCAGTCAGTTTAGCATACAACTATTGATTTTGGCTCAGGTTATGATCCCAGGGTTGTGTGATCTAGCCCCCGTCAGCCCGCTGAACACTGGGCTTGGAGCCTACTTGAGATTCTCTCTCTCCTTCTGCCCCTCTCTCTGGCTAGTGCGCGCGCTCTCTCTCTTTCTAAAAATTTTTAAAAATTAAAACAAATAATGCTCATAAAAGAAAAGAAAGTTCTTCTAATTGCCCTCTGATCACAAAGTGCAAGATGGTAAAACATAAGTTTTAACTCAGTAGACGTGCATAACAGTGGTTTCTATGAGTTAACCATAATAGTGTACCATGCATATAGTGTACTACTACATTGGGAGTAGCTGCTGATGAAGTAAACAATGTTAAAGTTTATGTTAAAGTTATTTGAACATTAATAAAATATTTCACTACAATTTAATACTCATAATTTTAACTACATCAATAACTAAAATATGATAATTGAATAGATTTACTTATATTATTTTGACCTAATATTATCATTAATTGTTAACTGACTTTCAGAATTATGTCAAAAAATTAATTTCTACTGGAACTTCAAATCAATTACTAATTATTGATATATAACCAATAATAAGCTAAGGGAAGACAATAATATAATTAAGGGAGAGAAGAAAATTAATATTAGAAAATATTTGTGTCACATTCATGAAATAATTAAATAAAAATGGTGAGGAAATTCTGTTCCAAATAAAAAAAATTATAATTTTTATAGTTAGCCAAATTATTTAAATATTATGAAGTAGAAAAAGTAGATACTAAAATTTAGTCTTGCTCTAATTAATTAAGATTATTTGTGTCTTATGTAGTGGCAACTTAAATTTGGTGTTAAAATCTTCTTTATAATAAAAGTTTCAATCTATGTGTAAAAGTTGTGTGTATATATTACTATTTAATGGAGAGACTGTCAAATCTTTAAAATAAGTGTATTCCATTATATGGTCTAAAGTAAACTTTCAATATTATTTCTCTCTCATTCTTAATGAAATTGACATTCCAAATATGGCAATTTATACCATATTACCTGCTATTATGTCTTTGTTTATATGCTTTCCTCTAGTTGTAATACTATATCTTTCCATTTCCCATTTTCTAGTTTACATTCCTAGCTATATTCTAGGCCCATTTGAGAAACCTGCTTGACAAGTCATTTTCTAAGCACTGCATGTTTTATAGGTGTCTCATGTGTGGTATGCTTTTTGATGCACATCCATTTTGTTCTCCTTACTACAGTTATCCGGGACCATATGTTATGTGTTCAGTAAATCCATATAGAATGAATTATTGAATAAGTTTAAAGTTATTACACAAAAGGTAAATAGGCCAAAGAACCAAAGAATTTTGATGCCTTTCATTACTTGATCTTCTCTGACAAGGAGTTAGCTAAGGTGCACAAGCAATGTATGGAAACTAGTGTGAATTTATATTCTTTTCTTCTTCAGTGAATAGAACATAATGAAATCAAAACAATTACCAGAAGTTAGAATAAGCAAAAACAAAAACAAAACCAAAAAAACAAAAAACAAAATACCAGGAAACTATTAGGCAGTGTATCATGAAAAGGGGACTTGATGGAGAAAACAAAAAAAGAGCAAAGAGAACTTCAGAACTCTAAAATATGTAAAGGAAAAATAATAAATAACATACTATACAGTGTGACAGATCCAATTATATTTGCTACTAGCTCTTAATGTCCAGTTTATTTATTGCAGTTTTTTCAAACCTGGCTTGTTCCCAAAAATGCAGTATGCCTTGCAAAGACATAAAATTATAAAAATATACTCTAAATCAGATTCAGGAATAAAAGAAAAAAATTCTGCTGTAGTGATGTTAAATGACACCTATTGGAGCATCTGAAAAAGAAATCAAACTATAAAAGGCTATAGCCTTCCTATGAGATAGATGTCAATGTAACTCTAAGTATTCTAAAGGGAAAATAAAAAGAGAAATCTGATCAATTTCATAATTTACAACATCCATAGTAAAAGCAAACCAATTTACTCAGGAGAAGTGCAATTATTCCTGCTACTAAAACCTGTAGGAAATTTCTCCCAAGGGTCATCATAAAGAGACACTGTAAAATATAACAAAATATGCCTTAAACAATGTCTTTGATAGACACCACTAAGAGTTTCATAGAACTGCTTTTTTATGGCACCCTTTACTGTATACTGCTGGTTTAGCTATACAATTCTGTGTGTAGTTTAATAGAGGCATAGATTTTTCAGTAACTCGAAAAATAGATGGACAAAAACATCTTTCAAAGATTTCAAAGACATCTTGATCTCACTTTTTATCAAGTTCTTTAGAGAAACTTGGTGGCAGTATTTCTCAGAACACTCTATTGGTTACTTCAGTAAATAGTTATTGGACATCAATAATTTACATAGTACTACATTAGGCACAGAGGAAACACCGGGGACAAAAATTTGCAGGAAATCAGCTATTCTGTGATGTCAATTAAATGTACATAAATATGAAAAATGACCTGAATGAAAGTAAAAGTTGACATTCTTTTGTGACAGCTGAAGGCATTTCAAGCCTTGGATTCAGTTCCAAGGATATACTCTTAATATAGGTTAGGTCTGACTTAGAAAATATGTCTGGATTTGCTCTGACATACACGATAATGGGCACTTGCTGAATCTCCTACTCAGCTTTAGGATAATCATAATGGCTTTTGGGGAAGAGATCTAGTCCCATCTCTTTTATATTTTTTCTATAATAGGCATGTATTGAGATTTCTACCAAAACTGTGATTTGAGAATCCTTACTTATATCTTTGTTGGAGTTGAGATACGGAGGAAGGTGGAACAGAAGAGGCAACCAGTCAGATCTGTCTTCCCTAACCATACATCAGCCCCTGAAGCCTGTCTGCTAAAATATAAAGTTTTTGACAAGTCGTTTTAAAAATGTGTTTGTAAAAACTGCGCTGTTCTGTACTAATTCCAAGATTTTATTCTTCTCTACAAAGATCATCAACACAGCAATTCAATAAATATATACTATTCACCTGCTATGTTCCGGGATCTAGATATACAAGGTTAATTATCAAGGTGTTTGTCTCAAGGAGCTTCCAGTTTGTGATGAGACCCCCTAAGTACACTGAAAATTAGGCCACAGTTTGGTAACTGCTGTCTCAGATATAAATACCACGCACTGCAGAGGCATGATGGATGGGGCAACCAGATCAAATGCAAGCAGACACAGGGCTCGAGAAGCCCATATATAGCAAGTAGATTTGGAATTGAGTCTTGAAAATGACAGAAATTAGGAAAACAACATGGATGAAAAGTCATTTTAAAGCGATAGAGGGAGAGAGGGAGGACATGTCAATCAGGATGGAAATTGAAAGAAGAGTAAGTAATTTTTGTGACTGGAACACAAATAAGGTGAAGCCGTGTAGGCTTAGAACAGAAGGAGGTCAGACCAGAAAAAACTAGTGTGGTTAACCAAGAGATTTGAACCAAAAAACAAAAGTAGACCGAAGTAAACCAAGCAAAACTTCAGAGTAATGGCATACATTTTATGTTTTAGACAGATTCTATCATTATTACAGGGGCTGCAGTAAAGAAGCTAAGAATAGAGTCAGGCAGAGTAATTAGAAGGTTATGGCAGCAATCTGGAAGAAAATAAATGGGGATCTAAATTAAGCCAGAGAAATTGTGATGAGAGGAGGGAGGCATGAGAGATAATAAAAGGGTGGAACATACGTGCTTTTGTGACTTCTCTGGCCTATTTGTGCTATATTTGTTTTTTTGTTTTGGGGGAGTTTTTTTGTTTGTTTTGGGTTTTTTTTTTTTTGCTTCTAAATAAACAATGATGCATCTTATAGTGTCATTTACTTTCTATGTAGTTTCATTCTCACTTTCTGATTCATGTATAGGTAGTCAAGCTTTAAAAAATCTGAAATGCTATTCTCTTCGTATTCACCAAATCTTACATAGCAGGTCCACTTGAAACTTGAACATTTAATCACTTAGTACATTCTGCCTGCATAACAAAGCTCAACATCATAATCCTCCAGTTATTACAAGATCTGTGCTGTCTCTGATACATTTACACTTCAATTACAATCACAATGCTTTCATTTTAACAGCTTCTAGTTTCTGAAGGATTAAGTCTCAAGGATTATGTTATAATGAGAACAAAGGTTATTGACGACTTTTCTCATTTCTTTCTGAGATGCTTTGCTAGCTAAATCAAAGTGAAGCCAAATTTATGCCAAGATGTTTTCTCCCTGCAGGAAAACATAATGGAAGTTATGAGAAATCAAGAGTTTTTACTGCTTCCAGCTGAGGAGCTCCATAAACTCCTGGCCAGCGATGATGTAAATGTCCCTGATGAAGAAACCATCTTCCATGCATTAATGATGTGGGTCAAGTATGACATGCAGAGGAGATGCAACGACTTGAGTATGCTTCTTGCCTTTATAAGACTGCCACTGCTTCCGCCACAGGTAATTGCATGTGATGCTGATTAATGGCTACTATGTGTTGAAAAATCCTACGTTAAAAGTAACATCAAAATATAAATAAAAGGATAATAACAACTTAAAATAGAAAATAATACCCATAAAGCATTTGGTAACATAATCATGTTCAATTAATATGTATATAGTAAACGCGTGCGCGCGCGCGCACACACACACACACACACACACACACACACACTTGAAGGCAGAAAGTCCAACCATTTCCCAAACTAAGTTTTATACCCCTCCATTACCATTTTCTTACAACTTTTCAATTATTAAAGAAAAAGGAGCGTCACACCCCGTTCATTATTATTCCTCACAATTTTGTTTTTACTTTTAATCAAATACTCTTTTCAGGAAAATTTGGTGATGGAAAATGATGATAGGTCTGAATTCCATCTCTGCCACATATTGACTCATGTTCATATAACTATGAGAATGTCACTTAATGTCTCTGATATTCAATTCCTTTATATATAGAATAAAATTGTGCTATCACACAAAAATTTTGAGAGGATCAAATTAGATAAATAGTATCTAGAAGATGTTTAAAACTTTGGAATTAATTCCCTGGTTCCCTATTTTGACAATCTAGCCATCTGCCTATCTTCTATATAATTTATTTATCTAGCCTAAGGTGTAATAATATGATCATTTTCTGATGAAAATACATCCTTGAAGTATATTTTAAGGCTCAATGCATGAGATATCAAACCTCTATAGATGGATAAGACATATACTGACGGGGTACATACTTATGAAACAACAGCCTTTGGCAGTTGGGATTGTGAAATCTTTAATAATTGGAGCTAAGGAGAATCCATACACCAAGTGAACCAACCACCTCCTTTGATTGATGAGTTATGTAAGACACAGGTGAATTGATAAGAACAAGTTTATTCAGTTCGTAAGAAGAAGAGTATTTTTCTCTGATTTGGAGTCTTGTGCTTTAACCTAATTTGTCATGTTGCAAAATTATCTATGTGCAGCAATGTTAACATGGGGTTTCTGTCTTCTCAGGCTATCCAAAATAAGCTTGAAGGTAGCTCTTACCTCCGCAATGTTAGATAAAATTGTGTTGTGTATACATTTTTTTTTTCTGGTAGCTGTGGGGGGCCTGTAACATTCACCTGATCCTTCTTTTGGATCCATACAACCCTCAACACTTTCACTAATACATATATTACTAAGAATGTAATACAGGGAATTAGGGCACTGGGAAAGAATGACAGGCCAAATATAACATGCTAATACATGAAGTGAGAGGTATGGTCGTATATTAAGTTTGGAAAGTTAAAAAAAAAACACTGTGTCAAAATTGGGATAACAAATCAAACTTAATACAGTAATAATTGTTTTTCATCTGGCTGCTGAAATGAATAAAGTAATAAAAACAGAGAAAAAGAATTTATGGAAATCCTGCCTAAGCAAATTATATAAGATTATCCTAATACCAGGATTTTAAACGGGAGACAAATGCATTTAGGTAACTAAACAAAGAATAAACTATGAAGCCAAGCACTGGATTTGTCTGCATCTTCCATCCTAGGTTCTGACGCAAGATATTCTTTGAAACTTGGGGATCTTCTCTCAGGATAGAAATGGCCAATGATCACTATTAGCCAAAAATATCATACTCATCTGTCATCAAAAATGGGAGATGCTTTTACCTATACATGCCTATACTATTCCATCAGAATAGACATGTAATTCTTATTGGTTCAGCTGATTCATCTTAATAAATTAAACTATTTATTAACATTAGAAATTAAGATATATATATTTTGGTGTAACTCGCTAGTAAAAGACTTTTAAGTATACTCTTATTACAGTGTCTAATAGGTATAAATATAGCATATATCTATTCTCTATTCCTCATTTCTCAAACTAGGGCCATTCCAAACTAACTTTATATATAATTTCAAGATAGATGTGCAAGAAGAAAGAGTAAAACACATTTTCTTTTCATAAAATGTTTCTGGATATAGGAGGAGCTATCACTTCTTAACTAACAGAATTACATGTCGTGATAAGCACTTTCCATATATTTCTAACCTTCAATACACAACTACAAGGTAGATGTTATTAATTATATTGTACAGAGGGAAAACAGGTTGAAAGAGGTTAAGTGACCTTGTCAAAGGCCATAGAGCTAGTGAGAAATCCAGACTGCTTGCAAACCTGAGCTGTGATGTAGTTCTACTGAGTGTACGTTGCTTCTTTGTTTGCTTTCAAAAATGGAATACCATAAAAAATCGCCTGAATACAACAGTTTTGAATATTCCTACAAAAAGACTGGTGAAGGAAGAAGAGCAGGGGAATAGGAAATAAAATGCTTTTATTTCTTTCTTTAGTTACCAAAAATAATACAGTTCATCTCATTTAATTTCTTCATTATCCCATGTAGTAAATATTATTATTACCATTTGACAAATGAAGAAATTGAGAATGGGAATGATAGCTGTCTTCCTATGGAGTTGTAGATTGTGCTCTGGATGTATCTGATTATTCCACTGAGGAGAAATGAGTGTAGTATTTTTCTGTTGGCTTCATATTTAACTCAATCTCCGACAGAGGTTAAAAAAAAAGAGTTTAATCAAATCTAGGATTTTCTAGCCTTTTACATGAACTTTCAAAGAAACTAAGCATCTTAGGGTCTTTAAGAAAAGCCATTATGATGATCAGGAAACATTTTTTCTTGATCCTGGAGCCATTAAATATATGTTTACACCTATTATGTATTGCTTATACACCAACACTCTCCTCTCTTCCCTCCTCCCTCTCTCTCAATATATATGTTTATTATATATATATGTGTGTACATATATATGTTTATTATATACATAATTTACATATCTATTAAAGATTAAATATATGTGCTTATTATATACACAAACCTTTATTTAATCTTTAATAGTTATATAAAATACAATATTACATTTTAAAGTACTAGCAATATTTAAAAGAAGGAAAATCTCCATTTTTCTAGTGAGGTAAGAATTTATTTTCAAAGGGAAAGAGTAAATGGGCTACTTTTTAAGGAGACCTGAGAGAAGAATTTGTACGATAATTCCTATGATGTAAATGACAGGTTTCAGGTAAGTGAGAGAACGATGCTCGGAAGACCTGTTGGGAGCTACATATAATATTGTGAAGCAAAACACAACAAGTACTGACCAAGGCAAGAGTAGAACACCAAGAAATAGAGATGTCTAAACAAAAAGAAATAAATATAGAAAAAAATATATGCTTCTGGGATAAAGCTAAACTAAATAACTGGGAGTATTTTTACAGCCTTGACTTTCTAGTTTCTATTTAGTAAGTGCATGGAAAAATTTCTAGAGCTTAAACAAAAAGTAAAAATAAAGACATTGAGACTTCATCAACAAAGAAAACATGTTAAAAGATTGACTGCTGTCAAAGAATAAATCTAGATTATTACTACACTAATAGTCTTCTCTTATGCTTGTGAGCCAATTGACCAACCTGCCTTAGGTGGATTTCAATTTAATTATTTATCACAATCTGCATTCTCTTAGATATTTTTTCCATCATGTGTATCTGTGTTTAGTTATTTCTTAAGTTCACAAGAGAAAATATGTTCTGATATTCTCTTTTATTTATAAATTAATGTATGTTATTATAAAGTATAAATTATGTTAATTTGGTGTACAAATATATAATAAAGATATAAATTTTGGTAGACAGTATGGATTTTAGTTAAGCACAGTGGTAGACACCATGAGCTTCAGGAGAGAATAAAAGAAGAGACATAAAAAGACTCAGAAGTGAAATGTCTATTTTATCTTGTATTGAAATATAATAGTTATTGCTGAAATAAATTCAGTTGGCTTTGCTATAGAAAGGAACTGAGGAAAAGGCAAAATGAAAGAAATACATAATTGAGTTATAGTCTAATAGTGAGTGACTTCTATTATCTTTTAACATTATATTTTAAATAAGGGAGAAGTAGAATTTTCCATAAGAGTTTCTATATTTTTCTGGACTGCCCAGAGGTTTAAAAATTTCAACAGAATTGGAAAAAGTATGGAAATTTCATTTTAGAGAGTGAATGTGTATGTGTGTGTTGTGCGTGTATGCATCGATTTACTTTTTTTCTATATTTTCTTCTATAAAGATGCAACAAAAGAATATGTTCCTATGCAATAACATGTTTTAACACTATGAAACTATTGTTTCCACTCGTTTTAACTGATTTCATAAGATATAAACTTGTAATACGTACATAAATATTTGTTTCTTATATATCTGTTTTAAAAGTACAAAAACTATCCAATTTTTGGTGTGTTCCTTTCTAATGATTGGTTTGGAAATTTAAATCATGTTATTCCAAAAATGAAAGGATTGCAATTCTATATATACTCAAGTCAAAATATCTTCCAAAAAACTCAGTTTTTTCACAGTCAGAGATTATTTAGAAGGTTAGACATATACAAATAAACTATGTTTCCTATTTGGAATTGGTATTGTTTCTCTTTTGAGATGACAAGGATAAAGATTTCTTATAACTTACTGACCAGATAACTACTGACTTTTAAAAGAAATATGTAGCTCTGTGTGTGTGTGTGTGTGTGTGTGTGTGTGTGTGTGTGTGTTTATGTACATAAACACTTTCGGTAGCAAAATGTGAAAGAAAAAAAAAACATATGAAATGGAATAACAAATGATTGCCTAAGCTTAGAAGAAAATGGCTTATTTTAATAATAAAAAAATAACAAAATAACAAGGAAACCAAAAGTGTATCTTAAGGAAACAGATACTACTTCTATTTTATTAGAATACATATTTCTATGCAAAGCTGTAATTAATTTATTCCAAAAGATTCTTTATGTAATAATAGCAATATGAGAAGGGAGAGGTCATCAACATTTTTTACTCCATTGGAAATGTGACAGTTGATCAGATACCAGTGATATAGATTCTGCTGTCTATAAAAATTATAGCCACCACTAAAAATCCTAATGAAAAGCAAGCAAAGTGACAAAGAACAAATCAATATAACAAGAGCATTCATAAATCACAATGTAAGATATACCGAGTAGATTATACTCCTGAGTAATTTATATATTTTGTTTGGTTTTACTTCTCCAAAGTAAGCATTGATAAACCACCTGATAATTCCAACAATTCTCCAAGTTTGTCAGCATAAATGTTCAGTATTTAGTGTATTATATATCTTACTTTTACAAAGGAAAAGAAAAGCAAAACCTTTTAACTCTTACAAAGGAGTAAGGCAAAAGGAATTAATCAAACACATTAACAATGCATTTCCGGTCTTTGTTACTCTTCAATTTGTTTTTGTTCTATTTTGTTTGGGTTTTTTTTTTTTTCTCTCTCTCTCTCTGATCTGCTTGCTGTCTGATTAATTAATGATTATACCAGACATCATCAAAGAAATAGTCTTCTCCACAAAACTAGACTGTAATAGTTTTTAAAAGTGTAGAATAATGTTATTCTCTGAAAGAAACTTGGGAAACAGTGTTTTTAAAACAGAAATGCTCAGACAATATATGCCTCTAAAATCTTACCGGAAATGCCATTTAGTTTCATGATCATCTATCACATGATGGCATTCATGGTTAAAGTTATAATATTAAGAAAATACAATAATTTTTTATTTCATCATTTTTTGTAAGACAGTTATAATGTAAAAACAACAACAACAACAAAAGATATGCACAAGCACAAACTCAAATTTACACACATTACTCTCTTTGGTCACAAGGGTAGAGAAACTGGAACCTAATCTGAAAGACTACTTTTTTGTTACAGTGCTGAAAGCCTCTGTGCTTTTGTCAAGGGCTGATCTCAATGCTTGTGGTTTGTGTCCCATCTTTATTGCCATTGAAATTTCACTACTTCAGTGACCCCTTTTATATTTTATATTATTAATTTGTTCCGTATCGGATCATTGGTATTAACTCATGTAGATTTGTTGTTTCGCATATATTAAACAAAACTCCTCATATTCCTACCTACGGTTTCAATTCTGTTTCCTTTTCAAGCAAAATATGTAATTATTATTTATAGTTGTAATAAATCTAATTATTAATAATCATCATTCTCTCTTCAATCCACTGTAATCAATCCTTTGAACAATTTAAAATCACCGCAAACCTCCATGCTGTAATATTCTGCCTATCTCATTTGTTTCTATCTTATACTTGGCTTCCCAGCGACGTTTGACAGAATTGATCTGGCCACTCTTACCCAATTGTTATTCCTAATTTTTTTGTACTCTGTGATGTTGCAATGCCCCAGGACACCATGTGCTCTGCATAAAGAATAATATTTACTTCTGTACTTTTAAATACTTTATAGGAATCAATTGTAAGTTCCAAATTTATATATTTAGCTCTAAACTTTTCCTGAGAGATAGATTCAAATACCTGGTTAACTACTTGATATCTCTAATTAGATATCCAAGAGCCATCCAAAACTTCACATACTGGAAGAATTGAAGATCCCAAGACTTTCCCCCTGCTCCCCCACTCTCAGTAAATAGCACTACCAACCATCTAGTTGCTTAGGCTTAAATTCTAGCATCACTTTTAATTCTTAACTTTGCATTGCATTTAACATTCAGTTCTTTAGGAAGTCCTTTTTGACTATATTCTAAACTATATCCTTAGTATGTTCTTTTTTTTTTTTTTTTTTTTTTTGGCCTCGCTACAGCCCCATCCTAAAATAAGCCACCACCATCCTTCTCCTGCACAATTGGAATAGTATCCTACCTGTTACTCGAAATTTTATGCTTAACTATGGCAGTAATTTCCAACAACAGAACTCTTGAAGTGTGAATACATTAATCTCAAATTTAAGATTTATACTCTTAGGACAAAATGCTAATATCCTTGCCCTGCAAAGTCTACATCGTCTATTTCATGATTACAAACTCCCTGACTTAATCTCTCCCCAGCACTTAGTATACTCTAGGTACACTGATATTCCTTCTGTTTCTGGCACAGGTCAAGTTTATTTCTTCTATAGCATATCTGTGCCAGCTGATGCTGGGGGCTAGAAGCAGTGGCTTGCCAGTGGAAGAGGATGGTGATGATAGGAATATCTTCTCAGGTGCAAGCAATGAAAGGGGAGGCATAGTTTGTAGATTATTAAAGACAATAATGAAATGGCCAAAAGTCAGCCCACTTTTGTTATTACTAGACCTTGACAATTCTTTAAAATGCCATTAATAACATACTCCTACCTGCTGGGATGAACTGCCCACCACACCCCTTTTCTGAACGTCTACTGCCTAGAAGATGTTTACATTCATCATAGCATGGCTGACTCTTTCTAATTAATCACATGCCACATCAAATGTGTCCTGTTCTTAGCACTTTCACCTACTATTTTCTTGAGTTTTAATCTGTTTTTATCTCTTTCCTTATAAATATATTTTTCAGAAAACCAGACTTGAAGCTCTTGTTCACAAAATTCCTGGCATAATGAGTACTCAAAAAGTATTCATCGAGTCAACAAATGAAAACATTTTCTAGGTCTTAGGAATTGTAGTTTCATTTAACCGTATGTTGATATATGACTTATCTGAAATGAGAGAGAAATCTACAATAGTGTGTTATGATGGAGCTAACAGTGGCTACTAAGGATGAAGTCATAAAGAGCACATTGATTCAGACTTTACTGAAAATCCTTTATTGAATGGACAATAGGAAAGCAAATTAAATAGGATATGCTCCCTCATCTCTTTGCTTTATTAGATATATCCATAGAACATAAATGCATTAGAATTCCTCTGATTTAATGATACATTTAAAAATAAGTTGGCTATAAGAAAAAAATGTCCCATTTTCATTGCTAGCATAATATATCAGAAAACAAAGTCCATTCCATGGGGAAAAAAAACCCTTGAACTTCAGTTAGTTCATAAGCATTTTTGTACATATTAAATAATATACATAACATTTACCAAGAGGCCACACAGTGTGAGAACAATTATTTTCCTCAATTAAACATTAAAGAAGAATTTGATTTTTTATTCATGCCTATTTTATATAACAATGATAAAATTAAAGGACATAATAATTTGTAAGAGGACTAACAAAAATTGTGGAATGTTTGGAATGAAGCAAAAACCATTTAAATCATTAAAATATTTCTAGCTATTTTAATTTAGGATTTAGGGAACTCAGTTAACTCATGAAGCTACTTTAATATTTTAGTAACTGAAGTTTATAGAAATAAAATCTGAAGATTAAAATAGGATCTTTAGACTAAAGAATACTCTTAATTTGGGGGCAAATATCATAGGTAAAGCTATAGTAGAGGAAAATACCTTGATCCAATTATAAGATTATTTTATTTTGAACAGTAATTTATTTGGGATATAGATAAAATACATATATTCCTGCATCCCCTGTCCACACTGCTATTTTTATAAAATATTTTTGCTTGATACTCTTTGAGGAAAAGCAAGGCAGCCTGTGTGGCTGAAACAGAGTCATCCAGGGAGTGAGTTGTTGGAGGAATTTAGAGAAGGTGAGGATCGAAATCATTGAATGACTTGTAAGCAATTGCAAGGACTTTGGTACTTCCTTCGAGTGTGATGGAAGCCATTGCAGAGTTTTAAGCAGAAAATAACTTTATCTCATGTACACAGTTGAATGGACTATCTAGTTGCTGTGTAGAGAGTATACTACAGGGAAACAAGAGTAGAAAATGGAAACCAGTTAGGAGGTGATAGCAATAGCATAGGTGAGATATTTGAGAAGTCACATAAGAGTAATAAGGTAGTAACAATGAAGATAGTGAGAAGTGTCCTCATTCTAGTTATATTTGTAAGTACAGCTGTTTATATGGGAGAATAAGAGATAAGAGAGGAATCACAAATGATCCCAGGTTTTTTGGCTTGAGCCCCAATGAGGAAGGATATTATGGAATACTGACTTTAAGATTTCTATTAAGCCTTTAAGTGGAAATGTTGAATAGGCAGTTGAATGCATCATTTAGGTGTTGTGGAGGTACACTAGGAGATATAAATTAGGAAATCGTTGGCATATAGATATAATTTAAAGCCATGATATGAGATAGTATTACCTAAGAAGTCAGAATAGATAAATAAGTACAGAGAACTCAGAATCACGTTCTGGGCATCGAAACATTACAAAATTAGAGATAGAAAGAACCTGGTAACTGAAATCAAGACACTAGTCAAATAGTATATAAACCAAGGGAGCTTGCTGGCAGAAATTTCATAAAATAAACCATCAGAGAGGACTGAGTGATAACCTGTACCAAATGCTGCTGAGAGATCAAATAGAATGATGTACGTTAATTGATTTTTAAGGATATGAAAGTCATTGGTAACTTTGACAAGATTAGTTTCTGTGGAATAGAGCTAAGCAAATGTGGGAAAACTAGCATTTAAAATAGTAAATACATAGGATGTTTAAAACTGCAAAATTGAACAACAACAAAAAAAAATAGTCTGTAAGTGGCTGGGTTTATCAGCCAGGATTCAATGAAGAGAAACAAAAACAAAGTGAAATTTTAACATGGAAAATTTATTTAAAAAATCACTAAGTATAACAAGGATTTGGAGTAAGGAAGCGTTAGAAACTAAAAAGCTACAGGAACTCTAAAGAATATAGAAATAGCGGATTTCTGAGGTATACTTCAGAGACATTGCTGTTTTAGGTCTAGACCACTACAATAAAGTGAATATCAGTAAAGTGAGTCCAATGAATTTTTTGGTTTCCCAGTGTATATAAAAGTTATGTTTACATTTATAAAAATATAGCCCATTAAGTATGCAATAGAAATATGTCTAAGAAAAACAATGTACATACTTATTTTAGAAAAAACTTTACTACTAAAAAAATGATAACCTTCATTTGAGCTTTCAGTGAGTCATGTTCTTTTTGATGGTAGAGAGTCTTGCCTCCATGTTGATAGCTGCTGACTGATCAGGGTGGTAAGTGCTGAAGGCTGGGGTGACTGGGGCAATTTCTTGAAACAAGACAACAATGAAGTTTACTGTATCGATTGACTTTCCCTTTCACAAATGATTTCTCTGCAGCAAGCAATGATGCCTGATAGCATTTTACTCACAGAGATTTCTTTCAAAACTGGAGTCAATCCTCTGAAACCCTGCCACTGCTTTATCAACAAAGTTAATGTAATATTCCAAATTCTTTATTTTAATAGTCTCCACAGCATCTTAACCAGGAGTAGATTCCATCTCAAGAAACCACTTTGTTCATCCATAAGAATAACCACTCATCCATTCAAGTTGTATTGTGACCTTTCAGAAATTCAGTCACATCTTCAGGCTCTACTTCTAGTTCTAGTTCTATTGCTATTTCTACCACATATTTAGTTACTTCCTCCAGTGAAGTCTTAAACCTTTAATTTGTAATAAACACAATATCTGCAAAGCACAGTAAATCAAAGTCCTATAAAACAAGGTATTCTTGTATAAGGAGCAGCTACTTACTGCCTTGGGGCTGAGACAGAGCACCCATGGAAGCACCCCACCTGAGATTCAGACCTCCTTGAAGACAGTGCAGCCATGGATAACTAAATGGCAGACAAGTCATTGTGCTGTAGCAGTGGTAGAATTTTCTAGAAATCTGTCCTTTAGAACTTACTAGAAATCTTCCCTCTAGGTATCCCAAAAGAGACACCCTGCTACAAAATCACCTGGGGAGACTTCTGGGATAATTTTCTAGGTTCTCCTGGCCATCATGCTCTGCAGGAGGCAAGCACTAGAGAAACTGCATTCATTGCAGAAATCTGGTGAATAGGCATACTCAAACCAGGAAGCAAAATCTTTCTCCCTAGCGTCTCTCCAGTGTCCTCTACTAACAACGCTTACCATAGTGCTAGCTGGCAAAGAAAAACAAAACAAAACAAAACAAAACAAAACAAAACAAAACAAAAAAACCAAAAAACCTTAACGGGCCATTTCATCATCAATTTTCACAAAACAGTTGAAAAAGATAATTTCAGGGGCGCCTGGGTGGCGCAGTCGGTTAAGTGTCCGACTTCAGCCAGATCACGATCTTGCGGTCCGTGGCTTCGAGCCCCGCGTCAGGCTCTGGGCTGATGGCTCAGAGCCTGGAGCCTGTTTCAGATTCTGTGTCTCCCTCTCTCTGCCCCTCCCCGTTCATGCTCTGTCTCTCTCTGTCCCACAAATAAATAAAAACGTTGAAAAAAAAATTAAAAAAAAAAAAGAAAAAGATCATTTTGGAGCTGAGGGTCAATAAATTGATAAAGAAAACAAACAAAATATATTGATAAACACCAAGCTGAAGGAGAGGAATCAGGCATGTTTACATACTCACAGGTGTGATTCTGAAGACAGGAAATTTGATGATCTAAGACAGAGGGAAGAACCGTTGTAATATTTTATCTAAATGTGCTAGGGTAGGTAGGATTTCATGCATAAGTGGGTAGACTGACGTTAGAAAAGAGGATTGGAAATTATGTGAACAGGAGAAAAGCAAAAGCATGTGCATGCAGGTTTTGGTAGTTGAGTAGATGCAGTGGTATAAATGAGTGTTTATTTGATATTTTTGAGCTCAACATTGATTCAGTGTTTGTTCATGGAAAGTTTAATTTCATTGGACCTCAGTTTTCACTTCAGGACAAGAAGATAGAAATATTTTTTTCTGTCAATAACATTGTGTGAATGAAATTAATTTTTTTCCCTAAGAATTGATGCCTACTCAATAAATACTTGACAGTTTTATGGAGAATTAAGATATGTACGTCTTTCCATCTGAAAAAAAATAGTTTTTACAATGCTTGAAACCTCTCATGAGCCTTTCAGTCATTCAATATGTATTAAAATAAAACAGACAAACAAACAAACAAACAAAAAAGCTTAAAGAACTTTTTGCTCATCAAATAAATGGCCTTTAGTGAAATATAGATTCCTTCCACTGGAGTCATTTTTTCCTGAGAGTCATCATTCACAGCTTTTAAATGACAAAAATCCTATGACTTAAAAAAATAGATAAACTGTTTAAAATTACTTTGCAAGCTTGTATAATTTAAATCATTCCTAAGAGGAAAGGAAGCAAACTATATACTGTGTGAATGAATCACAAGTGAATTGAATTTTATCACACAAGTACTGAAATGACTATGACTGTAATTTTAATTTCCAAGAGTATCAAATAAATAAAATAGTTTATTATTATAATGACTCTGAAAATGGAAAAAATACCCCCAAGAGAAGAGCAATTTAACATTAATGACTATCCAGAGAATCAGGCAAAAGCACTCTTTTCCATTCTAATTAGATGGCAAATACTTATAGGTCACCCAGAATATAAGTTGTTACTTTAATAATATTCAAAAAGTAACAGTGCACTGCTAATGTTAAAAAATGGTAAATACTTATATATTATTTTGCATAACCATTCGGAATTTTTTGGAGTGATGTTATTTTTTTCAAAATATAAAGATAAATTATCTTAGAATAATCTTATTGGTGCTGAGTACCATGCAATTTCATATTCCAACCATTAAGAAAATGGTGCACATGTTAATTTAATATTTCCCACAAATACATCAAATTTTCCAATTCAAGACTCATGATAAATTAGAGAAAAGTTTATTTACTTTCCATATATTCAATTTTAAGTTAATGAAAACAATTAAGAGTTTGCTATTATCAGTAATTTTTGTTAGTCTTCTATAGTTTAACCCCATCAAGTAGAACTCATTAAGTGGGTATATTACTTTTCTCTTTTATTTTTCTTTTTAATCTGAACAATAATTGGTGAAACTGTGTGATTTTTTTTAAAATTTTGTTAATTTGTAGTTTACTCTAATATCTCTTACCCACACTATTGCCTTCCTTATCAAGCCAATTCAGATCAGTTTAGAATTTATATTTCCATAATCACCACGGAAAATATGTGAATGATCACACAATGCCATACTAAAATGTGTATCTACCTTACTTTCACAGAATTTTTCGGGGGGAGGAAAGACCTTCAAAACCAGCCCCCTAATGTTTTGCAAGTAGAAATTCAGGCTGTGAGAATTAAAGCAGACTACTTTAGATATTTTAAATTTAAAAACTCACAGAGGCATGTGCAATGGAACCTAGGAATTCTAATTCTCAAAACAATTTTTTCCACCTATGAGAACAAGCTTTCAAACAAAAAAATATTTTAACTTTTACTTAGCATTTAGCAGTTTTTGAGGTATTAACTGTCATCATGACACCTAGAGCAGAAAAGACAACATAGATCCTGAACATTTCAATTTTTCCTGTTATATCTGAAGTAGAAAGTTAGATAATTTTAACTACAAAGTCTAATTTTATTGTAATTCAAAGGAAACATTTTCCTGAATGAATAACTAATATAGAATTTGATTTCACGTATGGGGCGCTAGGGTTGCTCAGTCGGAACACCGTGTGACTCTTGATCCAGGGTTGGAGGATCTAACCTAACCATGTCAGGTTTAGAGATTGCTTTTAAAAAATCTTTACAAAAATAAATAAAAAATTAAAAAATAAAATACTCAGGCATACTTCTGAGCACTTGTTTTTTCACCAAAGAAATTTTATCTTTATTTGGCATGGAATAATGATTTAATAAATAGACGTTTAAAGAATCAAAATTCAATTGTTGATTTTAAAGCAAAATATTTATTTTTCTTTTGAAGAACACTTAAAAAATAAATACCGTGTTAACTGAAAAATAGCTTTTAAAAATAAGTATTATATAAATCATGTTCTGTTATTAATCTCTTTCCTGATGTAGTTTGCATATTATGTTTCTCATTTTCCTGGTGTGAAAAAAAGATCTCATGAACCATGAGATCATGTCCTGAGGAGAGATCAAGAGTCAGATGCTCAACCGACTGAGCCACCCAGGTAGCCCTGGGTGGTTATTATTTTTTAAAGTTTTGGAATTTTTAATGGCAAAGGTTAATGAACAATAGATTTTCATTTAGAGTAAATTATCCCAAGTTATAAACACAAATTATAAAATGTGTTTATAATTTTAAAAATTGGCACATTTTTATGAGTGTCTCTGCCACAAAGTAGCTTGCAAAATTTGCTTTGCTGAGCTGGAAAAGCAGCATATTCAGTGAATTCAATAAGCCGACCTATAAAGACCTGGAAATAGAGTCATAAATAATAATGAGTGTGTTATTCTCAATTCAGTCAGCTATGGGGGTTTTCCAAACCATTAAACAACTTCCCAATTTGCTACAAATCAGCATAAGTGTTATACTCTTTTCAAAAAGAAGCTAGAATAAAAGATGGCAAGTATATGGTAAGAATTTAGGGAGTGATGAATATTTAATCGAAAGGAACACGTGAAATCTAGTTTCAGTGAGTAGTCACTCATAATATTCAGCTACTATAAAAATAAAAAATGAGATTTTATCCTGACCATTAGATTTGACCTCATCCTAATATTTGTGCTAATGCTCATTATTTTCTGTGCATGCTAAAATATATATAGAATTGGGCACATACATAAGTTATGCCTGAAATATAAAGATCTAGTTGAATGGTAAATACACATTTCATCTGATTGGTCAAATTTTTTTTAAGTATAAATACTTATTTTGAGAGAGAGAGATAGACTGGGAGAGACAGAATCCCAGACTCTGCGTTGTAAGCACAGAGCTTGATGCGGGGTTCAAGTCCACAAACTGAGAGCATGGCCTGATCTCAGATCAAGAGTCAGATGCTTAACTAACTGGGCCACCCAGGCACCCCGTGATTGATCAATTTTTTAGGAGACAGGAATGGCATCTTGTCCTGATGTCATGTCCAGAAACAAGGACTAGATATGTGTTAGATCTTCAAATAAATTCCTTATTAACAGCTATTGTCTTCTTCATGTGTCACCAAATTTTGGAATTTTTTGTTTTTATTTTGATTTTGTGTGTGTGTGTGTGTGTGTGTGTGTGTGTGTGTTGTTTGTTTGTTTTGTTTTTTGGTAAATGTGATTCTTTAAAAATGTTCTAAACCTTTTCTTTCCATGTATATTTTCAATAACTTTAGATTAGTCTTTTTTTTTTTTCTTTTTTGCAGTGGACTGAATCATAATTGTCCAACTCTAGTGACATCTTTCCCCATCTGTATCTGCTCTTCACAATGCCTCCAGGGTGAATTTTTCAAAACACATATTCATTTTATTGATATGTTGATTAACAGTAAATCATATACACATACAACAGGGAAAACAGCAAAGATCTAAACTGCTACCATTAATAAAACACCAGAATCAATCATTCGGTGAAAATCAGTCTAGAAATCTCTTCACTTATTCATTCACTCACTCACTCATTTCATGAAGACTTTCTAAGTGCCGCCTGTATCGAGTGGTGCTGACTCAAACAGACTGCTCTTTACTCTAATGCAGCCACATTTTAACAAGAAGCAGAGGACAGAATGAAGGGCTGGCAACAACCATCAAATGAACTATGCCTTCCTTAAAACTCAGATGGTGAAAATAATTATGAATTAAAGTAAACAAGACAAGGTGAGAGAGTGCTTGGGATTGCCAATTTAGGTAGGCCAGAGAAGTCCTTTATGAGAAAGTGACTTTGAGCAGAGACAAAAAAATAAATGAGGGAAAAACCAAATAGATATCAGACAAAAGAGTGTTCCAGGAAGAAGGAACAGCAATGAGGCCAAGGTAAATAGAATTCTTTGGACAAGGTAGCAGGTGTGTGGAAGATGAGGTCAGAAGTGTTCAGGAAATAGGTAATACAGGGCTTAGATGGTCATAAGGAGTTTAGCTTTTATGTCAATTACTATGGAAAGTCACTGAGGGATTTTGAACAGAGAAGACACATGTTCTGTTGTTTCTTCTTATTTTTTATTATGGAAAAATTCAAATGTATTCAAAAGTAGAGAGTAACTCTATCTTAAAAGGATCATTCTAGCTAGTGTATGAAAAATAAACTATATGATGGTGCAATAGCTAAGATCCCAGCAGAAGATAAAATTTACCAAAAATGGTTCATATGAAGAGATGTTAATGAAGGCACTACTTACAGAGATGTGGCCAGTGTTCAGAAAATGCACAAAGTAGGTTGAGGACTCAGGGCCCCTGAACCAAGGTGATAATGGAGAAAACCATATTACATACTTCAGAAAGATCAGAACTATAACAGAGTGGCTGCCCTATTTGAGCTGTAGTCATAAGAGGACATCACTACAGCCACGTTTTGCAGGGAATAGGGAAGAAAATACTCATTTTTATTTCCACCATCTAACTTTCTGCTTGTAATCCCATTGGCTGGACTTGGCCAAAAGCAAGTCAGAAACGGAGCCATGTGATGTAGTTCCAGAATGTTTAGCCTCTCAAGGAACTAAACTGGACAGAGAACAGTGCAAATTGAATGACAGGGAAACAAATGAAAACAATCAGCACTAAAAGGACAGACTGGAAGCAGATACACTAGTTAGGAGGTTTTATAATAGTCCAGGGAGGATGTTAGCTTGTCCCAAAGTTGTAAATATATTATAGAATATCTTGAAGGTTAAACTAAAAGTATGTCCAGTGGATTTGATGTGTTAAGTGAGAGAAAAAAAGGATTCATAAGGACATTCGATTATATGATTACATAAGCATAATCTGATTATACTATTACATGGCTTTATATATAAGGATGGAAGTTTGGGTGGATGGATGGATGGATGGAGATTAAAATATATAAAGATATAAGAGAAAGAAAGATTTTACTAAGAATAGAGTCTCAGGACGCCTGGGTGGTTCAGTCGTTTAAGTGTATGACTTCGGCTCAGGCCATGATCTCATGGTTCATGAGTTAAAGCTCCACATCGGGCTCTGTGCTGACAGCTCAGATCCTGGAGCCTGCTTCAGATTCTGTGTCTCCCTCTCTTTTTCTGCCCCTCCCCCACTCACGTGTGTGTGCTCACTCTCTCTCTCAAAAATAAATGAAAACATTTAAAAAAATAAAAAGAATCTCAATGAATAGCATATTTTGAATAAATATCATTAGTCTGGATTCTGCTTGACTTCCTTTTATTCCTCTGAACCTCTGACCTTTTTCTTGAAATATTCTTTATTCTTTTCTGTGCCTGGCAGACAGGTACTTGTCTTTATTGATTCAATTTAAAGAAGACACTCTGTTGTAAGTATTTATCTACCACATAATACTTGGTTAAGCATGCCTTCCTATTTCCTAGAGTACTTTGTCCATATTTCTTGTACCATTTGACCACCTTCATCCATTTCACCCACCACCTGTCCCCTGCCTCTAGCAACTACTAATCCATTCTCTGCAACTATGAGTTTGGGGGGTGTGTGTGTGTGTGTGTGTATTAGAAGATCCCACATATAAGTAAAATAATATAGTATGTGTCTTTGTCTTTGTGACTCATTTCATTTACCATAATGCCCTCCATAAGGTCCATCCATGTTGTCACAAATGGCAGGATTTCCTTCTTTCATAGAAGGAAAGAATAATAATCCTACATATATACATATACATAGAATATACATATATACATATGTATGTATACATATAATACATATACATATGTATACATATATATATGTACATATATACATAGAATAATAATCCTACATATATACATATCACATTTTCTTTATCCATCCATCCATCCCTCAACGGACACTTAGGTTGTTCCCATGTCTCAGCTATTGTAAATAATGCTAATGCTGTGAGACCATGAGAGTGCACATATACATTCAAGTCAGTGTTTTATTTTCTTTAGATAAACACCCAGAAGAATTGTCGGATCAAGTGAATACCACTTTAAAAAATTATCTTCTTGTGCATTAAGTTGATTAATGTAGCTTGTTGAAATGACTTTCAACTGTTATACAAGTCCAGGAGGGTTATTTGTAAGGAAAAGAAGAAGAGTGAATGGTTTAATGATTCCTGTTTTGGAAAAATCAACCATCTGAAAATTAGGATGTTGGATAAAGATATAATAGGCTTCTCAACACAACAAAAATACTTTTATTTAGCTGTAAGTACTAGGAAATAATAAGCATATGTTCCATTATATTATAAATTACATGTGACTCCAATATAATATAAATTATATTGTAAATTATTTAAATTAGGAACTGATACATTACTTTTGCATACTCCAAAGTGCCTGACATGGGGCTTGACGCATTCCAATTATTTTAATGTCCTTAATATTTATATTAATAAGGCTATATTTTCCCTTATCCCTGAAGTTTGTTCAGTCAAGGTGTTTGAACAACTCATTTCATACCCAAACTTTAGAAACTCTACAGGCAGAGTGTATGCCCAGCAGAATTAGCTTTACTTGGGAGAATTATTTTAATCCCTTATTGACTTGCAAGATGCATCCACCTTGATGTTTTTACAGGAACATATCTCACTGATGATGATCAAAAGAGGTATGTTGGACTTTGATCAGAGTAAATCTAAAGAAAGCTGGAAATCTTAAAATATGCAGTGATTAAAATTCTTTCTCCATCTTCTCTTTGTGGAATGAGGGAGGTGAAATACTGACTGATACCTTATAATTAGTGTGAGAGAAATCGAAAAGTTTTTATTTAAGATAATTGAGACAATGCTAAAGCAAAACAAAAATTTCATACTGTGCCTACATTATTATAGAAATTTTAAAAAATCTAATTTTCCAGAGTAAACTGAATGCAGTCCTTTCAGTTGCCTTCCTGAATATCTGTGTTAACATCTGGGAGTGTTTGCTTCTTACCATCAGCATCAACTTCTCTGAGACAGAATATGGGAGGAGCAGGGGAAGAATTTTCAATCTTTCTTGTAGCACCAGATGTTCTTTATAAGCCTAAGATAGTTACTTCCTTTTTGATATCGTGTGTAGGTCACTGGTACATTTATCTCTCTCAAGGGAAAGTATACTTTAGAGTGACCCTTACACTTAGTGCATTGTACTTGTTAACTACAGTTAGTATGGGGACATTGTGTCTTAACTCAGAGAAATTTCTTACAAGAAAAACTTACAGAAATGCAAATAACACTGAATAACACAATACATTTTATTCTTTCAAGAGCATATTACTTATTGCAAGATGTTTTGAAATCAGGTTGTGATTTGAGTACCTCATTTGAGTAGAGTTCATCAATTTCAGGCAAAAACAGCTAGGATTGAAATGTAATCATTCCTATAAGATATTAGTAAAACCATCCAACTAGTAATAATTAAATGTTTTTAACTACTTTTTCCCTAGGAGATTTGTCTTTTTATCTTGGTATCTAGCAGATACGTGAGTTCTACAGGAAAAGATGATCCAGAATGTTAGTGTAAATTAGAGCTTGAGATATTGTCCAGGCCAGGAAAGGTCTATAATAGAGACTAGACATATAGGAGCAGGCTAAACATCTTCAGAAAGGAAGAGGGAGTTTAGGAAAAGGAAACATCAAGGAAAATAGAAATATCTATTAATTTTATTCTTAGAAAGCATACATTTTATTAATGCATCAAAAATATCAAACACTTGATAATGTTATTATGTATAATATCTATGAAGAAAAATATTGGTTCTTAAGCATCTCTCTGTCATGCAGGCAATGACACAGACATAGCCCAATACCTATTTAACATGTGGACAATTACTACATCACACAGCTCAAAAGTTAAGAATACCTTCATTTAACCCAATGCTATAGATAAAGAAATCTATCTTTCATAAGTCTCACGGTGTCCTCAAAAAGCACAAATGTGCAATATACGTTCTTCCCAATTTGAGTCTGTGCCTGATTCCTCACAGAGATGGCTTGCTAACTGCTATGATCTGCTATTTCCCAATCAGAATTGTGTGTGTGTGTGTGTGTGTGTGAAAGAGCTAAAAGAAGCAAAAATGCAATAATGGTTTCTCATGAGAAATCTGCATACATTTTAACATGTCCTTTTCCAATTATCTTTTTGCAAAATAAGATGACAACAGAATTTTAGAAAGTTATACTCCTCCAGATTTTACCTTTAAAATTCAAATAAATACAGTTAATATTTAAGAATGAAACAGCTACATACAGAACCATAATAGCAAGATAAAAACAGTGTATTTTTCTGCTGGCAATTACTAAGTACAAGCAATAGAGTACTAAATAATGAAATAAGGAAATTACAGATCAAGTCTAAGTCCTAAGGAAATTCATTTGTATATGAAAAGATAGAGGAAGTTTTTTTCATTGAAAACACAGATAAAACAAGAACACTCAACTGAGACTCAGGTGGTTCCAAGGTGAAAAATCACATTAAAGATGCAATAAAGAAAAAAGCTCAAGTGGGGGGTAGCAAATAGAACAGCGTTATCAAAGCAGAAGGTTGGTCTGGAAGTACAGTGAGATATGAGCCTGAACTAAGTGGGAATACTTAAGAAATACTTCCAATTTTAATGCAAGGAATGAAAACAAGACAATAAGACAGTAAATGGTGAATGCATATGTTTTAGGACACGATGTAGGAGTAGTCTGGATTCTGCATATGATTTTTATGTCACATACGATAATTAAAATTTTTAATCTTTCTCAAAAATTCAGAAAAGAGTTCATATCAACAAGCAAAGTGGCTTTCGGAAAGGGAAGAGAATAGCTGAATGGAAGGATCTCAGGCAGTATTGTAATAATCAACAATATTTAATGACTCTTTGGAGTGGGCTAGAGTGAGAAAATAAACTTTTCTAAATAGAATTATCATTGGATTAAAGATTGAAATATCGAGGGATCTCAGTAAAGAAAACACATTTGGGGATATTTTTTATTCATATACTGTATTTTCCAAAAGTTTGAATCAGCTTAAATAGTAGTTTAAACAGATGTACAGGTAAAGAAATACTGTCATCCATCAATAAGAGATAGAAGGCATGAGTCAATACAGAAAGAAGAATGGTAATGGTAAAGAATAAGTTCAGATTTAAATGAGTGAGTTTGAATTGTTAGTGGAACATTCAAGCTCAGTGTTCCTTAGTGACAAGTCAAATAACCTTACATAATGTTCAAGAGCCCAAATTATTTGTGCATTGGAGTTTTGCTATTGACTATGACTAGAAATAAGCAAGCCATCAGCTGAATAAAAGGTAAATTATTTAGAAATGTAGATATTTGGTTGGTTGTTAAGCAAAGATGTTTCTGAAAGAGCATAAATATTTGTTTTGTTTTTCTAATGCTTATTTTATTTTTGAGAGAGAGGAAGCATAAGCTGGGGAGGGGCAGAGAGAGAGGAAGTTAGAGGATCCGAAGCAGGCTCCTCACTGGCAGCAGAGAGCCAAATGCAGGCTAGAACTCACAAATATCAAGATTAAGACCCGAGCCGAAGTCAGACGCTTAATTAACTGAGCCACCTGGTGCTCCAAGACCATAAATATTGTACAGACAATTAATTTATGCACGTAATTTGCAATGATATTGAATATATCTCTGCCTATACATTATCTGTTTTCAAACTTCAATGCTATAAATGTTATTTAAAATAAATTAATAGTCTAATCAGAGTAAATATTCAATCACTTAAATAGTTACTGAGCAATTCCTAGGAGCCTTGCTAGTTGTACCCAACAAGAGGTAGCAGACATTTTTTCCTGATTTCTTACAAGTTTATGACTAGCATGCATCTGAAGCCCTTGAATGACTACACAGATGCCAACTGATTAAAGTCCAATATGATCAATAAAACTAAATTGTGTCAGTTGTGGCCTCAGCCACTTAATTAGGTAGTACTCATGGAAGTAATAGAATGTACACCAAACTCTGATAATTGTGTCTGTTTTAATAGAAGACCTAGAGGGAAAAGACATTACCAATATTATTTTTTAAAAAGGTGGGATCCAGTCAGATGAGAAGAAAGAGGTCTGAAGAGCTAAAGTATGAAATCCAGAAAAATATACATAAGGTATCTTAGACAGTGATGGAATAGCTAAAATACAGTTGTATTACACAATTTTTGTCCTGCTAGTCTGAGAAGGCTGAATAATGTCCTGGAAACAATAATAAACTAATGCATGCCGTAGAATATAGCTAGATATGAGTAAATTAACAAAAGTGTTCTAAGGGGCGGGGAGGAAGGTAGACTTGAATAGAATAGATTACTGGTGAGAGAGACTGAAGGCAAACAGGTGCCTATTACAGCACTTGGCACAAAATAGGTTCTGACTGAATATTGAATGAATGAATGAATGAATGAACGAATGAAAGGTCCAGAGATTACCTAGAATGCAATGAAATTTTTCTGGATGAAGATGATGTTCATGCAGGGCACAGAATCACTTATTTCAGTTTTTTGAAATTTTGAGCTTTCAAACTACCTATGGAAAAGCAAATCCATGTTAAATAACTAATAACCATAAATTATAGCAGCATAAAACCCATCTCGTTTGTCACTAATAAAAACTATTATTTGAGTTAATTTTATGAGCTCTACTTGTGATCATGTCATTGTTCTTCTCTATTTGTACTGTCAGCCTAGCCAATTATTTTTCATCTTAAGGCAATCAAATATTCAGAATTGAAAATATCCTGTATTCAGAATAAAATTAATTAACCTGATCCTTATTTTGTAGATGGTTTCCTCTCATTCCTCAAATACTTGAGCAAGAATTATTCAGATGTAACTGATGTAAGCTTTAGTGTGTCAGTAATTTGTGTTTTCCTTTTGAAATGACAGCACAGGAGGAGACATAGAAGCTGTACTGTATCTGCTTTCTCATTTATTTTAAAATATAAATAATATTTTCAAGTAGTTTAGCCAGAATAGTGATTATGCTTGCAGAAAAGATGAGAAGGTATTTCCATCTCTTAATATGTCATGATTCTATCCTTTGCCAAAATTCTTTTCAACAGATGTAATATAAGGATCTCTCTACTCATATCAATGAGTTTCTTTCAGGCAGAAGATTGATATTCCGGCTATAGTTGAGCTAGTTACTCTTACACAAGCTTAGGCTGTTCCAGTCACAGCAGATACTCAAATAATAGCTGATGAAGCGTTGTTGGCATTGGTGCACCAACTAACTTCTATTGCCAAGCTTTCATGTAATTGTCCATTTTCTTCCTTCTGTGTCTTCGAAAATCTATCTGAAAGGGAGGAAATCTGCAGAAAATCTCTCTGGCATGAGACAGTTTATATTTTCCCTTGCAAAGTGGAACAACTCGACCTACAAGCTTCACTATTTCTTAGGTTGCTACAAAGTTTTCTGATAACTTACTCTCCCCTCTCACCAGCACCTTATATTGACTATTAAACAAGCACGGGGCTTATTCATCACTAAGTGTGCCTATTAAATCATTGTTTCTCCATCTTATAAACTGCTTAATAAAAACACCTGAAAATTTATTTGTATCAGACCTATTTATAAGATATTGAAGTAGAAAATCATTTACTTTCTTGCAGCTTACAGTATATCATAATATTTTATCATTCATCCTATTCATTTTGTCAAGCAATAAACTTGAAAGACTGTAGGAGACTGTCACTTGTTCTCTAAGGACTGTCACTTTTAATGGAATCAATTTTGGTTTATAGATTCAAATAACGTGAATAGATTTTCTTTAGCACAACCTCTGGTAGCAAAACAAAAGTTTGAAATATTATGAAATAACATGAGATATATGGAATTTTGTCACACTGTTATGAATGTGAGAATGTTTTCATAACCTTGATAGCCAAAGGACACAGTGTTAGAAGAGTTAATACTTCCTTTGGTCCATAGGAAGTTTAAATTTATCTTTTTTAGCTGTTTTTTCAACATTGCATTCCATATTCCAGTGCAATCCCTGACCAGATAGAAGGTATAGATGTATTTGCTAAGTTTTGTATAGATCCTGTTAGTCACCTTGCCTTTCAAAGTATGTCTTCATTCATGCAGTTATTACTCTCCCTTTTTCTAGCCATTAACATCATAAGAACACATTACTGTAAATTATATCTCCTAACTGGCATTATTTTATGGTATTTTAAAAAGTTTATGTATAATGCAATTTTTTATAATATAAATATTTTGACTTTTACTACAAAATTAGAGGAGTATGCCCTGTATGTAATAAGAGTAGGTCATGAAGCACAAATAAATCTATGCATTTGATTTTGTTTGCTTATTATATGAGACAGTTATTTATAATGTTAAGGAAATATCCATACATGTGATTTAGTGTAAAGAATCATGACAAAGATTCTAACCAAGAGATTAATTTCTTTGACATATAAAGTTAAAATATGCAGAGAGGAGACAACTTTTTTCTGCATCATATTATAATTATCCTATTTTCTTATTTGAAGGCTGGCAAAACAATGCAAACTCTAGGTACTTAAATAATGCATTCCATTTTCATGAAGCAATACTTTTAGAGTCATAATTTGAATTTGTTGAAGGCATTTAAAATGAATTCATATAATACTCTTGGAAAAGTGCAGTTGAGAAGTGTCTATGTGTAAACATATGGGATTAAACATTCATCAATATTTTCATGTTGCTAGATATGTGGCTATTTTAAGCATGTTGTTCAATTCCTCAAACCATCAACAATCAAATTATTTGTGCTTTAATTACAAATGTAATGGTCATTTTAAATAAACATTGTTTTAAAAATTGAATTTGTATTTTCCCCCAAAGTGTAATTAGTAATAAAGCCAATGGAACTTTAAGAAGAGTATGCAAAAAGAAATTAATAATGTTTTAATATACACAATTGCAAAAATATATTTAATCAAATTTCATGATATTTCTGGCAACTGTAATGTTGTAACAAGTTATTTTGAGAATGCTAGCTATTAATAGATAGATTATTCTGATTTTTCATAGTAGTCAATCTGACTATCATACATGTTTCTTGACCACGTTCTATTCTGCAGCTACAGGCTTACCGTTAACTTGCAGATCATTACTTCATCACAAGGAAAACCTACCAAGGTTGTTTGGAGATAAGACTCATTTGCAAAGTGGCTGCTTAGCTGACACAGATCCAAGGATCAACCCATTAGATTTTTATGTAATGTTAATTGTCAATATACCCTATGTTGCCCTTCCTTTTTAGTCTCAGGATATTTTCATTTCTCAAATTATTTCTAGATGACAAAATATTTTGAAATGTTATTGTTTGTAGGGAGTAAAATCTTTTCTTGAGGTGTAATACACAATTAATTTATAATGATGTAGTCAATGATTGTTCTCAGTGTAAGAATATACTAACAATGCAGATTTTGTGAAATGTCTTAAAAACTTTTTAAATTATAAAATAAATTATATTATGATTTTCCTTGATTAGGGGGAGTATTGATAGGTAGTAATCCGAGGAATAGATTAATTTGTAGACAATTATTGTACAAATTCTTTTTTTTTAAACTTTTTTTAATGTTTATTTTTGTGAGAGAGAGAGAGAGAGAGAGAGAGAGAGAGAGAGACAAAGCATGAGTGGACGAGGGGCAGAGAGAGAGGGAGACACAGAATCCAAAGCAGGCTCCAGGCTCTAAGCTGTCAGCACAGAGCCCAACACGGGGCTTGAACCCATGAACAGTGAGATCATGACCTGAGCTGAAGTCGGACGCCTAACCAACTGAGCCACCCAGGCACCCCTATTGTACAAATTCTTATATAAACATGAGTATGTTTCTAAGTAGTACATAATTATTGAAATACATTGATATATTTTCTAAATTTGACAAAGATGGTATTTCACAATAGGGTAGGATTCATTAAAAATGGAAGAATGTGAAAAAAAAACCATTTTTCATTTTATAGGGAAGAGTAAGTGGTGTTAATTTTGGATTAACTTAGGAAATCTAAAGATAGTTCAAGTTTAAAAGACAGCTTAACCATTATATTATTCTGAATTTGTGTCTTAATTTGAGATGAAATAATAATGCTAAAAAGTGTTGTCAGAGGACATAATCAGAGACACATAGTATTCATAAGCAATAATTACAAGTCATAATTTGAAAATACACAATAATAAAGTAAAAGTGATTATGAAGAATTCAATTTTTTAAATATTTATTTATTTTGATAGAGAGTGCACATGTGTGGGGGAGAGGCAAAGAGAGAGAGGGAGAGAGAGAACTCCAAGGAGGCTCCACACTCAGCACAGACCCCAGCATGGAACTGTATGTCACCACCATGAGATCATGACCTGAGCCAAATTCAAAAGTCAGACACTTAACTGACTGAGTCACCCAGGTGCCACTCAATTTCTTTTAAAATAAAAAACTTTGTCAAATGATTAGAGGCATGCCACAATTAAGAAAATTTAAACAATGTTTTGTTAATAAAAGGAAAAAACTAAGTACAGGATACCTTGGTTATTTTATAGAAATAAATTACAAGTTTTAGTTTTATTTTGTATATCTTCCTTGTTATACTTTGAAATGAACAATTTATAATATTTTATAATATTTTTAAACCCAAATCTTATATTTATTAAAATATTGAACATTATTTTTACATGGTGATAAAATTAAAAAAGAAGGCATAGAGATTTTTAAACTAAAACTAATCCACTATAATTAGTTAAGAGTCATTTGCATATTGGAAATAGTCTATGAACTCATTTTTAATGCAAATGACACTTTATACTCATATGTTAAAATTTGTAAATATTTCCATCTATGTCATGAATCCATTTATCTAAAACCTAAGCCTCAAATTTCCAGTTAAACTTTTTGATTATGAGTTATAGTTTTCCAAGTTAAACTTTTTGATTATGAGTTATAGTTTTCCAAGACACAAACATAGAAATGAAGCACTATCTTTTGAATGTGCTTCTTTAGTTCCCCTTTTATTTGGTATTTGGTATTTATTTGGTATCTTATCTGGATAAGATATTCCTAGAGTGTGCTCCTAATAAAAGAAAGTTTCTTATGGTCAACTAACCCCATGTTTCTCCAAAACAGTGAAAAAGGGAAAGAAGAATTTATGGGAGCCAACTTCAGCAATATATACATTTATCACTGGAAAAGCTAATTGTTTTCCTTTTAAAGAAAGGAAAAGGCTTAGATGTAGAAAAATATTCTTTGATACAGAGGTGACCAAAAGCTATATCAAAATACTTTTTTTCCATTTACTTTATAAAGACCATTAGGGTCTTGTTAGAAATAGATATTCTCTTTGCCGGTCAAAAAAAAATTTTTTTTTAATTACTGAAAGAGAAAAACAGTAGTCCTTTTAAAAGATCCATTAGAGATATTCTATCCTATTCCATACCATTAAATTTATTTTTTTGTTTTTCTTGTTTAGTATTTAAAATGAAGGTGGATAGGAAGTCAACACTAAGATTTCAGTGTACCAAAAGTGCAATGTAGCCAAGAATTTAATTGAACATCTTCTTTCAATATTCCAAAGCATCAGGAAACTAATATATTACATTCCTTATTCACCCCCAGAACTTTTATGTTACCTTTCCTACATGCCATATAAGTTATCTTATTTGTTTTATATTCTTCCTGTCATCTCCAACAATTTATGTGTCATGTGATGGCTAAATAAATTTACTTAATTAAGGTTAAAATTATAGTGTTAAAATTAATTAATTATATGCTGCCATCATATACTAACTTATTCTCTCAGTACATATTTGAGTACAGATATTGTCAAGTTTCTTACTGATGGGTAAGAAAAGGTCAGTGAGTCAATATTAAATTTTCAACTTATTAATTTTTCTAAATATGTGTTACAGATTTAACTGTCATTTGAAATGAAATACTGATTCATTAGGAAAGAGAAAGTGATACTGAAATAGTAAAAGAAAGAAAGAAAAAAGAAAAAGAAAAAAAGAAAAAGAAAGAAAGAAAGAAAGAAAGAAAGAAAGAAAGAAAGAAAGAAAGAAAGAAAGTTCAAAGAAAGGAAGAAAGAAAAAGAGAAGATAAAGAACAACAGAGGAAGAAGAAAATAAGAGAGACAATGGATGTGTTCAAAGAAATGTACACAGAAGCATTTGGGGGAATGAAACTCTGGTGTAGCAAAAGAAAAACATAATATAGCTTCAAACAGCTGGTCTTACTCTATCCCTCCTTCAGGTGCTAGATTTTTGGTATAAAAGTTCTTAGTTTCACTGTTGGAAACTTTGCCTACTATACGACTTTCCAACTGCTTGCAAACTTAAAGAGATAAAGAGAATTGATTTCATTATTGATTTTTTGTATTCGAAAGGATTTTAAACTATACTTGAGATATCTTAAAATAAATATATATTTATGAAGATTGTTAATGCAATTTGTTGAAGGTTATTTTTTAATTTCTTTTCCCACACAGCCTTATGGCCAACAGAGGCAACTATATTCAATTTATAATCAGGTTTCATAAGAGGAAAGGGAATGGAAAAAGTGATTTCTAGAAGTTTCTTTACAACCCATGTAATTAAATGACAATAAATAGTATTGAATAGAAAATAAAATCCATTCTGTTTCTCGTGGAAGCCTTCCATTTTACTCATATTTTCTGTCAATGTAATTAATTCCTATTACATTTTGCATTTTTCTCCATATAGGGGTAAAATCATAGGCATTAGGCTTCTAATTTTAACTACTGATGTCATATACTCATTCCTATAAAAAATATTATTAACAGTAATTGTGTATTATTCACAGATATTGGCTGACTTAGAAAACCATGCATTATTTAAGAATGACCTGGAATGTCAAAAACTGATTCTGGAAGCAATGAAATATCATCTATTGCCAGAAAGAAGAACTTTAATGCAAAGTCCAAGAACTAAACCTAGAAAATCTACAGTTGGAACTCTGTATGCTGTAGGAGGAATGGATAACAACAAAGGTATACAATTCTTTGTTTCTTGGGGGGTTGTTTTGTTTGTTTTGTTTTTACATTTCTTGATCTATATATAATACAACCTGTATCAGACCATGTCACAATTTTAATATTGCAATCTGTATAATACCAACAAACCTCACATGCTTTACACATTAAGATTTAATATTAAGGGGAAAATTAAAAGAACATCTCTTATTTTCAGCTGTAGTTGCTGCTTTTGCTTTTTATTCATCTTTAAATCATTTATCTCTTGTGCATTATGTGCCAGGCTTCATATGAAATGAAAAGGGGACTTAAAACACTTACTTACAAACACAGGTCAAATAATTGATTGGATATATTGACAACTATATTTCAATACTAAGTAAAAGAAATATAACATTCCAGGTACATGCTTGCTAAAAGCAATATTATGAAGAAGAGAGTTTCTGTTTTTGACGCATTTGGAATCTTACACAGAAGCCTGGCAAATAAATAGACAACTATAAACAAATGTAATGTCTGTGACAGTTATATTTTATAAATTTAACTGTGATTACCAATTTTGCTGTTCAAAGGGAATTGAATGATTCATTTAAAAGTTGAACACATACATTTGAAGGTCTCATTCTTTTCTGTAATTAGTGGAAAAAGATCAATGAATATTTGTCTTCTTCAGCTTATCTTATGTTGTGAGTTCACAAGACAAATAACGTAACTGTCATATGTTTGTATTTGGTAAGTGATATAATTATCCACCATACATTTAATATACACGTAAAAGTTGGCAACGACAGAGTGTGGTCACATGTTCAATCTCTATTAAATATATTTGTTATTAAAGAATTAGAGGGAAGCAACAAAACATATTTCCACCATTGTGAATTGAGATCCCAAAACAGCAGCTACAGGGAAATAATTTAGGGAAGACACATATTCCCATATTTTGTTTGTCATGAAGATATCTTGTGGCTGGCTGTTAGATGGTGTTCACCTGTTTATTTTTTGACAAGTTTAATTTCTGTTTACTGGGACATTGATTTTTCATAGCCATCACATTAAATGAGCACTAGGTAATTTATATTTATATATGCATATATATGAGTACACATATATGTATATGTGATAGTTTTATGATGTTTCAAATTTTAAAGTCAAATGAGTGATTATTTTTTTAAAGAACACTGTGTTAGAGGTGTCTGGGTTGCTCAGTCAGGTGAGCATCTGACTCTTGTTTTTGGCTCAGGTAATGATCCCAGGGTCTTGAGAGCCTGCCCCCAGTTGGGCTCTGCACTGGACATTGAGCCCACTTAAGATTCTCTCTCCTTCTCCTTCTGCTACTTCCCTGCTCTCTCTCTCTCTCTCTCTGTAAAATAAATAAATAAATAAATAAATAAATAAATAAATAAATAAATAATAAAGAACACTGTATTCTACAGAAAGAGTGCCCATACAAGAACCATTCCACTTGAAAATATGCACACGATATTTTTTTTTTCTAAAGAAGAAGAATACAAAGAAGAGGAGCAGGGGAAGGAGTTGGGGAAGAGGAAGAGGAGGAGGAAGAGAAGGGAGAGGCAGAGGAAGAATATTTATTGAATCTGTTCTGTTTCTGATGAAGGCTGAATAATAAACATAAATTAAAATAGATACAAAAATTACTATACTATCAGGGCACCTGGGTGGCTCAGTTGGTTAAGTGTTCAGCTCTTGGTTTCGGCTCAGGTCATGATCTTACAGTGTCATGAGTTCAAGCCCTGGGTCAGGCTCTGTGCCAGCAGTGCTGAGCCTGCTTGGGATTCCGTTTCCCTCTCACTCTGCCCCTCCCCAACTCACACTGTCTCCATCTCTTTCAAAATAAATAAATTAATTTAAAAAAAAAAGAATGTTTAAAAAAATTACTGTACTATTAAAGAACGAAAGGGCATGACTGAATTTGAATTTTTAAATCTGGTGATTTCACGTTGTTATAGCATAGAAGAATATGAGACTATGGAGTCTACTGAGTTAAACTGTTGCCAGCATTTGAATTTCTCTCAGCAGTCTTTGAGATTGAAGAAATTCTTTAAAAATTGATCTTTCTTAATGATTCTGAGTTTTCTTTCACTTTAGAATTGAAAATACCAACAATTTACTTGTTGTTACACATATTCAGTAAGATACAGGTGTAAAAGAATGTGATAATACAGGAGGTTTCAAAAGATATTCCAGATTAAATCAGCAATACAACAGAAAAAAATTATTTGAGGGAACCTCTAAGAATTTTTACCATATCCTTAGCCCTATAGGAATCAGATATTAATATCCCATAAACTTAGATACAAATCTAAAACTTAATACCAAACCTCAGAGATCCTTTTTTCCAAGTGAAGCAGAAACATATAAAAGCCCAATGTTTCAAGGGATTTAAAGGGCAAATAGAACATTTTCAAGGTAATCCCTCCTATTTGCATCATGCTTTTACTGCTTTAACAGTGATTTCTACACCTTATTAACTTGTGTAATCTTTAAGCATTAAGATTTTATCTTAAAATTGTGTTTTCTTGGAAGATAATAAAAATGGAATAAAATGCAAAAAACATCAAAAGAAAAAAACTACAGCAAAAAAAATTGGAATTTACTTGGCAAGATTATTTTCAAAAGTAACACAATACATAACACTCAGTGTGGCATTTTTGAAATTATTTACACATTTATATTGTGCTATATATAGGGCTATATAAACATTTTGTTGGATTCCTCTTCAGCTCCATAATTCCTGAGATTAAGATGACATCACATGCGATAAATAAACTATGGGTACAACGCTTGCAGATTCTCCATAGATATGAAAATTGAGAGCATGGTTTTCTCTGTTCCTTCTTCTTATAATCATATGTGTACACATTCAGTGCTGATGCACAGGTTTTGTACATCTATTTTGTGCCAGGCTCTGCATTAAGAACTTGTGTACCACGGTGAACATTATGAATATAACTCCTACTTCACAGAGCTACCAAGTTAATCTGGGGAAACAAATAGTAAACAAACACCCAAATGAAACGAATGTTATAAAAAGGGAATTGCAGGTGGAAGGAGCATAATGGCTGAAGAGCAAACCTGGTCTAGTCTAGAAAAGTAAGGAAGTACACAGAACATGTCTGCTCTTTTGTTGTGGTTGTTGTCGTTTTCTCAGCAGAAATCTAAAGAACTATTAGGCATTAGTTTAGCACATTGTTGGAATGAGAGGTTGGTCTTGGTGGGGAGTTCCAGACTGTAGGTACATCAAAGGTGAATGTTTAGTGTTGAAGAAAAGTGACATCTTCCAAAAAAATGGAGTGAAATCCCTTATGGCTGAATTATAGTCAGTAGGGAAATGAAAGCATGGTAGTGAAGGAGAGACACAGTAGGCTTCAGTGAGGCACTTTACAGGATTAATTCTGATTTGTAGCTACAGAGGTCTTGAAAGGCTGGTTAAGCAGCCTTTGAAATCAGGGGGTGCCTATTCAAATGCAAGAGTGTCACTTAAAATTTCTAGTATACTTTACTCTTTCTCAGTATTATATCCATTTCTGTAAAAATTATATGCATTAAATGAGATGAAGTATTATGTAAAGAGGTTAAAGTATAAAACACAAGGCATTCCAACATGTTTCATACCAAAGGGACTCCCAAGGGACTCAGCAGAAACCTGGTCTGACCTTCCTAATCATGTGGAATAAGGCCAAGGCATGTAGGAACTTTGGAGACATGAGACTATCAAGGTGCTGTGAAATAATGGTGATACGGCACAGGGAAGGGAAGAAGACAAAAAGATATTCATATAAATGACATTTATATTTATATCATGATATATATATGGTAAGTACCTTTTATGCTAATATGAACATTCAAAAATGTTCATTTTTGATGTTCAAGTGAACATCAAAAATGATGAATTAAATGAGAAAAAAGACTCAAGCCATAAATAGAAGTTTGCAGTGTTTTAGAAAGCCTGATTTAATTCACTTTTATAACAGAAAAATACTGAAAAATAAATATTTAAGAACATAGCAATATATAGCACATTTTAAATCCAATTAAAACATTATTATATGTATTCATATTTGTTCTACTATGAATTGAGAAATGAGGGGACATAAAATTAAATATGATTTTTAAAAAGGCAATAATCATAAGCTGTTTTTATAAGGAGACTGATTTTCCTTAAATGATGTCAACTGAAATCAAATACAGATTTAAATCAGTGCAGTGAATTGTATTGATCAATTGGGTGTTTTGCTAAGAAATTTATTAAAAATCACACAGTAATCATCATAAATTTTTTTAAAAAGGTTGATTTAAAGATAAAACACCAATTGTTTACTTTCAAGTGCTTGCATTGACTTATGTATGAGTCATGTAAACTACGAAATAAAATTTGGTGATAGTGTTTAAGGGAAAATATTAGCATGAAAATATCTTTATTGGGTATATATTCTGATATTAACTGATTATTAGACAATTCCTTAGAAATAGGAATAGTTTGGTTTTGTCCCTATCAGAAAATAGTATTTTTTTTGGAGATAACTTTTTTCAATCTAGTAAACCATATATTGAAAATCTGATAAAACTACAAAAGTATAGATAAGAAAAATCAAGTATGAGCTTATAACTTAAGCACAATCCCTGTTAACAGCACGGTATATTTCTTTTCTCCAATTTCTACGTGTGTGTGTATGAGTGTGTACAGCCGTAACTATATATCTACATTTATATAGAGATATACTTACTTACATTTGTTTTCATCTCGGTCTCTGTGCTTATCTAGATAAGGTTCTAAATATATGTTGGTTTATTAGCCTACTTGAAATTATTATTTGTGTTGCTTTTATTCATTATTTATATTACATGTGTTAATTTATATTTCATTAAAATTTTAAAATACATCATATCAAGAAGCTTACTAATTCTTACTCATATGGAAACACCACAGCTTCTTTGAGCTTAGTCCTATTATTAAACACTTGGTAGGATCCAATTCTGTTTTCTTTAAATGATGTGATCGTTAGCATCTGCATGCATCAAGAGTTATTCCTAACCTTTGAGTGTTCTTTATAAAGTTTACCAAATGAAAAATTACTGGGTGGGAAGGTAAAGTGGTTGTGACATATGAGCCAATTTCTTTCTGGAAAGTTTATAAGAATTTATAGCATCACCAAATTATACCATAGGGCCAGATTGTCTTCTAAACCAATTTTCTGCCTTACAAAAAGACCTTAATATAAAAATTTTCTAGCATAACAATAGTAGAAAAATTACATAATGAGCTCCCATGTTTTGACATAACTTTATATTTTTTCTTAGTAATAATCGAGTTTTGAATATATTGAATTCTTAAGTATAAAATCATGTGTATAATGATATAGAATGACATATTCCTTCTTTTTTATTTTTCCAAATTCTATTTCATTGTCTTGATCTAATTGCCTACATAATATAGTATAAAGTTCAATAGAAACAGCTCATTGGGGTAATCCTCTCATTTTCCTTATTTCTTTATTTTAATATTTTTTCTATATTTATTTATTTAGAATAAATCTAATATTTTACAAGTTTGCTGTAAATAATAGCATAGCGATACTTGGCAATTTCTGGAAACATGATGCCTCTATATAGAGATTGTGAATAATATTACATTGTCTCAGAGAGAATTTACTTTCATTTTGGCAGACACTTGAGTAAGAGGAAAACCCATCTTCCAAATCAGGATTGGATGATTTGAGACTAAAATGCAGTATTTTGAGGACTGCTCTACCCCTAGTTTGTTTTCAATATCTAGATGAGAGCCATTCATCCACTGAGGGCCCTGAATACCCTTTTATTTTCAGAAGAATGAACCCTAGCTAATTTTTAGCATTTTAGCTTCAAATTCTGCCTAGATTTTTGCCTCTCATCAGATATGTCTTAGCAGCAAATGCACAGAGAAGACAAGCAACAATGTCCCACCATTCTCTCTTTTGAGGCTAAGGTCCTAACTGCCTTGGTTGTGTAGAAGTGCATGCACTTAGTATCTTCCCTGCACCATGACACTGCCAAGGAGCCTGTGCAATGAATATTCCCAGGGCTCTTGGTCTCTAGCTGCTTGTGAATCAGCATTTCTTATGGGGAAAAGGACCAAGAATTGTTCAGCTCACTTCAATGCTCATCTCTTCTATGGGTCTTTGACCTCTTAAGTGTTAGCTGCCTTTTTTAGTCTCTAATGTCGTTAAACAGCTAATTTTTTGGAGTATTTTACAACTGTCACTTTATGGTTACTCTCATGAAGATAGTCTTATACAAGCTTATCCATCCTGGTTATGCAGAGGCCCCTGTGGATTTGTGATTTCAAGTGTCCATTTCTGAAAATTCTCTCTTTTGTGAGATTTATAAAATAATCATTCATGTTCTCATCTTACTTTTAAATTTCATCCGTTATTTATTTAAATGTTTTTACATATTTATTTTCTATTCCGTAATGAATAATCTCAACATTTAAAAGTTTGAGAGTCTAAGCGTTGTCTGTTGTTTCTGACAAGTCTCATTTTTGTTAATTTGATTCTTTTACTGTTGAATAATATTATTTTGAAGTCATAGTTCATTCATCGGGCTTTGAGGGGACTCAATTGGGATGTTTGCCTCCAACAAGTTTAGCTTTAACCAAGAACTGGGGGCACCACTGACATAAGTCCTGTCAGTCCTCTTCAAAGCTCCAGACTTCACGCAAAGCCTCTGGTTCATTCTTCCACCTTATGGTAGACCAAGGGCAGGTGCTCCAGATCCTATCACAGGTGTAGACATCTTTCCTAAGGAAGTGCTGGCTTTTGTATTTGGTTAGCTCTCTCTCAGGTTTTATCTCACTGTTCTTTCAGATATTTGGTTGTGCCCTTCTCACTTTCGTTGAAGTCCAGCACTGCAAAAAAAATAGTGTTATGAGTGTTATGATAGTAATTTTCTCAGGTGTCTTGGTGTTATAACTAGAGGGCATATCAGCTGTCTTCTATTCTCCAATAAACAGAAGCCTCCTTTTTCTTTTCCATTTAGAATTTTTCTTCATAGATTATTTTACCTCTTTATGTCCTATACTTCTTGCAACGTAGGTATTTTGTTTAGAATTCAACTGTTAGCAGTTTTTCCTATCTATCACATATTTATAAAGTAGATAATTGATACATCCATGGTTAAATAATTCTGAGTATTCACAAATTTGGGAGTACTATTCAAATATAACTTAAAAGTCTAAATCTTTAAAATAGAGATTATAATTCTAACTCAAAGTATTAAATTATATCATGTACTAAATTAGAACAGTTAGATACAACATAGATGATGATTCACTAGCAATTTGATCAAATCCCCACACATTCTCCTGATAGCAAAAGTAATACAACTCAAGCTTATTAGAAATTGATACATCTTGGGGCACCTGGGTGGCTCAGTCGGTTGAGCGCGGCTCAGGTCATGATCTCACGGTTTGTGGGTTTGAGCCCCACCTCGGGCTCTGTGCTGATGGCTCAGAGCCTGGAGCCTGCTTCAGATTCTGTGTCTCCCTCTCTCTCTGCCCCTCCCCTGCTCATGCTCTGTCTCTCTCTGTCTCAAAAATAAATAAAACATTTAAAAAGAAGAAATTGATACATCTTGGATCTGTATGATCATTAGCAGATATTCAGAACTACAAGTATAAATTAATAAGTATATTTATTCTAATGTAATAGATCAATATTGTTACTTCTAGTAGGCTTTTGGTAAATATTTGTCATATTTAGTTTACAACTTATTTAACTGATCTTAGTATATGTCCAAAATGAACAAATCTTGTATATATATATATATATATATATATATATATATATATACATATACATATATGTATATATATATATAGCAATAACTTTGAAGTAGAACATTTATGAATATAAACTGTGTTCATATGAAAGTCTCCTTTTTTATAATTGAAGATCTAAAAAACAAACTGTAAATAGGAGATTGCTATTACCTAAATAATTTTCCTAATATAATCCTTCAAGCAGAAAAAAAATATCACGAATCTATATCAGGTCCTCAGTAACTGAACATTGAAGAATGTTAAAATTATTTCATCAATGGCATACTTTGAATACCTATTTATTTTTTTAAAAATATTTATTTTGAGAGAGAAAGTGAGAGAGAGAGTGGGGGAGGGGCAGAGAGAGAAAGAGAGAGAGAGAGGGGATCCCAAGCAGGCTCTGCCATTCAGAACAGTGCCTCACATGGGGCTTGATCTCAGTAACCATGACATAATGACCTGAGCTGAAATCAAGAGTCCTACTGGGCCACCCAGGTGACCCTCAGTACTTCTTTTTTTTTTTTTTTTTATATTTTAATGTTTATTTATTTTTAAGAGAGAGAGGGTGTCAGAGTGCGAGCAGGGGAGAGGCAGAGAGAGAGGGAGATACAGAATCCGAAGCAGACTCCAGGCTGTGAGCTGTCAGCACAGAGCCCAATATGGGGCTCAAACTCACAAAATGTGAGATCATAACCTGAGCTGAAGTTGGATGCTTAACCGACTGTGCCACCCAGGTGCCCCCTTCAATACTTACTTCTAAGCATCACAATATACAAAATTTCATTTACTTTGTACAACAAACATGTTGAGAGCATATTCTTAATTATTTGATTTTGAGGAAGGTTGATATTTTTTTTTTTTTCCGGGAGCGAGAGAGAGCATGCCCAAGCAGGAGAGGGGCCAAGGGAAAGGGAGGGAGAGAATTATAAGCAGGTTCCACACAGAGCCCTACCAGGGGCTGGATCTCATGACTGAAGATCATGACCTGAGCTGAAATCAAGAGTTGGATGCTTAACAAACTGAGCCACTCCAGTACCCCTGAGAAACATTCTTAATTTGTACCTTTTACTAAGTAGGTTAAGATAGATTTTAAATGAAGAGATCTGTGTAATTCCAAAATCAGTGTTATTTCTCCTACCCTTTTGCCCACATTTAACCTATTAACGATGAGATGTGTTGAAAGTGACTTTTTTAAATGCCACCATAAAAGCCTGATGTACTTTTAATATTCAATATGATTTTTCTTTAGGATTTTACTGACATTTAGGACTAGTTCTCTAGGGAACACATTAGGAATATAAGAAAGTAGGTAATTGAGAAAATTAAATATTCTCTATTATATTTATTTCTCTTTCATGTTTTGTAAATTAATTTTTATGCACACAGAATTATAAATATTTTAAGTATTTCCCCTTAATTTACAATTCTCTATTTGATCAATTTCTCATAAGCTTTACCTTTCAATAACACATCTTCAAAATGGAATATAATAGACATTTTATAAGAATTCAGACTGTATTTTAAATTTTATTCTAAGGAGAGATATGAAGAACTATTAAATTAGTATTTTTAGATAACAAAAACATGTATTTGCTTAATCTCCAGAATATTCACATACATGAATACAAATTTATAAAGATCACATTCAGTATATTGTTTTAAAAATAAAAGTTTATTAAAAGTGTTCAAAATACTCTTTTTTGTTTAACTTTTATGTTGATATTATTTCCTCAAAGAACAAATTATCCATGTGAAAAAAGGAACTTTTAGATACATATAAAATACATGGTATAATTATTAAATAAAAGCAGTGTAATTTGAACAAAGTCATTATACTTCCTGCTATAAAAAGCCATTAATATCCTGTCTAGAATATACCCTATCAGCAATATTTCCATCTAACTTGGCTTCAAATGTCTCTCATCAGAATTGCTCTGCCTTCCATAACTAATCAGTTATCAGAGCCTGCCTGATTTACATCAGCATTTCCACTACATTGATTGAAGCTTATCACCTTATGCCTACAAACCTGGGGTAATGCATGTGTTTCTCAGATAAACTTATTTTTTCTCACAGCACATAAATAAGCTACATAATGATCTCCCTACCTCTAGTCTCTTTCAGTTCTACATATCCAGTTCACTACTGGCAAACCAATTTGTCATGACTTTTAGCATAATCACTAAATGCAAAATAATGAATAATAATAATAATAATCCTTCATTAGTCACCTAGATAGAGCCCATTCTTTATTAGTGTATGTATCCTTCACTGGCTATCATTTCAAATTTAACCAGCAGATTTTCCCTATTTTCTCTCCATCAAAAATGTCTTGATATAAAATCTCTAATCTTTATCAAATTTCGCAACTCATTTCCTCAGGTTTGAAGCTTTACACAAGTCGCAATACAATCCATACATGTACATTGTCTTTTGTTTCAGTGTCTTTTATCTTTCATCACCCCTGCCTTTACTAGTCTAACCCTACTTAAAATCCTCCCACCCCTTAGCTGCATCTTGTCCATCTTTTATAATATCTTAGCATTTCATACTAACCACTTTTATTACACCAATCCAGTTACATTGAAAACATCAGTTTTTTAAGTATTTTATTTTCCCAAAATTTTATAAAAATTTTGAGCATATAGAAGTTAAAAGAATCATACAGTGAATATCCATATATTCAGCTTGGATTTTATAGTTAACACTTTGCTCATCCATCAAATTTTGTAATGCATTCAAAGTTCTAGACATAGACACACTTCATCCTAAAAACATTGGCATGCTTATTAACTAGATTTGAATATTTTTAGAGCTTTTAGGTGAAATTAACATAGAGTAAAATGCATAAATCTTAAGTGTAACCTTAAATTAGTTTTTTTTCCAAATATATCTACCTATATAATTCAAACCTCTAACAAGATAGAGAACATTGCCATTACCCGAGAAAGTTACCTCATATCCCTTTTTAATCAGCCCCAGCTTCCACAGCTCCAAAGAGAATTACTCCTTAATTTTTTTCAACTTCAATTAGTTTGGTCTATTCTTGAACTTCATATGGATGTAATCACACATTTCACATTCTTTAAGGTTTCTGTCAATCAGTATAATATTTTTTTAACTTGTTTGATTTTTTATTTTGTTAAATTCACATCCAAATTAGTTAGCATATAGTGCAACAATGATTTCAGGAGTAGATTCCTTAGTGCCCCTTACCCGTTTAGCCCATCCCCCCTCCCACAATCCCTCCAGTAACCCTCAGTTTGTTCTCCATATTTATGAGTCTCTTTTCTTTTGTCCCCCTCCCTGTTTTTATATTATTTTTGTTTCCCTTCCCTTATGTTCATCTGTCTTGTCTCTTAAAGTCCTCATATCAGTGAAGTCTATGATTTTTGTCTTTCTCTGACTGACTAATTTCACTTAGCATAATACCCTCCAGTTCCATCTACGTAGTTGCAAATGGCAAGATTTCATTCTTTTTGATTGCCAAATAATACTCCATTGTATATATATATACCACATCTTCTTTATCCATTCATCCATCGATGGACATTTGGGCTCTTTCTATACTTTAGCTATTGTTGATAGTGCTGCTATAAACATGGGGGTGCATGTGTCCCTTCGAAACAGCACCCAGTATCCCTTGGATAAATGCCTAGTAGTGTAATTGCTGGGTTGTAGGGTAGTTCTATTTTTAGTTTTTTGAGGAACCTCCATACTATTTTCCAGAGTGGCCGCACCAGCTTGCATTCCCACCAACAATGCAAAAGAGATCCTCTTTCTCCGCATCCTCACCAACATCTGTTGTTGCCTATTCTTTGTGGCCACTGCACATTTATGTTTAAGAGGTATATCAGCTGATGTTATAAGATACATGATCTGCAAAATAAAAAAAAAACTGTGTGGAAAATACCACTGCAAATGTGTCTTTACTTCTTAAAAACTATACAAATATGTGACTAAATAAATCACAAAAAGTGCTGTTTTTACTATGCCTAATCATTACTAAACTTTTTTTTTCTTTTTCATGGTTTTATTGTTCTAATAATAGCATTTCGTATGTTGAATAGCAATCTGGACGTTTTGGCATCTTTTATGAATATGAAATATTATTTGATACACCAGAATTACAGGATATATTTTTATTTAACATCAAAGCTTTTGAAGGATTGTATGTTAGTTGTGTTTCACAGTCAAGTCGTCTTGGTGTCTGACTTCTAAGGAATTCTTTAAGACCATGCAGCATTAATGTGGTTCAGAAAACAAATGTACACTTATAGATAATGATCCATACAAATAATGATATATCCACCAAGAGGCAATTTAAGTGTGAGAGCAAATTTCATGAATAAATACCAAAGGGTATAAGCACATTTAATTTACTCTACTACATTGGAGTCATGTAAACTATACATATTACTCAAGGAATCCAACCATGCCTGCTGAGAGAGGGAGATAATAATTTCAATGATGAGGGTGATTCCAATTGCAATTTCTCTGGAGTAATAAGCAGGAGATAGGAAAAGTGAAAATGTTGATGCCTCAGAAAGTCCCAGTATCTGTGTCATGTAGGAGTATACTTGTACATTTATGCACTTACTTTGTATTTTAAATAAAAGCAAATTATACACAAAAAGCTGAGCATTCCATTTTGTGTCAAAACACCAAACCAAATATAAATTCCTGTACTAGATTTAAACTTTTGAAAAATATAGTTATATACACATACAAGTACATAATATACACATACATGTATACATATTTATGTAAGTCCCTATTAATGGGCATTTACTAGAAATATAAGGGATTTTTTAAAAATTCAATTATTTCAGGACTTAACTATAGATTTGAAGGCCTAACTCCTCACCAACAACCTGAAACACCTTTTGGTGCATGACATTTACTCATTTTAGTAAAAATGAGACAATTAGGGTTGTGTGAGCTTTGGTAAGATGAGTAAGTATTCCAAATGTTAGTGTTTCTCATATAGAGTAGGAATAATATAGTATTTCATATCTCTGAGACACTGTGACAAATACTGACAGGAACACATATAAAAACCTTAACTGAACACTGATTCAGTAAATGGTAGTGGGAGTAATATTTTGAAGAGTTATATATTATTCATTGCTGGTAATTTTTTTTCTGTATTTATTTCTTTTTGAGAGAGAGAGAAACAGTGTGTGCATGAGTGGGGTTAGGGGACGAAAGAGAGAAGGGGATAGAGGAACATGACTTGAGTCGAAGTCAGATGGTTAACCACCTGAACCACCCCCGTGCCCTCATCACTAGTAAATTGTTGTCCACACTTAAGCCTCTAGTCATTGGGGTTGAGACTTTGATGGTTCAAAGAACAAAGACACCTAAGAAGAAAAATCACACTAGTAAGCTTCTGACCTCTAGACAAAGTTTCATTTGAAAGGAAGTTTATGAACAACATGAAGTTCACTTATAAAAACAGTTAGCTATGCTTTTGGTCAAAATTTGAATGTCAGGGGCGCATGGGTGGCTCAGTCGGTTAAGTGTCCGACTTCGGCTTGGGTCATGATCTCACGATTTATGAGTTCGAGCCCCGCATCGGGCTCTGTGCTGACAGCTCGGAGCCTGGAGCCTGCTTGGGATTCTGTGTCTCCTTCTCTCTCTGCTCTTCCCCAACTTGTGCTCTGTCTCTCTAGGTCTCTCAAAAAATTAATAAATGTAATAAAAAATAATTAAAAAATTGAATTGTCAGTTTCAATTTAATATTTATCCAGATAAGAATTTGAAAGCAGAGGGGCACCTGGGTGGCTCAGTCTATTAAGCGTCCAACTTTGGCTCAGATCATGATCTCACGGCTGGTGAGTTTGATTCCCACATCAGGCTCGGTGCTGATAGCTCAGAACCTGGAGCCTGCTTCTGATTCTGTGTCTCCCTCTCTCTCTGCTCCTTCCATGCTCATGCTCTCTCTGTCTCTCAAAAAGAAATAAACGTTAAAAAAAATTAAACAAATTTTAAAAGCAGATAGTATAGTTTAAGGATAATTAAATTTATTTTATAGCAGTTATACAAATAAATTACTGTCATTTAGTATACTACTCTTAAGCTTGACTCCATCTATTGTCATAAGGTTTTAGTTAGAGACATTTTTTGTTGTACAAAATTCTAATTTCCTTTTAAATTTCTTGTTTACAGGTGACCATTGCCAATGTCTACCTATGAAGCATGGTCATGAATAAATAAGAACTTCATATAATTGACCGTCTTAACTATAATTCTATTAGATTAAAATCATTTTTATATAGGTGTTCACATTTTGATTAGAAAATTCAACTTTCTGAGAATTCTGCTATCACTTTTTCTCCAAAATTAGGAAAAAATAGATTTTGTTTTGCGTTTTTTTCCTTAAATTTCTGCCCCAATTATTGGAAAGTATTAATTATGAAATTGGATTTTTTAAATTTTTTTAATGTGTATTCATTTTTGAGAGAGAGAGAGAGAGAAACAGAGCATGAGCAGGGCAGGGGCAGAGAGGCAGACACAGAATCTGAAGCAGGTTCCAGGCTCTAGCTGTCAGCACAGAGCTGGATGCGGGGCTCAAATCCATGAACTGTGAGATCATGACCTAAGCCGAAGTCGGACGCTTAACTGAACAACCAAGGCGCCCCTATGAAATTGGACTATAACTGTCTCACTGCTATAGCTGGTTCCTCAGCATTTCTTGGGTTCCCAGATTACCAACTCATTCGTTTTGAATTTTCTAATTCTGGTACAAATATCATACAAACTTCTAGTCACTGTTCTTTGTGCTGGTCAACTAAACAGCAAAAGTCACTGTCCTGTCATAGCTTAACTTATATTCAGGAGACAATAAACAAAAATACATGTTAGTATGAAATAATTCATTTGATGGCTAGTTATAGAGAAATATAAAGAAAGTGGGAGGGGGTGTACAGGATGAGGGGCCAGTGTTGCTGTTTTATGAAGATTGAGTAGGGAAGGCCACTCTAATAAAACTGGTACACAAATTGCTATATGGAAATTCAATTTGTTTCTTTCAAAAATGAAGACTTGTTTGATTTATTATAACCAACAAACATTGGTTAGGTGGCATTTTGCTTATATTATATTGGCATCTAAGAGCAAGGGTTGGCAAACTATGGCCCACAGGCCCAATCTAGCCCACTATCGGTTTTGTATGGCTTTGGTTTTCATATCATAAGAATTGATGGGGCACCTGGGTAGCTCAGTTTGCTAAGCATCTGACTCTTGATTTAGGCTCAGGTCATGATTTTACAGTTCATGAGTTCAAGTGCCTCATCAGACTCTGTACTGATAGTGTGGATCCTGCTTGGGATTCTCTCTCTCTCTCTCTCTCTCTCTCTCTCTCTCTCTCTCTCTGTTTCTCCTCAGCTTGTGCTCTCTCTCTATCTCTACCAAATTAAATAAATAAACTTAAAAAAAGCTAACTGGAAAAAAATGTAAAGAAAAATATTTAGTGACTATTTGCATTTTGTGAAATTCATATTTCAATAGCCATTGAGTTTTATTGTACCTCTCTCATTTGTTTAGCTATTGTTTGTGGTTGTTTTTACTCTATAATAATCATATGGTTATAACAAATAGACCCAAAAGGAGACCCACAGCTACATTTTTTACTATCTGGCCCTTTATAGAAAGTTTTCCAACCCCAGCTATAGAAGAAAATAAACCTCTGTACAGTATTTCTAGGAAACTTGTATGTCAAACGCCACTTCCCTTGACCCAACTTGAACATATTGGCAGATGGAATGGACAGTTTCTGTGCTTGTTCATGAGGTTCCAACACAAGCAACCTCCCAGCCTCCCTGCTTATCTGCCTAAGAGCATTCTTTTTTGGTATGAGAGCAAGGTCAGGCTGCATGCACAGGAAGCCCAATAGTGCAAGTACAGGCTGGGCGTAAAAGCTCCAGAGGAAATCCTCAACCAACAGGGTAAGAAAGCCTGTGATTCTACTATAATTTCACTTCTAGCATTATCACTGTTCTCTTTTATGCTCCACTTACCCCTTTGTTAGGCAATTCTCTCTTCAATTATCCTTTATTTATTCATTCATCTATTTATTTTTATTTTTATTTCATTTTGGTAAAATGACAGTGACTTTATCACAAAGAGACAAAAAGGTGACACAATAGCCTGTGCATGAACTCAGTAACAGAAGTGCAATGAGCAATCACTTGCAGACTTTGAAAGAAGTGATGTGATTGGCCACTGATCATAATGTACATCTGTTTTTTAAGTAGTGATTTGTGGACCGCAGAACTAATAGCAAAGTTTGCATTTTATGCAATTTTTCACAGTTAATATATTGCAGTAGTTGAAATTTGTTGGGGGGGGGGGTTGGTGTTATTTAACTAACCCATGGTAACTGAAATTCATGCATATCAGAACTATTCAAAGCAAACACTGTCTAATTTGAGGAGACATTGTTAAATTATGCTGCTTGATACAAAGAAATAGGATTAGAATGTTAGGGTGTGAGGTTGATGGCAACTGCAAGGTCCTTCTTGTAGGCCTAAGTGTATGAAGCAGCCCTCTTTTCTTTGGCTGAAGGAGAATTAAGATTATGAGAAGCACTGCCCTCTTCTTGACACAAAGTGACCACAGTGAGCTTTCCTAAATACAGTACCATCGCAGGTAAGCAGAGGACCCTCTGGCTTAGGAGAAGCCATGTATGAGACTACAGTTGACCCTTGAACAGTGGGTGAGTTGGGGCACTGATCCCTACACAGCTGAAAATTTGTGTATAACTTTTGACTCCTCCAAAACTGAACTACTATTAGCCCACTGTTGACTGGAAACCTAACAAATAACATAAACAGTCTATTTACACGTTATTTTGTATGTGTAATATATTCTGTATTTTTAGAATAAAGTAAGTTAGAGAAAAGAAAATGTTATTAAGAAAATCATAGAAAAGAGAAAATACATTTACAATACCGTGCAGTATCCAAATTCCTCCTGTAAGTGGACCCACACAGTTCAAACCAGTGGTGTTCAAGGGTCAACTGTGTTTAGTTCCAAAGAAAGAGTAAGCAAATGGTTAAAAGCTTTTTCAGATTGATATTCTTTGGAGGTAAGAGAGAAAAAATGAAATTGAAGCTTCATATCTTCTGTTTATCATTTCACACATGACAGCTGTGGATAATAAATGGAGCCTAAAGAGATACCCCAGATACACTGGTAGGAAGACCACACTGGCAGTGACTCTTCTTTTAGATTGTGATGGACTGAGTGTATAGTCTTTGATTTCAACATATTTGCATTGCTTCCTTGTTGATGCCCTGTTGCAGCCACAGGTCAATTAACAGCCAGGTTTCTGAGCAGAGAGTCCTACCTACTTCTTTCACGTGAACTAAAAGCAAATCTTCTTAATAAAGGTAATAATAAGAAAAATGCTGATTTAAAAGAAGGAAGGAAAAGCATTAATTATTAATTATAAAATAAAAATCTTAATTTCCTTGAGGTATTTTTTATTGAATCATTTGATTATAGAGCATATATTATTATGACATTTAAATATTTAATGTGTGCCTTGGACTTTCATATATTTAAAAAATTTAAATTATCTAACTTTAAGAATAAGCTCCTGTTACTTTTCTTTCTTTATTCAAAGGACTTGAAAGGATTATTTACCCTGAATTTGTCTCTAATTCGATGCATCATTATCAGTATTGTTGAAAGGCAAAAATGGAAAGGGAAATAGATAGGTGGAATTAACCATCTTGACCTGACTTTTTTACTTCCTTGGCTTGAGCTGTACAAGCTTCACTATCAAGAACTTTTAAAGAATGGCTTTTAATACAGCAATTTTACAACTGGATAATTTTTAAAGCATTTAACTCAATAGTAATCATCATGTAGCTTTAAGAAAATGATTCACTTACAATTCTGTGTCAGAGAAACCTGAGCATTTGCAATTAGGTGGGTGAGATAATTTTAAAATACTGTCGGAGTTTTTCTGAAGAAAAGCAATATAACAAAAGAAAGCTTATTCTTTCATCTTTGCCCTTTGAGTACTGCCCTATTTGATGTCTGCCTCAGTAACTTCATTCAGTCACTTTGGTTCCACTTCAGTACGTTTTCTTTAAACTTGACATATACCATTGGAGATTACCAGTTCAAGGTCATCAGTTTGCACAAAATTATAGAAACAACTCAAAACCATGAAACATGTTAGTGTAAGCCCAGTTTGTTTTTCAGATACAAAGGATTGTCTTCTGTCATGGGCATCTATTTACTGGTCTGCTAACATATTTTTAGGAGAGAACCATACTTCCCCAAGGGTCTCAGATGAAGAACAAGGCCAAGTCAAAGTATCCAATTCTTTAACACTCTTTAGAATCAAGAAAGATGCTCATGTGTTGTTAAAATATGGTTGTTGTTTTTTTTAAGTTTATTTATTTATTCACTTATTTTGAGACAAGGGCTAGTGGCAGAGACAGAGGGAGAGAGAGAGAATCCCAAGCAGCACCACACTGTCAGCCCAGAGCCTGATGCAGAGCTGGAACTCACGAATTGTGAGATAATGACCTGAGCTGAAATCAAGAGTCAGACACTTAACTGACTGAGCCACCCAGGTGCCCCAATTCTGGTTGTTTATATCATTCTCAGGGAGTCTCCAGACAAGGGACTTTCAGCCCCTGGAAGTCATTTTTTTTTAAGTTTTTATTTTAGTTCCAGTTAGCTAACATAGTGTTATATTAGTTTCAGGTGTACAATATAGTGATTCAACACTTCCGTATATCACCCTGTGCTCACCATCCCCATCACCTATTTAACACATCCCTCACTCACCTGCCCCCTCTGGTAACCACCAGTTCTCTACTTAGGAATCTGTGGAAGCCATGTTCTTTACTGAGGAGTCAAAGAAGGCTGTTTCTGGTGAAAAGTGAATCACCTGTCAATGAAGTCTCCTTTCTTAGCCTCATCCTTACTAGAAAGAAACAAAGCTTAGTGACTATTTTGGTTGTAACTGTTTTTGGTATCTCTTGTGAGGATAAATCAGGGTTAAAATTATAAGTCAAATTCTTCAAAATTTAGTCTAATAATAACTTTATTTTGCCTTCTAGTAGTCAGAGGAATTGGGCCAAGTCACTATACGTCTTCTGTAGGTCTTTCTATGAATGTGGATTGAATAATAAATTAGTGTGTTATGATGAACTTCCCACCATAATTATAATTCTTGAGCACTCAGTATTCTTTTTGATCAATCTCCCTGTGAATGAACAGTAAGCAATAATAGATACATCTGTTTTCTAAATTAAGTCTCCTTTTGCAGATCCACAGGGAATAAGTCTGTGTGTGTTTGTGCATATGTTTCATACAAACTAGATCTTAATCCTCCAATGTGTGGCTCTTCTCTGGCAAAGAAGGACTCCTCAGGGCTACCTTAAGTTACTTCTGTGATAGAGAATGTTAAGTAAGAGATTTAAAGATAAGTAGAAGTCACTACACTTTCACCTAATGTGGTATTAATGTAATACTTTATTTTAAATGAGCAAACACCAGTAGATCACAGAGATCCTTCATTAATATATCTTTTTAAAGTGGGTACTCATTTATGAAAAAGGCAAAAATGTATTCTCCAAGAGTTTATAGTTTAGGTGGAGATCAATAAGACCTCGTGTTCTTTTGCTATACTTATGAAAAAGCATTTCAATGACTGGTATTTTGTTATATAGTCAATAATAGAACTAGAACCCAATTGTCACAATATTAATTTTCCTATCATTCACTGGTACCCACATGTTCAGCAAAGGCTAGAAAAATTCTAATAAATATTTTACAAAAATTATTAATTAGGACATAGGGCATTTTAATAACAAAATAGCAAGATTTTGGCTGATTTTTGGCAAATGTTAATTGTGAAAATAAGTATTTAATTTGAAAATGTTAGCACATGAATTTATGTTTAATGAATATTTTTAAGAATGTGAAAAAACTGTATTTGCAATAATGCTTTAATATACGTGTTCTTTTGCAATAAAGTTATTTTAATAAATGAGTTCTTTGCTGTAAAAAAGGTGGTTAAGTAATAATAATAGAAATAATTACAATTTTGGCTTATCTTTTTAAGTCTCTTTCCTATGACATAATTAGTAACATCAAAAGATGGTATTAAAAAGAAATTAGTATTTCATTTATAGGACTAAGACATATTTATGATAAAATATTTAATAGGAAGTTACAAATCAAAAATTCAACTCCCCCTATTTCCTAAATTTATTATGTATTTTACTATAACACACACACACGCACACACAGTAGTCCTTGAAAATGTTGCATCAATTTAAGGTCAACCAGCTGATTTTGATGTCAATATCAAAATTACTCACTTTCCAAATCTGCTGTGAATATAATAAGGTTATCTTAGAAAACCTTCAGTAAAATTTCTGATGCTTACATGTTGTTCATATTGCTTTCCCATTAATTACCCGCTAGTATTATTAACATGTTACTATTTTTATGTTTCTAATTTACTTCTTGATCTCTAAAGGCTTTTTATACATCAAGGAAATTCACCCTTCACTACATTTATAAAAAGTTTTTGTTTTTAATGTTCTCAGTCTTTTGTTTCTTTATGTATTTTTGATGTAACTGTATTTTATATTTAGATGATTGGTGATCATATATATTCATATTTATTTTATAACTACTGGGTCTTATGGCCTTCCCTCATGGACCTTCACTCTTAAGTCTACCTAGAAGTAAAAATTAATCACCTACTTTTTTATCTTCCAAGATATTTAAGGTTTTAATAATGTGTAACCCAGGGCAATTTACTTAAAATCTCCTGTCTCTGTTTTTTTGTTTCTTTTTTTTTTAATGTTTATTTTTAAGAGAGAGAAAGAGAGAGACAGAGCGCGAGCAGGGGAGGGACAGAGAGAGAGAATCTGAAGTAGGCTCCAGGTTCTGAGCCATCACCACAGAGCCTGATGTGGGGCTCAGTCACACAGCACAAGATCCACGGAGCGTGAGATCATGATCTGACCTGAAGTAGGTCGCTTAACTGAGCCACCCAGGCGCCCCTCCTTGTCTATGTTAATGTCTGTGAAGCCTTGAGAAGAGAACCACGTCGTGGGTTCTCTTGAACCCACACAGCTGTGCTTTAGTCATTGGTTCATCTCAAGTGCATTCCAGTATGAAGAGTAAGACAGGACTCCAAGTTTACTTATTTATTTTTCTCCAAAGAATAACTAGTTATCTTAAAACTAATTTTTAGTTTGTTTATGTATGTATTTATTTACTTTTAATAGAATTTATTGTTAATTAGCTGACATATAGTGTATACAGTGCACTCTTATCTTCAGGAGTAGATTTCTGTGATTTATCACTTACATACAACACCCAGTGCTCATCACAACAAGTGCCCTCCTAAATACCCTCCATGTTTTTGAAATTTATATATCTACCTCAAAATTCAGCATTAAGCTTAATGATATATTTACATTTATATCTCTATTCATAGCTATGTATCAGTCTATTACCCCTTACAAATGGTTATATTTATAGAAGGGAGAAATGTGGAATTTTTTTGGATGTTTATTCAGCACATATGAAATTATTATGTGTGAAATGTTTATAATGCCATCCTTATAAAACATAACAAATTACCTAAAATGTAGTGACTTGCCTGTCTTTGAAAAATATTTTCCCTGCAGTGATATCTTTTATATTAGTGTAAGAATATTATCCCAAACTATATTTTCAATAAGTATATAGACACATGAAAGTCAATGAGAAGCTTATCCTATGAAGAATTCAAGAAATAAGTCATTCTTTATAATGCTATTTTATTTAAAGCCTGAAGTTTTATATTTTAAGTATCATAAAAATATCTTTGCTTTTAAACTTTTCCAGTATGTTTCTCTCTATTTACTGCTTCCTTCAAGAGAATACATTCTAACATAATTTAACCTTTTCCTAATGATTTGATGTGCATGATTGTTCTATTTCAGTGAAAATACCATTTTTATTCTGGTTACTTCATCACTGTCAGCTATTGCTGTTGTCAAAGGATCCAGATCACTCTCACTTGTTGGTTTGTAAAGTCTTGTGAGTAGGGTAATTGAGCTTATTAATAGTGCACTAAAATTATAGTAGAAAGGCTTTGTGAGAAGACCAGAGGCCCTTTCTTTTGAGTTGTATAAAAGAGCTTTAACTTCTTTATAGCTTTTTGTGACATTTTGTCAGTTCGGAAAACTATGATCATTTTATTCTGTGCTATGTTCAAGAGAAGTAAGGTTGCTAAATGATTGAGTTACAGATTATTGGAATAAGTCCTGCTATCGGTAATGCCAAAATGGAATGCGTATATATTAATTGCTATTGTTACAACTTAATCATATGTGACTGTATAATAAACAACTCTAAAGAGACCCATAACCACACTTTGATAATATCTTGAACACTTATTCTAGGTTTGATATTTTGAGACAAGAGCCTGCTGTGTTTTTTTGTCATGAAGAAAATACTTTTGTATTTGCATTGTATAGATTACCTTCTAGTTATGTTGTTCAACTTGAAAAAAAATACCTGATAAATTTTTAAAATGCAAATTAAAACAAAGTACACGTTATTGCTGTGTACCAAATTACCACAAACAGTGGTTTAAAACAACTGTCATCTTTTAGCTCACAGTTTTGTAAGTCAGAAGTTTAGGGTGGCATGGCTACATTCTCTGCTCTGGATGTCAAAAGCTGAAATCAAAGTGTTGGCTAGGGTTGTGCTCTCATCCAGAGCTGGAGGTCATCTCCCTGAAAGATTGCTTCCTCGCTGGCTGTCAGGTAAGGAACAGTCCCAGCTCCCAGAGGCCACCCATATCCCTTCTCATGTGGCCCCTTCCATTTTCATACCTGACCTGAGCAAGTCGAGTCCTGTTCATGCTTCATATCTTTCTGACTTCCCCATCCACAACTAGCCAGAGAAATCTCTCCATGTTCAAGGGTTTATGAGATCAGGGCCAGCCAAGTTATCTCCCCATATTAAGGTGAACTGTGACACACAGCATAACAATCCAATGAAGTGATTTCTTATCACAATCCAGGAAATAGGCCATTAAATCTCAAGAAGGAGCATTTATAAAATTCTGCCTGCCACATGCATTAAGTGCAATTAACTTGTTCTATAACCAGGATAAGGTAGTAAATATGTGTTTATCAGAGTGGGCTCTAGAGCCAGCTTAATATTGCTGTTCAACTAGTTACTATCTGAGAGACACTGAGCAAGTTACTAAAGCTTTCTCTGATTCAGCTTCTTTTTCTATAAATTTGTCCTAATAATAATACCTGTGTCATAATATTTTAATAAAAATCAAATGTACTAATACATGTAGATCTCTTAGAGCATAAGAACTACTCAATAAATACCATCTACTAATTTGATTAGTATATTGGGACTAATGTCATATGGTCTCAAAAATGCCTGACATTTTATTTCACATTATTCAATATACCAAGAATGAGATGTATCTTTGAATTATATAACTCCATTAAGTTAGGAAGTTTTACACATTTCTTTAGATTCTATTGAGTTACACTACACATTTTATAAAATAATATTGTTATTATACAAAGTTATAGCTCGCAGAATAATAGTAAAATTCCCTACAAGAAATAATGCAAACTTCAAACTGCTTTACCATAGTAATCTAGAGTTTAAAATACAAAACAATAGGGATCTAACCAGTGCTAATATTGGTCCTCCATAGCCAGATGTTCTCATTATACCTGTTTTAATGAACCTAACCATTAATTAGTTGCTTATGTTTATGGTTTGGAGTCTCAGAGTAGGTGCTTTCCAGTTTATGAAAGTTGTCAGGACTCTATTGTGCCTGCAGTCACACATTCTAAAGTCATTCAGGCATTTGAGATAATTAGTGACAGTTTCATGCCCTTAAAGTAACTATATGTTAAAATAAGTTTTCCTTTTTAACATTTCAAAGTTATGACTTGTGACCACAATAGTTACTTATATTCTATTTTTAATTTACATAATGACAAATAGTACCTTTACGTCACATTTAACAGGATAACATTTCTCAGTGAGAATGGCTTTGTCTTTCCTTTGACTCAGGCGACCGCTAAGGAAATACATATACTCTGATGAACAAAGAAAACCAACCAAACCCATAAACAAATTTATAAATTAAAATAAATAGTAATAATAGAATTGTGATGTTTATCCAGATAGCTAATGAGGTATACTGGTGAGAGAATTTCTTTTTCTTTTTTTTTGTAATGTTTATTTATTTATTTTGAAAGAGAAAGCACAAGCGGGGAAGGGGCAAAGAGAGAGAGAGAATCCCAAGTAGGTTCAGTGTTGTCAGTGAAGAGCCCAGCATGGGACTAATTCCCACAAACCCAGTGATCATGACCAGAGCCAAAACCAAGAGTCAGACGCTCAACCGACTGAGCCACCCAGGCACTCCTGATGAGAGAATTTCTTAAAGAACATTATTATTCATAGCTTTCCTTAGAAAAAGAGGAAGCATATGCTTAACTTTGTGATCCTTAAAAACTAAATAAAATATTTATATTACATTCTGACCGAATGAGAAAATCAATTAGATTGGCTACTGTAAATAAGTTCTACAAATCAAGAAATATTTCTTTGTTTTGTTCTACTAAACTTTCTATAACTATGCAAAGTCAAACAGCGGAGTGAAAATAGGTGTTGTCTTCTGGGGCAGGTAGAATATGGTTCCCCAAAGATATCTATATCTGAATCCCCAGAATCCATGAATATGGTAGCTTACATAGAAAACTGTGGGAAAGTTTTAAGGTGGTGAAGAGAATTAAGTTTGCTAATTAGCTGACCCTAAGCAGTCTATTCTACATTAAATAGGAATGTTCTGCATTAATTCAGATTATAAAGGGGTGGGCCTAAAGGAATCACAAAAATCAATGTCAGAGAAATGCAGTGTTTCTGGCTTTGAAAATGGAAGAAGGGGTCATAAGGAATATGGATGGCCTGTGAAAGATGGGAAAGGCAAGACATTTACTTCTTCAAAGCCCCTGAAAGAAATGAGGCTCTGTCAACACCTTGATTTTAGCACAATAAGACCTATTTTGAACTTCTGACCTCCAGAGCTGTAAGGTGATAAATGTGTGGGTTTTTTACGCCACTAAGTTTGACGTGATTTTTCATAGCAGCCATGGGAAATTAATACAGCTTCTAATTTGAAAAATGAAGACAGGATGTACTCAATTTCTGATGTAGCAATTTTAGGATAAAATACAGAGGTCACCTTTGAAAACTCAGTTCAAGGAAAAACACTGTAAAAGCAAAAAATCCTGCCATGTGTTGAGATTTAAGATACATCTAGCTTGTTTGGATGAGACTTTGAAACTGAAATCAATCTTCACTTTTCCCTTTGAATAACAACACCTTTGGTTGCTCAGAAGCCATTAATTTCACGGATTCCCAATTATTTTCTCTTAGAAGGATGACTAGACCTTAATTTCTCTGCAAAGGTTTTGACCAAGGTTTTGGACAGTATGGAAAGTACTGTTGTACAAATACTTCCTTGTCTAGCTGTATCTGCAAAATATGAGTCTCATGAAATTGGGTTCATTGGGATCAGGTTACACTATTACACCAATATTTGTCAAGAGTTAGTCATAAGAGAGAGGTACTTCCATATAACTTAATTTTAGTGAAGCATTCGTGAATGCCAATGCCATCAAGCTTTGAGAATTCAGATGACCTTGAAATTATTCAGTGGTTTAGTTCACCTTGGAATTTTGTTTTGTACATGGATGAATAAATCATCAAATATAAAATATAATAAATATACTTAAGCATATCTTATGTTACTAATCAGTATAGGTGACTTTTCTGAACATTATAATGTATGTTTATTCTAAAAATAATAGTACTAATCTTATAATGCCTCATATTTAGTTATATGGAAATTAGCTCATATTTTTATTAACTTAAAAAACATTAAATGCATCTAACCTAGTATCTATATTATTATTGCTTTGTTACCTTTGGATAACATTTGAGCATTTACTCAGTTTTACTCATTTTATTTCAATTAGCAAAATTTCCCCTACCAAGTTGTTCATATTTGTTTAGTTCCTTGCTGGTTACTTTCTAAATAGCAAGTGAATACCCTGAGGAATACTTTCCCTAGTTTGCAAGCTTTTATTATGTTACAAGTAAAATAGATCTTTAGTGAGTATGTGGAAAGTACACAAGAATGTTGACTCCCTTTGTAGGGATATTTAATCATTGAAGATAAAGCACTGGTGAATGTGAATCTGAACACTAAGATCAAACACTGAAAAGCAAGAGTAGTGTTTTGTTAGCTATGTTTTATCATATAAACATTTGTGAACTTGTTCAAGGCAGACATTTTTAATGTGAAATGTGTAACGAAATCTATAAAAATATATCTCATCAGCAATTTAACTTATTTCTGCTTTCAATTTCTATATGGCAAGTTAGATTTATTCCATTTCTCAGATTTATGTATAAAAAGCTTTTAGGAAAGATAAGCTATTTTATTTAGAGATTGTAACATGATTGATAAGGATAGAAAATCAGTTTAGTCTCTACATTCTATTAAGCTATTCCTCAGATACATTTTTTAAAAGAATATCTTAAAAGGCATAGCTGACATTTGTTTACATAACCTCAAATTGACTTTTAAAATGTTCTGTTATTTTAAGGCATAAAACAAATTTAAAGAGAAACATGGTAAATAATTTATTAAATTCAATTCACTTTCAGAAACTGTACAGAGATTATACAGAAATTATACTAGGATTATGTTACTTTTTTATGGCAAACAGTGACATAAAAAAGTTGTAAAATCTGACAGAACTGTGCCATGACCAACAATAATTCTATTGAACCAATAGTTTAGCATGAGACCATTATAACATTCAAACAAGTTATAAATTTGTGTCTACTTTGATAATTAGTTTCTGCCAAGGAGAAGAAATAATGTAGTTAAAATACTACTCCCTTTGGTTTTCTGCCACATTGTCTTTAAGAAAAATAAGTGTGACAAGAGTATTTTCACATCTGAATTTGTACACTGTCTTGGGCAGGTTGTGTGTTAGATTAGTAGTAAATGGTGATTGTTTGATTTTATGTTTTATCAGGAGCTACAACCATAGAGAAATATGACCTCAGAACAAATTTGTGGATCCAGGCAGGAATGATGAATGGCAGGAGACTGCAGTTTGGTGTGGCTGTTATTGATGACAAACTCTTTGTAATTGGAGGTCGAGATGGCTTAAAGACATTGAACACTGTTGAATGTTACAATCCCAAAACCAAGACTTGGACTGTCTTACCACCAATGTCAACACATAGACATGGTCTAGGTAAGATCTCTTACTTTATTGATATTCTTTTTAGAAACATTTATTGATAGTTAAAATGCATGTTAAAAATAATATTACTGTCATTAATTATCATTAACTTTAGATAAATTATGAGTTTATTTAGAGCATTTTTTCTAAGTTCTTGACATTTTCTTGTGTTGACTAATGTGCATTAAACTGTTGAGAAGGATGTCAACGATACCAAAATGAGTAGACCTCAAGCAATCTTCAAAGTTTTCACAATCTGACATTCATACAACATGTAAAGTTCAATATGAAAAAAAAAAATAGAACTATCATGGAGAGGCCAGAGTAATGTTGCCCAGAGGAAAAAATAGTTAATGTGCATTGAGGAAAACTTAATTAAGGTGGCTCACTCCACTCCCATAACTAGCCTACCCATACCTTTGCATGTAATTAATTCCACCTTGAAAAATCTGTGGGGAAAGAGCAATACAGTTTAGAGAAAGAATAACGTATCAATTGGCACCAGGGATCATTAACACAGGATTCAACCTTCAATTTCTCCTGTGGAAGAACCTGGAGATGCAGAGAACTATATTGGGATTCAGATGATCTGGGTGTGAGTCTTGAATCTACCGTATTGACATGATTTGAAGACAGCACTTAAACCATAAGACTTCAATTTCAAGACTTGCCACCAATTCAAAGTTATTAGGTAGATAAAAATATAATTATAATGTTATGAAATCACTGTGTGAATTGTAAAGTCCTATACAAATATTTGAAAAGAGGAATGAAATAAAGGTGAGCAGTTCCTGAATTTGTACTTGTACCATGGGGATTATAAAGAGAAGTACAAATGACTTTTTTTGAATACCTGAAATATGGCAAGTAATCAATTAAGTGTCTTTCATGTATTTAGAATATACATATTAGAGAGCTATGCAGGTTTAATTGCAAATTCATTGATTTAGACATTCATAGGCAAGCAAAATTATAGAACATTTCTAAAATACATATTAATGCTAGTTCAATTTTGATATCTCTAGCACTGCACTTCCCATTCTTGTTTACTCTACCATCAATTTAAGCAAACATTAAATAAATAAATAAATAAATAAATAAATAAATACAATAGGTCTGGACTATTTGATCTTTTAGCTTACCTCCCTTTTTTCACATTAGGTATTAGTAAATTAAGGAATAGTAATAAATATATGAAAACCTATTCAAGTTCTAAAATTTTTTGCTTTAAATAATAACTATATAATTTATTTAAATCACATGGAACCAAATTATAATATGAAAATATTAACAGCAAATTATTCTTCCCAGGTAACATTCATGAGTATTAAAGGTTTCTTACATGATTGTTTTCCAAATATAATGGAGGATTTTTGCTTTTATATCCATGTAAAAGCTATATGTGTTGTTTTAATTATCTAGCTATCTAATTACCTGTTTCTGTTTGAGTGAAATGTAGAGAATAAGCACTCTGGTTTAGAATGTGTAGAATTTAATGTCTCCTTCTTCCTTTTTGTTTTCGACAATGCAGTAATTTTCTATTAAGGTGTACTAAGGTTCAATTATGTAGGTTATTTGCATGCTAAGAGAACATACTAAATTGAAATTGAAAAAATGTCACTGAGAATACATCTTATGCTGTATAATTTCAAGCGTTTAAAGTGTACAAGGTGATGGTGTGCCTCCAAATTCTGTCACACAGCGTCCTCTCCTCTAGGTGTCAGGACTGGACAAAACGGTAACCTGGGGTATGGTCTTTCAGTTTTTCTTATTTGCTAAAGGGTTCATTGTAAAGGTTCATGTGGAAGTAAGGCTGCACAGCAAATGACATGAGCTAATAAGTATTTCAGGTATCTGAAATGTAGTGCAGCATTTCTCACAAGTTTTGGGGACCCAATACTAACTGTAGTAGTCCACTATTTTCATTCCTCGCCCTCCCTTGCTTTGTGTTTTTCATTCTGTTTCACTTCTGTTATCAAGTGGCTCACCTCTCCTCCATATCTGATGCCATTGGCTTCCTCTGTTTTACTTCCTAGGGGCTATTGCTTCCTGTCAGTTTTTTTTTTAATTCTCTCCTACAGTACTCCCCAAGATCCGTCCTTGTTGAATTAGTAGATAGAGCATCATTTCTGGACACGATTATCATCCCAGAGTGCCTCATAGATTGCTAGCCATGCCCAGTACATAGAAAGCTGCCTTCAACTTGGATGCCAATCCAAGCTCTAATCAGCTGAAGCCAGATTGATAGCAATGCAAGATACATGTGTGTTTCCTGATGAAGTTGAGTGTTTCCTTTATGATCAATCACATTCCTTGTGATCAGTTGAATCTCAGAAGTCCATCATTCTATGTCACACTCAAATGCAATAAGCCTCCTTGGCCCAAGATTTCTGTCCCTTCGATACACACATCAATCTTTGATTTACCTTCTCCTGGGGACTCCTATTACATTGATGTTGATATTTCCTATTTAATTCACCATATCTTTTTAGTTTAGTTTTGTATGTTTTCTTTTATCCCTTCCTATTGGCTAATTTTAATATCTAGCCCTCCAAATTGTCCTTAATCTTCATGCATCATGATATTTCTCCCATATATTGATGTCTTGATCTTAATTAATTTTTTTCACAAACTCGTTATTCCTGCTTGGTAATTCACTATAATTGCTTTCTTCTTCCGCGGTACTAATATTCCTCCTTGTCTCTGTGAGGCTATTTATTATACCTATTTCAAATTCCTATCTGCCTCTTTACTTCTTTTTTGTTTATGATATGTGATCATCTTCCTTCTCTTCCTCAGATTCCTCTTTCAGCTCTCCTCTTACTCTTCTCTTTTTCCTGTTAGTCATCCTTTTTCTCCTCCTCCTGTTGCTGTTCTTTTTCTCCCTCCACTTCGGCTTCTGATTCCCCTTCTTCCCCATATCTATTTTTTCTTCCTCCTTTTTTTTCTTCTCCTCTTCTAATTTTATTTTAACAGTAGTTGTAACCATGGAAATGTGTAATTTTTAACTGTGTTTTTAACTGTAATTTTTAAGTCATATGAATATATCAGACACTTTGGCTAATTAAATGGAAGTTAAGGCATATGCCATTCTTTGTGCCCTCTCAAAACATTCAGGACTGGATGGGAGGGTTATGCCAGGGTGTGGAGCCCTGACCTTGCAAGCTGGTTTTGTGCAACCTATCAGCTGTTATTCCTGACATGTAACCCTCAGGGACACATCTGTTTACTTTCACTTGCAAATAAATGTCCTTATGCCTTTCTTCTTTATCTGTGATGCCCTAACTATAGGACTGGAAGCTTGGATAGGAAGGGAATGTTCTGAACCAGTAAGTCTATTTGCTTCTCCTGTTAACAGTTCTTCCTTTAAGCTGGGCTCTGACGACATTCTGATGTCATCCAGACAATTATGGCAGGCTCTTGATGGGTTCTGCTCTCTTGCTGCCAAGCAATGTAGAGGGTTCACTGGTTGTTCTTTTGACCACATCAAAAAAGCACAGATCAAATTTTCCTCTGAGATATTCCCCCATTGCAGTGCCATGAATTTTTGTCTCAGTAAGTTACAACTAACTTTTGTTTTTCTAATTATTTTTTACAGTGTCAATGTTTGTTTTTCAAAAACGCACCATGACCTTCCCTTTATGTAATCCCTGGTATTTGGTTTGAATGTAAATCAACAGCCTTCTGTGCTAGTTTTTTATTCGTTCAGAAATTAGAATGTCCCATTTTATTTGCCATATAATCAGTACTTATTCTGCGATATCCAATGAAATTACAAAATTGATTATGTAATCCCGTGTTATGCATTCAAATGATTAGAGGTAACAGGCTAAAGTAAAACTTAAAAATATGTAAAATATATAAAAATATAATATATATGTGTATATATATGTGTGTGTGTGTGTGTGTGTATATATATATTATGTATAAAATTCAAGACATTTTTGACCTGTATGGCTTTTTTTTTTCTCACTTGATTTGTATAGGAAAAACAAAACCTTGAATTATTTTTTGAGAAAGTCACATGAGTTCCTTGGTTGCTAAAGATGATTATGTGGCCAGAAATGTTTCATAGCTATCAATAAATGAAGAAAGCTCCTTCTGCTGCATAAAATAGCATAGAAAACTTATATGCATATTAAGTCTGTGATGTCAAGGGAGCAATGCATCTGCCTAGAGAATTAAACTAATTAAGACCACAGTTCTCTCAATATGCTAAGAGTTTTTATTTTGGCATTTATGTCTTTGAAGCACATAATCCACATATCATGACTTTTTTGCACCACATTTTATATTATATAAAACTGAATAAGACATTACTACAATACAGTGCTTGCAATTATGTCTTTTCAGGAGAAATTGAAGAGTAAGATAGCTGTGGATTATTGTGGATTTTCTACATGCTAGGAACCAATGTTGTATATTAAACATATGGTAGGAGTTGTTTTTATTTTTATTTTGTTTAGTTTTCAATTCAGGTAAAATCCACACACCGTAAATTCAAGTTTTAAAGTGTAGAATTGAGTGCTTTTGAGTATATTTACAGTTGTGCAGCCATCACCACTATTAAATCCCAAAATATTTTTATTATGTTTTTAAAAAAGATTTTTATATTTATTATTTTTTTTTTCAGAGAGAAAGAGACAGAGTGTGAGCAGGGGAGGGGAAGAGAGAGAGGGAGACACAGAATCTGAAGCAGACTCCCTGCTCTCAGCACAGAGCCCAACGCAGGGCTTGAACCCACGAACTGTGAGATAATGACCTGAGCTGAAGTGGGACGCTTAACCGACTGAGCCCCCCAGGCACCCCCAGAAAATATTTTTATTATCTTAAAAAGGAACTGTACTTGTGGTGCCTGGGGGGCTCAGTCAGTTGAGCATCCAACTTCAGCTCAGGCCATGATCTTGCGGTTTTTGAGTTGGAGTCCCTCATCAGTCTCACTGCTGACAGTGTGGAGCCTGCTTTGGATGCTTTGTCCCCCTCTCTCTCTCTGCCCCACCCTTGTTCACACTCTCTCTTTCTCAAACATAAATAAATATTAAAAAAGAAAAAAAATAAAGAAACTGTGTACCCAAAAGTACTTGCTCTTCCTTCTCCCTTCCTCCTAGCCCCTAACAATAATAATCTACTTTCTGTCTATGGATTTGCCTCTTCTGGACATTTCATATACATAGAATCATATAATGTGTGGTCTTTTGTTTACGGCTTCTTTTACATAACATAATGCTTTCAAGGTTCATTCCTGTTGTAGCATGTATCATTTCCTCCTTCCTTTTATGGTTGAATAATGTTCCATTGTTAGAATTTATCACATGATGTTTTTACATCATAAATAGAAAGACATTTGGGTTGTTTCCACTTTTGGACTATTATGAATAAAATAAAACTGCTATGAACATTCATGTATGCCTTTTTTCTGTACTATGATTTCAATTCTCTTATAGATATAGATAGATACAGATAGATATATAGATATAGATGATATAGATATAGATAGATATAGGAGTGGAATTGTTGAGTCATATAATAACTCTATATTTTATTTCTGGAGGAACTGCTGATTGGTTTTCAGAATGGTTGCACCATTTTCTATCCCCTCAGTAATGTATGAGGGTACAAATTTCTCCACATCCCTGCCAACACTTATTATCCTTTCTTTTTATATTGTAATTATCTGAGTATATATGAAATGGTATCTTACTGTGGTTTTACATGCATTTCCTACTGAATAATTTTAAAAAACTTTTTCTGTGCTTATTGACATTTACTCATATTCTTTGGAGAAATATCTATTCAAATGTTTGTCTATTTTTTGTTTAGATTGTTTTCACTGTCGAATTTAATAGTTCTTTGTATATTCTGAAAATGTCTTCTGTTAGATATGAGTTTTCAAATATTTTTATACATTATATGCATTCTATTTTAACTACCTTGACAGTGTCCTTTGAAGCACAAAAATTATTAACTTGAAGTTCATATTATTTCTCTTTTCTTTTTTTCACATAATATTTTTAATTAATTTATTTTTCAATCTATGTCCAAGTTATTTAGCAAATAGTGCAACAATGATTTCAGGAGTAGATTCCTTAATGCCCCTTACCCGTTTAGACCATCCCCCCTCCCACAACTCCTCCAGCAACCCTCTGTTTATTCTCCATATTTAAGAGTGTCTTATGTTTTGTCACCCTCCCTGTTTTTTTATATTATTTTTGCTTCCCTTCCCTTATGTCCATCTGTTTTGTATCTTCAAGTCCTCATATGAGTGAAGTCATATGATTTTTGTCTTTCTCTAACTGACTAATTTCACTTAGCATAATACCTGCTAGTTCCATCCACATAGTTGCAAATGGCAAGATTTCATTCCCTGTGATTGCTGAGTAATATTCCATTGTATATATATACCACATCTTTATCCATTCATCCATCAATGGACATTTGGGCTCTTTCCATACTTTGGCTATTGTTGATAGTGCTGTTATAAACATTGGGGTGCATGTGCCCCTTCGAAACAGCACATCTGTATCCCTTGGATAAATAACTAGTAGTGCAATTACTGGGTTATGAGGTTTTTTCTTTTATTTCTAATGCTTTCGGTGACATATCCAAGAAAATGTTGTCTAATCTATGGTCATGAAAATTTATGCCTATGTTTTCTTTTAGAAATGTGATACTTTTAGTACTTAAATTTAAGAATATAGTTCATTTTGAGTTAGTTTTTGCACATGGTGTGAAGAAGCAATTTGACTTCATTCTTTTGCATGTTGTCTCAGCACCATTTGTTAAAAAAAACAATAATAAACTTTCTTTCTCATTGAATTGTCTTTTTAAATTTAATTTTATATTTACTTATTTATTCTTAATCTCAGTATAATTAACATACCGTGTTGTATTAGTTTTAGGTGGGCAATACAGTGATGCAACAATCTATACATTACTCAGTACTCATATGATTTATTCTCCTTTTCCCATTTCCCCCATCCCCTACCCACCTCCCCTCTGAATACCACCAGTTTGTTCTCTATATTTAAGAGTCAGTTGTTTTGTTTATCCTTTTCTCATTGTTGTTGGTCATTCGTTTCATTTCTTAAAATCCACATATGAATAAAATAATGTGGTATTTGTCTAAAGAAAGCCATCAGCAAAACAAAAAGACAACCTACTGAATGGAAGGCGATATTTGCAAATGATATATCCAATAAGGGGTTAATATCCAAAACACATAAAGAACTCACACAACTCAACAGCAAAAAAAAAAACCCTAATAATCCAATTAAAAATGGTCAGAAGTTATGAACAGACATTTCTCCAAAGAAGACATACAGATGACCAACAGACACAGGAGATGATGTTCAACATCATTCATCATCTGGGAAATGCAAATAAAAGCCACCTTGACATACCATCTCACATCTGTTAGAATGGCTAAAATCAACAACACAAGAAACAGCAGGTGTTAGAGAGGATTTGGAGAAAAAGAAACCCTCGTACACTATTGGTGGGAATACAAACTGGTGCAGCCACTCTGGAAAACAGTGTGGAGTTTCCTCGAAAAGTTAAAAATACGACCCAGAAATTTCTGGATTTACCCTAGATATTTACCCCAGGATACAAAAATACTGATTTGAAGAGATACATGGACCCTGATGTTTATAGCATATTATCAACAATAGCCCAATTATGGAAAGAGGGCAAATTATGGATATATATATATATATATATATGGTGGTCAGAGGGATAAATTAAATAGGTGATGGAGATTAAGGAAGGCACTTGATGGGATGAGCACTGGATGTGATGAATCAGTATATTCTGTACCTGAAACTAGTATTACACTGTATGTTAATGGGAATTTAAATAAAAGCTTGAGAAAAGAAGTAACAAATCAATTGGCCGTAAGTGTGAGGGTTTATTTATGGAATCTCAAATCTATTCCTTTTGTTTCTGTTTCTGTCCTTATGCCAGTGTCCCACTGTCTTTATTGCTCTCATTTTGTAGTCACTGAAATTTTGACATTGAGAAGTTTGAGCCCTCTGACTTTGTTGTTCTTTTTTCAAGAATTTTTTGGCTATACATATAATGTTATTTGCAAAGAGAAATGCTTTTATTTCCTTTTTGAGAAACCATATGGTCTTTATTTAAAAATTTTTAAAGTTTATTTAGTTTTGAGAGAGAGAGCACAAGCAGGGGAGGGGGAGACACAGAATCCGAAGCAGGCTCCAGGCTCTGAGCTGTCAGCACAGAGCCCAATGCAGGTCTTTAACCCATAAACCATGAGATCATGACCTCAGCTGAAGTCAAACACTTAACTGACTGAGCCACCCAGGAGACCCCAAAACCATATGGTCTTTATTTCTCATTTTTGCCTTCTGGCCCTAGATGGAACCTCCAGCACAATACTGATAAGAAATAGCAAGAGGGGACATTGTTGCCTTTTTCTTTTAATTTTTTTTTAATGTTTATTTATTTTTGACAGAGAGACGGAGTGTGAGTGGGTGAGGGGCAGAGAGAGAGGGAGACACAGACTCTGAAGCAGGCTCCAGGCTCCAAGCTGTCAGTACAGAGCCGGACGCGGGGCTCAAACCCATGAACTGTGAGATCATGACCAGAGCAAAGTTGGACACTTAACCAACTGAGCCACCCAGGCGCTCCTGCCTTTTTCTTAAACTAAGGGATAAGGTTTCAGTTATTCACTATTAAATGTGATGTTATTCTTTTTTTCTTTTGTGGATGCTCTTTATCAGCTTAAGAAAACTCCCTTATATTTCTAGCCAGTTGAGTGTTTTATCATAAAAGATACTGGGATTTTGTCAAATGCTTTTCCTGAATCTATATGAAGAGCATGTGATTTTTCCCTTTATTTTAACAGTACAGTGTATTACATTAATTGATTTTCAGATGTTAATCACCTTATTATTTTTTCAGAAAAATCTCACTTGGTCATGGTCTATAATCCTTTTCGTATGTTGCTGTTTTTGGTTTGCTAGTGTTTTGTGAAAGCTTTTTCATCTATATTCATAAAGAATATTGGTCTGTATTTTTCTTGTGATATCTTTGGCTTGAGTATTGAGGTAATAACTGGTTTCATGAAATGATTTGGGAAGTGTTCGTTTATCTCCTAGCTTGTGGAATAGTTTGTGAATGATTAATGTTAATTCTTTAAAGATTTAGTAGAATTCATCAGAAAGACACAGTTTTTGAATTACTAAATCTCTTTATTTTTATTGATCTATTCAGATTTTTCTGTTTCTTCTTGAATCACTCTCTAGCTGGTGACTTCCTAGGAATTTGTCAATCTCATTACAATATCTAAATTGGTGGTTTATATTCTTTATAGTATTCCCTTAATATCCATACTCTTTCTTTAAGGTAGGTAGTGATGTTCCCTATTTTACATCTGATTTTAGTAGCTGGCACTTGGCTCTCTCTCTCTTTTTCCAACTATTTAAAGGTTTGTCAATTGTAACGATATTTTCAAAGAACCAACTGCCATTTTCCTGGTTTTCTTTATTCTAGTCTCCATTTTATTTATTTCCATTCTATTTTTTAATATTACTTTTCTTCTGTTTGCATTGGGTTTGCTTTTCTTTTATTTCTTAAGGTTAAGGTTAGGTTGTTGGTTTGAGATTCTTCTTTTTTTTTAAACATAACACTTTTTTTATTTTTTTTGTTCTGTTTACAGTGTACAACATGCTGGTTTAATATATACACACACCGTGAAATGAGATCCTTCTTAATTTTTAGCAGCTATACTTTCCGTGCTTCAGGTGCACTCCAGAAGTTTTGGTGTTTTTTGTGTCTTCATTTTCATTCCTCACAAAGTTATTTTTTAGACTTTCTTTGACCCATTAATATTTAGTAGTGTGTTTAATTTCCACATATTTATTATTATTGTGATACAAAGTACGTATTTATACATCCATCAACACAGATGTAAAATTATTGCTTTGAGTAAATGTCTTTTAAATAAAATAGGAGAAAATAAAGTTGTAAACCAAAAATACTGGGGAACCTGGATGGTCCAGTCAGTTAAGGGTCCGAGTCTTGATTTGGGCTTGGGTCATGATCTCATGCTTGTGATGTCGAGTTCCACTTCAAGCTCTGTGCCGACAGTGTAGAGCCTGCTTGGGATTCTCTCTCTCTCTCTCTCTCTCTCTCTCTCTCTCTCTGCCACTGTCCTGGTCATGCTTGCTCTCTCTCTCTCTCTCTCTCTCTGCCGCTGTCCTGGTCATGCTTACTCTCTCTCTCTCTCTCAATAAATAAATAAACAAACATTAAAAATATATTAACTTATCAGTGCTCTTATTCTTTATGTGGATTTGTATTACTGTCTAAAAATGTCAACATTTTGGCCTGAAGGACTCCTTATAGTATTGCTTATAGGGCAGGTCTGCTGGCAATAAATTCCCACAATTTGTTTTTAACCGGAGTATGAGATCACTTCTCCTTTATTTTTGAATAATATAAAATTCTTAATGGTCTTTTTCTTTCAGCACTTTGAATATGTCATCCCATTGTCTTCTGGCCTCCTCATCATCTGATGAGGATAACCTTGTAAGGAGTATCCCCTGTATGTAATATGTTGCTACTCTTTGGCTACTTTCAAGATTCTGTCTTTGGTGTTGGATGGTTTGTGATGTGCCAGGTGTGCATATCTTTGAGCTTATCCTACCGGTGGTCCCTTGTGCTCTGCTCTCTGGCTCTCAGCTCAGTTGGGTTCCTAACAAGGCAGAGTTGTTAACTGCCTACTGAAGTGTTAAAGGAGTACACCAACATGCACACTGAAGTGTTAAAGGAGTATGCCAACAAAGACAAGTTTTCCTCCTCTTCCCCCATAAGGAAACTTTGGCAGAGGTGCCTGAAGAAGACCTCTTCTCAAGCCTGGGGAATAAAGGTGCCTGGGCTAGGCATGCAAATACATGAAGGGTGTGACCAGCCAAAGGGGTCTGAGTCCTTGATTGCAGCTCCCTTCAGAGACTGCAGTACCTTGACTGTCCACAAAGACTGGTGTAGGGAGGGCAGATTTCCTTAGTGAGTCCTTCCGGGTAAAGATAGTATAATTACCTGTGGTCAGGTCTATAAAATCCCATGTAGATTTTTAACCAGGAGCTGGACTCCTCATGCCTTAACCTTCACTTCCTGTTTATACAAATCCTCAAGGTCAGTGAGAGGTACCTATTGCATTCTCAGATTTTGCCTGAGCATACACACATCCCTGAATTAGCCTCACCTAATTTCACCACCTCGGGAAGATATGATATTCAATAATTGCCTCTGATTGCTTTTTCCTTTGATATATGCCCTGGAGCATTCTCAGTAAAAGGAAGCCTTGGTCAACGGATAGAAAGGCAAGCCCTGCAAGTGAAGGTTTCCAGAGAACTGGCAGAGAGGTCAGATAAAAACAGTTCTTTGAGTATAGGACTTCTGAAGAATCTCCAAATCTGTGCAGGGCCCTCCAGTGGCTGCCAGCCTGATGGATTGCATGACTACTTTGATTGTGAGGTTGTTGGTTTTCAAGGCTATTGTAAAGCTAAGGGGAAAGCCTCACTCACCTCCATCCTGCCCTGCCCCAGCTCTGGAATCTGACTGCAGGCAAGATGATGTCTGAGTTCCCTGGCCACATGAGGCCCTGTCAATGAATGGAAAAAGGACAGGTTAAAACCAAGCAAACTTACTGTTCTTATCTAGATTCAGCTATTTTTCTTGAATAAATGCTCTTCAAATATTTATAAGCCTTATTTATTTTCCAAAGTTCTGATTTCGATACAGTTGCCAGTGTTCTCATTACTTTTATGGAGTAGTGGATTTTTGGATGTCTTTATTCTACCATTCCTGCTGATGTCACTATGAAGGAATTTTTCTTAAATGGGTACAATAAACAGAAATGGACTGATCCATGAACAAAGGGTTAGCTGAGAAAAGTGATTGAAAGCCAAGTGCATGTTCAGGGTTATGCACATGCCCAGGTAAAATCAGGAACCTGGATGAAACCAAGAGAAACTTGGTAATTAATTCAAGACCAAAATTACATCCATGTGAAAGTCTGCTGAAGATAAAGATGTTTTCATGAAAGACACTGGATGCTCCAGCTGGCATCTGCTTCTATCTATTCTAGTTCTATGAAGTAGCTGAGTCACATTACCCAAGAAACTAGATGTGACTGGAAACATTGACAATGCAAAAACAAAACAAAACAAAACAAAAATCTTACTTTCCTTCTTTGCTTTGTTCATTCTAGTTTTAAAGTTCCTGTTGGAAGCATCTTATTGGCGAAGCTTAGTTTATAGGTACAGGCTTCAGTTTTTCAGAATCAGGAAAAAGAAGCAACTCAACTAGTTGGCATCTATAGTGGAAGATAAGGCCTGCTTCCGATGAACGTTTATATGTGTGAATATTCAAAAAATAAAAGGGACATTCGATATTGGGGTCATGAGGGAAAAAAGACCAATGTCTACTGTTCATTTGTCAACTGATTAAATACTGACAACCACCCTATAATGTAATTATTCTTATTGCTGTTTTAAAGGTAAAAAATTATGCACAAAGTAATCAATTACTTCTTAATGTCACATTATCTGACAAGACAGAATTGTGATTTTAGTCTAAGTTTGTTTCACTCCAAAATTATATTCTTTCTAATACAACATGCTCTTCCTAATGTAAGTAAATGGTAATACATATCTTCTATTTATTAATAATAAATATATAAATATATTCTATTTACTATTTTCACTTTAACTTATCAATTGAGACTCATCTATCACCTTATCCATACAAAATAAGACATACACACAAAAATAGGCATTTGCTACCTGAGTGTCTGAATGAAATTGATAACATGGTTCATCAATTGTGAAAATGCCTGTAGGATGATTTCAAGGAATGTTTCAGCCAAAATATTTTAGTTTTGAAGTACAGATGTATAGATATATATTTAGATATAGATATAAACACGTAAGTAGGTAAGTAGGGAGATAAATGATAGATGATGGGTAGATTATGGATAGATGGATAGATAGATAGATAGGTAGATAATGGATGGAGATGTTCTGTGCTATTTCACTGTGCAACTATATTCATTTGAATTCTGCTAAGAGTGGAAAAAGGGAAAATACTGGGTGAATCGTTTGCTATTTTCCTATCAACAATTTTGATGCCATTGGAATGATGCTGTTTGGAACTAGTAAATCAGAAAAATTAAAAAAAAAATCTCTGTATTCTGGCACTTCAGGATTACCCATCTTACAGGCTAGTCTCCCATCCAGTCGTCCTAATAGGAAACTTTCCTATGCAATTAGAGGCCTAGGAACTTACTACCTCATATTAAAACTATACAAGCTATTAAGATTCCTAGGCCATTTTAGAGACAGGAGAGGGGTAAAGATGTATGTACATATATGCAACATTCTCTGAAAAATCATAGGTAGCTTCCAAAAGTAAAAATAAAATGAAAAGAACAAAATTAATTTGGTATCTTCAAATAGAACTCACAAGATATTAACTCTTGGGACAGTTATTTAAAAAGATAGCAAAGAAAAGAAATGTCTCTTTAAATTTGAAATGTTTACTGAAATTAAGTATAAATAAAATTTATGGAAAAAATTAAAATCTGTATCATCTCTTAAATTCAAGGAGAGGAAATATAATAAAATAATGGGAAAATAGATGAGATAAAAATCGATAGTAAGAAAGCATAATATTCTACCCCATGATAGTTTTAGGAGAGTACTAAGAAAGTAGGAGAGAAAATAATGTGAGAGTATTTCTCTGAGTTCAACACATGGCCTCAAAAATGAGTAACCCAGCAAGCAACTAGAAACTTGAGTGAAGAAGAGCGAGTTCAGTCTGTTTGCATCAAATTTCAGAATATCAAGGATAAAGAGATGATTATAATGTCTCCCAAAGAGGGGGAAATTAACCTAAGCTAACAAGAATAACCATGAATGAACAGCAATGAAAAAGTGCAGTGAAATATCTGAGTCAACTACAAAGGAAGAATAATCAGACTGGATTCAGGCTTTTCAGTATCAATCTTAGATGCTAGACAATAATGAAAGCATCCTTCACACTTCTGACGGCAAAGCTTTTCAACTTACTTATGTCAAGTCAAACTATTACTCATGTATGAAGGGATTAGAAAAAGCATCTTCAGACAGTATTGGTTCTGTTGATCTCAGTAAGGATGTGAACCTCAAACTCCATTCTCACAGGCTTGACATTGGAAAAGGAGCATCTCGGGAAGAAAAAATACTCTAGTGTTAGGATACTAAGATCTCCTTCCTTGTCAGGAAATGTAGAGGAAAGATAGTTGTGCATGCACAAAATTCTCGGCCTCATGGAAGAAGTAAGCCATGAGATGGTCTCTTTGCCAAAAGCAAACACAGGACTGTTTTCTACCTGCAAAATTTGGGCAGTCCTAAGGTGTCACTGAATTGCCCTCCTTCTTGTTGCTTAAAAGAAGTCTGACTCCACTTCTGCCTTGTTATCCTTGCCTGTTATCCTCGAGTTGCTTACTAAAACAATCTGAGGATGCTCTGCTCAGAACAGAGGGCAGGGCAGGAGGATGGAGGGAACTTCTTATTTGCATCCAGAAACACTCACAGCCCAGAAAACAAAGCAAATCAGGTTTCATAAACTGCATGGGCAGAATGTGATGTTAACATTAAAATATTAAAGAGTATTTTCAAAACAGTATTACGTATTTGAATTAATAAGATTCCAGAATGTATACATGAAGAAAGAGAACACAAAGTGACACTATCAATTTTTTCCTTGGCTTTTAGAAACTATGTTTATAACAATAAGTAATGAATGGACTGCAGGAAATATGAGCATAATGAAAACTTGCATTTATTTGTGGTAAAACCCATTAGAGTAGAAATCTCATTTTAAACTGTCAGTTTTCATTGTCTTAAAAGGAATATTTGCTTCAGCTCAACCTCTTTTTCTTAAATTATATCAGTATATGTTTGTCTTCTTCATATCTCTTTTACTTAAAAAATAGCATTTCTTACAAGACCAGAGGGCCTACATTTCTTTAGAACTATTCTCCCTTCAGGGACACCTGAGTGGCTCAGTTGGTTAAGCATCTGACTTTCAGCTCAGGTCATGTTCTCAGGGCTGTGGGTTTGAGCCCTGTGTCAGGCTTTGTGCTGACAGCTCAGAGCCTGGAGCCTGCTTCCGATTCTGTGTGTCCCCCCTCTCTCTGCCCCTCCTCATTCATGCTTTCTCTCTCTCTCTCTCTCTCTCAACTAATAAATAAATTCAAAAGTATTCTCTCTTCAAAGGTTTGCAAATTTTTATAAGGAAACAAAATTCAAAACAGCCCACTCAGTTTTATATGCCAGATACAAAAACTGACAATGCAAAAAAATATATAACAAGGTAGTTTGGGGTTGCAAATAAAATATTTAATTGTTTTGATAATGTACACTGAACACATACTCAAACACATATAAACAAATGTATACACAGGCCCACAATTTTCAGTACTTATAAAAGTCTGATTTATAAAATAGTGACATTTCTGAACAGGATATGGGACATAAAAACAAGATTTTGGAGCTCATAACGTTGCCATTTACATTTGAAATTTTAATTGAGTAACAGAAAACCATAATAAGGTCACCTTTCTAATTGTTTATACAAATATGATATTTATACAGACATGTAGGTAAAATTTCAAATAACATTTTAGAGCTTTTATACCTATTTTCTCTAATTTTATCAGTTCCCCTTATAAATATCATAGATACACCATTAATAATCCCAGCAACAAAAAGAGAAAAAAATGAAGGAAAGAAGGAAAAGAAAAAGAAGCATCAGCAAACTACAAGACCCAACAGAATGTGATTTTATACACTGATTTGTAAATTCTAAATATCAGTAAAATCCTCATTATGTTTAGTCTTCTGTTACCTGTTGAATTATAAGATTAGATATTCCCTGGTGTCCTTCCACTGAGTTAGGTTCTTGTTCAAATAAACATTTACTGAAGACTTTTTTGTCCTACAAATTCTGTCGAATGCTGGGTAAACAAGAGACAAATGAAGGAATGCATACATTCAATATTTTACGCACTAGTTACATAGAGTAGTTACAAATAAAATTTATTTGTTCAGCCACAGAGAATTTGTGCCCTGTTCATTACATAATAATCTTTTACTTAATCTATTACTTATTTCCAGAAGTAAAATTTTGGGTCACAAAATGTTTCACTGGTCCTTAATGAATTCATCTTAGATTTATGGATATCCCTTCTCTTAAAGAGTCAAGAACTATTTTTTACCCCTTGATGTGGTATTTTACAAAAAAACACAGAACATTGAATTTCTGCAGTGGTGCTAACAATTAGTGGAATGAATAAGCAGAATTCCTTCTACTGTACCATGCTTTGATAAAATGGTAAAGGTCCATAGAAAATCTTCTAGAACACTGCTCCTGGAAACTAAGATCTGGTTCTGAGTACCAACAGTTTCCTCTTTATAAGAAAACTTGAGAAATATAACTGTTGATCTGAGTCACAGTATTAGTTTTCTCTCCCTGAGCAATTGGTCAGTTTTTATCCCCTTAATGTCAGAGATGATGTAACTAGATTTTCCCTTGTGTGTTAAATACTTTAAAATCTAGAGTTAAATTTGCATATGCAAATGTATGCATGCTGTTTTTATAACCATCTCAGATTTGGCTCTATTTTATATTTTTTGCTTATTTTGCTATCTTCTTTAGCACATAGTTTTTAAATCAAATATATCTGTCTCTACTTCTTATATTTTGGAAATAACCTTAATTTTTCAATAATAAGATGAGGTATTAAAATAAAGATAAGGCTAGATAATTAAGGTAGTTAAATCTGAGGAAAGTTTGTGCAAGAATATTCATTGGTTAAATCATTCCATCCTTCAACTAAAATGATACCACTGAATATTATAATACTCATTATAGAATGAAAAGATGTATATGATATTGTATTCAAAAGTACTATGACTAAGGAAGAAGACCAGAAAACTTAACAGCTATTAACATAAAGTGTTAAATAAGTACAATAAGTGAGTACTATCATCATACTGTGTGAGGTTAGAATGGATAATTAGGAAAGGTTTCTAAAGAGAGGTGATGTTTAATCTTTTTAAATGTTTATTTATTTATTTTGATAGAAAGAAAGTGAGCACAAGTGGCATAGGGGCAGAGAGAGAGGAGAGAGACAATCCCAAGAAGGCTCTGTGATGTCATCACAGAGCCTGATACTGGGCTCTAACCCATGAACTGTGAGATCATGATCTGAGCCAATGTCAAGAGTTGGACACTTTAACTGAGCTACTCAGACACCTTGAGGTGATGCCTAATTTTTACTATAAAAGATTAATAGGCAAATTGAAGAAGAAAAAATACATTTCAGTCAACAAAACAAATTTGGGTGGGTTTTTGTTTTGTTTTGTTTTGTTTTTTGGTAAGATTGATTGATTGATTGTGATAATCCCTACACCCAACATGGGGGCTCAAACTCACAATCCTGAGATCAAGAGTCACATGCTCTACCGAATGAGCCAGGCAAGCATCCTAACAAAGTGAAATTTGTAACAAGGCAAACGTGAAAAGAAATAACAGAATATTTGGGTAGCAAATCCGCTTGTTAGAAAACAAATTGGTTTCAATGATGTTGTATTATCTTATGAATATATCTGTTTTTTAATTTTTTTTAACGTTTATTTATTTTTGAGACAGAGAGAGACAGAGCATGAACAGGGGAGGGGCAGAGAGAGAGGGAGACACAGAATCTGAAACAGGCTCCAGGCTCTGAGCAGTCAGCACAGAGCCCGACGCAGGGCTCGAACTCACGGACTGTGAGATCATGACCTGAGCCGAAGTCGGACGCTTAACAGACCGAGCCACCCAGGAGCCCCTCTTATGAATATATCTTAACATATAACAAATGCCCTGTTTCATGTTTCATCTGCAGTAGAAAAAATATAGGAGAATACATAATATGTTACATAATATGGCCTCTATAATTCCATTTTATGATAATATTTCAATTGAAATTTGAAATTTAATAACAAAATATTTATTTTGAGGTAATTTTTTGTCCATATTTGTCCATATGTGCACATAATTGGCCTTGTATGTTTCAATTTAGCCCAAATTTCAAAAGATAAAGGTGTACATTCACCTGATATCCTTTCCATATTGAATAAGATACAAATAAGACTCAGTTTTCTGAAAGCATGAGGACAATCTAGTCGCTCAGGTGAACCCCACAAAAAGAAATATCAACAGAGAAGGAAAACCATTACATCAACTACAGTTAGCTCACCATTTTCGTTCCTGTTATTCTGGCTTTTACTGCTGGTGTCATTGCTTGCTTTTGCTTTTGTAGATTTATCTGGGGAGATAATTTTAGTTTACATTTTAACTTTTTTCATCAATGTCTTCGACCTGAATGACCATGCAAATCTTCCAAGGCTCAATGTAAAATGCATGTTAAAATCATAATAAATAGAAATTTTCCTCCAGCCCCAATAGTTTCCATCGCAATGTACAGGTGGTAATGAGATGCTAAAGCAACTGAAACCAAAAATTATGTAGACTAAGAGATGCTTAAACTTAGCATGTAAGAAAATATGTACTCCAGAATTTTATTTTACAAATGGAAAAATGGAGGACCAGAAAGATTAGGTAGCTTGTTGAAGTTCAAACAGATCATTAGTGGCAAAACTTGGTTTGGAGTTCATCACAGATTTGAGGTTTATTTTGTTTTGCTTTGCTTATTGCATTGGTTTTCTACCTCATTCTGATTATTTGTGTATTACTATTTCTAGAATACATCGGTTTATTTTTCACAATAAATATGATGAGCCTATGAGCAGAGCCAGGCTTGGTGGGACTTACTGATGAGACTGTCCTTAAGAAAGAGAAATGCAATTGTCATCTGAACGCATTGTTAGGGCGCCATCCAGGGCCCCAAAAGAAGCTTGGTTAGTGAGGGGCCCTGAACTTTCAGCTTCATCAGTTCACAGGAAATCCCTTCTCAATGAGCACAATTAGTAATATTTACTCTAAGACTAATATTTTGCTATAGTTAATACATTATGTAATTTGGTATGTTTTCCCTTTTATGGGGATTACTGATGTGATTATATTGCATATAAATTCATATTACATTCAAGAGTATATACAGTTTCTAATTTCATAAAAATTGGTTTCTTTTTTCATTTAGTAGAAAAGTTATAAGGATCATGACCTATACCTTCCAGCTATAAATTTACTAAGGTGTAAAATATTTAAAATGAATACATAAATATTCAACTGAAATTCCATGGATATGCATGCTTATGATGTTTGAGTGGCTGATTAGATAAAATAGTTCTAAATTGTTACAAACATTGTTCATATAAATCTAGAGAAGATTTCTGAATTACTTGCATGATATTAATTATTTATAAGTACTTTTGTCATGGCCAATGTTTTGACACTAGAAAAATGTTCTTATTTGCCATTTTATTAATGGATAGTATGAATTTTTGTCCTATAATTCTTTAGGCATCCAGAAAAAAACACATTTCATTGAAATTACCCCCAAAAGTATTTCCTTATAGAGGTAAAGACAATGTGTTGTTATTTTTATTTTAAGTGAAATCAAATCACCCTTCTTCATATCATTATTCAAATCACCCTGGCTAGAATGTAAGCCCCAGGAGGACTCAGGTTTTGTGGTCGCACTCAACCCAATGCATATAGGAAACCAAATATCTTGAATGAATTAATATTGTAATTCAATGTGTGCCATGTAAGTTTGAAGGAATCAATATTGAAAATTACTAATAGTTCATGTATTATTGTAATGTTTATTTTTACTAGACAAATATAATATAAATCTTTCATCATCCAACCTTTGAATCACTAGTACCTCTTATGACAATTGGGCCTCACTCTGTCTCTTTAGATGTCATTTGTGTAACATAAAAAAGATTTCAAGACACCAAATACTTAAGCTTGAGTATTGGCATTAGCAATGCCATGCATAGGAAGCTACTTCTGCCCTTAATAGTGATTTATCTATTAGTTGCGTTAAACAATTTCATCATTCAGCACTCACAGGAAAAATGATTTAAACAAAAACACACTGCATTTTTTTTCTTTGCCCAGATAAAGACTTTAGATTGTCAGATTTAATATAGACAAAAGTTCGTTCCAAAGACATTTTACATTTTCACAGGACATGAAGCCTCTGTTCAAGAAACAATAAAAATGAAAAATGATGCCCTAGTAACTTTTCTTCCCTGATCATTTCAGTTAAAAGATGGTTTTAAATGCAGGAGTTCAAATAGATTTCAGAAGGGGCTTTAGTGATAATCCTACTTGCTGCAATGAAAGAGAGCTCATGAGTCCTCAGTACATGACTCCTGAGAAGTAGTAGGTTCTAAGAAGCTAATACGCAAGTAAATATTATAGTGTTAATACTTTACAATTGAACAGAATGGTATGGTCTATTTCTACTTTTTTTTTCCAGTTAGATTCGCACTGCATTTTCAACTTTGTGATAAAAGAGAAAGAGTTGTGCAAATATTAACTTACTACATTTTATGCCTGGGAGGAGGGAAGAAAAAAAGCACAAATCAGTTTGATTATTTTGCTGGGCTGTACTATTTAATATTTTGAAGGATGGTAAATGCAGAATCATTAATATACTTATAATACACAAAAAACAATATATTAAATTTTAAGAAGTTGAAATAGACCACAATATTTATATATTCATACATATACTTGTATAACTATATATTTATATCCTCATGTCAGAATTTGATTAGGGAAGGCTGGGTGGCTCAGTCTCTTAAGTGCCCAACTCCTGATTTTGGTTCAGGTCATAATCTCATAGTTTTTTTGTTGTTGGTTTTGGTTTTGTTTTTAATTTTTTAAATGATTATTTGTTGTTGAGAGAGAAACAGAATGTGAGTGGGGCAGGGGCAGGGATAGACAGGGAGACGCAGAATTCAAAGCAGGCTCCAAGCTCTAAGCTGTCAGCACAGAGACAGATGCCGGGCTCGAACCCACTAACTGTGAGATCAGGATCTGAGCTGATCAGGACCTGAGCTGAAGTCTGACACTCAGCCCACTGAGCCACCCAGGTGCCCCAATGATCTCATAGTTTTAAGATTAGGCTCCAAGTCAGGCTCCATGCTGAGTTAAGATTCTCTCTCTTTCTCTCTATCTCTTTCTTTCTCTCCTGCCCTTCCCCCGCTCACATGCAAGCACGCATGCACTCTCTGAAAAATTTTTTTTTTTTATTAAAGCCTTTTTGAATTAGACATTTTAATGCTTTTTAAATTATATAGGAGTTTATATATTTTTTACAAAGAATAGTACATTATGATTAACCTTTATCCTCAGTCTGAAAAACTTAATTATTAGGACGACTCAAAGCATGTTGAAAAGAGGACTGCTGGCTTGCTCCTACTCTTTTGAGCACTCAACTAGTTTTGTCCTTATTTGGTATAGACTCCTTTAAGAAGGTTAATATTTTGTTAATTATGCAATAGAATTATTTGCCTCACTTATGTTTTTAGAAAATAATTAGCTATTGATATTGAATCTGTTAGGCACTTACAGATCAATTAAGTTCAACTTGGTATTTTATTATATTAGATTGAAACTTTCAGACTAAATTGTATTAATTCACCAAATACATTGCCAAGAGTTTGGTGCCAGAGAGAAAATTGTCAGCACTGGTGACCCTGCTGTCTTGTTGCTTCAGGTTTAGTAAGGTGACAAAACCCCCATTTATTTCATAGCTGTTAATCTTTGATTTTAGGAAAATTTCTCTTTGGGCTTACTTAAATAAGAAAAAGAACTATACTTATAAATATAATGTGTACATTATTATAATAGATATACCACACTATTGAAGTTTTCAAAACTTTCTTTAACAAAGATGTTTATTTTTATGCTCTCAAATTTAAAAAGTAACAGTATATTTACCTTGATAGAAAAACTGTATTGCATAATATGTGTGCTTGCTAAATGGCACAGAATGATGAGTGCCTCTGAGAGAATACAAATTAATTATATATATATATACTTATATAAAATATATAATATAAACATGTGTAAAGAAATAAATATATAATGTAATGTAATATAGTTTAAACATATAAGTGTATACATGTATGTAATATATATATATAAAACATAAATGTATTTTATATAAATACCCTAACTTTATATTTTTATTTTTAAAAAGTTTATTTATTTATATTGAGAGAGAGAGAGAGCATAAGCAAGGGAGGGGCAGAGAGAGAGAGGGAGAGAGAGAATCTCAAGCAGGCCCCGCACTGTCAGGGCAGAGCCCGACTCACGGCTAAATTCAGGAGCCATATGAGATCATGACCTGAGCCAAAATCAAGAGTTGGTTACTTAATCCATTGAGCCACCCAGGCACCCCTAAATACCCTAACTTTAAAACATAAGTATTGAAGTTTCTTTGGTAGATATTTGTAGGCTTTAGTAGCTGTAGATAATTGCAGAATGTAATTATGTTCCCCACAGCCTTACTGTTTGTGTCAATGAAAAATAAAGTATCAGATCGAATTGGGATGACATATTCGTATTTGCAAATAAAACAGAAACAAGCAAAACTAGATCACTACCTGATTTGTAAGCTAAATAAAATACAGCTCTTTGTAGTGAAATACAGCTAAAATTGTGGTTTTAATTAGGCAATAGAGTCCTTATATTTGGCTATAATTGATAAAGCCTTTGACCTTGAATAGGTGACTGAACAGAACAACCTGTTATAACTATCATCTTATAACCTTATCCTGTAATCACATAAATTGTTGATATGAGGACGAAGGTACTTATAAAATATTCTCCCTTAGTCTACATATCTTAAAGACAATTCATTTCATTAAGGGACAGAAAATGTCTATCAAAAATGTTTTAACAAAACATTATACAATTGAAATAGCTGATGCTCTTGTCTACACCTGAATCTGAGCTTCTGATTAGTGTTTAAATGCTAACAAACCACTCTTCTTTGTAGCAGTTACTTTCCCAACTGTTACTTTAGATAAAAATATTTCATATATTAATTAACTGGTCTCTCTAAGGGGTAAAGTAAAAGAAAAATATGAAAATCTCATTGTACTCTAGTTGCTGACATATTCGAACATAAGATAGACAATCAGGAAATTAAAACTTCTGATTTTTAATGAATAAAACAACTTTAAATTGTTCCTAGTACATTTTCTCGTGTTGAATGTATAAACTCTCACACTATTTGTTAATAAAAAGACAAATGCTTTGATCTATAATTTTTGGGTTTTTTTTTTCCTTTAGGGTTTTTATCTTTTATTGACACAATAGTCCCATTAATTTTTTTTCTATAATACAGCCTATCATTTTGTTTTATTTCCATCATAAAATGCTTGTATTTCATTAATACCATGTTAATTTTATATAATGTAATCAAAATAAATATTGAGATCGATTTTTCCTGTTTCAACCATTACAAATATAGTTGCATATTCCATAAATCAGTATGAATAAAAACATATTAACTATTCAAAATCCTCAGGCAATAACTTGAAAAATTGTCAAGCAGTAACTTGATTTTGAATCTCAATAATTGCCAAACACTAGATATTCTAAGTGTAAATGTCAGTATTATAGGTAGAATTTATAATTAGGAAGAATAAGGGGAGAATTATAAGAAAAATGGTGCAATAAGCAATTGGGTTCATGGGAATCCAGACCATTACTTTATGCCTTCCTAGACAAAGTTTTGACCTTGACCTTATTTTTGGCCCTCAGTACATGAAATCACATTAAACTAAAAGCTGCTTTAAAAGAAAGAAAGAAAGAAAGAAAGAAAGAAAGAAAGAAAGAAAGAAAGATCTATGTGCTAAAATCTCTCCCAAGCACTAAGTACATTTTTTTCATTTCATTTTCACAACAGCTCCTTGAGGTAATCGCTATTATTCACTGTTTTATAGATTAGAAAACAAGCTCAAAGAGTTAAAGCAATTGACTTAAAACTGGCATAAGGATACTCACAACTTTTTGCAACCAACTCCATGCTGTAAGAGATATTTTTTATTAATATTCTTCTCAGGTTCTAGCTTAGGAAACACTTCCCTGTCAATCAATTACTCTCAGACAATGGGCAAATTGCTAAGACTTTCTAAGGGAAGGATGTGTATGCAGCCAGAATGAGGGGGAAAAAAATAAAAGGAGTCAACAGGAAAGGACATTTCAGGGACTTGAGAGCAGACAGTTGCTTATTTTGTTTATGTTAATTTTATTTGTTTCCATTTACTTGAATACAACCGCATAGGTATAGCAGGACAGGAAGGACTGTATCGGTATAGCAAAATAGCATGTTGATTAGTAAATCAACATGCTTTTCTCTGCTGCCTCCAAAATAGCATTTCCCAGTGTCAGCTACAAACTACACAAATTCATCACAATCAAATGGTTTCCTGGGATCCCCGTCAATGCAATTATTTTATCTAATATACACATTTAATTATGAATATTGTAATACTGAAAGGGATACACATCAGACAAATCGCTTAGTGGAGTTTGCTGTCTTGAAATCATATCTTCACATTTTGATTCACATGTTTCCCTATGGTGATCATTTGTTAAGGCATAAAAGAGACATGTTATAGCATTACTGCTATTAAACAGAATCCATTCAAAACTATTTTATAATTTATAATCCTTCAACTTAGCATTTAGGAAGCCTTGAGATCTAAAGCTTTGTACCCAAATCCCTTCACTAGCAGTCCCCTCTTGGCAAAGTATATCTGGTTCTAATTTTAGACTATTATAACTGTTTTTGACTAGAAGCAGCCAACATGAATCTGTAATAACAAAGGTCAGTTGCTGCTACAACATAAGCAAGCATGAAATGACAGACAAGAGACGTTAGTGGAAAAGGCTATAGGAGGGATCTCTAACCTTGACTCTTAAATCTAGAAATTTATAGAAGGCATATTAACCTGTCTGCATCCCCCTAAAAGATTTGTGATGGGAAGGTAAAGGTAAGTGCTTCATTAAGAGTAAATTGAGGCAGTTGATTCTCATTGTTTAAGACAATTTTGAAGACAGTGGATTAAAAGTGTTGCCATGTTATAAGATACAGAAGATAAGTACCCTGCCTTTGTTATTATTTATTTTCTCTTACCTTAAAAAGTTGCTAAAAGCACACAATGTCAAATAGCTGAGACAGAGAGCACAGGCTAGAATAACCAAACATACAACACAGAGAACAGGAGTGTTCAAGGTATAGAAGAGGTAGTAGAGTCAGGTTAATGTGCAGACAGTATTGATTAGTTGGAAGAACTTTGATTTGGAAACTTAAGGGACAACAGAGAAACAGGTTGGTTAGAAGCAAAAAAGCATCTAGTGCAACTGATTATCATTGTCTTGATGACCAAATATTACAACAGTGAGATAAGCCAATCATACCTTCCTGAAAGCACCCCGAAGACTATGTATTTGTTTTATATTTGCTTATGCCAAACATACTTTTAATATGTAAATGACAAACTTAGGCTAGGATAAACAAAACGATTAGGATCTCATATGTTTTTCTGTTGTATTGCAGAAATACTTACCTTAGTCTCTCCCTTTCAATTTATAGCCCCTAATACCAAAGTTAACTTTCCAAAATACAAATCTGATTGTTTATTCACTTGTGTAGGAAGAACAAGTTCCTTTATGTGACATTAACTGCTCACCAATATTTAGCCTTTGCCTCCTGCTATCTTAAGCCCTACTTCCCTCTGCTACTATACCCTGAGATTTATCACACTCACTAAAAGAAATACCAAGCTGGAAACTCACAAAGCTGTTTCACAGCCTACTTTGCACAATCTGTTGCCTCTACCCAGATTGACCCTTCCTCTATTCCCTGACTAGATTATGCATCCCTCAACAGATGGGTCTAATGTCATTTCCTAGGTAAAGTCTTCCTTTACCACTCTCTGCAATACTATAATCCTCTCTTATCTGCTCCAGGTACGTCATGAGTCCATTATAGCACCCATGATTCTAGATCATGATTATTTAATTACACATTTTTCCACATTTAGTCTCTTAGCTTTTAGAATGAGGCTACGTCATATTCATTTTTATTTAACTGCTCACAAGTGCCTAAAACATTGCTAGCTCCTATTAAAACTCTGCAAAATAAATATGACACTGTCAATGATTACAGAAAATTATTAAAAATAACGTTTTAAAAATTTAGTTCCCTGCTAAGATGACAACCATACCTGTTTAATTTTTATATGCACCTGAAGTTCAAGCATATATCTATTTTTTCTTTTAGGCAATAAACCTAGAAGAAACTCAGGAATATCTCAGTTCAATCAAGAAATAGTTAATAATTAACAAAAGCATAAACAGGATCTTAACTAATGAAGTTATTAAAAATTACTAGGTTTTTACATCACGTCAAAGTCAATGTGTAACAGAAAGAAACTGTGGTCAAATGTGGGAAAATTCGTCTCTAAGACACAGTGAAATGGAAATTTTTTTTTAGCACTGAAGTCTGTTTGGTGTCTGGAAATCACTTGATATGTTAGTTTTGACCTTATACTTGATAAAACATCTCCTTTAAACATCTAGACACTTGTTTTAGTCAAGATGCTGGCAGTTTTCTTTTCATCTGCTTTTCTGATAGAATTTTTTTTGTTGTTTTTTGTTTGTTTGTTTTAGAAAATGAGAACTCTATGTACTACCTGGCTTTTAAAAACTTCTATAAAAATGACCCAGAAAAAATCCTGTGATTCAAATATAGCTCAAAATATGTTGACTTAGAGAAGTGGACATTCTCATTAATTTTTGGTTTACAATGTGGAAATTAATTACTCCTTTACTCTGATAGTTAAAGTCATATTACTCGATATGAAATAATGGGGAAAAACATTTTTCAGTTCTAAAAATTGTCTCACTTTACTATTCACAGTAAGAACACTGTTTTAAATAAAACATATAATTTCTTCTTTATTATTGAAGTATAATTGACATACAATGTTATATTAGTTTTAGGTGGAAAACATTGATTTGAAAATTCTATACATTACCCAGTGCTTACCACAATAAGTACAGTCACTGTCACCATACATTATTACAATACTATTGTCTACATTCCCTAAGCTGTATTTTTTATCTCCATGACTTATTTTATAACTGGAAGTTTGTACCTCTTAATCCCCTTTATCTATTTGTCCATCCCCCCACCCATCTCCTCTCTGGCAATCACAAGCTTGTTCTCTGTATTTAAGAGTCTAATTTCTTATTTATAGTGATTTTACTTAATGATTTGGAAATTTATTCTGTAAGCATTTATTAAATAGTTAATATTAATTAAATAATATGCTTTACCTTAAAAATTAAATATGATCAAGAATCAGTATAATTTTCTCATAGAGGAAAATTTCTTAAGGCTTTATCTTTTAACTTTCTTTCAAACTACTGCACTACACTTTTCCATATCTTTTGGGAATCTGTAACATCATATGCTGCATTTCAAACCACTGAAGAAGATTAATTTGTTATTCTGGGCTTTAGTTTGCCTAATTAGTCAATTTTTTCATTCTTTCGTTATTCCTCCATGGTTCATCCACTCATGGCTCTAGAGAACATCCGTTTATTGAGTGGCCACTAAGCCTAAATCACAGTTGCAAGTGCTTTGTGAGATGTAATAATCAGAAAAAAAATTATTTTCACAAAGACTGCAGTTTCTTAGGAGACACAAACTCTATATTATTTTAATACAATCTAAAAAAATACTAACTTTATTTAAAAATATTATCAAACCATGGTGTGTTCTTTGTTGCTTGGTAAGGAAAAATTCTTTCTTTGGAGACTTGAGTAGAGATTTGAATGGTGGGTATAATTTTGATATGTCATCATAGGGGAAGTTCTTTTGCAGTATAGGATACAATATAAGGAATGTCATGAAAGAGAGGATACGTGGAACATAGATTAAACACCAGGTACTTCATTTCACTGATTTAAAAACTTATGGATATACTAGCAGTAGATACAACTTTAAAAGGTTAAGGCCAGATACTGATCAATCTATTATGTCACATGATGAAGTTTTCTCTTTAATTGTTTCCTCAGTAGTGGAAAATCTTTGGAGCTTTTCAGCAGGAATAGTCAGTGCTACTGGAAGGTTAATCTCAATCTCATAGAAGCATCAAAAGTCAGTTGGAGAACATAGATACGCAGGTGGTAAATTCAGTTAGAAGGCTACTGAAATACATGATGTCAGATTCGAGTAAGATTTAAAATATGGAGAAAACAAGAGGGAAGAACATGTTGTAAAAAAATTTTTATAGAAAGAATATCCTATTAAAATCATTAGGAAGTTGGGGTGCCTGGATGGCTTAGTTGGCTAAGCTATAGACTTTGGCTCAGGTCATGATCTCGAGATTCATGGGTTTGATCCCCGGGGCGGGCTCTGCTGACAGCTCAGAGCTTGGAGCCTGCTTCAGATTCTGTGCTTCTGTCTCTCTCTGCCCCTCCCCTGCTTGTGCTCTCTCTCTCTCTCAAAAATAAATAAACGTTAAAAATTTTTTGAAAAATCATTAGCATGTAAATGATTAATCTGTTAAAATTCTGTGAGAGGCACCTGGGTGGTTCATTTGGTCGAGCATCTGACTCTTGATTTCAGCTGAGATCATGATCCCAGGTGGAGAGATGGAGCCCTGTGACCCATTCCACGCTGTGTGGAGCCTGCCTAGGATTCTGTCTCAGCTCCTTGCCCACCAACCTGTATTAGCCTGCATGTGGTCTCTCTCTCTCTCTCTCTCAAAAATAATCTGTGAAATTAACTTTAATATAAAGATTCATGATATTGATTATATAGTGTAGATTAATATTACTTGAAAGAGTATAAGGTAGTTTGCTAAAAGTTTTAATTTGTAAATGTTTAAAATTTGTGTGTAAATCATGTATAACATGTTTTCCTCACTTTCCTACCAGTGTACAAAACTTTTCTATATATTAAAGCAAAGAATCTGGATTTTGCATTAGTTAGAATAATTTTTGCCCCAAGCAGATAACTCTAGGTTAAGCCTGAAACAAACAAAAAATCATGGCTAACATATTTGTTTTCATTTCTAAAATTACTTCTTAAAAATCTAGTCACTAATAAATGTGGCAATAATTTAAAGTAGACATATGCACATCTATTTCCTGTTTCTTTTCTGAAAGTGAGGGGAAAATATTACATTAATATTGAATGCCCCTTTCATACGAATGATATATAGCAGATAAGCAAACTTTTCTGTCGTCAGTTGTTAATTTACAGCATATAACCAAATTGGTAAAATTGTATGGCTGATTTTTTAAAAAAATTAGTATAAACTAACGTTGTTACTATTGCATCACTTGGTGATAGCTTGTTCCTGGGAAGGGTGTGGATCAATTTGCATAAGTGGTTTAGGTTTCTATTGAAGAAAAGGATGGAGATCCTCCAAATCCAAAGTTAAAGGAATCTGTTGAGATGAACTAAAGAATTTCTATCCCAAGTCCATGGCAAAGAAAAGCACTGAAGCCCCAGCATAAAATACCCTTTGAGAACAAGGTAAACTTGGTAGTGGGACAGCAAAATGCCTAAGGTCCTGGGAGTTTAGAGAGAGGGGATGCCTTGTGACTCCTTCATCCTATTATGTGTATATATATACTTGTATCTTTTACATAAGTACTGTTAAACTGTACATGATTAGCAGCTTTTTTCTTTTCCCACTTAATGTGGACAAGTGTCAGTACATAGAGAATTGCCTTTTTCTTTACATATTTAATTTAAATTTTAAGTTATTTGATTTTACCACACTATCCCCGTCAGCTCAGGCTACCCAAACAAAATACCACAGATTTCGCAGCTTGCAAAACAGAAATTTATTTCTCACAGTTCTGGAGAATGGGAGTCCAAGATTAGCATCCCCGCATGGTTGTGTTCTGGTAAAAACACTCCTCCTGGTTTACAGATGGCTGCTTTTCTGCCGTGCCCCCCATGGTTTAGAGATAGCAGTTCTGTCCTCTTTTCTTTAAAGTCACTAATCCCATCATAAGCACTTCACCCTCATGAGCCCATCTAACCCTAATCACCTCCTAAAGTCTTCATTTCCCAATGCCATCCCATTGGGAATTATGAATGCAATAGATGAATTTTAGGGGGACACAATTCAGTCCATATAACACAGGGTCTCTCACTGTATTCTCTTTTTATTTCTTTTTTAACTTAACTTTTTTAATGTTTATTTATTTTTGAGAGAGAGAGAAGCAGAGAGAGAAGGAAACACAGAATCCAAAGCAGGCTTCAGGCTCAGCTGTCAGCACAGAGCCCGATGCGGGGCTGGAACCCAGGAATAACTGAGCCGAAGTCGGACTCTTAACCAACTGAGCCACTCAGGCACCACTGTATTCTCTTATTCTTTTAGTCTCTCATGCTTCTGTGATAATGTCTTCCTCATTCCTAATCTAGGTATTATTACTATCTTAGTTTATAAATCAGGTAGGTATACAAATCCAAATATTTGAGTGATCTGTTCAAATAAAGAACATTGAAGCTTATCTATACTACCTAGATTGGTTTGTTTTCTTTCACTAATTTCAACTATTTTACTTTTATTAGTGGTGTCTCCCTAGTGAAATCTGTTTAGCTTTTTAATTTGAACATATGTTAAATTTTATTTCTTATCTCCAGAAGTTGTATATTTTCCATTTAAATATTGCATGGTTTTACACTAATCAATTAAGCCAAGTCAATTAATTTGATCGTTCAATTCTTCAGACATTGTTATTTTTCTACGATATTTCTCTAAGGCTAAGAGATGCATAAATTTCACACTATAATTGTATTTTTAGCACTGCTGGCATTTCTAATAGATTTTACATTATGAATTTAGCTATGCCTTTTGGTGCAAACAGGGTTTTTTGTATGGGAACTTTGAAATCAATTCTATATATGTTGTATATAAACATAGCCATATCAAATGCCCCTCTGTATCCTTGTGTGACATTAATGTTAATGCAAATTCTATATTTCTGTTTACATTTGCCTGCTGTTTAATTCTTTTGCTAACCAATTTGATTTCCACTTTTGTCCTTTCATATACATGCTTATTAGAAATATCATGTGACTAAGTTTTGTTAGCCCAATCTGAAAAAGCTTTTTTTTTATTTCAAAAAATGAGTTTTTTCACCATTAGTATCAAAGCTAACATACTTTCTTCTTTCCTCCTCCTTTCCCTCTTCTTCTTCTTTTCCTTCTTCTCCTTCTTCATCTCCTTCTTCTTCTTCCTCTTCTTCCTCTTCTTCTTCTTCTCTTCTTCTTTGTCTTCATCTCCTTCTCCTTCCCCTCCTCCACCTCCTCCTCCTTTTTCTTCTTAATTTATCTTAATATGTTCCCTCTTACTCTTCTAATATTTCCATCTTCCATAGAAGATGCTATTTATTTTATTCTTTACTCTTGTTAATTAGAGGTCTCAATTTATTATTAAATGCTCTTTTAATCAGACGTATTTGAGTCCCATATTTTAAGCCAAAATTTTTTGAGCAAGACAGTTTTTTCTAAATAAAATATTCTACCACCCCTCTAATTCCTTCCCAACTCAATAAAATAAAATACTGAGAAGCTTGGGAATTTTACAAGGATATGTCCAAGGGTGAGGTTTTTTGTTTTTTGTTTTTTGGGGTTTTTTTTTTTTTTTTTGCCTCATTGATCTTACCTAGAAGTCAAAGATGTTTCAATCTATATATCAATATTTTTCTGCAGTTCTGGAAATTTTTCTTCTACCAAAGGTAAAATTATAACGTCTATATGTCCTCTTTTATTTCCAGGAACTGCTGCTATTCACATATTCTTTCTCCTGGATTTGTTTTTCTAGTTTATTTTGTTTCACGTATCCATTTATTTACATCTTTGTTCTATGAGTTAAACTATTTCTTCCTCTTTATTTTTCAAGGCTACTCATTTGGGTCTCAACATAAATAATTCTGTCCACTTATATTTCCATAACTATTTAAAAGAAAATAATATATTTTTAAAATAAATACATAAACACACACTTTTTAAAATCTCCATAAATTTTCTTTTGTGGTTACAAATAAATACCGTTAGACTTTCCTTTCTTTTAAGCAATTTGGAAGTTCCTCTGTAATTCTATTTAGATTAGTAGCTTTATAGATTATTCTACTTATCCTTTCTGGCAGTTGGGAACAGTTGGAGTCTTTTTTCCTTGTGGCAGCAATTCTCAATGCTGGCTATACATTCAGATTACGTTGGCAGCTTTTAAATTGTGGACGCTGAGCCCCAACTCTAGCAAATTTTATCACAACCCTTCTAAGTAGAGCTCAGGCAAATATATATATATATATATATATATATATATATATATATATATACGTATATATGTATGTACATACATATATACATACGATATATATATATATACATATACATATATATACACACATATATGTGTATATATATATAATTTTAATATATCTTTTAAATGTATATTTACAGTTTTAGTTGATTAGGAACTACTGTTCATAAGCTCATTGTGTCTCAGGTTTTGGTGACTGGAGTACCCTATTTGATGGAATTCTGACAGATGGTAAGAAAGGTACCATGGACTCATACTCCATTGAGTCTGTTATGAAGAAGCAACGAAACCATCAGTTCTCTGTTGTGGTTTCTGGACAGACAGAGGTTCCATGTTCTGTAGATTCTCTGTACTGTCCCAACTTCAAAAGACTGAAGCCGTCTGTTCTACATAATTTTTGGCTTCCTGGGAATCCAAAGCCAAAGAAATCCACAAAGTCACTTGAAATGTCAGCTCTCTCTTTGGGGAAAAATGTCTATGATGCCAATTTTTTTTGCTGGAATTGCTTTTTTGATTATTCTTACTACTGGATTCTATTGTGTCTCTGAGAAACTTACCCAGGCTATGTCGTGGAAGCCTAACAATCTCATAGTCTTGCTTCTTCTACCCAGTAGCCTAAAAATCTCATCACCAGTGTACCTCCCAGAAGCAAAAACTTGGAATTGGAAGTAAAGAGGAAGAGAATTTTGTTCAAGTAAACATGGTCCCAAAACACTTCCCTTTAATTTCAATGCATACCGTGAAATTAACTTCCAAATAAGGCTTGACTTATGTATAAATATATCTAGACTAGCACTGGTGAAATATTTCACTTTTTTTTAATAGTTTCATATTGTACCTACAATCCCCTGGAAATTGATATTCTCAGCCAGGATATTACTTTGACAATAGACTCAACATTTAAAGCACAGGTACAAAATACAAAAATAATAACCCAGCTCTGAAATATTTGCCACATATATTATGAGATTTAAAAAAATAATAATGTAAATTATTCCTTAGAACAATCCAAGGAGAAGAGCTCATATCCCTAATTTAAAGATTGACAAAGTGAGAATCAAAGAGGTTAAGGGATTTTCACAAAATCACAGTTAATAAATGAATAGTCTTAACACAATCTTCAAAATGTATGATCTTTCCACTACCCACCTGCTTCATTTTCATTTAGCATGAAAGCAGAGTATTTCCCCAATTTTATCTAATTTAGCAGTTATTGAAATATAATCAATAAAGTATAATCAATAGGCTATACATAAACGTAAGACAAAATAATCCTAATGAATGAATTGCATTAGATGCTTTAGGAAATTAACTACTTCCACAGTGCTGTTCTTTTAAGTTACTTTTTAAATCAATACAACTATAGAAAAGATAAAGAATATCTTTATTAATTGGCATCCATCATATTAAAAAAATATAATAATAGAATATAAAATAGGCAATGCATATAATGAATGGTATTTGATAAGGAATCTGGATACTACATATTTATAAAATATTTAGTATACATATTATATTTCAGAATGAGGATTCACATAAAAAAAGTTTAGCAGAGTGATGGTAAAGGATGGGACAAAATCTTACTAAAAGAATGAAAATTTACAGAAAGCTTTCTATTTGCGTTAGATCTGAAAAGAACAGAATTTAGTCCGACTAGCTGAGGTATAGAATGTTAAAGTTCAGGGAACATATGGATCATGATAATACATCAAATGTTAAGGGATTTGGAAATGCAATGAAATTAAACATGGGCAGGTGGAATGAGGCCAGGTTATAGAATCACTGTGCAACACCAGAGTCTGTACAAGTGCATTAGCAAGAAGATGCCTAACCGTGTTTGTGTTAGCATGATTTTTCAGGGGCACTGTGAAGAATACAAGACTGGAAGTAGGAGAGGCTGTTGGTGCATAGTGGCAGTGTTATATTAGGGGCTTTGGGGAGTAATGTATAAAACACAGACTCTGTTAATACAGAGTTTACAATCCATTTGGGAAGGCAAGATATTAACATTCAGAAAATAGAGAATAATGGAAATTTTCATAGGACACCAAATTTGTGCATTCATTCATTTGCCAAAATATTTTGAACTTCAGATATGTGTCAGGTATTAACACGTAATCAGGCAGGTGTTAGGTTTAGCCCATATCTTAAGCCTGGAAATGTCCCTGTCCCCTGTTGAATTATAAACAAATTAGGAAAAAAGTGTATCGGAATTTTATGTAGTTTGGATTACATATATTTGTTTTTATGTCCATTACTAACATACTGTGTGTAATTATGTATCTTTGAGAGCAATTACTAAAACTCTGGGAGAAATTGGTTGTCCTAAAAATTATATTGAGTGTCATTTATTTTTTAATCATCCTGTTGTTCCTTAGAGGAGAGCAGCTAAAGGGTATCATCGAAGAACATTTATTTTCAAGTATTTCTATGGCATTAAAGAAAGTGAGCCTAGAATCTCAAGAAGTTGATATTGTCATACACAGAAAGTGTGTGTTTCAGTAGACTCCAGCAGTAATGCAGTGGAGAACAATTTGAATAGGACAATTGCTCAGATTTTAACATCAAACCAACTGAATTTAATATGTCTTTGCCAGTAGGATCTCTTAAATTCTCAATTTCCTTCGTGAAAAAATGTCAACAATTATTCATTTTTGCTGAATTACTGGATCTTGATCTACATGTCATATTGAATAATACATGGCACACATCCCATCTCTCCAGTTTTATCCCAATGGGCATACTTACACATTGACATTTTCTTTACATTCATCTAGACAAGAGAAGAGTTTGTTTGTTTGTTTGTTTGTTTTTTTGAGAGACAGAGCATGAGCAGGGGAGGGGCAGAGAGAGAGGGGAAACACAGAATCTGAAGCAGGCTCCAGGCTCTGAGCTGTCAGCACAGAGCCTGCCGTGGGGCTAGAACCCATGAACTGTGAGATCATAGCCTGAGCTGAGTGCTGAAGTTGGATGCTTAACTGACTGAGCCACCCAGGCCCCCCTAGGAGAAGGGATTTTTTAATAGCATTATCACTTGTCTCTCCACATATTCTCTACAATGATATAAAGACTGAGGTCAGATGAATCTAATTAGAATACAGCTCTAATGATACCAACACTCTTGCATAAAAACGTTCCTCAGAGTCTCACATAAAATCTGTACTTCTTAAAGTGCCTTTTATATCCCACCTGCTCCCCTCCCCACATTTTTTTCAACTTTATTTACAACCTTTTTTCTTTTAACAAAAATATTAGTTTGGGTTCACTAAACAGCAGATGCCAAGGCAGGGTTCGCTGTTCAAGAGGTTTGAAACAGCCTTGAAAGATTCAAGAGAGTGAAACAGATTTCAGACATTCGCGTTTGACCTAACTTCTGCGAAGGCTAAAGGGGAGGAAAGAGGATTGGGATTGGGTAGAAAGAGCGTCAGACTCCAACCCAGTTCCCAAAGCAGTTTGGCCAACTCCAGAGGGAATCCTAGAGGCAAATCTGCAGGGATCCCCTGTGCTGAAGGAGTGGGCCTGCATTAGCACCATCACCGTGCACGGTCACTGTCTGAGAGTGGTTGGTAAGAAGTGGGGCCTTGGTGCAAATTCCATGGCAGATACAGAAAAATAGTAGTCAATTATAGGCAGGCACATTTTTATGGTTGGCATAACCACTGATTAAAGTAAGTAGTCACTCTAGCTATTTGTAGCCTGATTCGTACTTCTGTGTTATGCTCAAGTGTTTTCCTTCACTTATAATGTCTTGCATCTGTGTTTGTGAAAATTACAGCCAAGCTGTAAACCACAGTTCTCTTGCCTCATCTTCTGTGATGTCTCCTCTAATCACCCAATTATAACCCACAGCCTCTATAACACTTTTCTGTGTTACCTCAATGTAATTTTTGCCTTAAAAGCCAACAATGCATAGCTACAAGGAAAGCTGGCATTTGGAAGAATAGCACTTCAAAATATATTGTGATTATTTATTTTTGTTTAGATGTATACAGTATTCCTATTTTATTTTATTTTTTTTATTTTTTTACACTTTATTTATTTTTGAGAGAGAGAGAGAGAGAGACAGAGACAGAGCACAAGTGGGGGAGGGGCAGAGAGAGAGGGAGACACAGAATCCAAAGCAGGCTCCAGGCTCTGAGCTGTCAGCACAGAGCCCAACGCAGGGCTTAAACCCACAAACCGTGAGATCATGACCTGAGCCAAAGTCAGTTGCTTAACCAACTGAGCCACTCAGGTGCCCCTACAATATTCCTATTTTAAACAATGACTAAGTATTACCCACAATCATCCTGAGGAAATATATATTTATTTAGTAAAATATTTGGAGAGGGTCTTTTTTTGTGGAAGGTTTTTGATCAATATTTTAAACTGCCTACAGGGAGCAAACATAAATGGAGCCCTCAGAAATGGAGACAATGTGGCACAGTGGAGTGTATTAAATCTTTAACTAGTCCCTTCAGAAGTCTCTCCCATATCCCTACAGTGATGCAATAGACTGAAATTTGATGAGAAGACTTAGGGTTTTGAGAAATTACTATCATGGTCTTAATCATGCCGAATACTTGCACAATGTTAAATATGTGCCATATGCTTTTCTAAGCGCATTTCTTTCAATCCTTGAAGCAACCCTGTGGGTTAGGCACCATAACTAGCTCCATTGTACAAATCAGAAGACTGAGGTACCAGAGGTTAAGTAACATTTCAAATCACATGGCAAGGATGTATTTTTTTTAAATACACAGAACGTGTTGATGGAATGGATGAAGGAGGGATCTTAGGGAAAGGATCCAATAAATACATCTTCATTTGAAAACATTTCCTGAGTCTTTCAAGTTTCTTTATATGAACTTTTACCACATCAACAGAAGACACTACCATCTCTTACATACACTGTTGGTATGGACTCATCAATTCTCATTTCTCCACACCACATCTAGCATGACAATTTTTGAGAAATAAATGCAATTGCGTCATTTCTCTGCTTTAAAATTTTCAAGTTTCACATTGCTCTTAGGATTAGAAAAAAAAAAAAAGAATTCTTGTTCATATATAAAGCCCCACACCGAGTGGTACTTTAACTCTTCGGGCTTACTGCATGCCATACTGCCTGTCCCTTAACTCTCAAGGTTTACTGCCACACTGCAAGAGGTTGCAGCTCCTCAGACATACTCTGCTTCTGCCTACCACCAAGGCCCTTATACCAATGTTCCTTCTGCCTGGAATTCCTCAACCCCCAAGGGAGTCCTAATATTTTTCCAGGTTTTAGCTTAGTCAACACTTTTTCACTTTGGAGAAAAAACATTCCTTTCATCCTGTGGACAGGTACTAAATTTTCACCTATCGGTGAACTTCATTGATGTATATTCCCTGCCCCTCTCCACCCCACTGTACACTTAATGGGGAAATGAACTGATAGAGGTTATACCGTAATTATTGGAAAACTGGATGGATGATGAATGAATCCAAGAAAGGGAAATTGCATAGTAGTAAAATTGGATGTTAGCTGACTATTAAACTTCAATGACAACCTTGATTCCATACACCTACACACGCACACACACCATGAATGATAGATGTTAGTGACTTGTGAGGTAAGCAGATTACTGGTTAGAAACCTTCTGCCTAATGGTTCTGTTACTAATATCATTTTCTACTGCAGTAGTCATTCTCAATCTTGACTGAGGAATCAGCTAAGGATTCAGTTAAAAGTTCTCACCCTAGAGGGATGCCTGGGTGGTTCAGTTAAGCATCCGACTTTGGCTCAGGTCATGATCTCATGGTTCATGGCTTCGAACCCCACATCAGGCTCTGTGCTGACAGCTCAGAGCCTGGAGACTGCTTCAGATCTGTGTCTCCCTCTCTCTCTGCCCCTTCCCTGCTTACGATCTCTCTTTCTCTCAAAATAAACATTTATTTCTCACCTAGAGAACTTTGAAGCATCTATGTGTTTAGACATCATCTCAGTCCAATTAGATCAGAATCTTTGTAATTCAGACATTAGCATTTTTTCAAAGGTTCCCAGGTGATTTCACTGGGTAGTCAAAATTGACAATGAAAATCACAATTAAGGAAAGAATGGGATACAATACACCAATACAAAGTGTGTTTATCCTCTGAAGATTAAGCAAAAGTAAAAATTTATCTTAAGCCAACATGATTTTGTAGGATTGCATAAAAAAATATCTCTGTGCAACACAGTACATTTTGCTCTGCCTATTATCAACATTTAAAAAAAAATATATATATATATATATATACACTGATTGGCTCAGTCGGTTAAGTGTCCAACTCTTGACTTATGTTCAGGTCATGATCCTAGGATTGTGGGACTAAGTCTTGAGTCCAGACCTGCTCAGAGCTTGGAGCCTGCTTGGGATTCTCTCTCTCTCTCTCTCTCTCTCTCTGTCTTTCTCTCTCTCCCTCTGTTCCTCCCCCACTAACATATGTGCTTTCTCTCTCTCTCAAAAATATATAAACTTTAAAATTATATATGTATTAGGGCACCTGGGTGGCGCAGTCGGTTACAGTTGGTTAAGCGTCCAACTTCGGCTCAGGTCATGATCTCACAGGTTCAAGCCCTGCTTTGGGCTCTGTGCTGACAGCTCAGAGCCTAGAGCCTGCTCTGGATAATGTGTCTCTGCCCCTCTCCCACTCGTACTCTCTCTGTTTCTCTCTATATATTAGTATTTTACATAATAATTATATAGAGAGCATATTAATATATTATATATTATAGGCATATATAGATACTCACAAAGCTATATTTATATATACATATACAAACATGCATATATACGCACACATATATACATATGTACATGCATATAAATTGAATATCATTGGGAAAATGTTATAACGTAATGTATATAAAATGTATATAATTTTACTTATATATTTTTCCATTCCCAATTATGTAAGTTATTTTTGTTTAATTCTTTGCACAGCACAACTGTGAGGTATTAATTTTATGAATCTTATTTATTGATTCATTGCTTCTAAAGTAAAACTATTTGATAACACTGGATTTAAATCACCCTAATCATTACTTATGAGTACTTACTAGGTGCTACTGTATCCTTGGTGGTTATTTTTGAAAACAGTTTAGGAAAGAAGATTAATAATAAATTCATGTCTATATTCCAGGCAATATACATATTGAAATCCCTAGTAATTTAAATGTATTTTGAGACTTCCAAAAGGTAATAATTAGCTATATTGTAGTAATTTATTTGACATAGTTATTAGGTCAAAAGAAACTTAAATGTATTGTTATTCATTTGAAAATAAGTGTTCTCGGGGTGCCAGGGTGGCTCAGTCATTTAAGCATCTGACTTCGGTTCACGTCATAACATCAGGGTTCTTGGGTTCGAGCCCTGCATCAGGCCAGCACAGAGCCTGCAGCTTGCTTCCAATTCTTTGTCTCCCTCTCTTCTGCCCCTCCCCCACTCAGGCTTGTCTCTTTCAAAACTAAACATTAAAAAAAATGTTCTGTACCTAAACAAAAGAAGATCTCATTTTTTGCAGGCTAATGCTTTTCAAATTATGTAATTAATGGCAAAAATGCAAACAATAGAGCAATATTAAGAACTGGCTTTGTGTTGTCACAATTTTTAATTAAAACATAATCTCTTTCATTTGGAAAATTTTAGAGCTTAGAATAAATTTAGCAATATTTTAAATGGATAATAATAACAAGGTTAGAGAAGAGCAATACTTTTTTTCAGGAAAAAAATTATCTGGTTGTATTGATATAGAAATAGTAAAATAAATATTTTGAGGTACATTATGTAAGTGGGAGTAAATTTTGCTTTAAGTGAAATATTTTGGGGAGTGACCTATCCAGATGGACGACGCCCCACTGATTACTTCCCATGTTCAAAGGCCTAAATTGCCGGTGCATACATTTATTCTCTGTAACCCATATAGAAAATGCTCAGCTTCAGTTTGTGCTACTTTATCTGAAACTTATGGAGGGTTTGCTTCTTTCATTGAACGGTCTTGAAGGAAAATTATACAAAAAATTCTAATAAATATTTTACAGAGGAAATCATAAGGGGGATAATATGTGCAAGACCAACAGTTTAAGATATATAAATAATTATGTGTTCTTAAAAACTACATTTTGGTAACATAAAACATCAAAAGACATTTTAAAATTCTTTATCAGAAGTAATCATGCAGTTACTAAGCTTGAGACATACAAAAATGTTTCCATTAAATTATTATTTTTTTAGTGCAGGTTTAATGTAGTTACTGAACAAAGCACAGAAAAATATTTTTACACTCTTAACCTTGCATTACTGCATCTGTAAGATATTTTTGGTAAACATAAGGAAAAAATTAAATGTATCATTCCAATTTTGAAATTATTCTGGTCCACTTACTAACTCTCCTTAATGAGACCCTTGTGCAAAGGAATCATCACAGCTGCAAAAGTTATGCAAATCACATCATAAGGCATTCAGAGTCCATAAATCTGTGGCATTTTATATATGTTACACTATAGGACTGAAACATGTACAAAAAGTCCAATAATCTCAAACAGTTAAAAAAGCAAGTCACAGATCAATGATTTTTGTAGGGTATCTATTTGACTAAGTAGTTATCAGATTGTATTAAAACTTGTAATGTGATGGTCCAGAACCTATTTTGAAAGTGAACAATAACCTCCCTCTTTCCAAATCCAATAGAAATTTGTACTTGGTCAGAAATATGCAAGTGTATGATTACTCCATCCCCCTAGAAATACTCTCCACTCTTAGTTTTCAGATACCAAAAGCTTCTGCTTTTCCTTCCACCTATCTGGCCATTTCTTCTCTGGCTCTTTTGTTCTCTTTTGTTATAATTGATTTTGAAGCCACTCAGGGCTAGATTTTGGTCTCTGTTACCTTCTCTCTTACTACTCTTTTCTTAACTGCCCTTATCTGATTCCATGCCTTCAAACTCCATGTCATTGCTGAGGAGTCCAAATTTATACATATAGCTCCAACATTAACTTGAACTCATGACAAGTATATTAAACAGCCTTTTTGAATGCTCCACTTAGATGTCTAATAGTTCCCTCAGACATGATATCTTCAACATGTAATTTTCAAACTTTTCAGTCAATTCGCCTATCGTTGAAACATATTCATATACCCCAGATCCAATCCATTAGCATGTTCTAGCAACAAACCTCCAGTATCAGAATAAAGCTCAAATATTTCCACTTTTCTCTATTTACTCTTTAGCCTACTAATGCAAGATGCTATCTTATCCTTTTTGGATAACTACAATTTCCTCCTAACCATCTCTCTACTGCCTCCTAAACTGACTCCAACCCATTTACTACAACAAAATCAAAATAAATATTATGGTGATAAAATCCCTCATTGATAAACACTTCAGTGATTTCCCTTTGCTCTTAGAATAAAATGTAAATTCATTAGATTCACGCTAATGATCTGGCCCTTTCTGATGGATATCTCCTTAAAAACTTCATTGATGTTTAACCTTCATCTCCATATATTTAGTCATTATGGAGACATGGGAATGATTGTACATGCTCTTGTAAAATTCCATAAGATATATTCATCTCCTTTGGAAATTGCCCCAAACTTAACATCTATTCATCCTTTCTGATCCCACTTACTTTGAGCTGCCCCAGAAAAGATCAACATACAAAGCTTATGTCCTTTGGTTTTGGCAGTCATTGCATCAGAACCCTGTCCTCCATATGCATATCTACTTACTAGTGTGTGTAAAATAGGATCCCTAAGTTGGAGATATGTATGACAGTAATTTGATATTCTAATCAGTTACCTTTTTCTTTATTAAATTATAATTGTATAATATGTGTGAAGGCCTTGCTTACTGTGAATCATGTACTTATTCCATTTTAGTTACATATTTATTGCCTAATAAATATGAGCTCAGCTCATCGAGGGCAGGGACTTTGTTGGCCTTGTTCACCTCTGTTCTTGGCACTGTGTCTTTGGTGATAAGAACAATTTCTAACACACAACAGACATTCAAATGAATGAGTGAATGAATGAGCAAACAAGGGGTTGTTTTATTTTCAGGTTCCTATTGAAAGAAAATTCTCCATGTGTCTCTCAAATTTCTGCATAACTTTGGAGCAAGGCACTGACCCCCCCCCCCAAAAGGATGTTAATATAATGGAAAGTCTTAGAAGAGAGGATAATTCCTCTCTCCAAAGTGAAAGGCAGGCATGCTTTAAAAGCATGAAGATAATGTCTCCTTCTGTAGTAATAAGCTCATGGCAAATCCATTTCCTTTCTTGTAATACAATCCACTGCATGTTCAAGTTCCAACTGAACTGCAAAAACATTCATTAGACAAATTTAACATGCAAGGGACTATTGTAACATGGAAGAAAGCCCAGAATTTTGGCTGGACTCAACCTCACCAAAACAAAGCCAGGAGCGTTTTTAAGAGCTCAGGCAGGTGTAAGGGATTATAGGAAAAGTGTATTTGCTAATTGGCCTTACCCAAAGGTAAGCTAAATTTTCTGTCTTCACAACAAGAAGTAGTTTTACAACGTGAAGCAAGGTGTCAACTGAAGATAGGCTCTCGATATCTTTCTTGATGATTACATTTCAAAGAAATAGTTCTCAGGTCCTTGAGAAAGAAGTCCTGAGTTGTAACACGAGTTGGAGGCATTTCAAAAGATTTCCATCTAGAAATCTTGTGCAGAGAGAAATCTTGTGCAGAGAGAAATAATGTGCAATTACATGTTTTCTAAAATAAGTGCTCTAAGGAAAATGAGGTCAAGGCCCTCAAAGCAAGAAGAATCCTTTCTAAATTTTGGTCAAGCTGAAGGCAAAGTTAAGGTCATGTTGGTCATCCTCTTTGGGTCACCCTATTGGAACCAGGGCTTGAAGAACAAGTGAAAGACAAACAAACAATAAAAGGTGATACTCTCTTACTGTTGTTATAAGTAATGAATTACCTTTCCCCTTTGACACACAACTCTCATGTCTTCTACCAATATACGCATATTTATGGCAGTCTAACTTGTCAGCTGGCAAGTAGGGTAAAATCACGGATTCTTCAGAGTCCTGACAATCAGGCTTTGAATTTTGAAGAAAAAATTCATCAGAATTGCTCTTTATATAATGAAATCATTTCAGCCAATATTAACATGATATATAAATATTTAGCAATTGCTAGAATTTAATAAAATTCATCTATGAAGAAAAGAATATACTGGAAAAGCAGTATATAGGAGTATCTGTCTATCATCTATCTATCATCTATCATCTATCTATCATCTATCTATTATCTATCTCTCCTTTCATCCATGACTCACTATTACTTTGTTTTGATTGCTTGTGTTTAGTGATTTCGGCTTGTGACATGAAATGCTTCACATTTTATAAGTTTTAGATAACTTTATTATGAAGTTACCAAAAAGCCAAAACACAGAAAACCCTACCCTGAATTTCAAATTGATAATATTGTGTTGCTTAATGTAGCATCATTTAAAGTAACAAACTACTTTAAACCGCAGTATAGAAATGTTTTTCAGAAGTAGAGGCACACTGTGTATCATCTCTGATTTTTAGAATTTGCTTTTTCATAGAGATATAAATAAGCAAATTAATTTTCTTCTATAAAGCACCTAGATCATACTTATTTTGGTTCTAATTGTTTTCACTTTAATAAAATGATACAATTAATAGTAAATAGTTTCTACCCCATTGCATTTGTGTAGCAGCTAGAGCCTATTTTGAATTGCATCACAATTTGTACTGTTAATCTGATTTTTTTAAATCTCACTGTGAAGCACATTCATTCAGTTTTCATTTCCCCCATGTTTTAGGTGTAACAGTTCTTGAAGGCCCTATTTATGCTGTGGGAGGCCATGATGGCTGGAGCTATCTGAATACAGTGGAGAGATGGGACCCCCAGAGTCAGCAATGGACATTTGTAGCCAGTATGTCCATTGCCCGAAGCACAGTTGGTGTAGCAGCTTTGAATGGCAAGTAAGTAGATTTTTCTTTTTTCATCTGGAAAATATTTTTAGTAAATATTCTTCTTAAAATAACTTTTAGTAAGCTAATCCAATAAAAATCTTTTTATAGATTTTACAATTGTCATGTTTTTTTTTCCTTTAATTTTGTCTTCATGGATAATTGAAAAATTAAGACTGCATATTTTTCTGGTTGTCTCTCCATATAAAACAGAAACCCAAACTCCTTCACATTAATTGCTGGTTAAAAGCAGTATGAAGTATAATTCATAAGAATTATTTCAACTAAAGATCTGGATATTTATATACTTCCTGGTAAAATTGTCTGAGAAGCTTTCAAAATGCTATTAAAAGTTTGGGGCTTCATATATATTCTTTGCATGATTATAGTAGTCTGTCCACTTTGTACTATTTCCAACCTATTGGCCTAAATCAGGAATTCTCAACCTCAATACTGTTGAAATTTGGGGCCAAATAATCCTTTACTGGAGCTGAGGCTCTGTCTTGTGCCCGAGTGTGCTTGGCAGAATTCTGGGTTTCTGTCCACTAGATGTCAGCTCCACCTTCATCCCAGTGTGACAACCAAAAAGTCTTCAGACATTGCCTGGTATCCTATGGGGTTGACAAAATAGGCTCCCTCTCACTCCCATGAGAACTCCTGCCCTAAACAAAGTTAATAACAACTCGGGCCTGGACAATGGCAAAAGCTTTCAATCTGGTTTCCCTACCTCTCTTTCTCCTACAGTCCATTTTCTAAATCAGCCAGAGCAATCCTTTTACAAATATGAAGCATATATCATTCCTCTTCAAGGCCTTCTCTTTGCAAAGAGTATACAGTGCCTATCTTCACCTAAAGGTACCCACTGGATCTTCTCCTGGTGTACTCTACTTTTTTTTTTTTTTTTCTCTTCACATCAGCCAAATTGCCCTTGTATCTGTGCCTCAAATATGGCAAGCTCTAACCTCTCAGTCCCTTTGAATTTGCTGTTTTGTTTGTCCAAGATGATGTTCCTACCAATCCTAATGTGTCCAGATCCTTCTTATTGTTCAGATGCCATCTCAAAATTTGTCCCCATGGAGGTCATTCCTATCTACCCTCTTAAAATAGACCACCCTGCACACTACCTCAAACAATTTGCTTACTGTTCTTGAAATTACATACATTATTGTTTTCCATCTCTTTTCACTAACATATGTTCAGTCAATGTTGAGATCTGTCTACATCATTCATTGTTGTGAATGGGCATAATCCACATTCAGTATGTCTATTGAGTAAATGTTAAATAAATTGCCTTATCCAATTGAGACACTTTCAATCACCTTTGACAACCTAATTTTTTTCTAAATATGTATATATTTAGAAAGTTATTATTATACCATGTTGTTAAAGAAGCTGATTTTGTCATCTAAATTGTAAATAAACATTTCCATGGAATTAAAGACTTGCAAATTCAAATTTTAATGGCTATGCAGTAGTCCACTGTCTGCAAGAAAAAAATAAAAAAAGTCCCGAAGTGTAAGTAACTGGTTAGTCTCTGATTAGTATCTAAAGTATCTAAATATATCTAAAATATTTACATTTAACATAATATATATCTAAAATATTTCCCAATTTTTGATATTATCAATAAAGCTGCATTGCACACTGTTAGATATAATCTTTTTGGGCAAATTACTGAGTATTTCCTTAGGAAGAATTTCTGCAACGTGGATTTCAGGGGAATTGGGACTGAGTTATTTTCAGGACTAAAATAAATATAATTTAAACCTTTCCTTCGTAAGATTTACCAAAAACTTTCTGAACAGCATTACATGAAAAATACCTTTTTCAGTGCATCCTGATCAACATTTTGTTGCCATTTGTTACCACCTAAAAGGAAATTGAAAAATATTTTGTTAAAATGTAAATTTTTATAGTTGCAAGATTAAAGTTGTGTGTATTCCTTATTCTATTTGACCAAGTATATTTCTATATTTCTACTTTCATGGAATATATAGCAATATTTTCCACTGGCATCAACATTGTGTCCATTTATTCTTTTAATTGTATATGTTTTGGCACACAAATTTCATGTTTGTGTATTTATATCAACCTATTTTTGTTTATTATTTCCTCTAGCTTAGGCTTTTTCAGGTTTCACTTAAGTTATTTTAGGCAGAAAATGACATTGTTAGTGTCATAGATTTGAAAATCCCTTGAGGATTTTGCCTGGAAACAAATATCACAGGTATTTACATTTGAAATCTTTTCATTTGAGAATATGGGCCCGCTTTCGTCTCTTAAAATCAACCTCTATACATTTTGGTGGTTTTTAATTTTGGCATGGCCTTCATATCTTATTTTGAGGTCTGTTCACATTTATTTATACTTTTGTGCATTTTTATTATATTTATTCATATATATTACTAATTATACATTTACAGTACACTAGAGAAAATAGTTTATATATATATCTATATATATATAGATATATATATAATAGCCATCTTACTAAATTCATGTTAGTTCTATTAGTCCTTTATTTTATAATAACTGATTTTTTAGGAAAATAAATATAGTAAACTAATAATGAAACTTTATCCCTTCTTTCTTAATATTTACATTTATTTCATTTTTACTGTATTGCTTTTACTTTTCAAATAATGCATAAATAGTAATGAGACCGGGTGTCCTTGTCTGTGTCCTCTAACTGGAAAGACTTTAAGGTTTCATAATCTGTGTATGATGTTAGTTGTTCTTTGAGATATATGTACTGCATGATGTTAAGGGCAAGTTATTGTCTGCAGTTTGTTTAGTGGATATTTTATCCTAAAAAAACAGCATTGGTTTCATGTTTCATTAAATTATTTCCAAGAATCTATTAAAAATGGTATCTTTTTTCTTTTTTGACCTATTCATGTGGTAGTTTATATAAATACTCTAACTGTAATGATCATTATATACATAAAATAAAACCAACTAATTGATGTTTCATTATTCCTTTGATATTTTGTTGCATTCCATATTCTAACTATGATTTTGCATCTATATGTGGTCCACATAGCTTTTGAAAAACCATTTCAGAACATTTTCCATTATGATATCTTAGATAATAATAATCACAACATGAATTGAGAGCTTTCTACAATTTATCTGCTATAACTTGCTATAAACATCAGAAGTTTCTTGAGCAAGAGAAAGAAATAGTGGTAGAAAGTATATGTACATGGTTATATATATCCCCTTTAAAATTTTTATTTTACTGGGGCGCCTGGGTGGCTCAGTTAGTTAAGCATCCGACTCCGGTTCAGGCCATGATCTCATGGTTCATGGGTTCAAGCCCCACATCAGGCTCTGTGCTGACAGCTCAGAGCCTGGAGCCTGCTTCAGATCCTGTGTCTCTCCATCTCTCGGCCCCTCCCCTGCTCATGCTCTGTGTCTCTGTCTCTTGACCCTCCCCTGCTCATGCTCTGTGTCTGTCTCTCAATAATACATAAACTTTAAAAAAAATTTTGAATTTTTATTTTACTGATATTTTAAAGTGGAATGCAGGCCTATTTTGTTTATAATTCTAGACTATTAATAATATTCCATTTTGTATTGTTTTAAAACTTCCTTTTGTATTGTTATTTTCCTCCTAATTTGATATTTTTATGTGCTAGCATATTTATTAATTTCATTTTGCCTTAGCTTTTGTCTGTTTCATTATTGTTCTTAATTTTTTTTTAAGTTTATTCATTTTTGATGGGGGGAGAGGGGCAGCGAGAGCACAGAGAGAGACGGCACAGAATCCGAAGCAGCCTTCAGGCTCCAAGCTCTCAGCAGAACTTGACGTGGGGCTTGAACCCACAAACCGTGAGATTATGACCTGAGCTGAAGTCAGACGCTTAACAGACTGAGCCACCCAAGTGCTCCTGTATTTATTTTTAATCAAACATGTACATATACAGAAGCTATGCGTGTTTTCTCCACTTGTTTTTTTATTCATCAATTTGTGCTTGACTTAGTTTTATTTATTGACTTGTTTTATGTCTTGAAATTCAGAATTTAATAAAAGATAGTATTAATAACTATCTTTGTAGTTTATTCTTTAATGTATAGAAATGTTATGTACTCAATCTCTTATAACTGGACATTTTAATAGTGTCCAGTTCTTGAATTAAGAACAGTGCTGGGGCGCCTGGGTGACTCGGTCAGTTAAGCACCGGACTTCAGCTCAGGTCATGATCACATGGTTCATGGGTTCGAGCCCCGAGTTGGGCTCTGTACTGACAGCTCAGAGCCTGGAGCCTGCTTCAGATTCTGTGTCTCCATCTCTCTCTGGCCCTCCCCCTCACTCTCTCTCTCTCTCTCAAAAATGAATAACCTTAAAAAATTGTTAAATACTTTGATAAGAACAGTGCTGCTGTGCATGTCTTTATGTACATCCTTTGTGAGCGTGGGTACACATTTTAGGTGGGTATAGACCTGGAACTGCAATTGTTAGGCCACGTGGCATTCTTGTGTTCAGCTTTAGTAGATACTGCTTTTGCAAGCTGATTTCCGAATTTATTTACACATTAAAAGTGTATTCAAATTCTGGGTCCTCGGGGGTACCTGGATGGCTCAGTCGGTTAAGCGTCCAGCTTCGACTCAGGTCATGATCTCACGGTTCAAGAGGTCGAGCCCAGCATTGGTCCCTCTGCTGTCAGTGTGGAGCCTGCTTCAGATCATCTGTCTGCCTCTCTCTCTGCACCTCCCCTGCTCTCTCTATGTCTCTTTCTCAAATATAAAAACATTAAAAAAAAATTCTGGATACCAAATACCTCACTGACTTGGTAATGTCATTCTTTTATCTTTTATGTTTTTTATACATTCTAGTGGATAGAGCTATCACATTCCACTAAAGATTAATGAGATTGAACATTTTTAAAATGTTTATTAGTCATTTGTCTATCTTCTTCTTGAAGTATATGTCTTGAAGTATATGGCTTTTAAATTGGCTATACATAGAATTCATCATTTTGGTCTTTTTTCTTGTCCTTGTAATTTTTGGTCAGCTAGGTTATGTAATATCTTAAGAAATTCTGTTTTCCTCTAATAACATACTTCATAACAAGTATCAGAGTGTGACAGTATTTAATCTTAGTTTTAATTCATGAAATTGTTACATTTTGAGTACTTTTGTCCCAAATTTAATCCAGATATTCTACGTAAGTATTTTAAATGACTTCATTTTCAAATAATCTTTCTCCTTTAAATCAAAATATTATAGCTCTCATTTGAGTACCTTTTTGTTTTCCTGAGTGTGATTTAATGACCTAAAAATTCTGTGATTTGATGACTGTCTATTAATGTCTAGTTGCTTTTTCTGTTTTACTCAGAGAGAAACATAATTACTAGAAAGTGACCTTTCATGGTTCAGACTCATAGCAGAAAATTGTTTCAGCATCACCCTCGACAGGCATTTATCTTTTTCTCATCTCTACTGACATGATTTTTTTTCTCCTTGTTTTGTTTTCACATATCACTAATGTGTCATTCTAACCTGACTGTTGCTTTTCTGAAGATTATTTTGAATAATTTTTCCAATTAGACTAATAAAAGCCAATTAACAGTCCTTTTAAGTTTAGATTCTTTATGATACCATTTGTTGAGGAAAAATAAATAATTGCTTCATGGCTTAAACTTAATGAGTATATTCTGATAAATTCAAGAGCAAAATTATATCAATTTCATGAAACATTTTGGTCAATCTTCCAATAAGACAGAGTAAGCTAAGTGGTAGATATGTCATCTGATGCCGGCAGAGTCAACATACTTGATAAATGAAGGAAACACAACGAAACAGTGAATAGACATTGCGATGTGGTCATTGGCCATATAAAACCTCAGAGTCCCCAAATAGTATCTGTTCTAGTGAGTCTTTTTGTTTTCTCTTTGCTCTCTGTTGATTCTCTCAAACTTTGTAGCTAAATGGTCTTTCTGGTTTGTTTCTCTTTATTTCCTGAGTTAGCTCAAGAAGCAGATACTGATACTGTCTGAGCACACCCATAAATAGGCTTGAATTTTTAATCAATGTATGCTACAGAGAATCTTCAAAACAAACAAGAAAAAAAATAGCTGGGTTCGCTTCATGATTCACTGTGGCAAAACTTATTCTGCTCATTCATTCAAAACTTCATACTAATAATACTCACGGGGCAGTTGCAATTTCTGTGCAGCCTGAAACTGACACAGTTTGAAGAATCTTACAAAGTAAATGTGTGTTGTTTTCTCCAGTGTGCACCAGTATCTAGCACAGTAACTTAAGCCTCAAGGACTGTCATTTGCAAGGCGCCTTCCAAGAGAGATACTATTTTTAGTTTTGTATTCAACTTTACTATTCTTTTTCATAAGCTAGGATCCCAAATTGCCTAAATTTTTGTATGGTAAATAATTTGTATTAAAATTGTATTGTCTTAGATTCATACATTAAAAAACAACTCCTTGTTTGCTGAGTTTCCCTGGGACTACTAAGAGGCTCAGGAAGTATGTAATTTATCTCCTGGAAAAAACTTTTTTTTTTTTTAAGCTGGGACTTAGTTAATTTAACAGATTTACAGAAAGTGGGGGAGCACTGTAACGAAAAGGAACAATTTGTGTCAAGCCCCTGAGTGTGACATGCAAACAAAAGGAGGACAAGTTAAGTTTGGCTGTGACATAATGAGAGAGAGTGGCCGCAAGGATTTGGAGAGAAAGGCAGACCCTGGGTCATACAGCAACTTAGCTAAGGTAAAGATGTTATAAAAGGTTAAGAAAGGGCAGTGACATGGCTGCATTTTATGAAGATCACTCTGGCTGAAGAATAATTTATAATTTTCCAAGGAAACTATAAAATTATCAGAGTCTCATCACACTAGTAGACTGGATATAGTGTATTCCTGTGGTCCAAAGGGATTATTGGATAAACCATGCCTCAGAACTAGAATGTAGAGCAAAGGAAGACAGTTCATTTGAGCTCCCTGTGGAGCATGGCTGCTTCCAGATCCCTCAGTCTGGCATACACTATCTGTTATGATTGACACCTCGCCTTCCTTCTAGTCTCCACTTCTACCGGCTGCCTTCCAGCGCCCTATGTCCCAGCCATACCGAATCACTCAGTTTGCTCGAACATGCTGACGTGGTACACACACTTTTGCCCTTTCACAGATTCACCTCTCTGCTTCAATTTCTTTTCCATTTTTTTTTCTTAACATCTCGTGACTCTGCACTCACCTCCCACTGTCCACCTAGTTTCTCTGCTCAAATTTTCACCTCATCTTTGGATACATTTGAAATCTCTCCAAAGTGACACAACTCTAGCCTAGCACAACTCTCGTTGGTTCTCTATGTGCATTAAATTCCATGTGGCAACATCAATACTAAAAGGATTCAGGTTATTGCATTTGAGGACAATAGTGTCAGGAAGTATTAAAAATGCATTAGATTTTCTTTTACCCAAATAAAACCTAAATGAGACCATTTATATTATTTTCCATCATCCAAAGCCTAGTTCAATCTGTACCTTTCCATAAACCACTTTTTTAACTTCACCCATTTAAATTTAATCATTCCTTATTTTGTGTCCCCAGGACACATGATTAATACTTTTTTCTGCCATTTGTCAAAATCTTATTTCAGGGGAACATAGGTGCCTTTTCTTTGACAAATTCTATAGATGAATCACCCTTTTTCAAGAACTGAAATCCAAGAACTTAATCCATTTAAAAAAATGTACAAACATGTACTGGCCATGGTGATATGTCAAAGAAAATAAATCAAATCTGCCCTCAGAGAGCTTACATTATGTTAAAGGGAAATAGGAAACATGAAAGGAAGGAAATGCAGAATTGTAATCAGTGGAGAGGAGTTGCTGGCAAGGAAATATGGAAGGATTAGGTAGTAGAGACCATTTCTACCAGGTGTTAGTGAATTCTACCAATTTTTGGAATGTGGTTAATTGACCCCAATTCCTGTGCATATTTACAAGTAGAGGTTTCTTGTAAAAAAATGGGCATGTTCTAATAATTAGAGTTAAGTGTTTAATATCAGACTTCTACATACAACCTTGCGTACCAGCCATGTTGCAATGCCAGCAAATCTAAACTAGATTTGCCACAGGCATCCACGTTTCATAGCAAGCAGGAACAAGAGCATTCACAGAACCTGTTGTAAGCTTACTGAAATTCTGCTCGCTGTACTGTAAGATACTCTAACAGGAACATCTCATGAGAGAGCTCCCTGAGGGCAGATACTAGAGTATTCTGACAGCAGCACTGACAAGACTTCTCTTGGGATCAGATTAAAGAGTTCTCTATCCATTGAGAAACAAAGGATCACACAGAGTTCTGGATCCAGGGAGTTGCTTCAAAGGTTTTACACTGTGGGGGGTGTGAAATTCTTATATTTTTATTATGCAAAGGAAGGGATGTCTGAACATAGTTTCTAGGTAACAATATGCTGTGAGTGAAAATTATATTTTGAATATCATAGGCTTAGTCAGTAAGACCTTCAAATATGGAAGCTGTGGTATTGGAAACACTTTCTGTAGCCATGAAACTGGTAACCAAAGGGTTAATGGGACTGCTGTAAGCTGCAGACTAATAAGAACAGCTGTGATGTGTTACTCAGATCTTTTTGTTTTGCCTTTGAATTTCCCTCACTCTCCTGCTTCAGGAGGGTGGAGGGGGTAGATTTGAGATTTGTCCTTCAGTCTCTTTGGCTGCCTCTGGAATAAATCCTTTCCTTGCTGCATATGCCATGTCTTAGTGATTGTCTTTGCTGCACATCTGGCAGAGGAACTTAAGTTTGTTTACAGATTTGGTGAGCCAGGCAGAAGCTCTTTGCCCTTGGTTTGTAGGTCCCCAGCTGCTAACAGGCGTTAGGTGATGAGTCCATGCAGCAGCTGGGACTCTTTGTCCTAGAGAACATCCCTGGGGCCCCACTCCTACTATGGCAAGGAAATGGTTTTTGATTTCAGTTTGGACAGACATCTCATGGTGAGTATTTTGTGTGCAACCACAGATGAGCTTAGTCTTCTCCAGTTTGGTTTGGTTGACATTCTTCCACCCATTCGGTTACCTCCAAATATGGAGTTGTGTTCTTTTGGCCTCTTTTTCTTGATTAAGAAAAGGATGACTAGGAAGCCATTTAGTTCAGTAGGTGACGTTCTTACTTTTAGGGAGGAACCAGTGCTCACAGAGTTACTCTGGACTTAATTTGGTTTGGTTATTGATGCAGCTTATAGTAAAAAACAACTTTGTTCTCATTGGAGAATGGGAAATGATAGTTTGACCCCTGCATGTGGCCCTTTGGGCTGTATTCTTTAAAACTTGGCAATCTTTTTTTTGTGCAATACTGCTTGGACACAATATTTGTTACATTCCAGATAAAAATGGCCAATTAATGGATCCATAAATTGTAATACCATCTTGCAATTAGATTTGTGTTGTAAAGAGGGATATTTGGAAATTAGTCCTTTAACATGTTTTTTGTTATCTTGTTTTTATATTTTATGTGTCTCCACATATGTTGTAAATGTGATATTTTCTGTACTTCTGATTGTATTGCTAAAATTAATTTGCAAAAGAGCTCTATTTAGTCAGTTTAAAGGTAAACACTTATAAAAATTGGGCATTCTAAGACTCAGAAATATAGAAACTAACCCAATTGTTTTGCAAGTTCACATGATCTGGGAAAATAATTCAGTTAAAGATAATTTAACGTTGTTTTAATTAAAAATGGACATGTCTTCAGAATGATCAGAATTATGTATGAAATTTTTATTCTTTCTGTGCTTATTGAATGTCAAATAAGTTCAACTTATCTCCATTGAAAAATTCATCAGAAAAGAAAAAAAAAAACAACTTGGACTTTGTCCAATGCCTCATGAAGTTTTATGGGTAATCTAAAAATAAAAATAGATATAAATAATTTTAATACATGTAATTAAGACTACTGGAAATAATAAGGGAAACAACTCTGTATGCAAGGGAAATGAGACTGGGTATTTAAAAAGGGAAAACTTAGGACAAACTCTGAATGTAAAAAAGACAGCTGTAGAAGGTTTATGAGAAGGGGATCTTTGGAAAGGAATTTTGTATGTGGTTCAGACTGACTAAGATTATGGAGATTAGTAGGTAAAGTAGTTTATTAGGGAAGAGAAGGAAGCATACGAAGCAAGATTAGGCAGAAGCTGAGCAGTGGTACAATATCAACAGAAGCCTTAACTAATTCTCTGAGGAGTTCCAAAAGTTGAATTACCCTTCATAACTATTCTAAATTTAGGCAAAAGGGCTGGGCTTTTATGACAGTCATAGGATGTGACCACCTGGACAGAGGGCATGCCCTTGGCAAGGCAGCTGTCTTCAGTCAAGGCGATCCCTGATGGCCTCTGAGAGCTGAGGACTCTTGGCAGCCTTCCTATAGCTGAGAGTCCTTCATTCCTGATAGAGATTCTAGTCAGCACATCACAGCATCTAGCGCAAGAACTCAGATCCATGCAGTGCCCTGGATGTCCTTGTCTCAATAAGTATATATCAACATGGGAGATGACAGGGAGGAATAAAGGAGGAACTGCATACATTTTTTTAAAAAAATTCATCTTGTTGGAATATAATGTATTTTTGACTAATTAGGCTTATTTCTTTGGTATGTCAAATTACACGGGAAGCATTGTCAAATAAGTGATGATAAATCTTCTTAAGTTGTATTATATGGTTGAATGTTATAACTATTCTAGAAATTAAACAAAATCCCTAAGGTTTTGATACATTCTGGTGTAAATGTCATCAAGTGTAATTCTAATTATTAAAGTGTTGTATGTCACAGAATTTTCTTGTCAATTTCACCATAATGACAAATACAAGTCTCTGATATCTTTAAGGTCATAAAACTCAACTAAGAATTTCTAGAAGTAATGGGAAAGCTGCATCCAAAGAGACTCTTCTTTCTCTAAAGTTTTCTCTTCCAGACTTATGGCTATCTATGACTTACAGAAATTTGATAAAATATTTCTTTGTAAACAAATATGAAACATTTATCTTTTTCTCCTTACAATCCTTCCAGAAATCAAAAATTCTCAGTGAGTATTCTTATATTTCCATGATAACATATTTATTTGCAGGAGTTCAGTAAGAATCTGGTCTCCTTGTGACAAGACACTGTTGGAAACACTCATTTGACTGAGGCTTTGGTTGGACAGTCGTGTTTGAGGGAGCCAATCATAGACTCAGATATAACCATGTAGTTTCAAAGAGCCAAGGTTGGCTTTGTGCAGCAATGAAGCCCCTTGGGAAAATCCTAAAACCTTGTTTATAAGATTCCCAGGAGTCATACCAGGGCAGTAAAGAAGTTACTTCCTGGTAGGTGCAGAAACTTCAGGATATTTGGGGGACTTATAGATGAGAGGAATTCATCCAGATCTGCAGGCATTGCAGGCAAAGCCTGATAGCAAGTATTCTCTTAGCCTTGAGAAACTTAAAAATTCAATCTGAAATTCCTTATGAAAATTTCCAGCAAAAGGCACCTGGGTGGCTCACTTGGTTAAGCATATGACTTTGGCTCAGGTCAGGATCTCACAGTTTGTGGGCTGGGCTCTGTGTTGCGCTCTGCACTGACAATTTAGAGCCTGCCTGGGATTCTCTCTCTCTCTCTCCCTCTCTCTCTCTCTCTCCCTCTCTCTCTGCCCCTTCCTTGCTTACATGCTCTCTCTCTCTCAAAAGAATAAATAAACAAGCAAAACTAAAGAAAAAATTCCAGAAAAGTAGATTTAAAAAAAAAGAAAAGAAAATAAACCTATATTGGCCAATCACTATTCTTGTTGTGCTTATGTAAATAATGAACCCAAGTTTGTTAAAATTGGACTTATTTTACAAATTAGTCTTAATTTGGCTATCTTTGGAAATGACGGTGAGTTTAGAGAGATATTCTGTTTCAGTAATATGCCTTTGTGGATGTTAGATTCTAGCTCTGATTAATTGTCTTTGAATATTTGTTGTTTGCCTAAAAAACTGGACGAGATCCTGAATTATTCTGTTTTCTCAAATATCTGGCAAGACTCTCCCAACAAAAGTTTCCATTTTTTCCCCATTCTCTTGACTTGGAATCACCAAGAACTAAAACCACTATTTCTTTCTGAAGCCCTGAAAACTGAAACTAGACAACTTGAGGTAAACTTCAGAGAAAAATTGCCACACAGTCCATGTTTAGATGATCTTAATGGCTGTTCCTATCTAGGCCACTCAGAAAGATCACCAGAGACACACAGATAATTCAATAGGTTTATTCTGGCCATCCCAATTTGATGCATCTGCCATTGGGAAATCCAGACACTGAGATGTTTATGGACAGACAGTTTCATGGATCAAAGACGAGGAAGAGCTGGATGCAGTGGTAACCCATCAGTTATTGTCCACTGTTGAGGGCACCAGAAATTATACTGTACAAGAAGCCAAGGGCACAGTTGGGAAGATTAAGCTGCCAGGTTGGCAGTCCATACAAAAACACCAAAGACTCTATAATGGCTTTAGTACTAGACATAGACGTAACTAAATAAAAACCCCAATATTCCTTGGAGACCTCAAAAGAGCTAAGGAATGGGGATTTGGACACCATGCTGGCATTAAAAACAGGTGGAAATATATTGAATCCTTATCCCAGAACACTGTATGGAAGAAATGATTAACCATATTCCCCAAAGCATCCAATAAAGGCGAAATACTATTCTTCAGTGGATCCGGAAGTGTATTGTTGGTCCCAGTCTTCAGAGAACTATGGAAAAATGAGACACTGTAATAAAAACAATCCTAAGGCTGGGCTCTTCGGTCCCAGTCTTCAGAGAAATATGGAAAAATGTGACACTGTAATAAAAACAATCCTAAGGCTGGGCTCTTCGGTCCCAGTCTTCAGAGAACTATGGAAAAATGTGACACTGTAATAAAAACAATCCTAAGGCTGGGCTCTTCCCATTCTAAAAGGTGTACAACTTTGGGGTGCCTGGGTGGCTCAGTCGGTTAAGTGTCCAACTTCGGCTCAGGTTATGATCTCACGGTCTGTGGGTTTGAGCCCCAAGTCAGGCCCTGTGCTGACAGCTCAGAGCCTGGAGCCTGCTTTGGATTCTGTGTTGCCCTCTCTCTCTGCTCCACCCCTGTTCATGCTCTCTCTCTGTCTCAAAAATAAACATTAAAAGGTATACAACTTAGAGGCACCGGACCTGGAGAAGACTGGTAAGTAGACTTTACCATGATGCCAGAAACAATAGGTAATTTTCAATATTTACTAGTATTTGTAGACCCTTTTACAAGCTGGATTGAAGCCTTCCCATGACCTTCAGAAAAGGCCCCAGAAGTTGTCAAAACAGTTGCAAGCAAAATCATTCTTAGGTTTGGATTGCCACTAACAATTCGGAGCAACAATGGACCAGCATTTGTGGTAAAGGTCACATAAGCAGTGTTCAATGCCTTGATCATTGAATGGAAATTACACATTTCCTGGACTCCACCCAACTGAAAAAAAAAAAGAAAAAAAAAAAAAAAAGAACTTTGGCAAAGATATGCCAAGAAACCAACTTAACATGGGGGAAAAAACCCTTAGGTGAGAGTGGCCCCTAGAAGTAGGCAGGGATTAAGCCCCTGTGAAATGTGAAGACTCTTCCTACATTCTTCCATGATTTAGAAGTCCCTGATGGGGCTTACATTAGGAAATTGGATATTATCAGGTACATTCAACACAGCAGGTTGATGTACCCCACCGTTATACCCTACACCTCCCAAATTCTGGAGACGTGCTGTTATTAAAGACGTAGGGGGCGCCTGGGTGGCTCAGTCATTTGGGCGTCCGACTTCGGCTCAGGTCATGATCTCTCGGTCCGTGAGTTCGAGCCCCGCATCGGGCTCTGGGCTGACAGCTCAGAGCCTGGAGCCTGTTTCCGATTCTGTGTCTCCCTCTCTCTCTGACCCTCCCCTGCTCATGCTCTGTCTCTCTCTGTCTCAAAAATAAATAAAACGTTAAAAAAATAAAAAAAAAATTTAAAGACGTAGAAAACTGAGCACCTAGAGTAACAGCTCCAACCTTGTTGGACAGGATCTTATGAAGTGCTTTTTACCACCCATTTTCAGTGAAACTTAAGGGAATTAAGCCATGATTCATCATACATGCATGACAAGAATCCACAGGTTCCCTACACACAGTCAGTAAGGAGAACTTTGAAATAGCCTGCTTGGTCTAGCAAGTCTCTGATGGACCTAAAACTGCTATTTAGGAGAACTGGTTTGAAGATATCAGTCAATAAGTACAACAAGCTACTTGTTTACAACAAATCTCCCCTAAGGTCCTAGATAAAACAGAGTGATAACCAAAGTACAAAAACTTTGGTAATGCAAAATGTTGGGTTTCAACCTGGAACTAAATGCTCCATTCCTCTAATCCCAATCTTCCCCCATTCCAGCAGAAAGTAAATAGAGAGGTCATCATCCCAATTCCCTCAAGAATGAGCAATGATCAAAGACAGTGGGGATGGAAACTAGTAACCAAAAAGTTAACAGGGCTACTCTCAGCTGCAATTTTTTTCATTTTTTCCCCCAAGTTTATTTATTTACTTTGTAGGCAGAGGGTAGAGAGGGAGAGAATCCCAAGCAGGCTCCATATTGTCAGCGCAAAGATTGACATTTGGCTTGATCCCACAAACCATGAGATCATGACCTGAGCCAAAATCAAAAGTCGTACACTTACCTGACTGAGCCACCCAGGTGTCCCTCAGTGGCAAAGTTTCACCAGCTATTTTCCATTTGACTTTAGATTTCCCCTACTCTACTCTTTCAGAAGGGCAGTTTTGAGGCTTGCCCTTCTGTCTCATTTGGGTGCCTCTGGAATATACCCTCCCTTTGTTGCATACTCCATATTTCAGTGATGGTCTTTGCTACTCATCAGGCAGATGAACTCAGGTTTGGTTACAGTCATCCCAAAGTATGCACTACTGATAAAGTATGACTATTAAAAATTATAATAATATACTCTATATTGTAAAGTATGAACTATTAACAATGTATAAAGTTAATTAAATAACTTTACCCTGGATACAGTTTATACAATGTTAATTTTCTTGGAAAAAGACAAAATGAGATCAGGAAAGACTTTCTAGCATAAGTGATGAATCACTGTTATCTACTCCCAAAGCCAAGAGCACACTGTATACACTGTATGTTAGCTAACTTGACAATAAATTACATAAAATAAAATAAATAAGCAAAAAATAAAATAAAAGATGGATTATTTACTTTTATTTATTTTGAGTATTTTTGATGTACATTGTTACAGTAGTTTCTGGCATATAAGATAATGATTTAACTTCTCTATATCTCATGTTATGCTCACATAGTTATGTTATAACTACCATCTGTCACCTTCCTTATAGCACTATTATAATATCATTGACTATATTCTCTATTTTGTGCCTTTTATTCCCATGACTTGTTCCATGACTGGAAGCCTGTGTCTCCCCTTTGCCTTCACCAGTTTTGTCCACTCCCACCCCTTTCCCTGTAACAACCTTCAGTTTGTTCTCTGTAGTTATTTACTTTTTAAATGTATTTATTTTTTTTATTTTAGAGAGAGAGAGAGAGGGAGAGGGGCAGAGGGAGAGAGAAACTATATATATATATATATATATATATATAAATAAAATATATATAATATATAAATAAATATAAATATATATTTATATAAATATGAAATATATAAAAAATATATTTTTTAACTTTTAACATTTATTTTTGAGAGACAGAGACATAATGCAAGTGGGGGAGGGGCAGAGAGAGAGGGAGACACAGAATCTGAAGAAGGCTCCAGGCTCCATGTTGTCAGCAGAGCCCAATGTGGGGCTCCAACCCATGCACCACGAGATCACGACCTGAGCCAAAGTCGAATGCTTAACCTATTAAGCCACACAGGTGCCCCAGAAATAAAATCTTAAGCAGGCACCATGCTCATCATGGAACTTGACAAGGGGCTCAATCCCAAGACCCTGGGATCATGATCTAAACCAAAATTAAGATTCAAATGCTCCACCGGCTGAGCCACCCAAACGCCTCTATTCTCTGTATTTATAGGTCTGACTCTTCTTTTTGCTTGTTTATTAACATGTGGAATCTAAAGAAACAAAACAGAAGATAGATTCTTAAAGGGGGAGGGTGCACTCCTATTTTTTTCTTTGTCCTGATGTTTGAACTGTGGTTGTGATAGCAGGGGCTACCTCAGGCAATCAGCACAAGAGAGTTTGCAGAGAGCTCTACAATGGGATTTTAGCATTACTGTACATTTCCCAAGTAAGAAGTGCTGGCAATTGTTTTTCCACACTGTCTTGCAAGGATATTTGTAAATCAAACAGCTATGGAAGATAGAACCACTGTCTTTCTTTGGAGCAGAGAGCAGATTCATTCCTTGGCCAGAATAATAAAGATAATCGCTCCTTTCACAGCAAAGCTTGGCAGGTTTGTTGGCAGCTTTCTTTAATGAATTAGCATGTCCTAAACTTAATGTTCCTCAGATGTGAGAAAGGCCAAGCCCCGCTGCATGTGCAGTATTTACTTGAGTCTCTTATCTACCCATTGCCACTTGGCAGGGGACAAGACCCAACGTAAACATGAAGCTCATGTTGCTTATTGTGCTGTGAATAGTAGCATTTTTTTCCTCTGACCTAGGAGTCTTGTGTCTTCTTCCAGCATCTATGAAGCTAAGATAGGCTAATTTGTTAGATTTCAAGTAGTGAAACAATTTCAGATTACTCACAGTTCTTGACAAAAGGTCATACTCTACAGATGATATGCTTTCAAGTGGGAAACAGCCTGGGTCTCAACACGTTTTAACCCATATCCAAATACAGGATTTGTTTCCTGAAACTGCTATATTTTATTTACTACAATTTTAAATATGTGGCACTTGCTCAGATGGGCACCTGGAAATTAGGTCTTTAAACACTGAGACCTGGTAGCTAGACTTGAGGTTAAACTCATCGGTGTGCTGAATAAACACATAAGTTAGGGAAAGTAGTGTGGGAAGACTCAGATTCTTGCCATTCTCTGCAAAATTCAGAAAAGTTTACTCACATCAGGGATATTTTTGATCTCCTGCCAATTTTTGACATGCAAGGGATATATCGGTCAATAGTCACAGCAAACTGAACTAGGAACCTGATGATGCCTAAGAATGTTATTTCTCTGTGCTTTTCTCATTGCATACGAGTGGAATCCCAGTGCAGCAGCATGCCACACAAGCCCTTTATTCTCACCAGCTGCACTTCTTCCTCCCCTCCTTCCCAACTACCCCTTCCGTCAGTGTGACATACCTGCCACTCTTTATTTATCACCTGCTGTGACCTTTCATGCCTCTTGTCTTTATGCATAATGCTTTCCCTGCATGTAGTGCTTTCCCCCCTATTTCTTCATCGTACAAATTTCTACTCATCTTTCAACTCTAAGTTAAAATGTCACGTGTCCTTTCTCTCTGTGAAACTGTCAGCTGCCACTTCCTATCATGTCAGTGCATTTACTTCTAGCATCAGATTCTTCTCTGCTCTTCAGATTCTCAGCATCTAATTTGTCATTGGAGTGAAACAAAGCAGGGAATCAACCTAAGTTATGACTAAATAGCTTGTGAGGGCAGATCTGAGAAGATAATTGTCCATGTAGTTATGTGTATACATTATAGCCTTTTTTCTAACTGCTTGAGAGTATACCGTTTCTATCTCTTGGTTATTTTTATAACTTTAACAATACTTACAGTAATAGTTATTATTGTTACTTATTTTTCCATTTAATTCTTAGTCACTTAGCAAATTTGTGTTTCAAAATAAGTGGATTAGAGATGTTGTTTGATAGCATATATTTGTAAAGTACATAATTTTCAAAATCTTTCAAGTATTAAAATACATCATTAGTTTTAACTAGGAATTCATAAAGCAGTCCAAAATGACACTATTATCTTTTACACAAATGACAGTTTCCTCATTTCTTTTTCAAAGTTCATTTTTGAGGAAAAATTCAGTGCATTTACTCTTATCAAGTAATTTTGCCTTTGTATTAATCAATATATTATACTGAAATTATAGTAATTTCATTGTTCACCTGTGGACTATATAATACCATAAAATCTATATAGAAAAACATTATGAGTGACATGTACCAAATGAAAGAAACCATGATAACATAGCCTAGGCTGCAGTAGGTAATTTATAAAATAATAGCTACTATACATCAAACATTTATGTTACAAAAGGGACTGTCAAATATTATGTCATTTTCATTAAGGCATTACATACATTTCTTTTTTGTGTAATCCCTGTGTTACTGGATTTTATTAAGGGAGGGTTCACACAGAAGAAAGAGACTGAATAAATAGTGTTTGAAATATACATAATTACATTAAAGAAGTCATTGATGTTGTAACTTGTGCACTTTGCAGGACTATTTAATTTCCAAATAAAAGGCTATACTCCCAAGCTCAATATTTGAATTCTGTAATGTAAGCAATATGCTTAATTGTAATTAGTTTCTATATACATTTAACTATATATTTGTAGGTTAGTATTTTAAATAATTACAGAAAAAGAAAATATGTGATACATTCTTGCACATAAATACTGTATTAGCAATGCTGGGTTCAGCTAAATCAATACTATAATTTGTCAGTGTAATGTGTGTAAATAAAAGAGTAGCTTGAAGTCAACAATTCCTTTAAAACAATAGAAAAAATGGGGGATACTTTTCTTATATATAAATTCTGTACCAGGGATTGTGCAAGATGCCTTGTATGGAGATACTCAATAAGTAAAATTTCTGCAAAATTTTAAATTTTAAATAATATCTAAATTTTAATAATTTAAATGACAAATATTTAAATTTTAATAATTTTAATTTTAAATTTTAATAATATCTCATGATTAGAGCATACTTCTTTTGAGTTAGATGTTCATAGAAATAAATGAAGTTCAGATTTCATAAAGTATTTAGAATGAGAAAAACTTCTTAGTGAATATTTCACTTCTGGGTGTTTCTGCCAGTTAAATTGTCCAACACTTGTCCTTTAAAATTTCAACACACTGAAGACTGAGACCTAGCAGACAACCATGAGTAATCAAGCAAAGAGGCCTACAGCCATAAAGGGCACACTTGGGCATTCAGTTACATTTTATCATGCTCAACATTAAGAGAAACATAAAATAGCTTTTTAAAAAATATGTATCTAGGATATGAAATCAGTTTAAACATCATTTTCTAGAGTTACTAAAGAATATTAGAGCATGCATTTGCAAATCTAAGACCTGAATGATTTTATATACTAGACAATAGTGTCTTCCTGCACATTTACTTAAACTTTTAATACTGTATTTTTCAGTTTCTATTTCCCATTATATTAATTATAATGTCCCCTGGCTAAAGCAAAAATTCCATAACATCTAATCTTATTAAAACACATTTGAGGGTGGCTGAGCCTGGGTGGCTCAGTTGGTTAAACGTCTGACTTTGGCTCAGGTCATGATTTCCTGGTTCACTGTTCAAGTCCCACATTGGGCTCTCTGCTGTCAGCACAGAGCCCGCTTCAGATCCTCTGTCTGCCTCTCTCTTGCATGCATGTGAGCAAAAATAAGTAAACATTAAAAAAAAAAAAACATTTGGGACTCATATGGTGATAGAAAATATATTTTTAAAGATCTTCTCCTTTTTTCTATTTTGTCATTCAGACCATAAGATTAAATCTTGTTTTTTTCATTGTGTTTTTAGGTTATATTCAGTTGGAGGTCGTGATGGAAGTTCCTGTTTGAGTTCAATGGAATACTATGATCCTCATACAAATAAGTGGAACATGTGTGCTCCAATGTGTAAGAGGAGAGGAGGTGTTGGAGTGGCCACGTGCGATGGTTTTCTCTATGCAGTAGGAGGTCATGACGCTCCTGCTTCAAATCACTGTTCCAGGTTACTAGATTATGTAGAAAGGTAAGATCTAAGGTCACAGTTACAGTGAGAGAAATAATGTGAATTACAGTGATGCCTAATTTAAGTGATTGTAAAAACTGCATAACTTAAGGAAGGGTAAATTCTACTTTCTAAATCTCTTTCTGTTTGTCTCTTTATCCAACCCTCCCCCCATACACACGTATACACACTTTCATTATTTTTTTTAATTCCAGCATAGTTAACTTACAGTGTTCTATTAGTTACATGTGTACAATATAGTGATTCAACGATTCTATATATTACTGAGTGCTCATTGAGATAAGTGTACTTTTCATCCCCATCACCTATTTCACCCATCTCCCACCCACCTCCACTCTGGTAACCATCTATTTGTTCTCTATAGTTAAGAGTCTGTTTTGTTTTGCTTTGTTTTGTTTTGTTTTGTTTGATTCTTGTTTTAATTTTTCCTTTTTTTTTTCTTGAATTCCACACGTGAGTGAAATCATATGGCATTTGTCCTCTAACTGGCTTATTTAGCTTGGCATTATACTCTATAGCCCCATCCATGTTGCTGCAAATGGCAACATTTCATTCTTTTTATGGATGAATAATATTCCATTGTGTATGTATACCATATCTTCTTTATTCTTTCATCTATTGATGGACACCTGGGCTGCTTCCATAATTTGGCTGTGGTAAATAATGCTGCAGTAACATAGGTATGCATACATATATCCTTCTGATTTAGTATTTTTGTATTCTTTGGGTAAATACCCACTAGTGTGATTACTGGATCATACAGTAGTTCTATTTTTCTCCACATCCTCACTGACACTTGTTTCTTGTGTTTGATTTTAGCCAGGCTGGAAGGTGTGAGGTAATATCTCATTGTGGTTTTGATTTGCATTTCCCTGAGGATGAGTGATATTGAGCATATTTTCATGTCTATTGGCCATCTGTAGGTCTTCTTTGAAAAAGTGTCATGTCCTCTGCCTATTTTTTAATTGGATTTTTTTTAGTGTTGAGTTTTATAAGTTCTGTAGATATTTTGGATACTAATCCTTTATCAGATATGTCATTTGCAAATATCTTCTCCCTTTCCATAGGTTGCCTTTTAGTTTTGTTGATTGTTTCCTTCACTGTGAGCATGCTGTTGTTATTGTTGTTTGCTTTGTTTTGTTTTGTTTGATGAAGTCCCAGTAGTTATTTTTGCTTTTGTTTCCCTTGCCGCAGAAGAAACTAGAAATTAGTTGCTAGGGCCAGTGTCAAAGAGGTTACTGCCTGTGATCTCTTCTAGGATTTTTATGGTTTCCTGTCTTACATTTAGATCTTTAAACTATTTTCAATTTATTTTTGTGTATGGTGTCAGAAGGTGGTCCGGTTCACTTTTTTTTGCATGTAGCTGTCCAATTTTCTCAATACCATTTGTTGAATAGACTTTCCATTTCACAATGTATATTCTTGCTTCTTTTGTTGAAGTTTATTTGACCATATAATTGTGGGTTTCTTTTTGGACTTACTTTCATTCTTTCTTGTTTTATTTTTGTCCTTCCTATCTTCTTCCTTTCCTCTTTCCTCACTTCTTTCCTTTCTTTCTTCAACTTTTATTTAAAGCCCTGTAATTTTTTCCACAATAATTTAAAGTAATATTTTAAAAGATCCTTTAAAACAGATTTAAGTAATCTACTAAATCTATGAATATTTGTTAATTCTTTTTTAAAAGTTAGGTATTTAATTGTTCATCCTATATTGTTCTACTACTCCCTTCCAACTCTCAAAGGTGCATTACGGACTTTCTTTTGTGTCATACCTTTATTAATGGAAGACAGACTTATTAGAACTCTATCTTCTGTAATCCTGGTCCTCTTTTAACTATTCCTAAAAATGGCCAAGTGTACAAAGTTCTGGAGTAGAAATATAGGTTCTCTTTTAATTCTCCCTAAAAATGGTCAAGTGCACAAAGGTCTGGAGTAGAAAGGAACCCTGTCTTCAGGCTTGGGTCCAACAATCCAAACACTCCCTGGCATGTTTATATCTAAGTTCTCTTTAAGGGCTGTATATCACTTGGGACTATTATACTGTGTACAGTGATAGAGAGTTAGTGAAACCTAAGATGATATTTCTTATTATGTAAGAATACATGCTGATATATGAGAATTGGGAATACTGAAGTCAACTGTTATATCAACTGAGATAGGATAAGTAATTCTGTAATGAATAAATTTGAAACTCTCAGTGACTTAATACTGTATTTTTTTTTTCTTACTAGTGCTGCATGTCCCTGACAGATCCATGATATCATTGCTCTGCTACTCAGAATAGCAGATAAGCTAAGTATAAGCACTGCTAGTGTTGGAAGGGAAACGCGTACACTGTTCACTGGCTCTTAGAGTCCACATGCCAGTAATATAATTCTCTTTTTTCCATACTTTGACAAACCAGTCACATGGCCACAGAAAAATTAATGAGGGTGGGAGAACTTCCACCTGGTAGAAGAACAAGAGATAATTGGTAGATTGCACTGATGGCAATAACAATTGTCCTCGTGATATTTAGAAATCACATCCATTATACTCATGCTTGCAGGTGGTATAGTCAGTGGCAGAAAGATGCTCTCTCTTTTATAATGTATTTATCTAAAGATATGTGATGTTTTTGTTGAGAATAAGGCCATTGCAAGAGATAGCTTTTAGTAAACTGTGCTCAAACTTAAGCCACTTCTTGAATAAAATGTAGAAACATGTTTAATGACATTTCTAGTGTGTGAAATTTCTAGTGTGTGAAATACATAAATGTAGATTTATGGCTATCTACACATAGAGGAAAGCAATAAGTTCAACACAGTTTCACTTCACCATTCTCTTGTCCAATGAAATTAGGAACAACAGGTGTTACAGTGCGGACAGTGGTGAAAGGACAAATAAATGTACACCTTTATGTACACAAACATAGTCATTTATTTAAAACATACTCCTAATAGACTGACAGCTCATTCACATTTTTCTCTGCTAAATTCTTGGGAAAAATAGCAAAAAGAAAAAAAAGATTAACATGATGTGGCTCCTATTTTTACTATATATCTTACATAAATGTTACTAATGAAATGATATTTCATTATTCTCTTCTAACTTTACTGTGTAATGTATTGAAATGTTGTGAATAGAGGCATAAATAATCCAGTCTACAAATATATTTATGATGCAAAATTAAATTTAAATAAGTGTAGCTATTTTAAGTTAGAGGAGTACAATGGGTATGAGCAGTTTAAGTAATGCAGAAGCACACAGCATTATCATGATTCTTATCCCAGCTCATATTATGTGTCAGATTAATAACATTTTTGTAGTTTCTATCACATATATTCTATAGTGATGATTTCACATGTAAATCATCAATAAATCAAGATACATAATAGTACTCTGTAGGATTATTTTACACATATAATGTAAAGACTGTTTTTTAGTATATAATCTTAGGAAAACAAACCATTAGGAATAACAAGTAGTAGTGTACAATGTTATGTATCATAGATTGACGGATAGAACAAATTTTACTATATGACAAGGATTTCTTATGGAAACATAAAGATATTACATAATAGTGGTGTTAAAGTAGTTATATAAGACATCAAAAGTTGTAAAGAGTCAGGCTGTCTTAAACACAAAGAACACTGGCATCTCAAATCAGAGCAAGAAAGAAGGCAAGGACTCAACAAGAACAGACAGTTTAGAATAGTTCATGGAACAGTGAAAACCAATTTCACAGCCAACTCTTACTCTGGTAAGAGCATCCTAGTGGACAAAATTGATGTCCAAAAGATGTAGTGAGTTCTAGCAGAATTGCCCAGAAGGTGCAATCCATAAGACAAAGAGCATGAATCTATTTTTTTATTCAACAAATATTGTTTTGCATGTATTTTCACTGGACTAAATACAGCTTGAAACTTACTTGAAAAAAAAGAGACAAATAAATAATTAGAACTTGAAGATCACCAATAAAACAGGAAACCAGGAAATGAATCAAAAAATATGCTCAAAGACATTGGTTCTGCTGGCTAATAATAGATCGGGACCACCTTCACCCTCAAATCTGCATCCCAGCCATAAGGCCTGCAAGAGAGAGAGATCAAGATAAGAGCCTCTTAAATCTGCCTTTGTAATGTTCACTCTGCCTTCTTCCAATTTTTTCTCCATATAGTAGTAGCCAGAGAGATTTTTTCATAATTCAAATTTGACCTGAAAGCACAAGGGAGTTTTCTTGTGTACCCACTATCGATAATATGATGAAAAAGAATTTTAAATCAATTTTTTAACATAGCTAGATCCATGTGCTGGTGACAATCAAGATTAGCCTGTTCACCCTTATAATCCTCCCCTTGGTACAATTCTTGGTACAAAGTGAGTCCTCACCAAGCCTATAGTGAATCAGGTAGATGCTAAGAAAAACAGGCCTCAAATTTCTCACAAGGGAAAACATCTGGAGATATACTGTAAATAGGAAGGTATATAGATTAATAGATAGAAAGATAGGGATGCACGGATGTATGGATGGAAGAATGGAAAGATGCATGGATGTGTGGATGGACTGATGGAAAGACATAAATTTTTGTTTATTTTTCTATTTGCATATGAATGCCCATTTCCACCATTATAGACTGAGTATCAATGATTTACATCCATATATTTTAGGCATTTGTTTTATTGACAAAATTTTTGATAGGGACTAAAATATTAAGCAACTTTTCATATATTTATTGAAAGTTATATCTTTATATCTAATCCAAACACTATTAACAAATAAGCATCTAATAAATTTTTATACATCACTTACAATAAATATAAAATGTCTGTTCAAAATTTACCAAATTCTAGTCTAGTCATATCAGAAAAAGTCACCTAGGGGGGCCTGGGTGGCTCAGTCGGTTGAGCGTACGACTTCAGCTCAGGTCATGATCTCATGGTCTGTGAGTTCAAACCCCACATCGGGCTCTGCGCTGACAGCTCAGAGCCTGGAGCCTGCTTCGGATTCTGTGTCTCATTCTCTCTCTGCCCCTCCCCTGCTTGTGCTCTTTCTCTGTCTCTCAAAAATAAATGTAAAAAAATTTAAAAAAAAAAGAAAAGAAAATGTCACCTAAAATAAGAATACCTAATTTATTTCTGTCCAGATATGGCTCAATATTTTTATCATCTTTAGATCTTTGATAAAGAATGAAATAATGAAAGTTAAGATTTGCTGTCAGACATATAGGGATAAATACATTATTAATTTAACATTTTTAATGTTATTATACACAATAATATATAAGGTAAGAATAGAATTTTGTATTCTTTCATTTCTCTTCTTATTTCAACTTTTTGGTTTGGACATAATCTAAGAATTGTAGCAGTTCTAAACAGTGAAAACAGACGATCAAGGAGAGACTTTTTATTTGAATCATAAGCACTTATCCTAGGCCATATAGCATTTTAATATACTAACTCATACTTTGACTTATGTAAGATTCTAAATTTTCTCAATTTCTACCTGAACTGTTTAAAGTTAAAATGTTTGATTGGGGTTTTGAACTACTTAGTAAGAGATTTTCTTCTTCTTCCTAAGATCTTACTGTTAACATTAGCCAAAGGAGTGTAGCATAAAAAGACTAACTAGTGTGCTGTTAATGTTATTTTTCTATTATTGTGCACACATAATCTTTGCTATTTCTTTGATAAAAAAATTATGTTCAAATTTCTTGTAGACATATATGCAAAAGATGGAAATTCTGATAGCCTAGATACGTGGGGGCCCTGCTTTACAAGTGGATGTAACAACTATTAGCTAACACCACAGCTACACTAATTTTGATATGTGAGTAGATATTTGTAGATATGTGATATGTGATTAGATCAATGGCTTATGAGGCAAGTGTTATCTTTTAATTGGTCAGCTAAGGACAAGGAATAACAGAATAATCTGTTGTCCTTGGATGTACTACCTGGAATGCTAGCATCATGGTACTCCATCTACATGCTTTAAAGGAAGGAAAAGAACAATTATGGGGAAAGGTACGTGTCCATGAATAGATGAAACCTCATGTCCAAACAGATGGAAGGATATCAACCCTGGTGTCAAGCTACCAAATCCATTTTCATGTTGAGAGAAGCTATTTAATACACAACCTGGACTTACACTGCTAATTAGACTTTTCTGTTATATTAGTAGATTAAGTGATTATATAATCAATTTCTCCTTAGTTCTGAACTGTTAAAAGGTATGCATGTATGTATGTATGCATGTATTCATTCATTCATTCATTCATTCATTTTGAGAGAACTACTGCAAGTGAACTCCACCCAGCTCAAGTGGGAAAGGGGCAGAGGGAAAGGTAGAGAGAGAATCCCAAGCAGGCTCCAGGCCCAGCCCAGAGCCTGATGTGGGGCTCAATCTAATGACCATGAGATCATGACCTGAACCGAAATCAAGAGTCTTTCACTTAACCAACTGAGCTACCTAGGTGCCCCAAGGTATTTATTTTTAAAAGTGAATTTTAATCAACATTCAGATCTCCTGGGTATACTCCATGTTCTATTGATTGACAATAATTTAAATAATTTTTGAAGCCCCTCTGAGGAAACTACATCTAAGGAGTCAAAGAGCTGTGTGGCTTATCCTTGCTTCCCCTTGTTCTGTCATCAATTCACTTCTCTTCTCCTCAAGCTTAAAAAGAGGATGTAATAAATATGATCTAGGTCAAAATAGGATTTTTCATGTGCCTTCATAGGCAGTTAAATTAAATTTAAATAAAATTTTTTAAACATTTTTTTTATAAATACACAGGGAATGCTGTAAAGGGGAGAAGAAATCTAGTTACCCCGTCTTCTTTCCCAGTGTTTCTGTTCCCATTATATATTTAAGAGAAGTAACAAGGATGATTGGGAGAATATCAATAACTACTTTTTAATTTTTTTTCAACGTTTATTTATTTTTGGGACAGAGAGAGACAGAGCATGAACGGGGGAGGGGCAGAGAGAGAGAGAGACACAGAATCGGAAACAGGCTCCAGGCTCTGAGCCATCAGCCCAGAGCCTGACGCGGGGCTCGAACTCACGGACCGCGAGATCGTGACCTGGCTGAAGTCGGACGCTTAACCAACTGCGCCACCCAGGCACCCCAATAACTACTTTTTAAACGCCTATCTTAAAGATTAAGCACATAATCAATATGAGAGTTGGAAACACACAAACAATATTGGGAATCATTTTTTCCCCTAACATTGTGCTGACTTTTCTCCCTCTGTCTTGTTATTGAAATGGATACTCAACTCAAAACCATCTTATGTCACATGTGACCATAAGTTAGACTGTTGCAATGAAATAAAAACAGGGAATGTATCCTTAGAGAATGTGTGGAAGATCCTGTGTTGAGGAATTTATACTTATCAGAGAATAATTTGTAAATTGAGACTGGATTTGAACTAAGAAATCCTGTCTTGGATAGTTGCAGCCTGATATTTAAACCACTCTGATGTTTTTAGTTAGTTAGTTAGTTTATCTTGAGGGGAAGAGAGAGAGAGAGAGAGAGAAAGAGAAAGAACATGTGGGAGAAGGGCAGTGTCAAGGATAAAGAGAATCCCAACCAGGCTCTGCACTGTCAGCACAGAGACTGACACCAGGCTCAAGCCCATGAACTGTGACATGACCTGAGCAAAAACAAAGGGTCAGATGCTTAACTGACTGAGCTACCCAAGAGCCCCATGAAGTTTTCATTTTTTTAATTTAGAAGTAGTGTTTGTTGTGATAGAAAATCATGAGGAAAAAATCATAAAAGAAAGCAATTTTGTCAGTAACTCATTAAAATTCATTTATGTAAATTGATGTCTATATTTGATTCTTTTTCAATATATTGAGACATATTTACTAGCAAAGGTTAAATTAAAGAAAAAAGCCAGTCTATTTCTTTGTTCCTTTCTCCAATTGTACATTTAGGTTCTATATGTCAGGAGTAGAGCATATAATGAATGCTTAAATATCCTGTCTGAATAAATCAATGGATGGATTAATGTACATTGTCTGATGGACTATGGCTTCTGATCTTAAATTCTACCAACACTATGGTTGTTTTTTTTGACACTGGTTTAGACCAATACTCAAAATAGTTATTTTGTTTATTTTTATAAATATTAGGTATAGATGTTACTAACCATACGTATGTCATATGGTTAATACAAATTTACAAATATTTTTAATATTTTATTTAAATGAAGATACTTTATATTTTTAAGGTAGATATATACTTCTTCATGAAATTGTTTGCTATTGTTTTAGTTATTTCTAGCAAATAATTCTACAATCTTAGTGACTTAAAATACTTTTATAATGGTTTCTTTTATGATTAAAATCTTTCATGATTATGTGTTGACTGGGTTCAGTTGGGCTACTCTTCTACTCTGCATGATATTAGCTGATGCTACAATCGTGTGGGGCTCAACAAGGCTTTAATATTTGCAATCATTCTCTGGCCGAGCTGGCAGTTAGGGCTGCCTCTCACCTGGTATCTCAGTTGATGCTTTAGCCAGAGCACTGTGGTTCTCCTTTAGCTGGATACTTTACCATATGGTAGCAGGGGTTCCAAGACACGGGAATCCAAAAGAACGGGCTCAGAGAGGGCAGACATCCAATACAATGAATCATCAGGCCTCTATATGCATCACACCTATTAAAGCCACACTGGCCAATGCTGGTCACAGCAAGGAAGGAGTGGAATACTCAAATGTATGACACTAAGAGTATGGTTCTTTAGGCACCAGCAAAGTGACAACCAGCACAAATATGCTTGTATGTTAAAAGTAATTTCCCATATTGAAATCACATTTTATATGTAAATATATGAAGTCATATATATGTATATATAATACATAATATATAATATATAATAATATATAATATATTTTACCCTCATTTTATAGCTTTACTTGTTATCAGTTAACTCTTTGTTTAGTAAATCACTTGGCAAATAACATAAAATTCTCATGTCTTTCTATTCATTTCTTTGGGGGAAGTTACTGAGGTCATGTAATCTGACTCCTTTCTCTGCCTTTAGGGGAGCCAATCCTGTAGGTGTGGACTGTAGTCACCAGCCTTTGTCTGGAGGCACTGCCGTTGTGGGCTCCTTGGTAGGTGGAAGCAGGAGCACCAAGAGCCACAAGGGTTTATAAATCACAATAAAGAATTAATTTCTAGGGCCTCTGTGCCTAGGCCCATGGAAGTAGACAAGCCATGAAAATCTGTGGTGGTGTAAAACCTGAGTCCAGGCAGCAAGTTATTAGGAAAATGATTGATTTCCTTATATGTATGTTGTATTAAACCAACTATTTTATATGAGAATTCCTAGAATTAAATTGTTTCAGGGTAGATAAGTTTTGAAGTAGAAACAGTTTCCCTCCATATTCTAGTTTATTACATACAACATTTTGAAAAAAAACTAAATAATTTTGGTGCTATCGTGATTACCTTTATAGGTCATATTTTTAGTTACACATGAAATAGTTATCAAAATTTACTGTGTTCTGGGTCATAAAGTAAACCTCAACAAATTTCAAAAGTTTGAAATCTCATAGGGCATGTTCTCTGATCAACAGGGAATTAAACTAAATTAAACTAGGGAATTAATCAGCTGTTTGTTTTTTGTTTTTGTTTTTGAGTAAGTTCAATGCTTACTGAGGGGCTTGAACCCACCACCCCAAGATCAAGAGTTGCATACTCTATAGACCAAGCCAGCCAGGTGCCCCATGTTCAACTGTTTGCAGTTAGGAGATACTTTGAAATGATATGTGACTCAAACTGGAAAATAATTTGAACTTAATGATAATGAAAATATATATCAAATGTTGTGGGATGTAGCTAAATAAATTCCTTTTTAAAAATTATATTCCTTTCACTACAGATTTTTCCAAATGCTTCACGCTAGACTTGGTATTTCTATAAAAAATACAAATTCACACTATCATTAAAAGAGGTCTTGGGGCACCTGGGTAGCTTAGTCAGTTGAGCATCTGACTCTTGATTTCGACTCAGGTCATGATCTCACGATTCGTGAGTTCAAAACCCATGCCCAGCTCTGGGCTGACAGTGCAGGGCCTGCTTAACATTCTCCCTCTCTCTGCCCCACCCTTGCTCACATTCTCTCTGTCTCTCTCAAAACTAAATAAACTTAAAAAAAAAAAAAAGAGGGGCCTCCCAATTTTCCCAAGCTCTCCTCAAGATCTTATTAGAAATGTACATCATTAAACTCTGTTGATACCACACAATAAAATCATTTAAGGAACCATGCAATTTAGGCAAGACTGTTTTAATTACTGAAAAAGTTCACATAAAGAGAATACCACATGTATCATAAATTGGCAAGAGACGAATCTACTCCTGTGACATGTAACATGGGGTACTAAGTTCTAGCATTTCCAAAGAAATTCTTGAAAAGAAATTTATTGACTTAAGTGCATGTACTTAGCAAGTTAAAAGAGCTGAAAAGCAAAATTTAAGCTTCAATCTCAAGTTATAAAAATTGGACTAAAACAACTACCAAAACAGAAGTGAAATAGTGATTGAAATATATTAACAAAATATAAAGCAAACATGAAATTGAGAGGATTAAAAATAAACCTAGGTTATTTCTCTAAAAATATTTGCAATAAAATTTAAAAGCTAGTTGCTAGATTGTGAAGGAAAAGGAGAAAAAAATTACCTATATCAGAAATGAGTAGGGACCTCTGGGTCCCTAGGTCATGGTTTTGGCTCTTGGTTTTGGCTCAGCTCATGATCTCAAGTTCATGAAATCAAGCCCCATATTGGGCTCCATGGAGCCCCCTTGGGATTCTCTCTCCCTTTCTGTCTGCACCTTTCCCCCCATCTCAAAATGAATAAGTAAATTTTAAAAATAAAAGAAATGAATGAGTCACTATTATGAGACTCTAAAAAGAGACTATTTGAATATTTATGCCATTATTTGAAATTTTAGTTGAAATGAATTAAATGAATTAAATGAAATTATATGAATTAAATGAATTAAATGAAATTTATAGAAAAGTAAAATCTTTTATACACTATGTAGGAAATAAAAAAACAAGAGAAACAAATTAAAAAAAGATGGTTAAACTCATGAGCATAGATGCAAACATCCAAAAGAAATGTTAACAAATCAAACCTAGATGTGAATAAAAATGATAACGTCTCAACCAATTTGCATTTATTCCAGAAATACAAGTTTGGTTTAGCATTGAACAACTAATCAATGTAAATCAATAAGTCATAAATAAACATCTGAATAAATGCAAAAATGATAAAATTCAATGCCTACCATAATAAAAACTCTCACCAAACTTGGAAGAGAAATTAATAGAAAAGTAGTCAAATATTGAAATATGTTGTTTTGTGATTTTCATTAGGGAAAAAATGAATGTTAATACCACTTTTTTCAACATTTTATTAGAGTATCCAGTAATAAAGCAATAATGGAAAGAAAATTAATCATTAGAAAGGAATGAATAAAACTGCCATTATTCAAGGTTACATGATAAATATCTAATGATAATCTAGCCACAGTCTAATTAGAAACTATTTGATTTAAAAAGTGGGTTAATAAGTTTGCTATATACTCAGTCAATATATGAAATTAATTACATTTCTACCTGCAAACTATAATAACAAAATTAATGTATAAAAAGTTGCCATTAGGTGTACCTGGCTGGCTCAGTCAGTAGAGCATGTGACTCTTAATCTTAGGGTTGTAAGTTCGAACTTCATGTTGAGTGTAGAAATTACTTAAAAATAAAATCTTTAAATAAATAAATAAATAATTGCCATTAAAAAGTTTAAAAAATGCCTAGCTATGAATCTTACAATAGATATGCAGTACCTCTAAACGGAAAATAAAATATTGAGAAAAGTTTCAAAAAACTTAAATAAATGGAGGGAAATGCCACATTCATGGAACAGAAGAATTGTCCTCTAAAATGTTTTATGGATTCATTGCAATCCTTATTTAAATTGTAACTGTTGGGGCAACTGGGTGGCTCGGTCAGTTGAGCATCCTACTTCGACTCAGGTTATGATCTTACTGTTCCCAAGTTCCAGCCCCACATTGGGCTCTGTGCTGACAGCTCAGAGCCTGGAGCCTGTTTTGGATTCTGTGTCTCCCTCTCTGTCTCTGCCCCTCCCCAACTTGTGCGGGCGTGTGCACTCTCTCTCTCTCTCTCTCTCTCAAAAATAAATAAACATTAAAAAAAATTAAAAAATTGTAAATGTTTGTCGAGTGTAATTGTGGATGTAATGTTGAAAAGTTAATCCTATAATTTAAATAAAAATGAAAAGGACCCCAAATCTCAAGAAAACTTTGAAGTACTACATGTTACAACTAATAAAGTTACTTTAAGATATTGTGGTAATGGCCTAGTACAAATGAGTAGACAAGTGAAACAGATTTGTGTTCAGAAATAGAATCAAACATATGAGGAATCTTGACTTACGGCAAAGGCAAAAGAGCACATCTCATGTGGAAAAAAAAATCAGTTTTAGCTCCATCTCATATCATACCAAAAATCAATTCAGGATGCATTTTAAATGTAAATAAGAAACAAAGCTTTTATAATATAACAGAGGGGGTAATCTTTACAGTTTTAGGGAAGTGAAAGATTACTTAAACTGAATCTGGAAAGAGTCATTCATAAAGACAAATATTCCTGTTAAAATACCTTTCATCAGGGCGCCTGGCTGGCTCAGTTAACAGAACATGCGACTCTTGATCTTGAGGTCATGAGTTTGAGGTTCATGTTGCATGTAAAGATTACTCAAAAAGAAAAAAAATTTAAAAAGGTCCTTCCTCGAAAGATAGCATGAAGACTAAAAATTTACCCCAGAGAGTGGGAAAAATATTTGCAACGCATTTAACCAACAAAGGCTTTGTTTCCAAAAATTAAATTCTAGAAATGATTTTTCAAAGAACTTAAAAACATTAGAAAAAGTCGGCAGAAGATTGGGAGAAGAGCTCTTGAAAAAATGACTATTGGGGGGTGCCTGGGTGGCGCAGTCGGTTAAGCGTCCGACTTCAGTCAGGTCACGATCTCGCGGTCCGTGAGTTCGAGCCCTGCGTCGGGCTCTGGGCTGATGGCTCAGAGCCTGGAGCCTGTTTCCGATTCTGTGTCTCCCTCTCTCTCTGCCCCTCCCCCGTTCATGCTCTGTCTCTCTCTGTCCCCAAAATAAATAAACGTTGAAAAAAAAATTTAAAAAAAAAATGACTATTGGGAAAAATGCTTGGAGTCATCAGAGAAATGCAAATTAAAGTCACAATGTCATACCAGGACCTACTAGACAGGCTAAAGTGAAATTAGCTAATACCACATGCTGGAGAAGATGGAGAGCAACTGAAAGTCTCATGACACTCATGGTGGGACTGTAAATTGCCCAGACTCTATAATACCAATTGGCAGTATCTACCACATTTCAAAATATACCTCCTCTTTGACCCACAAATTCTATTCCTAAATACCCATTAAATATGCATATGTATGAAAATATCTGAGCAAGGATGTTTATAGGAACATTTTTACAGTTGTTCTGAAGTTTTTAAAAATTAATTTTATTAAAATTAATTTATTTTCCATTCCTGTCATGAAAATTTCTGAAGTCAAGGTACATCTGTTTTGAAAATCTCATAAGGCCTGGTAGATACTCGTTTCCTTTACAGGAAAAATGAAATTATTTATTTTTGACCAGCATTATTGTCACGCTTGATTGCCTAATTTAAATAATTTATGAAAATTCAACTATAGATCGTATAATTCATTTCCTAGAAATCTAAAAGCTCTTTCAGAGAAGTTTACTTTTGTAGCATGGATCTCATCTTTTCTTATTTCTCTTTTTACTTATTTGCTTTGTTTTGTTTTACAGGCGAACAAACCTGGCTACAGATCTCTTCTATGTCATTTAATTTGCTTTGTAGCTGAATATTGCCTATACAAGTTTAGGAAAATGAGTATTTTTAATTTTATTGGTTACTGAGGTAATGCTTTTATACTTAAAAAGTTTCCCTTTAATATTTTAAGATCAATTTTTATCCTTAAATAATGTAAAAAAAGGGGGGGGGCTTAAAAAGCTAATGGTACCTCAAAAGCTTCAATGGAGATTTTCAATGAGACACTAAGTTTTGTTCTGTGACTCTCATATGCCTTCAGCAAGTTTTCATTTTATAGCCAATTTTAGCCCCTACATGCTGGCACTTCTCTTTCCTGAGGGCTATAAAGTTTAATAGAGTCCCTGATACAGAGCTCACACCGTGACAACAAAGGCCAAGGTGAGATGTAGGAAAGGCTGACAGCCTAAATACAAAAAGACAGTCAACCCCCTCCCACTCCACCTTTTTCTCTTTCAAAAAAATGAACAGGCAACCAGAAAAAAAAATTGGGGGAACTTAGTGAAAACTAAGTGAACCCCACCCCCAACAATGACAGAGTTCACTGTTAATAATTGTTTGGGAAATGGTTATATATCTGTGGATCCTCTCCTAAGGTAAAAATGTCCGCGTATTTCACTTTAGGGGGTTACAATTTTGTATATCCCTGGGCTGAAAGGTGAATCTATTGAGTTCTGAATATAGAAAAATTAGAGTCCTTAATGTAAAAAACAAAATAACCACTAGTAGGTAACCTTGTATTTGTGTATTTACTTTCTAAATATCTAGGAGAGAGTGTGTGTATGGGTAGGAAGGGGTTGGATTATTTTTGTTTGGGTTAGATTTCATTTTGAATTGCAATATATAAAGTTAAATTTTCATCATTGCCAGATATGAATCAAAAGTTTGTTATTACAAAAAAATATGTTACATAGCACTGAAGACAGGTATATCCAATCAAAGGTCTGGATTTCTAGAATGCATTAAATTTGTAAAGTTCCCTTTAGGAATTTTGTAAAATTATATACACATTTTATACACACACACACACACACACACACACACATATGTATATATGTATATATATGCCAGTCATGTATATTTCTAAATATAGACATCTATTTCTAAATATAGAATGTTATTTCTAAATGTGTACTAAATATAGGGCATACTGGCATTTTCTTATTTTCCCCTGGAATGTGAGTATTTGAGAATTGTTCAATATTTGAGTTTCACTTAAAATTTCATAAGTTTTCAGAAATTATTATTTCTTCACACACTAGTGTTGGCTATTTTCTCAGTTCTTCTGCCTTTTTGCCAAGTGACAAAGTCTGCTTTGCAGACAATAGTTGAAAAAAATTCTATACAGCTGAATAGCAATTAAATGAGGGATAAAATATGACTTCAGAAAAAGCTATTTAGGTGAAGTGATTGTGACAGAAGCCAGCCTGGATTTTACTGAAGAATGAATAAAGTGTAAAGAACGTTCACTTTTCACTGAAATTAAAGTGCATTATACATTCTTACTTCTAAGGTTATTTTTACTACAGATCTTTCCTGACAAACAAAAAACTAAACAATACAATAAACTTCCCTATACTCATTACCCAGCTTCAACAACTATCACCAATGTGTCATTCCTGTTTCAGCCTTTCCCCTTCACTCTTTTTTAAGTATTTCAAAGAAATTCTCAAACATATCATTTTAGCTCAAAACATTTCTAAATTCATCTTGAAACAAACAACCAAAATTGAACAGGACTTTTTTTTTTAAACATAACAACAATGCTATTATCAGTACTAATAAAAACTTAAATGATTCCTTATTAAAATCTAATTCCCAGGCTATATTAAAAATTTCAACATACCTCATCTTTTAATAGTTGGTCTATTTGAATGGGGATCCAAATAAGGTACACTCGTTTTTTCTCATGTTGAAGTCAAATTTATTTAGAATAGCTACTTCTTCCTAATTATTTATTATAACTGGGGCTTTTGTTTGTTTTGCTACTGAGTTTTTGGAAAATTCAGTCAACTAACCTATAAAATGTTCCACTTTCTGGATTCTACTATTTTCATTCCTTGAGATGTCTTCTCTTCCTTTACCTCCTCCTTCTCCTGCTCTTCTTCCTCCTCCTCTTCTTTTTTGTCCTTATTTTTATTTTCTTTTTAATTTTTTAATGTTTATTTATTTTTGAGAGAGAGAGAGAGAGAGACAGAGCATGAACGGGGGAGGAGCAGCGAGAGAGGGTGACACAGAATCTGGAGCAGGCTCCAGACTCTGAGTTGTCAGCACAGAGCCCGACGGGGGGGGGGGGGGGGGGAAGGAGGGCTTGAACTAAAGAACCATGAGATTATGACCTGAGTGGAAGTCAGATGCTTAACCGACTGAGCCACCCAGCTGTTCCAATTTTGTCCTTATTTAAAAAAAATCTTTTATATTTCAAAATGTTCATAAGATTTTGATGGCATAGATTAAGTGTTTATGTGTGTCTATCGGTGCCTGTGTTTGTGATGTTTTGAGTTTATTGACTACAGCATGTAAAATTACATTTTTATTTGCTAGATAGCATATGGTTCATGGTGGTCCTGGTTTAGGAGGCATTCAACCAGTCTCTCATTTCACGTAAATTATCTTGGCTGTCACAACCTTTCCAACCATGGCATGTAAATGCATGTAGCATCTTGGATAACATGAATACAGAGAAATATAAATTTCAGATCTTTGGGGTATTCTCAGCCTTTTCTTTTGTAACAACCTTCTTTGTTTTCAATAAACTATAGTAGGTTTTTGTTTTGTTTTGTTTTGTTTTGCTTTGCTTGTTTGTGTTTGTTTCTTTGTTTTAGGAGTCTGTGGGTTGAAAGTTTCAATTGGTGAAACACAAGATTTGAGTAGAAGAACAAACTAAAAATATGTTTGCTGTGTCTGTTAAGAAAAACAAAAAAACAAAAAACTTTGACCCTGTCTTCTTTTATATTTACTCTGCTTGGCTTGTACTAGCTTTTTCATTTCCGTATCTGACCTTGCAGGTGCAGGTTAAAGGCAAAGAAGTGGTTTAATCCTTCTTAGCTGAAGTAAAGTCCATTCACCAAAGTATTCTTCAGGCTTCTGCCACTCAAAATACGAAATATTCATATATAATGTATGGAAATCAGAATTTCTGGAAATTAAATTATTTTTGGTTTAAATTCAGTAATGATAACTAGGGCCCCCTGCTTCAGTGTCTTGATTTACCAATCTCTCCCTTACAGTGAATCCCAAATAAAGCCACTAAAGCACAGTTCTGTTCATGTTGTAATTATTTTCCCCAAGTTTTATTACTGGAACACAGAATGCTTTCCTACCCATCACACAATGCATAAGCTGATCAAAAACTACCCTTTCAGGCACTCTGCTCCTTGTTACCTCCCTGAACTTAGCCACTCTGCAACCCTGCTTTCCTCAAAGCTGGCCATACATTTTCATTAGCACTTCAGATTTTTTTTTTTGCATAAACTTCTCCTTTTCTTTCTAGAAAAGTTAGGTTACACTTTCAGACCTGATTTAAAGGAGACTTCAACTGTGGGGGAATTCCATAATTCTCCCAGATTTTTAACCATTATTTCTGTATCATTACCATAGCATTTTGCTTATGTTTGTTTGACAGAACCTCATTCTACAGTGGAAAATAGTGGCTTACATATCCGACTCCCTTGGAGAGAAATCATGATGCAAATTTTTCTGCTAAGTGACTGTGCATCCAACTAAGAGTCTATGTATATTTTTTAAACAAATTAAAGTTTAGAAAGCCAGACATTGTGGATATTAACTCTTGAACATCTGCTCAAATGATTGAGTTTTTAGAAAAAACACAGTTTTGATTTTCATGGTGTGCTTTTGAAAGAGTATTTTCCACATACTCAAAGTTGAATGTGGTTAGGATATGCCTATGTCCTATTTTCCTTACATTTTAGATATGATCCCAAAACAGACACATGGACCATGGTGGCTCCTTTGAGTATGCCCAGAGATGCTGTTGGAGTCTGTCTCCTTGGTGACAGGTTATATGCCGTTGGTGGCTATGATGGGCAGACATACCTCAACACTATGGAATCCTATGATCCACAAACAAATGAGTGGACACAGGTAAGAGTGTTGCCAGCATAATATTTCAAATACAAGAATTTACTTCATTTACTTCGTTCTAAATTTCCTTGAACCCCAAGTGATTGATTTAGCCCATTTTCATGTTCATTTTGTAAAAAGTTCACTAAATCACATGTTTTTGTGTACTTTTCTCTTATGTATTTTGTAATTAATAAAATTCATATTAAAATGTGATATTCATGCTTCAATGGGATTTCCACTTTATTATAAGTAATAACAAGGAACAGTAACTGAATTTTAATTAGCTGAAACAAAAAAAAATCAAAGTGGAATATATTGGTTCACAAAATCCTAACTTTAGCATATTTGGTTTTAGAGGTAGCTGGAATAAGAAGATGGAAAGCTACAGAAATCAACTTCCTGCCTCCCATTTTTGCTTTACTCCCTTTATTAGGCCCACTGTTACCGACTGCAGAGAACATTTACCATGGAGTGGAGATGCTAGAAACTCCAAGTAGCAATCCTCACAACCAAAAACAGAAAACAAAAACAAAAACAAAACACCTGCTTTTTAATTAAAAAAACAATACAAAACAACAACAAAACAAAGAAACAAACAGCAAAGGGCTCTAAATGATCTGTCATGTAGAAAGTGCTCACTCCCAGACAATCACTTTGGTCAGGAAGATTCAGTGAAATAGCTGATCTTAAGTGAGGTGCTATCCCTTGATATACAGTACACTGTAGTTAGAGACTCAGGATAATGCTAGAATAAGGCAGCTCCCTGTCTGGTCACATAGCTGAGGATTTGTGTTGCATGTGTGGGTGCTGGGGGAAAATAAGGGCAGTGCAACCAAATTATAATGGAAAACCCCTTATTCAGTATTACTACTATGACCTCACTTTTAACGGAGGGAATGGATATATTCTAAGACTTGTGTCCCTGTATTTTATTACTTTCTACTCCAAATTTCTCAGCGTTTCTATTATTCCTCCCCTTTATCAGAAACTTAGAAGCAAGATACCATTCCAATAAACAAACCATTTCCATCAATGGATGCAATGAGATTCAAAGGTCTTATTGAGTTGAAGCAGAATAAGAACCTCATCTCCTAATATTCCTCAGTGGATGGAGGGTTCCATTTTTTTGAGGGGGGAGGGATTGCAGAAATTGAACAAAGTTTATCTGAAGAACTTGAACACTGATTGAAGTAAATTTCTTTTAAAGATACTTACTTTTAAAGATATATAACTTCCTTGATTGTGCCAGTTTCGATATGTTCAATCACAATATTGAAATAGGCTGAATCTGAAGTACAAAACTAAATTCCGAATGTCCAGACTGCCTTATGGATCATACCCTTCCCTAAGAGAAAATCCTTTGATTTCACAGGAGATAAATGAATTTGGCCAAGAAGGAAAAAAGAAGGCAGAATGAAGGAAAGAAGGGAAAGTTTTTGGAAAACTGGGTCGTGTGATTTTCTGTGTTTCACTTTAATTCTAAGAAAAGAATCATTTCCTATCCAAAGAGCAGCAAATATAAAAGCAGTTTGTAATTATTGCACTAAGTTTTTAGAGGATATATTTTAACCTATCCTCCTTCTGATTCCCTAGTGTTTACAAAGGAGACACTGCATGTATTAATGATTGTTGATTTGCCAAGGAAATGTACCAGTTCAATGATACATATTTAAAATGTGCCACTTTCACAAATGAACATCAAATAAAGGAAGTTTACAGGCATATCAATGATAGAATGCAATCTTCATTTCGTGTTCATAATAATGAGCCATTTTGCTTATCATTCTTCTGAAATTAAAATCAAAATAATCTGTGTAGTAATAATAGGTAAAATTCTCCTGAAGACTATTTTCCCTCATCTGTATATTTCTGTGCTGTGTTTTGGATCATATAACAACTTACAAACAGGAAGGTGGTATTTAAAATGGTTTATAACAGCTTTACAAAAATGTTTTATAACAACTTTAAATACAATAAACATTAATTGTAAAGCACTTAAATTACTCTAAGATTTTATGTCTATATATTTTCATTATTTATATTTTTAAGATAGCAGACACGCACAAAATCACTTTGAAAATTTTCATGATTCTAGGTCCCTGGCAAAAAAATCCCATATGTGCTGGACAATGCCTGTTACTTTCCCTCCATTTACCCCATAAATGGAAAAAACCAATATGTTATCCTATTTATCATTGGCATCCCCAAATGGCTGAGCATTAGAGTAAATAAACAAACTATATTAAAATATCGAAGAATGTATATTTGGAACACTTCCTAAGCTAGCTAATTATAAATAATGTTAATAGATTAGGGATCAGTTTCCAGATTCATGTCTTAGATAGTTTTACCGAGAATGCATGCATACATGTATACATGTGTACGTGTGTGTGTGTGTGTGTGTGTGTGTGTGTGTGTGTTTCAATAAATTTGACTTTGTCATTTAACACTGGGTTTATTTCTTCTGTTTTATTTGAAAAAAACAATATGTGTGCTTCAAGACATAAAAAAAGAACTTTCTTCCATTTCCCCTGGTATGGGTAAAATCACCCTTTCATGTGTTGTCTTGGCACATTGTCAAGGTGCTGTTATGTTTTATCCACCCGTACCTATAAAGATAGTGTGTGATTTACTATCATCTCCCCGAAGACTAGCAAAATTGCTGGCACGGAGTAAGAGACAATGTGAATATTTCTTAAATAAATTAGTTGACTATTACTGTTGCAACTCAGTTCTGTTGTGTATGAGTTTAGTTTGTTTACACACAATAGATATATGGCAGTATCCCCTTATCTGCACTTCTGCTTTTCCTGGCTTCAGTTAACAATGGGCTACTGTAGTTTGGGAGCAGGTGATCCTCCTCCTGATGTATTGTCAGAAGGTTAGTTGTAGCCTAATGTTATGTAACAATGCCGACATCATTCACCTCATTTCATCTCATTACATAAGCATTTTATCATCTCACATCATCACAAGAGGAAGGGTGAGTACAGCACAAGATATTTTGAGAGAGAGAACACATTCACGTAACTTTTATTATAGTATATTATTATTATTGTTCTATTTTATTATTAGCTATTATTGTTCATCTCTTATGGTACTTAATTTGTTAATTAAACCTTATCATAGGTCTGTATGTACAGGAGAAAAACAGTATAGAATGTGTTTGGTACTATCCATGGTTTCAAGCATCCTCTAGAGGTCTTGGAAGATATTCCCCGTTCAAGAGGGGACTACTGTAGAGAATAAGTTCCAGGGGAACCTGGTGAAATATCTACATTTTCGGTTTCTTTTTTATAATTGGTTCTGTGGCCAACTTTTCTAGGTTGTCATTCTAGGGTTGAAGGTGCAACCCTGGAGGGAGAACATAGCAGGTTTAAAAAATAAATAAAAATTAATTAATTTATATATATATATATATATATATATATATATATATATATATAATACAAAGTTAGAGCAAAGGGAAAAAGACAAAAGATCTCTTAAGTATTTAAATTTATTTATGGAGAATATATTAGTGCTCAAAATAGCATGGTAAATTCTGTGGTAAGGGAAATACTTAGCTATATGATAGAATTTAAGTGTATTGGGTAGAGAAATCTTCCTTCAGGAAATGGCATGTAGAATGAGGCCTGACAGGTGGCTAATAGTTAATCAGATAAAAATATGGGGAATGGTTTGGTTTGAGAAACAGAATTTGAAAAGAATTGCAGGAAGAACATGTAACATGTTGTACTGGCCAAAAATAAAGTGGTGAGCAAGGAGTTTGGAGACATAAACAGGGTCTATATGAGGCAGGGCCAGAAGCCATGTTTTTAGAATCTTGACTTTAATATAAGGCTGAATGGGAGTTAATGAATTTTAAGCAGGGAAGTAAATAATCAGAATTCTGTTTTAAAATAATTGCACTTGATAGGATGTGAAAAACAGGAGAAAGCAAGATTAGAGTCAGAGAAATCAGTTAGGAGGTTATTTTACCAATCCACTGTAGGGGTGGAAACCTTTATTTACTCCTTCTAGGTTATTTGGTTGGTCTCATAATTAAATTAATATAAGATGGATGAATGGGATAAAAAATTAATTTTGTATGTATGGGAACCCCGTAAAATATGAGAGTCAAAGAAGTGGCCAAAGCAGGAAGCTTTATTCTTTTTCAACAAAATGATAAATTTGTGATGAACTGACAAGGGATTTGAGCTTGTGGTAGTAAATTGGTGAAGTAACAAAGTTTACTTATACAGCATTCTTGGCTCTAAATTCCCTATCTCTGGTGATAAGGATGCCTTCTAGTGTCCTGGTACAGGGAGGTTACCTATCACATGGGAGATTTATCTCCCGCTTTCAATGGGACCAAGGGGGGTCAGCAAGTCCTTTCTGTACCAATCATCTCTGAAGTACCTTTAATTCAAAATAATCAATATGCCAAAGTGGCATATCCTGGGGTGGCATACTGCAATGCTTCACACTCAAGGTAAAATTGTAATGTGAACTGACAGGAATAGGTATAATTAGGTTGGATGGAGAGATACTTATAGGACTTGATGATTATTCAGGTGTAGGGTTGATGAGGTAAAACTAAAGGTTATGGATGTACCCTAGGTGTCTATCTTGAGTAACTTGAGAGTGGTGTCATTAACTGGCACAGGAATCACAGGAGGAACAACACATTTTTGCAAAGAAGTACAGAGATTTATTTTTATAAACACACTCATGCATGTAGGGAGATGTAGATGTAGATATAAAGTGAAGCTATTCATGTTATACTTTTTCTAGAAACTATGCACAGCATTTCTCAGTATTGAATGAACATTGGAGGGTATTTGGGAAAGTTTTCAAAAATACAAGTACCCAATATTCATCCCATTCCTATTGAGTGGTAGGGCATGAGCAAATATACTTTGTAAAAGTTCGTTAGATGACTTTGATATGAAACAATACTTTAAAAAGAGGGACAATGGAAGGAGTATGTGCATTTTGGAGTGAGAAACATTTCAGTTTGTATACGTTGCTTTATATATTGTTCCCTGACATTCCATTCACATACCTATCACAAAAATAACAATACATGATAGGATTATAAAGATGATGTGGTGATCTATAAAAATTATTCTTAATACGAATGAAAGGAATAAAAAATTATCACATAGGAAGTTGCTCTGTGTGCTTGTGTGTGTGTGTGTGTGTGTGTGCATGCGCACGTGTGTATGTGTGTTAACTCTGCAAAGGGATGGCAGGTAACAGTAAGTACATTTAACAGAACTGTAGATATGGGTGGTGATTTTCATATTAGAGAGTGAAACCATATCCTTTCTCAATCAATAAGATAATATATGTGATCTGAGATTATTTTTCTCTTAGCTGTTTTATTTCTTACATTTTATTCACTTTCTTCTCAGCTTGGGATAATATCCTGTAATTTCTAGCCTACTCTGATATTTTTATGTGCATAAATTATTCTTAGAAAACTGTAATGAAAATCTTTCATATCGAAATGCTCAAATTATTCAACTCTTGACTTACCTCTATGGAATAAATTTTCATTACAAAGTGTAAAAAATTATTGTTTTTAATATATTTCTAGCCAGTTTCATAGTCAGGATTATTAAAAACATCTCAATTCTCATTTTGATGACTATCATAAGGTAGAATTTTTTTAATAAGCACTATAGAAATTGTAATTATGGCTTATTTATGACGAAATATTGAAGTTACTTCATCGTTTGTCTCTGTTTAGAATGAATGAATAACACATTTAATTCAGTAGACTATCTGGGGAAATAACTTCAAAATTATTTCAATAAGTGTAATAGCTATTTGATCTGAAATATATTCCAAGATACCACTATGAAGTATTGTCAGAAATGTGTCCATGCAAGCCCAGAAATAAATCTTCGTTGGAAACTTTTCTATAGTATCTTTATGTCACTAAAAATCATTAAATATCTTATTACTTGTATTAAAAATCCCATAAATGACTGCAGGTTTTAACAACTTCAATATGCAAATTTTTGCTCTTTTGTAAATGCCATTTTCATTGTTTCCATTTATTGTACTACTTGTGGCTAAATTGGGAAAATAGAAGCACACATGTATTTATGATTTTAACACATATGAGTGTTTTAAATATATTACAATTTGTATACTATTCTATGACAGTAAAAATTGTCTTAAGTTGTGTTTCATCTTTTTCAACAGATGGCTTCTTTGAATATCGGGAGAGCAGGTGCCTGTGTGGTAGTCATCAAGCAACCTTGACTTATTTTTATTTGGAGAGATTTTATTTGCTGGAGTGGTTATTTTTATAACAGAGAGCAAGAATGAGAATTTCCTGAGATGAAAATTCTTCAAGAACAAGGATTTCTGTAGATTTACCTACTGATGTCAAAAGAGGTAGACTATCAAAAAGAATTATAAGAATAAAAAAAACCCATCAAACTGCTGTGAAACAATGTCTGGCCGTATATTAGTTAGTTCAGGAATGGTTATTGGTAATTTGTTTTGTATTGTAGAATACAATAACTAAAGTTACCAAAGGCTTGTTTTTCTTGAGCAATTAAGAGGAGAGACCAATATTTGTGACATGGATAATTTCATGACTACAACTCATTCAATTGTTTTATTAGTTGGTGGCAATATCAAAGAGGTCAAAGACATGATATTTCGTCTGACAGAACCTGATTGGTTTACTATTTTCCTAATCAGTTGTGGTCATTCCAGGAGGCAGAATGATATTTTATTAAAACAAACACGCTTCTTCCTCATTTTCTCAACTATGAGAACAATTAGAGAAACAGATTCATGCCTGTCTCTTGCATTCAGAAAACAAACTGTTCTGCTAATCAAAACTGCTATATCATCAGAGTGGATGGTTGAAATTTGTTGCAGCCGTATTAGCAGTCTGAAGCTGGCAAACACAAAGGATTGTTTTCATTAGGCTTACCACATTGCTTTGCTTTTTGAACACACTGAGCCAAAGAATCAGTACAATTATGGGCTTTTGCCTTATGTTGAGTTCAGTGTAAGCATGGAAGCTAGTTACTCTGAATGTTATATATATCACTGCATGTTCAAGTCCTTTAGAAATTTGTTCATAAAAAAAACAAAAACAACTTAGAATTTTGAGGGAGAAATCTATGATCCATTCATTTGGAGTATTAATGATCATTGTTAGAAGGAGGGCAGACTCCAGATTCTCATTCCCCATTTTTCAAACTTGTTACATTGATATGCACATTATTTTATGCCAAATGTTTGTAATTGTTTAAAGCATAAAGTGGAAACATTACACATTGTCCTTAATAGATTCATGTAAATTTTAAATATAATTAATAAATGATAGAAAATTTGCTTTTATCACTGTATCTTTCTTCAATAAATTTTAATTCAAATCTGAGTGAAAAACTGATAAGGCTGGGGCACCTGGGCGGCTCAGTTAGTTAAGCATCTGACTCTGGCTCAGGTCATGATGTCACATCACAGTTCATGAGTTCCAACCCCGCGTTGGGCTCTCTGCTGACAGCTTGGAACCTGGAGCCTGCTTTGGATTCTGTGTGTGTCTCTCTTTCTGCCCCTCCCCCCCTCAAAAATGAATAAATTTCAAAAAATAAAAATAAAAAAATTGATAAGGTATACTGTAGAGATAGGGCATTTTTATTGCTTGAGTTTTCAAAATAATCAAGGAGTATGTATCTCTCTCAAAATGTTTATTTCCTCCTAAACATTACACTGGCATCAAATACAGTCTTTAATTATTGCCTTCTTTTGTAGTCACTCAGTTGAGGTAGTTAGAAATAATGCCTACAAAACACACATCACATAATGAGTGCTGATAATTGTGCAGGATCTAGAAAAGGTGAAAAGAAAAATCCTCTTTGAGTCAGAGTAAGCCATGGGATTGATTTTTATTGCCGGATGGAGAAAAATGTTTGAAATCTAATAACCAAGGAAAATATTGATAGTTTGTATAAAGGAAATATTAGGAAATCTAAATTTTCCCAACATATACATATGATCAAATTTATTGGTCACATTTTACCTCAGAAAAATTATGCCACTAGAAGTATAAGACAGGAGGAAGTATCAATGATTTTTAAAAATTGCAGGTAAAAAAATGCATAGCATGAAATTTATCATCTTCACCATTTCTAAGTGTATAGTTTAGTAGCATTAAGTACATTTAGTTTCTTCTTCCCACATATTTTCTCCAAGACATAGAACATACAGAGAATATTAGCCAGCTAGAATAGACAACTTAGTTTTGAAATTAAAGAATAGAGGAGAAGATAAAGTAGGTATGTCTATTTTTTAACCACTAAAGTTTTGTGGTGGTCATATTTAAAATTTGATGAATCAAGATCTTTACTATATTTTTTCCTGATAAGGAATTTTCCTGAAGCAAACTTGCTACATCAACCATCTACTTTCTATATATAGATCACATTAGCCTATGCTACTGCTTATATTGCAGAGTAAGTGTATACAGTAATTGATCAAATGATGACATTGAACAGCACTTTGGATGATGAACTGATAAGCCTATATGAAATAGGGAGAATGGATTTAATTGTGCCAATTTGCTGAAAAGGAAATTGTCCTCCAAGGTCACATACTAAATAAGTCCCAGCACTTATTATCTACTCTGCCAAGACTCCAGTCCAGGATTCGAAACTTGACTCCGTCAATTGATAAATCAGTTCTGCTAACGATTGCCACTTGAGGTAAAATTTTTGCTAATAGGATTCACTATTTGGCTCTTTGAATTAATAAAGCATTTGGGGCATCTTGGTGGCTCAGTTGGTTGAGAGTCCAACTTCGGCTCAGGTCATGATCTCACAGTTGGTGAGTTCAAGCCCTGTGTTGGGCTCTGTGCTGACAGCTCAGAGCCTGGAGCTTGCCTCGGATTCTGTGTCTCCCTCACTCTCTGCCCCTGCCCCACTCATACTCTGTCTCTCTCAAAAATAAACATTAAAAACATTTTTAAAAAATTAACTAATAAAGCATATTTAAATAAAAAAGTATAGAAAATAACATCTATGAGGCTAGTTTTTCCAAGATACCATTCCATGTTTTTATTACATTGGTATCCCTGAAGTGTAACATTTTTATAAATAGCACAATGAAGTATTAGAATATTCTGCAAGTATTTTCAATTTTAATGATGACTGTTAATGAGAATATGAATACATAATATGGTTCAAAATTCTTTATAAAGTATGCAATCACATCCAAATCTCCAAACATGGCGGTACTGAATTTTTTTATGTTGCACATTAAAAGCCAATAAAATGCAATCTTACAGTTAAAATAAAATCAAAGAGATGACATTTGTAAGTTTCTCCTAAATACTGGAACAGGAGACTGAATAAGAATAGAAGCATTAGTGCAATCTCCTGAAAAATATTGGCTAGTCAAAGAGTATAAAGAATTTAAATTATTAACTACATAATAATATGGTTTGAATAAAACAGCAAGTCTATGTATGAAATTAAAATTTGCAACCAGTCAGCTAAAACCTGTGATAAATAATAACCCTAAAAACATTAACATTTACACATAGGCTAAAATGTAATATTGAAATATCTATGGTCTTATATTTTTAGATTAAAATGTTTCTATAACAAATTTAAGGTTTTGTGGCTTTGGGAAATTCTTCTTTTAAACATGTCCATGTCAGGGCAACTGGGTGGCTCAGTTGGTTAAGCGTCAGACTTTGTATCTCAGCTCAGGTCATGATGTTACAGTTCCTGGGATCGAGCCCCACATCTAGCTTTGTGCTGATAACATGGAGCCTGCTTAGGATTCTCTCTCTCTCCTTCTCTCTCTGCCCCTACTAGGCACTATCTCCCTCTCTCTTCCTCAAAATAAAGAAATACGTAAACTTCAAAAAATAATAATAATAAACATGTCTATGTCATTTGTTAAACCTGGTCATAGTGTTTTTAATATTTCAAAAGAGAGGAAAATTACTATATAATAATAGGAGGAATGAGAATCAAAATTAATATTTTAGGCATGAAGGGGAGGAGAATTTGCCTCTTTGGCATAAGGATTAGCTTGAGCTGGTTATTTTTTTTATTTTTTTATGTTTTTATTTTATTTTTGAGAGAGAGAGAGAGAGAGAGAGAGAGAGAATGAGCGGGGGAGGTGCAGAGAGAGGGAGGGAGACACAGAATCCAAAGCAGGCTCCAGGCTCTGAGCTGTTGGCACAGAGCCTGATGCGGGGCTGGAACTCACAGTGAGATCATGGCCTGAGCCAAAGTAGGATGCTTAACAGACTGAGCCACCCAGGTACCCCTTGAGCTGGTTAGTTTTAAAGAAACAACAGAAAGAGGAAAAGCTCTGAAAATTGAGTATAAAATAAGTTTCCAGTAAGGGACATTTACATGTATAGGGGAAATTTCCACTTGTAAGAATGTTTCCATTTCTATAACTAAAAGAGGAGGATGACTGAAGATGTCAATTTTTTTTTTTTAGTTTTTATTTATTTATTTCAAGAGAGAGAAAGACAGAGGACAGAGAGAATCCCAAGCAGGGCTTGATGTGGGCCCCAATCCCACGAGCATGAGGTCATGACCTGAGCCAAATCAAGGGTCTGACGCTTAAGTGAGCCACCCAGGTGCCCCTAGAAACCTTTTTATTAAAGTTTATTTATTTATTTTGAGAAAGAGAGAGAGACAGAGTATGCAAGCGGGGCAGTGGCAGAGAGGAAGGATATAGAGAATCCCAAGCAGGCTCCACACTACCAGTGCAGAGCCAGATGCAGAGCTTGAACTCAGGTACCATGAGATCATGACCTGAGCCAAAGTCAAGAGCCCCATCCTTGCTCAAGAGCTGAACATTTAACCAAGTGAGCCACCCAGGTATCCCCAAACTCATAACGAAGAAGGCAACAACCTAAATCTGCCTAAAAACCTTACCCTTGTTTGCTATGCTTTACTTGATAGCCTCCCATAACTGGCTCCCACCTCCAACATCTCCTTTTATCTTTTCCTGGTGATGGTATTTAAGGTGGTACGTTGGGTCATTTTGGTGAGTCACTTTTCCTAGGTATCTCCCATGTACAGGAGGTGTATTGATTATTAAACTTCTGTTTGTTTTTCTCCTGTTAATCTCTCTTTTTACAGGGGACTCTCAGCCAAGAGCCTAGAAGGATAAAGGAAAAATTATTTTTCTTCCTCTGTAAGGCAACTTTATTGTTTCCTACATAGGTTTAACAGGACTTCTTCCTATAAATATTCCACTATTACACTACTAGATAATTTGAAAAGGCCTAGAATTGTATCATCTTAAGGACTATGGTTGTCTCATATGGAAAATTAATACTTTGTGACATATAAATGTTGTATATTGTTTTTATCCCTCTAGAGTAAATTCTTTTTTTAAATTCATTAACGTACAGTGTTATATTAGTACCAGGTGTACAATAATACAGTGATTCAACTCTTCCATACATCATGTGGTGCTCATCACAAGTGCACTCCTTAATCCCCAGCACTATTTAAGCCATGCCCTCATCCACCTCCCCTCTGGTAACTATCAGTTTGTTCTTATAGTTAACAGTCTGTTTCTTAGTTTGCCTCCCTCTCTCTCTCTCTCTTTTTATTGTCCCCGTGGCTCATTTGTTTTGTTTCTAAAATTCCACATATGAGTAAAATCATATGGCATTTGTCTTTTTCTGACTTATTTTGCTTAGTATACTCTCAAGCTCCATCCATGTCATTGCAAATGGCAAGATTTCATTCCTTTTGTGGCTGAATTTCATTGTGTAAACAGATACCCCCTCTTCTCTATCCATTCACCAATCAGTGGATGCTTCTATAATTTGGCTATTGTCAATGCTGATATAAACATAGTGGTGCATGTATCCCTTTGAATTAGTGTTTTGTATTCTTTGGGTAAAGACCCGGTAGTGCAGTTGCTGGACCATAGGCTAATTCTATTTTTAACTTTTTGAGGAACTTCCAGATTAGTTTCCACAGTGGCTGGACCAGTTTGCATTCCCACCAGTAGTACATGAGTGTTCTTTTGTCTCCACATCCTCACCAACACCTGTTGTTTCTTCTCTTGTTGATTTTAGCCATTCTGACAGGTGTGAGTCAATAGCTCATTGTAGTTTTGATTTGCATTTCCATGATGGTAAGTGATGATGAACATCTCTTCATGTGTCTGTCTTCTCATCTCCTCTGCATGTCTTCTTTGAAGAAATGTCTGTTCATGTCTTTTGCTCATTTTTAAGTGGATTATTTGTTTTTTGGGTGTTGAGTTTTATAATTTTTTTTCTATATTTTGGATGCTAACCCTTTATCAGATATGTCATTTGCAAGTATCTTCTGCCATTCTGTAGGTTGCCTTTCAATTTTCTTGTTTCTTTTGTTGGGCAGAGCTTTTTATTTTGATGAAATCTCAATAGTTTATTTTTGCTTTGGTTTCCCTTGCCTCAGTTACCACATATTTTCAAGATAAACAGTATTTTGGGGGGTACCTGGGTGGCTCCGTTGGTTGACAATCTGACTTTGGCTCAGGTCATGATCTCCCAGTTCATGAATTTGAGCCCCACATTGGACTCTGTGCTAACAGCTCAGAGCCTTGAATCTGCTTTGGATTCTGTGTCTCCCTCTCTCTCTGCCCCTCCCCCACTCATGCTCTGTCTCTCAAAAATAAATAAAGATTAAAAAAATAAAAATAAATTAGAAAAGCAAAAAGACAAACAGTATTTCTCAAATAAGAAGACTAGATAGGGACCTGTGGGTGGCTCAGTCAGTTGAGCATCAGACCAGCTCAGGTCATGATCTCGAGGTTGATGAGTTCGAGACATGCATCAGGCTCTGTGCTGACAGCTCAGAGCCTGGAGCCTGCTTCTAATTCTGTGTTTCCCTCTCTCTCTGCCCCTCCCCTGCTCATGCTCTCTCTCTCTGTCTCAAAAATAAATATAACATTAAAAAAAAAGAAGACTAGATAGAACCATTTGTCACACATAGTTCACCTAATTTTACTGGGTAATTGGGATAAGCATCTGTGTTAATTAGCTTTATCTGGGGGGTAGGGAGGAACACTTCTCAAACTTTATGACAGCAGGTAATTTTGCAACCTGGACCAAGCATCCCACTGAAGTTAGGCCCCTACCTTCCTTCAGGAACTAGGAGATAGGACTGTTGTCTTCCATGATAATTACATATCAAAGAGATGGTCCCCTCAGGGAAAGAGGACTTCAGCTACCTCCATTTTGACCTCATTCTAGCTGGGTTCTTCTTTCCAGCTGGTCTCTTGACTCATGGAAGACTCTGAGGGCAAAGCATCCCCTGATGCCAACCCATACAATCCCCTCAAGCAAGCTTGCCCTGAACCAGCAACATCCCACCTCTGATTGACTCCCAAAGATCAACTTGACTTGCATTGTTTACCTGCACGTTTCCACCCACTTCTGCCTCACATTTTCCTTATATAAACCTGGAAGTATTTTCAGAATTTTGGAGACAGTCTTTGAGACGCTAGTCTTCCTGATGTCGGCCTCGCTGAAATAAATTTCCTTTCTTGTTTCAATACCGCTAATTTCTCTGCCTTGGATTTTGTCAGCAGCGAGTGGCTGGCTGAACCTGGCTTGTTTGGGACCCTGGACCCAGGTACTCCCACACCTCTGTGTGCTGGCTACACCAGGCCCTTGAGAAAGACATTCATTCCTATGTCATAAAGTTGCAAAGGGCCCATCTAGATTTTGAAAGTTTTTATGTATAAATTCAAAGAGAGGAGAAAGTACTCAGAATTACAAGTTTTCTAAAGTAAATTTTTTGAGAAAGAGGAGGGGAGGAAAAATCTCTTCCCTTATTTTAAAGAGAGAATTAAACCTCTTTGTTTACATTTGTATTTGTCCTTACAATTGACATTAATATAATTTTCCTCCAGTTGTTTTTTGTCTAACTTCAGATTTGTTCTTTTTCTCTGTGAGGGCAGGGTGAAGTAATGATCTCTGACAGGGGTCTGCAAGCCAGAGGGCACAGACCAAGTGCAGCATACTGTTTGTTTTCTTATGGCTTATCGACTAAAAATGGTTTTCATGTCTTTATGTGTTTTAATGTTTATTTTTGAGAGACAGAGACAGAGAGACAGAGTGTGAGCAGAGGAAGACCAGAGAGAGAGGGAGACACAGAATCTGAAGCAGGCTCCAGGCTCTAAACTGTCAGCACAGAGCCCGATGTGCAGCTTGAACTCACGAACTGTGAGATCATGACCTGAGCCAAAGTCAGACACTCAACCGACTGAGCCCCCTTGGCGCCTCAGTTTTCACGTCTTTAAATGATTGGGGGAAAAAAAAATCAGAAGACTACTATTCTACCACACATGAAAATTGTGTAAAACACAAATTCCAGTGTCTATAAATACACTGTTATTGATTTTTTAACACTGATTTGTTTTCAAGAGACAGAGCGTGAGCAGGGGAGGGGCAAAGAGAGAGGGAGACACAGAGTCTGAAGTAGGCTCCAGACTCTGAGCTGTCAGCACAGAGCCCCTGTCAGGACTTGAACCCTGACAGGAGATCATGATCTGAGCCGAATTTGGATGCTTAACCGACTGAGCCACCCAGGCACCCCTAAATACAGTGTTACTGAAACACAGCCATGCCTCCTCCACTATTTACTGTGGTTACTGTCTAGCTACACCAGCAGAGTTAGTTGTGATGGAGACCATATAATTACAAAGCCTAGAATACTTTCTGTACCTTTACAGAAAAAGTTTTTGGATGCTTAGTCTAGGACCTTAGTAATCAAAGTATAGTCCCTGAACAAGCAACTTTACTATTTCCTAGGAGTTTGTTAGAAATGCTAAATCTGGGATCCAGCCACAGCTGCTAAATGAGATCCTGCTTTTTAACAAAATATCTAGTGTGACTTGTTAAACTCGGAGAAACACTAATGTAAGTATTTCTCTGCAAATTCTATTTCCCCTCTGGTTTTGTCAATGAAGTTATCAAGTAGGGAGTTTGCAATCTTGCTCAGTTCTCATATTCAATCCATGTACTCCAGTATAAACTTTATCAGGAAGAAAAGTAATGCTTTGGTTCTCATCTGCTTTCTCTTTGTCTAATTTTTTTTAATTGGCATAGAAACTAGATGGGGAAGGTGCTACTTATTGGATTACTCCCAAAACCCAGCAGAGAAATAATAGTTAGCTAGGTGAACGGGGTATATGATAAGCAGACTGTTCCAATTACAAAAAGCTGCAATTTTTTACAAAGGAAGATGCAAGAGAAAGTAGGTCATATATTTATACTATCCCCATTATTTTATAATCTGTTTCAGTATTACTGAGACTGGAGAGGACAGTAGTCTCTGGTTTCATGTAGCCAAATTTCTGGGGTAATAATCAATCACAGTTATTCTTACCAATCCTGGATTCTTTTGAGATGGTAATTTTAGTTTGGGAACTAATCCCCAGTTTACTTAGAAGAGCAAACCTATTTCCCTGCCTACTGAGGAACTTGTATTTTCAAAGAGACTTAGACTTCTTATATAGAGGACGGAGAAAAACCCACAGCAGCAATGCCTTTTGCATTAAACTGAGAGATACAATTAAAAGATTTGTAGTGTTAAAAGATAAACTGAGACATAGTAAATATTTTAAGAGTTAATTGAACAAAAATAGATTTCACTGTGGCGGCACCACACCAGAAGTGGTTTAAAAGCATTCCACCTAAGGGAGCCAGGGGAAAGACTTACATAAAGAAGGTACAGAAACAAAATAAATTACTCCATTGACTATAGCTTGAAGCTTTGTTGGCTGTTTGTGACTGGTTGTTCTTAGCACTCTGATTTCATAACCTAGAGCCATTTACAGGTTTATGTTTTGATTTGCTTATGTAGGCCACCAGGGCATTAGAACCATCTCAGTCTAATGGACTCCTTCTTTAATTAATTTAACAATATTTATGGATTTTGATGCGTTAGAAATTCTTCACAACGGCCTTAAGATCCTAGTAAGTAATATTAAGATTTAGGAAGTAATACTGGTTTGAGATTTTAAATTTTATGTGGAAGGGTAATGGGGCACCCGGGTGGCTCAATCAGTTGAATATCTGACTCTTGAGTTTGACTCAGGTCATGACCTCATGGTCATGAGATTGAACCCGACATGGGACCCTGAGTTGACAGCTTAGAGACTGCCTGAGATTCTCTCTCCCTCTTTTTCTGCCCTTTGCTGCTGGTGCTGGCTCGCATGCCTGCTCTCTTTCTCTCTCTTTCTCAAAATAAATAAATAAGCATCTTTAAAAAAGTCAAAAAATAAATTTTATGTGGCAGGGTAAAAGAAAATGTGATAAAGATTATGGACAACACTTGAATATTAAAAATTAAACCACTGAATTTATAATTTTAATGTATTATTAGAGTTGGCTAATGTTTTAATGTTTTCTGTCTCAAGATAATTACTTCACAAACTTAAAAGACAAGTGTTGTTATATTTATGAATGAAGATTAAAATGTTGGAGGGAATTTAAATAAGTTCAAAATGGGATTGATCATTTAAGAAAATTTAATGTGCTTAAATTTACATAAGCATATATTAATCAAGGGCTCCCTTAAAAGGGACTGTTACTATTTCAGAGATTTATAACTAAAGCACCAAGACTTCGAAAGTTCAATTTAGAAACTTAAGTAAAATATTGTTTGTTGACATTATTACCTTTAAAAGTTTTTTATTCCATGAAGAAAACCACCACTAACAGTATTTTTTGCATATAGAGCACACTCACTCAAAAGCAAAAATATTTTTCATGTTTGTAAAGTACTTTCATATGTATTAATAATTCATCATTACCTCAATATTCAAAATAACAGTTTTGTTTTTAGATTATACTCTATCCATCACAGAACTAAAAACAGAATTACATAGTACAGCTATGACAATTCATTTTATTAAATAATACTTATGAGAAAATAAGTATTGGCTCATACTGGCTCAAAACCCAACTTGTGGATACTAGATTACTTATAGTAAAATGTAAAGTGTTCTTATTCTATATAGATAATGCTATGCTAGTTGCAACTTGATACAATATGAATGTTTGGAATTTCACAATTGTCATATCCTTTATCCTTCATGGCCATACACAAAAATGTCAAAATCCTTTTATGATAGGGAAAGATAGGATTCAGTAAGCAGAAAGGGAGAGGCTAGGGCTTGAAGGTCCCCGGGTGGGGAAAAACACATATTTTAAAACATTTCTTCTGGGAAAGTCTGAACTCTAGCAAACTCCCTCAGGCATAAAGTTCCTCTAAAAATGTAACAGACAGTACTGACTTCCCCTCAGGTTTCCCTCAGGAATTTCACAAACAGAAGACCTGACTAAAAATAAGTAGACCATAGAACACATGACCCACAAGGAACAGTAGTATGGCCATAGACCACCTTGTACAATGGAAATGAGCCAATCAAAAAAGAATGACTAGGCATTTAGAGTTAACCAGCTGGTAAGGGTATAACTTGAAAAGGAACAAGGGGAAAGTAGAGAGGCCAACCCAAACCCTAAAAAACACAGCCCCTTGCCTATAGCTGCTGGTGTCCCCTCTCTGCAGAGAGCTTTCATACTATTCTTACTTTCTAATTTTTTAAAAAATCTTTACTCTTATTTTTGAGAGAGAGAGAGAGACAGAGAGACTGAGTCGGGGAGAAACAGAGAGAGAGGAGACAGAGAATCTGAAGCAGACTCCAGGCTCTGAGCCGTCAGCACAGAGCCGGACGCAGGGCTTGAACTCACAAAATGAGAGATCAGGACGTTCAACCGACTGAGCCACCCAGGCACCCCAATACTATTCTTACTTTCTAATCTTATAATAAACTTTTGTCTGCTGCTCATTTTATTCTGTGTCCACCTCTTCATTCTTCGAAGTGGTGAGACAATGAATCCTGTGTAGTGAAGTAAAGAATCTTGCAACACTTTTAAAAATAATATATACTTAAATGCCTATGTTTCTTCAAAGTCCAAAACCCATTCCTTTCCCTCACTTCTATTACCAGATATAAATGACGTACAATAATTAGCTGATGCAAATGGCATATTTAGATTTTAACTGGTATAGAAGATGCTTACAGGGAATTTATTTTTATTTTTTATTATTTTTTATTTTTATTATTTTTATTGGGGGAAATTTATTTTTAATTTAAATACTGAAAAAAAGGATTATATTAAATCTAGTTTGATTTCAATTAAAACATTAAGATAGTTCCTAAAGGACTGTAGAAAACAGGCTATGAAGTGTACACGTTAGGGAGAATAGCTAAATTGCACGTCCAGGTACTGCCTTGATTGATTTTTACTCTCCTCTTCTCACCAAATTACATTTGCAAAAGTAACCATGGAGACTAAAAGCTTGACTACTGAATTGAACTAGCAAAGTAATACCAAAGAATGTAGTAAAAAGAAAGCAAAGGTGTTTTCAGGGTAAAAAGGTGCCTTATTTTAACATACAATGACGCTACATTAATTTTTCTAAGTCCTAGGAAATCAACAGTGTCTACTTACTCCCTGGAAGAGTAGGAACAGAGAAGCAGATTAATCAATCATAAAATATTTATGTTTGGATGGCTAGTCTAATATTCTATGCATTTGTTGATTATCAAATGGTTTAGTGTATAAAATTATATTTCTTTAATAAATATATCACTGGGGCACCTCGGTGGTTCATTTGTCAGTGAAGTGTCCGACTCTTAATTTCAGCTCAGGTCAGTCTCACAATTCATGGGTTGGAGCCTGTGTCGGGCTCCCTGCTGACAGTGTGCAGCCTGTTTGGGATTCTCTCTCTCCCTCTTTCTCTGCCCCTCCCCCACTCGCTTGAATGCACGCGCGCTCTCTCTTTCAAAATAAATAAACTTAAAAAAAGGGTATATATATATCACATTCCTAGATCTACATTCACAATCAAAATTAATCAGATCTATGGTCATAAAAAGACATTATTTTAGGGACTGAAAACCTTTTTGGACTAATGCTATTATTCATATTTTATGCTATTAATTTAAACAGAGCGCCAATGAAAACAATCAGGAATTTTTAGAAAAATCTCAGTTATTCAATTGGCTTGAAATTATGTAAGCATATAGAAATTATAGATCTATGTTAAAATGAATATATGATTCTATGTAATTTATAGGGTGAAGATAAGTTAAATGTAATATGTTAATAGTGCAATATATTCATCTGTCAAATATTCATTGAAACCCTTCTATAATGCCAATAATCCAAATCGGTGTTGGAAGCATAATTTTAAACAACAAATGGTTCTTTATCCAGAACAGTGAGAAGAAAGGCATTTAAAAGCAAATAATACCCGGGAAAAGTGCTATAAGAGATTAAGTATCAGATGTAAAGGACGTTGATCAGGTAATATCAAACTGCTTGGGGAGATGAAGAAAAATTTACCCAAGACACTCTTATTTGTATCAAAAGGCCATGCGGAGGGATCCTAAGTAGTCTTGGAGTGAGATGCTCTTTCTCTAACCACTTCCCGCTTGTCTCCTTGCATACTTAGCACTGCTCAATCTTGGTAGGAGGAAGGTATTTCTGCTCGTCCTTTCTTCAAAGGCTCAGAAATAATCCCAAACCGAATCCCAAAGGATTCATCTTTTCTGCCTTTCTCTCGTGGAAGGCCGTCAGAAAAAGAATCATTGTATGCATTTACCAGTCTACTTTTCTTCTTTGAAACTATAAATTATGGATAAGAGTAGCAGGAATTAGTGAACGAGCTTCCCTTTTACTAGTTTAATTCAGATAGTTTTTTTTTTTTTTAATGTGTAGTAAGTTCGATAATATACAAAACATTTCCTTAAACATTCTGGAAGTATTCTGAGTGGTTAAGAGGTTACAACTGGGGTTCAGGTCACTCAGGCTCTGTCTAGGCTCTTTCTCCATGTATGTGAGTAGGACAAATTACCTAACCTCTTTGTTCCCGAATTTCCTCACTGTAAGTATACTGAGAGGATTGTGAAAATAACTTAAACCATTTAGCCCAATGCCTAATCCTTAGTTAATCCTTGATAAATGTTAATAAAACAAAAGAAATAAAAGCTCCCTTGAACTGTAGTAACAAGTATGCACAGTAAATGTTTACAGAGAAACTAAAAAAATTTTTTATTATACAACTATTTTAAGAGAAGCAATTGTAAAAATACATTTTTCATAAAGTTTATTTATTTTCTCTGAGAAATGTAGGCATATTAATGGAACCCAGGTGAATATTAGCACTAGCTCTGAATCAGAACACAAATAAACAAACAAAACCCTTTTAAATATATATATAAACTAAGAAAATAACTAGATCATCAAATCACCTCATACATTATGAAAGCAATCCTGTTTATAGTAGAGTCAAGGAAAAAAAGGAAAAACTTCCTAATATCAAAGAGAGAAAAGTAAATTGTCAAAAATTAAACTATAATTATAAATATTAAAAATTATCTCTCCTTGTCATATCCAAACCTTCCTAATGTCCGCTTCTCAAATTCTATTCACTTTATCAATCTAAAAAGTGCTGTGAAAGACCAAATTACTTAGATGGTTTTATTCAGGCTGTTGTAACAGAAGGAACATTCATTAGTGAAGACTTGTAAAAGACTAGTGAGGAAAAGGAGGGTTCACAGGGAAGTAAGGAGATTATGGAGGAGGACAGTGAGTCTTATTTGAAGGCTGGAGGTGTTTAATTCTTGAAATATGCCAGAAAAGTCACTCCCTTGCAGTTAGCCATTTCTCAGAACACAAGAGAGGAGGGGAGGGTCTCTCAACAAGATTTCTAGGAAGAAAGGGCTCAGGTAAATGCAACAACATTGGTCCCCTATTTATTCAATATTAATATGATTCAGTCAGTGTTGAACAATTCAGAGACAATCCTAAACCTCCTGAGTAGAATGGATGAAAAGCTGAATGAAAGGTTAACTGGAATAGGTAAGTTAAGCTTCTGATAGTATCAGAAAACTAAAACTATTACTATACCAATGGATGAACACAGGATCATAAGGATAAAACCTCACATACTATCTTTAAGGTATAGTCCACAGGTCCAGCAGATTTTTTTTTTTTTTTGCAAGGGTGGGCATTGTCTTTAAAATGTTTTAGTTAATTCACAAAATTTAAACGTATCAAATTTGACCAATGAAAACCCATTTCTAACATTTACTTGTTAATGTTAACCAGCAAATTAAATTCATTAATATAGTCTTCCTTCCAGTATTGAACTCACAATAAGATTTCTTTTGTTCAAATCTCTTATTTAATATGATAGAGAAAAAAGAACTGAAAAAGTCAAGATGATTGCCCTAAATTATTAGGCATTAAATGAGCTCTTATATTTTGAAAATTCTAACAGCAGTCTTTTGGAAACAGCTGTAATATTTACAGACTAGATACAGTTGCGTTTTCCAAATTTTCTCTTTTTGAATACCATAGGTTTTCTAAGTTCTTTTTTTATTTCTGATGTTTTCATCTTGACAACATATGTTTTTATTTTTGAGAGAGAGAGAGAAAGTGTGTGGGTGAGGCAGAGAGCCAGGGAGAGAGATCACCAAGCAGGCCCCGTGCTGTCTACCCAGAGCCCAATGGGGGCTCAATCTCAGGAAACTTGAGATCATGACCTGAGCCAAAATCAAGAATTAGACACTTAACCAACTGCACCACCCAGGCACCCAGTCATCCTGATGTTTCTTAAAGGTACTCTTCAAAAGGGAGAGCAAGCTTGAGATGTGTGTTACAATTGCTGTTGGTATTTACAGTGGTGCAGATTGCCATTAATATTTTCAGTTTGCTAAAATATGATTAGTTGTATAGTGTTTATTAGGAAAAGCTGATCATCCTTTCAGAGTCCTAAAATTCTTTCATAAAAAGGTATAGATAGTAATTGCCTGAGGGTAATTTAAGTGCCAATATTACAGCTATATTTCAGTTAAAAAAAAAATCTAATGTTACATTTACCAGTATTCGATATATACCTAACACTAGCATAAATATAATTTTTGAAGGGGTCCAGGACACATTACCCCAACATATTGCACCCTTGCATGTTGAATATTTTCAGCTGAAGGAATTTGAGAGTTTGAGTCACTCTGGCCTTCTCTCCCAGCCCCTTGTTCTTTCTTCAGAAACAGGGGTCATAAATCTCTCAAATGAGAGGTGCCTTCCCTATACCAGGAGGAAAGGAGAATCCTTACCTTTGAAGACAAAGACCATCATGAAGAGTCTAAATAAACAGACCAAACTTGCTACAATTATCTCATACTCCTCACCCTATCATATTCCTTCACAGCTGTCTACTCTTCATCAAACCTACATAAAAGTGCATAGGTCTAAGTGTTTCTTTGGGTTTTCATTTCTTTATGAAGGTCCCCATGTCATATAAAACTTATACAATTTTTTAATGTTTTCATTTATTTTTGAGACAGAGAGAGACAGAGCATGAGCAGGAGAGGGGCAGAGAGAGAGGGAGACACAGAATCTGAAGCAGGCTCCAGGCTCTGAGCTATCAGCACAGAGCCCGACACAGGGCTCGAACTCATGGAGTGTGAGATCATGACCTGAGCTGAAGTCGGACGCTCAACGGACTGAGCCACCCAGGTGTCCCGTCATATGAAACTTATAAATTAAATAAATGTATATGTTTTTCTCCTGTAAATCTGTCTTTACAAATTTAATTTTCAGGTATAGCCAGGGACCCTAAGAGGATCAAGGGAAACCTTTTCCTCCTCTACATTTTCATTTCTGTCTTTTTAAAATATTTTTCTTGTTATTGTTGTTTATTATTTTATTACTTAGTTTTGTTCTGTTTTCCTCCCTTCCCCCCTCCATGTTTAACATAAACTTATTTACGTGAAAGCCATATAAAATAAGAGTAAGCCCCTATCTATGAAATGGGGTTGTTACTCTTTAATGTGATTTAATACAATACCGGAAATAAAGTAAGTACATACTAAAGATTAGTCATTAGCTGTATTAGACACATTCAATAGTTACAAGTATATTGTTTATTTAAGTTTTAAACAAACTTTATTTCTCTTTACTCCTTTTAAAATATGTCAGGTATAATAAATCATGAGAAACATCACAGTTTTACTTGTTTTGAGAATTGTAATTTAATTATATTTATACCTCTTTCTTACTTAGATGTTATTTACCCTCAAGAATTACATTCTCTCCAAATCTGATTGGAAAAGACATCCAATTCCCCCTAATAACTGAGCCACGGTTTATCTTTAAGTGGCCGTAGGTAATAATAAAACTGTTTCTTTCTCTCTCTTTTTTTTTTCTGTATTGTTCATAGTCAGCAATAAAACCAGAAGCTGGAGTACCCATTAAGTTGTATATTTGATAGACTTTCTAAAGCAATCTTCAATAGCAAATAAGAAAAAACAAAATTGAGCAATAAATAAAACCACAAATTTGAAATGAATTGCACGTTGCCTGGAAAATCATGAAGACAAGGAATAAGAACATTCTCTTGTTTGTGATGCAGGCATCACTTGCTTTTCTTTTCCTTTTTGTAAAGGCTATTTGGGGGGGAATAATATATTTTTTGTAGAAGAATGGTGATTGTTACATTTAAGTTTTATTCCCCTTTTTGCTATGGTATGATACAATAATAAATTAACCATTGCCCTATTTAAACTTCTTCCTGTGGGACATCACACTCCCACTACACACTTGTAGGAGCTATGTAAAATATAACAAATTCCATCCCCTCTACTTTCTCTCCCTCCCTCATTCTTGTCCTTCCCTTCCTCCACCCTCCTTTCTCTGCCCTTCAGCAATTGCATTACACTTCTAGAAAAATGTTTTACCTTGAACTCTATCCATTTGGGTTATTCAAGAACTGTCATTTATATTGACCTTTTTTTTTGGGGGGGGGCGCCAAAGTTAACTTGTTTAGTGGTAGATATTTCTCTACAGTTGGGCCTATCATTATGCCCTCACATCCTGAACTTCGATGTTCTCAGGACCAAGATTTTAGCACAAAGATACTCACAGTACCTCTATTAGAGTCTCTTGGGGTACCTGGGTGGCTCAGTCAGCTGAGTGCCCAACTTCAGCTCAGGTCATGATCTCACGGTTCAGGGGTTCCAGCCCCGCATGGGGCCCTGTGCTGACAGCTCAGAGCCTGGAGTCTACTTCAGATTCTGTGTTTCCCTTGCTCTCCGTCCGTCCCCCACTCGTGCCTGTTCTCTCTCTCTCTCTCTCCTCTTTCTCTCTCTCTCTCAAAAATAAGTAAATATTAAAAAAAAATTTTTTTTTAAAGAGTCTCAATACTCACACACATGCTTGGCACATTTTTCATACCTGGGTTTTGGAATATGTTTGGTGCAAGAAATATAATTCCAAGAGTAGCTAAAGTGGGTTCCTGATCATCTTTCAGGGCCAATAGAAACTGAGAGCAGACATAGAATGACTTCATATCTGTTAAACAATTTTAAGCTCTTCAGATAAAGCCTGTCCTCCATTAGATATTTACTAGCAAGTGGAAATAATAATTACACACACACATGCACACACACATACACATAATACATGTTGCCTAATAGTTTCAAATTATCTGTGATAAGGATCTCTATTATTTTTTTATCTAATGCAGATGAATATTTTTGTAAAATACAATAAAAACATCATATTAATGTTAATCATTCTAGAAGTATCTGAGTGTTTATTTTCTATTTATGTATTTACCTTGTTAAAGACTTGTAACAAGCAATTTATAGCATATTATACTGGACTGAACATCTTTATTCCCAGGAAATGTCACTCTATCCACTGGGTTTAGAGTTTAGTGGAAACACCACAATTAAAGGGTCATAAACCAGAGATGATATAAGTATATCACTATTTCTTATAAAGGCTGAAGGTATGCATGCCAGGGCTGGTATGGCAACTCTGTGTCATGGAGTCCCCAGATACGCTGCATCCTTCCATTCCATTGTCAATATACTTAGGCTCTATTGGTTTTCCATTTGGGACATATGGAGGCTTTAGCACTTAGTCACCACATCTGTATAAAAGCAGTAGCAGCCAGGAAAAGACACATAAAACAAGGAAGCACTGGGGGACTGGTTAGCTTACTCAGTTGAGTGTCCAACTTCGGCTCAGGTCATTATCTCATGGTTCGTGGGTTCGAGCCCTGCGTTGGGCTCTGTGCTGACAGCTCAGAGCCTGGAGCCTGCTTTGGATTCTGTGTCACCCTCTCTCTCTGCCCCTCCCCCCACTCACACTCTGTCTCTCTCTTTTTTTCTCTCTCCTTCAAAAATAAATAAGCATTAAAAAATTAAAACAAACAAAACAAGAAAGCACTCATGTGAACTACTGAAGAAATTCCAAGCAGCTGACATCTGACATTTCTATCTTTAATTATTAGCCAAAATTTTGTCACAGGGCCACACTTAATTACATAAGAGTGTTTGAAGTAAAATCTTTACCCTGGAGAAGTTTGACTAAAAACAGAACAGAACAAAACAAAACAAAATAAACCAGTTAGGGGGAAGAAACTGCAAGCTATACCTCCTAACTTACTAGATAGCTACAATTTAGTGTTTAAAAGAGTTCCCAGCAATAACCCATTTGACTCATCTCTTTAAAAAAGAATATATCTGAAGTTTATTTGCCCTCCAAAACTTTTTGAAATAGTAGAGAACTATTTGTTTTTCCAAAATTGGAATTATTGAAGCTCAGTTTCTGTTCATCCTCTGTCTATTCCAGGAAGTAAAATGTAGGTTTAATTTTAATACAGTTCAATGACTCTATTAGATATGAGTGATAAAGTTCATTTCACTGCCTCAGTGACTTTGACATCACTGGACAATCATATCCTCTAGAGTGTCATTCACTGAGAAGAAAAAAGGAGGATATGCTATTATCACTTTAACTTGGCAAAAGCGTATCACTTCTGGGATGAATTAAGTATGACCATGGCAAATTTTATGGTCACTTTTGATATTTCAGAATGAACTTTCATAACATATGCCCTTTGAAGAACTAATACAAAAGCATAGTGCTTAAACACACCTGGAGGACTTTTGTCCCAATAAAATTTATGAAATCGTAGTTGCTTAAAGTCATTGACAGTGTAACTTGCTAATCCAAAAGGGCCACCGTGAAGAACAGAATATTCACATTAATTTTAAAATATATGAAGATTAGATTTCTTGGTAAAGAGAGATTTAACCCTTACGAACTTTTGGTAAGAAGTCACAGAAAAATTTCTGCTTCCCTCCCAAAACTTCTTTTTCTTTTGCAGTGCCCAGATCAAGAACAGCAAAAAAAAAAAAAAAAAAAAAAAAAGGAAGAAATGATGGCTTAGGATTAGGAGATATTAGAGAACACTATTTAGATTACATTATGAGAATTGGGCATTAGTTGGCAAACATATGCAGGTACTGAAAGAAGTGGGAATTTATAGCATGTTTATTTTTCTAAGATTGGCATAGGTGCTTTAAAAATGCATTTTCTCAAATTGTGATCTTAAAGACTGAGTCATGTTTATAGTTCAGATAGAAGTAATTCAGTAGTTTAAGTAAGAGATGATTATATCTTGCATGAGGTTAGTGTGGTGAAGATGAATAAATGTGAATAAATTGGAGCATCCATCAAAGGGCGTAGTGATGGATTCTATTTATAGAGGAGAGGTAAAAAGAATGATGCCGGGTTTCTAAGTTGGAAAAACTTAATGGATATTGATACCATTCATTGTGATAGGGAGACTGAAAGGGAACCATGCTTTAAAATCAGTGTTGTGCACAATTTCAAAACGGATGCAACAGAAAGTATTATTATCTCACACAATTACTAAATATATTCTTAAAGTAGAAAGAAACCTTAGAAGTTATCTAGTCCATCATCTTAAATGATGATAGTTATACTGTTTCTGCTCAGATGTCACAAGTGATAATATCCTCTTGGCTTTATCAACACAGACTAATACATTTTAAATAGGCATCATTGTTTTGATATTCTTATGCTCAGACAACATCTGCCCCTTTGTAGATGATAGTAGCAATTTTGAAAGTAAAGTAGAGTTCTATAGGGCTTTCTCTACTTGTTCAAAAATATCTTGGTATTTCTTAATGAAATATTTGTTGTTTAGAAAGGCAAACCTGTTCCCCTGCCTACTGAGGAACTTGTATTTTCAAAATGAGAGAAACTAAGAACGGATACTGATTGAAAACGATCAAACCCACAGCAGCAATGTCTTTTTTTTTAATAAACCAAGGAATGTAATTAACAGGTTTGTATGGTTAAAAGATAAACTAAGGTACATTAAGTATTTTATGACTTATTTGAGCAAAAATCAATTCCAATGGGACAGCGCGTAACCAGAAGTGGTTAGGAATGCTCCACTGACCACAGCCACCTATGCAACCCCCAAATCTGTGGAAGACGTCATTGCATACATGCATGATTATTATATACATGTGGTAGTTTATGCTCTTTCAGCTTAATCACAGTTTGTTGATTTTTACCACAGCCATAGATGCTTGTTTGTTTTTTGGATAGTATCATAAACCGAAAACCACAGACACCAAGATCTTGAAGGAAACAAATCTAAATACTAAGGATATTATTCAGACTGATATTATTAATTCTGTTTTGTAGAACAGGTTCTTTTGTTTGTTTGTAGAGAATATTTTTATGGAATATATGTTAAGTCAGAAAGTGTGAAGGGTCTGAGACTTTTACCCTACTTGCAAGTTAACAAGTTAGTCTATGTAATTTCATGTGTATCCTGACAGAAGTATCAGACTGCAGAAAAACAGGCCATGCATTACTCACATCAAAAACACCAGCCTGGGTAGGATCTTAGTGCCAGTTCTTTGAGCCCCAATCCTCACTGGAACACACAGTACAGTAGTCCAATGAGAGTGCTATAGAAGAACACCATAGACTGGGTGGCTTATAGATAACAGAAATTTATTCCTCACAGTTCTGGAGGCTGAGAAGTCCAAAATCAAGGCACCAACAGATGTGGTGTTTGGTGAGAGTCCACTTCCTGGTTCATAGACAGCTCTCTTCTTGCTGTGTCTTCACATGGTGGAAGTGAGGAAGAAGCTCTCTGAGGCCTGTTTTATAAGGTACTAATCCCATTAATGAGGGCTCCATTCATGACCTCATCGCCCCAAAAGCCCTGCCTCCTAATACAATCACATTGGTCTTAGGATTTCAACATACACTTTTGGGAGGACACAAACAGTCAATTGCCCAGAGTGAGAACAAGGTATTATTTGGGAATGCAGTGAGTTCATATCACAGGAGAGGCACTCCAAAATTATCACACTTAGTGCTTATGTTGGATAGCTGGTATTTCCATCCATTAGCCCCTGTGGGAAAAAGAAAAAAAAAACAACTTTATTTTGGTCTAGAATGTCAAAGACTCTTGTGATCTGAGGAGGGGAAGGCCTTCTTGGTTTATTACACTGAAATCTAATCAGATGTCTCTCAAGGGATGGTATATCTAAGTTTCTTAATACTCTAGAATGTAAGCAAATCTTCATGAAGATGGGAGGAATTTTTATTATCCTGAAATGTGTCCAAAGAGAGAAATGTTATGTCAACAGCTTGTAATTCTTTTCCTATAAAGACCTGAAATGTATAGGGAAAAAAAAAAGAAAAGAAGAAGAAGAAGAACAAGAAGAAGAACAAGAAGAAGAAATAAAAACAGAAATCTAGGAAAAACAATCTTCTGTCATTATACTTATACCAGAATCAACTAAGATTCTCATAGGTGCATAGGATTTCTAAATGTAACAATGGCTCTTGATCTTTAACAGGGTCTCATAGTGGTAAATCAAGACCCTGTTACCCAGGCCATTCTTAGTGAATCTGTCATGGAACCTCAGGCTCCTAATGAAGTAGATGATGATGAAGAAGGAGAAACTGTAACAGAAGAAAGTGAGAATGAACTGGATAACTCTAAACTCTAGTCAAATAGGAATGCAGACAGGTTTCTCCCCCAACTAAGAGAATATAATTCTGACTTAATTAAACTGTGGACTGATATTCAGCAAAAAATAGAAACACAGTCACAGGTAACCCCTGCAGGAACTCCATCATCTGTCCCTCCATCAGGGGAACAAAAAAGCTGCTTTAAATCCTACCAGTGCTGCCAAGAGAATCCACACCAGGCTTCAATCTGAAGAATCTACTGAGATTCTAGACTCAAGCTATATTGTGGGACAGGCGCTAACCCCAAGGAAGCAAAAAACAGTTGTTAAATAAAATAAAAGGAAAAATGGATTTGTTTGCTCCTTCCAAGCAGAAGGAAAACATGTCAGCAGGTAGCATAGCCTCCACAGACTTACCAAATAGCAATAAATTCAGGCTAGATGTCCTCAAACACATGATACATGAAGTGGAACACTAAATGGAAGAATATGAATGGTGGACAGGATGTGAAGTCAAGGGACTACAGAGTAGTCAGTCTTACAGGTTTCACTCTGTAGCTGGTGAGCTCCCTCTGTTGCCTGATTTGGTACCTTAAAGAGAGTGAGCTGCAGCTGCATAAAGTAGACACAGGCAGCTGCTACAACAAGTGTTAGGTGATCATCATGAGCTCACTAATGCTCTTACACCTGAAATTCTTCTTGGAGAAGAAAATACTACCCAGGTTAAGACTTCAGCAGTACATGGTCACAATAGATTTAGCAACTTACATCACTCACACATGCCATAAATAATTGTCTTTGATAAATAGCAACACAGAAAATCAGGCATCAGAAAGGGGATCCATGGGTAGGAATTACAGATAATTCAGAGGGCCCTGTTCTAAATGCTAATGTCTCTGTGCCATCGATGGTCAGAGGGGAAGAAGTGGTTGAATTCCCACAGGAAGACTTGGCTGTTAAACTATCCCAGGTGCCACCCCCACCCCCAGATCGTGTGGCTCTGGCCAACAATTTTCCAGCACATGTATTTGAGCTCAAATAACACCACCAAGGCAGAAGATCAACTCAGAATTCTCTCCCTTGCAGCATGTATTGAGGAGGACTGTTCAAACTTGTCCTGCTCCACAAATTCTTCCAACTATGAAAATAATTGAGAAGAAACAAAATTGAGAAAAGACCTTACCTACTGCACAATCAGAATTCAAAGAAGTTGCCTCTTCACTCAGAGGTGGAGGGTTTCTCATATGGGGGAAGATATGGAGAACAAAACTCAGGTTCCTTTTTTTTAGCCTCTTTCAGACCCTCCGCAGTTCTCATTCAAACATTTAGCAGGACAGAACCCCCAATTTCTTAGAAGAGCCCTAGTACTGGGAGATGGGCCATAGCTTAGAACAAATGAGGCAGGAATGAGAAAGGATTTCATGGCACAAATTGTTGAGTCGACACTGCAGAATTTAGCTATCTGGACACATCTGAGCAATAATATTGGGCCAGAAGGAGAGCAAGAGGATGGACTTCAGGAATTCAATAAGAGACAAGTCATACAAGTGACACGACTGCTAATTTTCCAGCAGCACAGTCTCTACCACCAGGAAGCATGAAGGGACAGGTTGCAGGAATGAATCGGCAGAGTATAGATACTCATAGAAAAGTCTTGCAGAGCAGCTGATACTTGTTGGTTTGGACCTTTTCTCTCCACCAGTATCGCCCATTCTGTCACCGGCCAGAACACGGACTGAAGGAGAAAAGAGGACAATTGAAGTATTTATTATACAACTACATCCCCCGACAGCTCAAAATGCAGTGCTGTCTCTCCTACTAATTGAATAAATACAAGATCTTCAGGGACTGCTAGTAATTCTTGTTCTCCATTAAATGCTACCTCACGAACTGGGTGATTCACACCTCTTAATCCAAGAACAAACTCTGAGAAACAAAATGAAGAAGGCTGGTTTGCTTTTGCTACCCACTTGTCATAAATGAATTTGGTTTTACAGAGTTTGTTCTCAGTAATATATTCTTGAGCTTCCACTCCCCTTTCTCTGCTCCTGCTTTCAAGTTTTCATGCCCTTCTTTTAGATAAAACCTGCAAAGATCATATGACTTAGTATTTTTGGAACAAAAAATAAAGCAATTATTTTAATTTTTGACTTCTTCCAATAGATTTCCAATAACTAACCAACCTACGACTTCTTGTAAATAAAATGTTGACAACAGGGAAAAAATACAAATTTAAAAAGTTTCCAGAAAATTGTTTGAGACTCTAAGATTTCTTAATTTTCAATATTATTTCCTTGATTTATTCTATCATTCATTTAAAGTATTATTAAGCTCTAATGATATAATGAACAGAGTCACAATCTAGTGTTGAAAACAATCTATAATCATACAGGTAGACAGAAAGTATCTATGAAAAGAGCTACTAATAGAATTTTACAGGTACAGAGATCAGAGAACTTTCTCCAAGGCACCGATGCTGCTTAATGAGAATGAATATAATTTACTTAGAAGAACAAGGAAAGGGGGACACTCCAAGGAGAAAGAATGGCATGTGCAGTGTTCCATGGTGAAGCACAGCCTGTTCACAGTCCAGAGCAAGCATAGGGATAAGAGCAGGTGAGATCCTGGCATAAGAAAGTGATGCTATAATATGGACTTTGCATTTGTTTGGGGATAACTGGCCTTCTTTATCTTAATAAATAAAGAGTCATGAATGAAGGTGTTTTTAATGGGAGAGTTTGGTAATTTAATATAAATTTTCAAAATATTACTATGGCAGATTTATCAAAAGAGAAGTAGATCTGACTGCCAAGATAAATCTATCTTCCAGTATGAATTCCAGAAAAGTAGAACCCACAGTGAAGTAAAAAGCAGAGTGCAGACTTCCTATGTAACTAGTATTTCATGACTTACGATATTACATCTATATTATGATAGGCAGAATTCTGAGATAGCCTTAAGATATCTGATTCCTACATGGTGCTCTATGGACTACTCTCCTCTTGAGGTAAGGAATAATTTGTGAACATGATGAGACAAAGATTGCCCTGATTAGGTTACTAATCAGATGACTTAATCAAAAGGAAGGTTATGTAAGTTGGCCTGTACTAATCTAGCGTGCCCTTCCAAAGGTCTTCATCCTTCTGAATTTAGGGAGATTTTAACATAAGAAAGCAATGAAGGATGGTGCATATCAAGGATCTGAGAGTACCACCTGGGAGCTGAGAACAGCCCAGGTTTCACAGCCAGAAGGAAACGGGGCAGGTGGACTGCAATCAGACAAACACAAGGAACCAAATTCTTCCAATAACCTGGATGAGCTTGGAAGAAAATTCAAGCCCCAGATGACAATCTCCGTCCCACCTAATACATTAATTTCAGCCTTGTGAGACCCAGGAGGAGGATCCAGCTAATTTGCCCAGATTCCTGACTCACAAAAACTATAGGATAATACTTGGGTGTTGCTGAAGTTTTTGATAATCTGTTATATATTGATAGAAAACTCTGTGCATGTGAGTGTGTGTGTGTGTGTGAGTGTGTGTGTGTGTATACTCATTCCGTAATCCATTAAAGTCTTTTTCTTTAATTGCTCTCGACAAGCAATTATTGCCATGCTACAGAATTCCAAAACTTTAGTCAAAAGTTGTTATAAGGCAGGTTAGTCACAACTAAACCTTCATTAAAAAATTTTATTTATTAAAATTTATTAAACTTATTATTAAAATTTATTAAAAATTATTTATTAAAAATATATTGGTATGAAAATATAATTACTCAAATCATTAATATGAATTTTGAAGGTATGTCAAAATTTAGTAATAAAAAACAATTTTGAAGATGCTTTCCAATCAGGTAGATTTGAAGAAGTTCAAATACATAGTTTGAATTGGGGGTGGATGCAGTTGTGTAGTCATAGGTTAAATTAATGCTTTCATCTCAACGTTGTCCTCTTCAGATTAACCTCATGTCAGTACAGTGCATAACATCTCACCTAAATAGTTTCAAGCAGTTTTAAATATTTTCTAAGCTGAAAATTAAGTGATTTGAAAACTCTTCATCCAGTATATTGAAACAGAGAAATCATGGTGGTTGGCATCAGATCAGTCTGCAAGGTCAATCATTTTGTTACCAATTGTATTTTTAATCCACATATGCACTATAACTTCCTATAGTATGCACTATAACCAGATGTCCATTCGCTTTTCCCAAATAAATATCAAAATGATAAATATTTTGATAAATAAATAAATATTTCCCAAATAAATATCAAAATGAAGTTTTGATGACTACATATAGAGTATAAAATAGCATAATTTTGACAGTTAAATAAATGTCCATTTTTTGCTGAATATCAGTCCACAGTTTAATTAAGTCAGAATTATATTCTCTTAGTTGGGGGAGAAATCTGTCTGCATTCCTATTTGACTGAGAGTTTAGAGATATCCAGTTCATTCTCACTTTCTTCTGTTACAGTTTCTCCTTCTTCATCATCATCTACTTCATTAGGAGCCTGAGGTTCCATGACAGATTCACTAAGAATGGCCTGGGTAACAGGGTCTTGATTTACCACTATGAGACCCTGTTAAAGATCAAGAGCCATTGTTACATTTAGAAATCCTATGCACCTATGAGAATCTTAGTTGATTCTGGTATAAGTATAATGACAGAAGATAGTTTTTCCTAGATTTCTGTTTTTATTTCTTCTTCTTTTTTGTCTTTTTTTCCCTATATGAGTTATTCTGGAGAATGTTCCATGTGCACTCAAAAAGTATGTGTATTCTGCTGCTTTAGGATGAAATGAATATATTTAAGTCTATCTGGTCCAATGTGTCATTCAAAGCCATTGCTTCCTTGTTGATTTTCTGCTTAGATGATATGTCCATTGTTGTAAGTAGGTTTTTAAAGTTCCTTACTATTATTGTATTGTTATCAAGCGAGTTTCTTTATGTTTGTTGTTAATTGATTTATATATTTGAGTTCTCCATGTTGGGGGCACAAATATTTACAATTGTTAGATCTTGTTGGATCAGCCCTTTCATTATGATATAGTGCCCTTCTTCATCTCTTGTTACAGTCTTTGTTTTAAAATCTAGTTTTTCTGGGGGTGCCTGGGTGGCTCAGTCAGTTAAGCGTCCGACTTCGGCTCAGGTCATGATCTCGAGGTGAGTGAGAGCCCCTAGTTGGGCTCTGTGCTGACTGCTCAGAGCCTGGAGCCTGTTTCAGATTCTGTGTCTCCCTGTCTTTCTGACCCTCCCCCCATTCATGCTCTGTCTCTCTCTGTCTCAAAAATAAATAAACGTTAAAAAATTTTTTTTAAATCTGGTTTTTCTGAAATAAGTATGGCTACTTCACCTTTCTTTGACACCCATTAGCATGATAAATGGTTCTCCATTCCCTCACTTTCAATCTGCAGGTGTCTTTCGGTCTAAAATGAGTCTCTTGTAGGCAGCATATAAATGGGTATTGTGTTTTTATCCATTCTCATATCCTGTGTATTTTGATTGGAGCATTTAGTCCATTTGCATTCACAGTGAATATTGATAGATGTGAATTTAGTGCCATTGTATTATCTATACATTTGGTGTTTCTGGAAATTTTCCCTGTTCCTTCTAAGTCTTTGTCACTTTTGTTCTTTCTTTCCCACTCAGAGTCCCCATTACTATTTCTCGCAGGGCTGGTTTAGTGGCCACCAACTCCTTCAGTTTTTGTTTTTCTGAGAAACTCTTTATCTTTCCTTCTATTGTGAATGAGAGTCTTGCTGGATAGAGTATTCTTGGCTACATATTTTTCCCATTCAGCACATTGAATACATCATACCACTCCCTTCTGTCCTGTCAAGTTTCTGTGGAGAGATCTGCTGCTAATTCTATCTGACTTCCCTTGCAATTAGGGATTTCTTTTCTCTTGCTGCTTTAAGCTTTTCCTTATTTCTGTATTTTGCAAATTTGGTTTTGTCCTGCTTTCATTGATTTTGACGGGGACTGTCTGTACCTTCTGAATTTGGATGCCTGTTTTCTTTCCTAGATTAGGGATATTTTCAGCTATAATTTGCTCAAATAAAATTTCTGTCTCTTTTTCTTCTCTTCTTCTTCTGGGACTCCTTTGATATGAATGTTATTATGCTTTTTTGGTGTATTGAGTTCCCTAAGTTTACACTCATGATCCAATATCTTTATTCCCCTCTTCTTTTCAACTTTATTATTTTCCATAATTTTATCTTGTATATCTTAGTTATTCCTCTGATTCTTCCATCCTTGTAGTCATTTATATCCAGATGGTTTTGCATCTTGGTTATAGCCTTTTTTATTTTGTCCTAACTAGTTTTTAGGTCTTTTATCTCTGTGGTATGGGACTGCCTGGTGTCTTCTATGCTTATCTCAAGCCCAGCTAGTATCCTTATGATTGTTGTTTTAAATTCTAAGGCACATTACTTATGTCTGTTTCAATTAGATCTCTGGCTATGACCTTTTGTTGTTCTTTCTTTTGAGATGAATTCCTCTGTCTTGACATTTTTTCTAGGTCTCTGTCTTCTGTGTGTTATGAAAGCCTATTATGTTTCCTGCTCCTGAGAGTAATGGCTATATTAGGAAGTGGTCATATAGTATTCATGGAGGGCCTGTTGCTTCAAGAAGTGTTCTGGTGTATGCTGTGTGCACTCTGCTGCTGTGTTTTGTCTGGTCTTTCTCTCAGGTCAGTCCTCTGCAGAGTTTCTCTCTATCTGCAGTGGGGAGTTTTGGATTTTGTCCAGTATGTGGCAAGTTATGACAAGGTGTACTTTGGTCTGCTTGTTAAAAGAAACTAGGTCCTATGTCCAGTAGAGTTGAAGCTTTGCAGCACTCTGGTCAGTAGACTTGGTCTGTCTCAGGTCATGATTTCATGGTTTGTGAGTTCAAGCCTTGCACTGGACTCTGTGTTGACAGTGTGGAGGCTGTTTGGGATTCTCTCTCTCTCCCTCTCTCTCTCTCCTCTTCTCCCACTAGTGCTCTCTCAAAAATAAGTGTAAAACAACAACAACACCTTCAAATTTTTAGCGATATGGCACAACTTGGATATGCACTGATCTTCTGGGGGAGGGTCTCACCATGCTGTGGCTGGTGCTGGTTTTTCCCAGAAGGGCAGTCCCATGAATGCACAAGGACCTGGAGTTTGTGGTAAAGCACAGTAAAAAGCCCGAGTCCAGGTTAGCTGTCCTCAGCAGGTGTTTCTGCTTGTATGCTAATGAACACAGCATCTCAATGGCACCCCCTCAGCTCTTTTGCCCCAGAGAAGCAGTGCCACCTCTCCCAAATGCACTCCAAAAAAGAGAACTGTCTCTCCCATTGTGACCCAAGGGATTCTCTGGCCATACTGTCTGCTCCTGGGTGTCTTCCCTACTTCTTCATAGGAGCATGCTAGGCCTACCAGGCTCCACACTGGCAATGACACAAACTTCTAAAACTTCAGTCTTTGAGCTCTACTGCTTGTAAAAACTCAAAATAATCAGCCCCTCTCATTTTCCCAGTCAATGGCTTTAGGGAAGTGTTTTTCTTTTGCAATCCCTTGTGTGCTGCTCTCTCTCTCTCTCTCTCCCTTTCTCTGATCAGGGCTCCTTCCCCTCCACAGCACCCATGAATCACATCTCCACACCTTTTCCCTTCCACTACTGGGCCTCTTTTCTCCCACTTGGTGTGTAGTTTGTTTTTTCAGTCCTCAAATCAATTTCTTGGGTATTCAGCATGATTTGATATTTATCTAGCTGTGTTTGGGGGAGGAGGCAAGCATAGGTTCCCCCTACTATTCTGCCATATTAACCATTTTATTTTATTTATTTTAATAATATTAAAAACATTATTATTCTTTTCAGAGTAAAGAAAAATATACCTGGCTCAGTCTTTTCAATTTTTCAAAGGAAATTGTACCTTTTCCCATTGATGAAGAAAGCAGTAGCTTTCGCTCCCTTTTGAGCGACATACCAGGCAAATGTTGATCGTTTTGTCAGTGCATTGCATAGGGAGATGTATTTCCCAAAGGTCTCAAAGTCTTAATCAAATAATTATTAGCATATAGTTAATATGTTAGCATATTAACATAACAATTTGATGGATTACAGTATACAAACAATTCATAAAATATGAAGCAAGGTGAATGAAAATATAGACTCTTCTGAAATTATAATTTACCATCATAATTACCCAGTATTTTAATATTTTTCAAAATATGTTACCCAAATTTATCAGTAGTTTAATTACCAACTGCATCACACTGACCAAAAGATATTGAATTAAAAAGATGCAGTACAAAAACAAGGTTTCTCAAAGCAAGGTGTTGATATATCTCTGTATAGATATCTCTAATTTTGATAAATTACCTATTTTTAGCATTTTGACATTGTGTGTTTAATATTCAGATATTGTAAAAAGAAATTTAGTTATCTATATCTTCAAATGAAGATAACATTAGAGGCAAGACAGTTAAAACTAATTTTTTTTCACTGAATTATCTTAATGACATTACTGTATATTAGCTTTGATACTAAGATGCAGAAGGATTACAATTGGTGACGATGTACATTATGTGTTGTGTGATACAAAATACTGGTATAACTCCCTTTTCTTGGTAGTATCCCACAATTTATATTTCATAGAAATTATGCTTAAGATGTGGTAAGTGTTCAATAAAGACAAATGAATCCTTAAATACCTAGTTTTTTTATGTATGACATAATGCATATTGAGCTTTCCTCAAAATAATCAAGTCTTTCTATATCAATTCTTTACTCCTTTTTCAAAATACAAAAAAAAGAAATAATTTTTAAGAATTCATGAAGGATATGATTTTTTTAATTTTTTTAATGTGTATTTATTTTTGAGAGGGAGAGAGAGAGAGAGAGAGACAGCATGGGGGGGAGGGGCAGAGAGGGGGGAAAGAAGAGAGAGAGGGAGAGAAAGAGAGGGAGAAGAGAGAGAATCCGAAGCAGGCTCCAGGCTCTGAGCTGTCAGCACAGAGCCTGACGTGGGGCTCGAACCCACGAACTGTGAGATCATGACTTGAACCACAGTCGGACGCTTAACTGACTGAGCCACCCAGGCACCCCAGATATGATTTAATAGTAAAAACAAATAAATTGGTTGGTGCTATTAATTTATTATATTAATGGTGCTATTAATATAGTTAAAAAACCATTTTATTCGAAAATATATAGAGCATTCACTATAGAAGTTTTTCATAAGACCCTCTAAAAAAAATGACTCAGGTTAAATTGGCATAATCTATTTGTTTGGACTGTAAAGATTTTAATGTTCCCATTTCTTTAAGAAAAACAAGGCTTGAAAGTAAATATATTGACCAAGATCATATAGTCAGTCAGCAGCTAAATCTGTTTCATATCCAAGACTTAAGTCTTATAACCATCCTGCTTATACAGCAGCAGACATAACCAATGAACTTGAACTTTTAAGCATATGAGGAAGTTTTTGGAGGAAAATTTTTTTATTTAAAAAATAACTTTTGATTGACTTTGAAATCTTTGTACAAATTGTTGAAGTAAAACACATACCTCTCGCTCCTTACTTCATTACAATTTAAATAAGAAATCAAGTGAAAGAAAAACAAAGACAGTGGAAAAATGAAGCGTTATTTAATGTGTCAATGTACAAATATTTTCACTAGAATAGAGTGCTTGCAAAGCAGTTGTATTAAGTCTTTTCTGAGAATAAAATGAAGATTTGACTGACAAACAATACAGCTTTAATTTTTTAAGTGAATTGGATTTTCTGAGTGCTTGATGTGTTGTCTCTGTAGGATCAATGAATCTCCTTTTTTTTTCCCCCTGGATGGAAACAGTTGAATGAGAATGCGTGCTTCTCTTTTTCAGTCCATTATAAAGCCTAACAGTGTAGCCAGTCAATGTCAATTTGTGCGTAATGTTTCCAGTTAGGTTCCTAGGAATAAGAAAAAAGAACAGCATGGGAACGAAGAGCCAGGACCTGCTGCTTAAGTGATGTTTCAGAAGAACAGAATCGTGTGCCTGTTACTACTACTCTTCTGAGGGTACCATGCAGAGGAGAAGTCTTTAGCAAACTGAATCTTAAATGAACATGGATCTCTTTGCAGAAACAGAAACAGCATTTCTTGGGAAGGAAACAAGCAATTTGGTACGAGAAAGAAAGAAAAATCAGACGAGCTTGTCAGCTTAAAATAAGGATGATAGGGAAATAGTCAGCGAGAAGCAAATCATTTCATCCACCTAAAATACTGAGTTGTCAGGATAAGAAAATACCATTACCGAATGTGTCTGTATTAAGATTGAAATTTGACATTCTAAATGAACAAAATATTAATATTATATTAAAAATCAGCGTTAGCCAGTTTGATGACCTTATGTAAATTAAATTGTGTAAACAATTTGGTTTTCCAAAGTATATTTACTTTGGGGGCATGTATTTCAATTGATTTTTATAGGTGTTGAAAGCTTTCTGTAGAATATTAAGTATAAACATCTAGATTAATAATTTTATTTGATGCAAGATTCCCCACTGTCTTTAATATACAAATATGTACTACAAATCTCTAAGATTAGGATAGGGTATTCAGTATTTCCTTAGTAATTTTCCTTTTTTTAATCATTCATTCATTCATTCACTCACTCAGCAAAACTTTTTTTTCAGTGTCTTCCAGGCACTGTTCTTGGTGCTAGGAATACAGCAATGAACAAAACAGATAAAACATCCTACCTGCAGTGATTTTGCATTCTAATTGAGTAACTGTGGGTCTAATGTTCTCCATAGCAGTCTTCCAAAAATACTGACAAAATATATACATATTGTCTCAGAATTTAAATAGGGTAATAGGTAACATTTGTCTGAAGTAGAGTAACAATGTGGCTTTCGATATTTTATTAACAGAGAACTTGAGACTATTTATCTGATGCCACTTTGAGAATATATAGTCAAAGAATAAAGCCATTCATCATACACAATTGATAAAATTCGAAGATAAACCATTTGAGAATTCAGACAGGTAGGTTAAACAGTGAATTAGAAAATCATACAATTTCATAGTGAGGGCTACAGTTGTAAATTAAAAGAACTTCTGCACTGAAAATTCTAAAATTTTAAGGCACAAGTGGCAGGATTCAGATTATTCTCGAACAGAATAAAGTCTAAATGCAAAGTGACATTCTCTTCAATATAGCCACAGACTACCACACTGCTTTTTGCCTCCTAAGAATTCCAGTAGTTGGCATTACTAGTTGAAAGAAATAAGTTATCAAAAGTAGAACAATTGTTCTGTAGTATCTTTCAGAATGGTATAGAGCCATGCTAATGCAGCGATACTCTCTGGAAGCAATAAGGGTGCCCACCAAATATGATGGCTGCCTGCAGAGGAGGCTATCTACATTGGATTATCAGTGTTAGTGCCCATATGCTATCAAATGGAATCTGATCAGAAAATATTCGCAAACATCTACATTAAAATGAGACAAGAACCATTCAACGTCTCCACATATTTTGGTCACTTGAAATCTTGACCACCAATAATGCATTTATCAATTCTCACAATTATTTATCAAGGCGTATAATTATTACTTATGATTTAATTACAGTGAGCTGCCATCTGTTGTCTCCTATACGAGCACTTTTCATACCATCTTATTTAGCCCTTACAACAGCCTTGAAATTTTATTATTATTATCCTAATGTTACAGAAGAAGAAACAAAGACCTATCAAAGTTAAATAACAGGCAAAGCTCACACAGTGGCCCTTATTTTTGAAATCTGGTCTATGAGAGGCCAAAGACAGTACTGGATCCACTATTCTTCACTATAATTCAGGCCTGAGCTCTCTTTTAAGACATTTATAAACATAGGATCCTAAACACATTAGAACAGTGCTCAGAACAGACAGATTATTCAATAAATATGTGTGGATAAAATCAGCGATATGAATATATTTAGAACACCCTTCATTCTCATTTAAAAATGAATAAATTCCATACTAGGAATAAATTCCATACTAAGATTAAACATTAATGTGATTGTCTCAACTTTGATCGTGATCTAGCAATAGGAAGTAGCTGTTTGTTTTTTTTTTCATTCCCAACCAAAAGTGTGTTTAAAATGTGCTTCCTGGGGCGCCTGGGTGGCGCAGTCGGTTAAGCGTCCGACTTCAGCCAGGTCACGATCTCGCGGTCCGTGAGTTCGAGCCCCGCATCAGGCTCTGGGCTGATGGCTCAGAGCCTGGAGCCTGTTTCCGATTCTGTGTCTCCCTCTCTCTCTGCCCCTCCCCCGTTCATGCTCTGTCTCTCTCTGTCCCAAAAATAAATAAAAACGTTGAAAAAAAATTAAAAAAAAATGTGCTTCCTATCTTGAGACATCACTTTCAAACACATATTCCCTACTCTACTCATCTAAACTTATTTGAATATACAGACTGACTCTTAGATATGCAAATATACAACCCAGTTTAAATTAAAATTTAATTTGATTCCATGTAAAATAAAACCAATGATTAAATTGGTTTCTTTTTATTGTATATTTACTTCACTTTTGCTAACAGAATGCACTGTTTAAAGGGAGACAATTTTGGTGTTTATAAATGTGTCCTGATTTGCATTCATTGGAAAAAATTGCAAACAACTCAGTTCTGTTAGTCAATACTTATTGATCACAATCAGAGTTAGTTATTCAGGTGTAGTTATCGTAAATTATAGCCATAACATTTATTTTATAATAATAAATTACAACTTTAATTAGAAACTCTCTCATGTGATGTTTTTTGTTTGTAAGGATCTCTTTATTGTTATTTAGAGCCCTTATACGTAATCAATACTCTATTAAGGCTTCAAGTTAATAGTTTATATGAATCAAAAATTTAAAAGCTGTCCTCAGTGAAAAAATCATTATCATTATTATCTTGTTGTTTAATATTTATTATGCACTACATTTCACTGAACTTTGACATTATTAATATTGGTTTTAAAGCTCTCAGTAAAATACCTATGATAAAAATGAAAAGATTTTCTATTTGCTTGAGCTTGAAAGGCAATTATTTTTCAACTTGAGGTTTTCTATATTCTGAATTAGCTAGAATTTTATTTGAAGAAAGGGGACCAGAAAAGATGAGCTAAAAACTTCAAAGATTTCTAAAGTATGAAAAATTCTCTTTTTGCCTTTTACTTTGATATTATTCCAAATCACTCAGTAATCAAACCAATTAGTAATAAATATTGTACTCCATTCTCCCACGGTACACTCAGTATTTTGGTTTTACTTTTTAGAATGTAGTATGTTGTAAAGACAATTACATATTCACAAGCTTCCATGTTCTCTGATATATTCCCAAACTCACACAAAAACGTATATTAGAAATTTGTACAATTATTAAATATAGATGTTATTAAGACATAATTTTTCAAATAATTATTACTAGGGTAAATTATGTTACCACGTTATCCTCTAGGAGGTGTAGGAAATGTGATTACCTTTGAATTAGATTGGGGAAGTGAAATACTTGCACATAAAACATAATAAGTGAGAATAGAGAGTAAACAAATGTAGGAACTCCTAGGTAAAGGGCGCTCATATTGACAGGAGCCATGGGAACAAGCCCCAAGTGAAGAACATTACGCACTTGGGGCATTTTCTGTTGGCTGCTATCCTGCTTCTCTTAGCAAAACCAGGATGCAGGCCAATATATGAGCCAGATTTAAGATAAAGGCTGCACAAACCTGAGGACCCTGGCTCCTAAAAGCACCAGGGAGTTGCCGGAGTTGCCCACCAATATCAACCAGCCTGGATGTGGCCCTTCTGACCAAGCAGGAGGAGGCCTTTCCAACTAATCAGGAGGAGGCATTTTTTTTCTTTCCCTTATTAGCATATTGGACCAGGGTGGGACCCTGAGCAAGAACTTTCTCTAAATACACAGGACCTCCCCTTTGTTGAGGAGGCCCACCTAACTCCTCTCTGTTAGCGCTGTGTCTCCCTTCAGCACCGGCTGTAGCCCCAAGAAAGCTTTGCCTGTACCTTTGACTTTTGGGTCCACCTTTGTTTCTCTCCTTTCTATGGTTATTGTTGGGTCCAACACCTTCTTGGCTCTTGGTTCTTAGTTCTCTGACCTTCAGGAACACATACTGTTGGTGAAGGTCAAAGAAGCTATTTTGGAATCCCTTTGGATTTGCTACAATTCAACAAACAAGCAGTAAATTACATTATGTTCAGTTGAGAGCAACAGAGACCCAAATCGCCCAATGGCTTAAACACACAGAATATCTGGAAGTATGCAGTCTAGAGCTGATATAGTACTCTCTGCTCCACAAAGTCCTCACAGACACAGGATCTCTTCAGCTTACTACTCTGCTACCACTAAAGTATATCCCATATTATCTAAGTCCAAAGAATAATCTACATCCCAGACATCAGGATTGAAGAAGAAATTAATAAAGGGCAAAGGTCATCAACATTTTTAGTTTTGTTAAAGGATAACCAAGACTACCTCAGCTTGATTAAAATTTAGACAGATATTTTCCTGACTGTAAATCCCTAATTTCTCTTTTGTTAGAACAATTACTTTAGAAAACTTCTAATTGCAAATTCTTCCTCTGCTCCTCTGAATCGTAGATAAATTTCCCAGCCTCTAGCCAGTTTTACAACCTAGAAATGTCTTTCTCCTGGACCTGGAGATAATCCCTTTCAAATGCAATCAAGAAAAATAGTGCCTCTATTTCCCAGTATCTGTGGGAGCTTAGGAACCTAACTTTGATGAACACTAGTTAGGAAACACAGATGGCTAATCACAGAGAAAAATATCTGCAAATTCAGGAATGATTCAATGTGCTTAACACATCCCAGAGATCAACCTGTCCTCAATAAAGTCCTGTCCTCTACCACTTTTCACTACTTACTCCACTGTTTAGAAACTACTCCATTCATGGGCACCTGGGTGGCTCAGTAGGTTAATCTTCTGAGTTTTTATTTTGGTTCAGGTCATCATCGCATGGTCCTGGGATTGAGCTCCTTGTCGAGCTCAGCACTGTCAGCCCAGTGATTAGGATTCTCTCTCTCCCCCTCTCTCTGCCCCTCCCCTCTTCTCAAAAATAATAAATATAAATAAATAAATATTAAAAATGACTCCATTGCTTAAGAAACCTCCTGCCTTTTGTTTCAATCAATGGAGTTGATTTCAATATCTCTTCCTTATTGCAACAGTCTTGAATAAAGATTTTCTTGTCTATTTCATTTTTTTCAGTACAATCTGTCTTTGACAAAGATTTTGCCAGAAGTTGCCACATAATATTTCCAAGTATTGACTAGAATTTTGGTGGTAGGCCACTGGGAAATGTAGTCTTTCTTTTGAATATCCACATATTAAGTAAAAAATGTTATTATTGTGAAAGAAAAAAGACATTTCGAGCTGACAGTAATTTCCATGCAACCATTTACTTAGTAACTTATCATGTGCAAAACAAACAAACAAACAAACAAAAACAAGAGGTGAATGTTATTTTTTGGCAGTTTTAAAAATACGCAATACTATTTTCAATATTCCTTGTGTTTTGTGTCTTTCTTCTTTTGTACACTTACTTATCCTTCAAAATCTAGCTTCATAATTAAAAAATATATCTCTTCAATTGTTTTTTTTTTTAATTTTCATGCCTTTGTTCACTAATGACATTGTTTTTGTGTTGTGTTGAGGCATTTACATTCCTTCGGTTTTTAATTACTTCTCTTCCCCAGTGTCAGGAACGAAAGCCTCTGGATGACTCATGTTCAGATTGTGTCATGTGTTCATCCTTGATCAATTATTGTGGTCAAAAGGATAGAATGTGTTGTTTTTGTTTAACTTCAGGTTACAAATTCACCCCACCGAATGGGTTTATTTCACAAAACCTATTTAAGATTTACTCAAATTCAGTAAACCCTCATGGAAACAGGGGAAATGTACTGAAACTGATCTTTAAAAAAATTTTTTTTTAATGTTTATTTATTCTTGAGACAGAGACACAGGGGAGGGGCAGGGAGAGAGGGAGACACAGAATCTGAAACAGGCTCCAGGCTCTGAGCTGTCAGCACAGAGCCCGACGCGGAGCTCTAACTCACGAACTGTGAGATCATGACCTGAGCCGAAGTCAGACGCCCAACCAACTGAGCCACCCAGGCACCCTGAAACTGATCTTTAATGTTAATGTTTTAGGGTTTTCTTTTGCTCTTTGGTATCTCTCTGTCTCTTTGTTTTTGGTTCTGTCTTTATCTCCCTCCCTTCCCCCCTTGTTTATGAATGAACTGTACTGCTGGATTATTAAAGCTTTAATAAACTGGGTTTTTTAATTTAATTTTTAAATGTTTATTTATTTTTGAGAGAGAGAGAGACAGAGCACAAGTTGGAGAGGGGCAGAGAGAGACAGAGACACAGAATATGAAGCAGGCTCCAGGGTCTGAGCTGTCAGCACAGAGCCTGACATGGGGCTTGAACCCACAAACTGTGAGATTATGACCTGAACTGAAATTGGATGCTCAACCGACTGAGCCACCCAGGCACCCCTTAATAAACTATTTTAATATGTGGTAAAGAAAGTTTCTCTGTGTTGCCTCTCAATTTCAATACAGGAATGCAAATAAACTTTATTCAAAGTTACTTTAATCTCTTCCTAACTTATGCAACTAAGTTGTGATCTTTTTAAGAAGAAATAATGTATTTTGTTTCTCAATATATGCCTAATCTTGAACGCAGAGTTATTTTTGTTTGTTGATTGCTAATATGGTTTAGGAAAATAAATGGAAAATGATTTTTGGAGTGTTCACCTTTGAATGGTGAAATAAATTTTATATGATAATTATTTAATGATAGATATGATAGTTACATTCCTTATTAATTGCATATTAATAAATTAATTTTAATGCTGAGCAATTACACTATAGTTGGTTAGCAATGACTCTGGACCAGAATAAACTTTACCGAATACTATAGTGCTCAATGAGCATGGACGTACTAAAACTACCATGAATGCTCTTTTTCCAGTAGCAGATATTCAAGTAAAAAATCTGAGCTAATTAGTCAGACCCTAAAAGTACCCAGATTACAAACATAGAGTGTGCTAGCCTATCTGGGTGTCCATTTTGAGAGTGTTTATACATAACACATCCATAGAGCTTTACAATTTATTTCTACCCCACAATTTATTTCTTGTCCTGCAATGATGCTTTATGTATTACTTCTTTGCAAACAGATTTTAACACTGGTTTTACATTTTTTGATATCCTCAAAAACTTCTCATTTCGTATCCTACCCACTTCTTATCCCCAACCCTCTCTCACTTATTTTTAATATCATTTTGTTATTGATTTATTTAAAATTTCTTTAGCACCCATTTTAGATTCATTTTATAGTTATAATACAAAGGATACCATTAAAACTGTCTTTCTGTGGCAATCTTTCCACCCCCGCCCCAAATTATGCTCTATAAGCCAAATTGGGAAAAAAAGAATGTTATAAAAGACATGATAGAAAGAAAGAAGAAATTGCTGGATATAAAATAGATCTCAATAAAGTCAAAACCCAGTTTGTTTGAATTACGATGAGGAAATAAATGTAGTCACTATAACTCAAGCTCAGCACTTGATATATAAGATTTTAGAGATCTATTTCTGGGGAATATCAAGGTCTTAGGTCCTCTTGCAATGGCTGGCTAAATAGAAGTGTAAATAAAGAGCTGGTGGTTATTGTCAAGATCAAAATCTTAAGACAAGATCAAAATCAAAGCTTGTGATATGATTATATGGATATTGTAATCATTAATGTAAATTAATATAGCATAAAGTTGAAGAATAACTGTGAGATCAGTTTAGACAGTGCATGTGAAAAAAGAGATAAGATTCATTGTTAAAGTAAAATTATCTACTTTTTAATTTTTATTTATTTAAAAAAATTTTTTTTAACGTTTATTTATTTTTGAGACAGAGAGAGACAGAGCATGAACAGGGGAGGGACAGAGAGAGAGGGAGACACAGAATCTGAAACAGGCTCCAGGCTCTGAGCTGTCAGCACAGAGCCCGATGCGGGGCTTGAACTCACGGACCATGAGATCATGACCTGAGCCGAAGTCAGACGCTTAACCGACCGAGCCACCCAGGTGCCCCAGCTTTTTTAATTTTTAAATTAAAAAAAATTATTTATTTTTGAGAGAGAGAGACAAAGAGAGTGTGAGCAAGAGGGGGAGGGGGACCAGAGAGAGGGGGACACACAATCTGAAACAGGTTTCAGGCTCTGAGCTGTCAGCAAAGAGCCCAACATGGGACTCGAACTCATGAACTGAGAAATCATGACCTGAGCCAAAGTCTGATGCTTAACCAACTGAGCAACCCAGCCACCCCTAAACTAAAATTATTTTAGATGAGGGAAAAGCCATGATTAGCTGGCATTAAGATTCCAGGCCACATAAGTGGAAATTTTAGGAGATAGAGACTTTAAAAGCCTGAAATATGTCAATTTGTTCTAGTCAGCTGTCTACAGAGTCTTTATCAGCATTCTAGAAAGAATGCCATTGGGTTGTCTGTCATGATTCCAAAATGTGAATGAGACCGTCACAGTTGGGCAAACATAAAAATAGAACCAACTTTCCCTGACCAGATAGTACCAAGAAAGGGTTCTCTGGTTTTATTATCTTCTGATAGAAAATAAAATGTGGTCTGGGTCATTTGGAGGCCTCACACTTCACAGGTAGAATTAGTCTTTTTAAACAAAGTTATTTAGTGCCTCCTTATAATAAGTCATTTGAATTCAGCTAAAAAATATATAGGTTTTAATTTACCTTTACTTACTGCATTGAGTGAGTAATTGAGATCGGAAAACATCAGTGTGCTTCCCCTCATAAACTCAAAATCAAATATTTTACGTGATATGATTAAAGGGGCAAAGACACTAAAATTTTTAATCCACTAGATTATTGCAGGGTAGGATGTGCTTATATGCTGTCTCAATTAATGAGATTATAAATTATTGCTGACAAAAATGGTGCGCATATTCATTTTAATAACATATGTTATCCAAAACACTGCTATGTTGAAACCTAATCATTACTAAGAAATAAAATTGAGCACTAAATATGTAATTTTGTATTCTTTGCATGAGAGCATAGACCTTCCACTGAGTTTGCATTGTTAAGAGTTAAACTTATAGATACACCTGATCACAAATACTCTGATTGGTGATTTTTCAGGAGGCTTATCACATGTCACATTCTGTACCTTCTACTTACTTATTTTCTATCAGAATATTCTTTAAATGCTTCCTTTTTATGTGATTATTTTCTTATTTAGGGTAAATGCACAGTATCTTACCTTTGACTGTTGGTCTTACATGTATAGTGTTACTTTCCTAGTTTTGATTATTTATTTCACTTTCCACCTAGAATCTATTTTTACACACTACCAAATGTGTATAAAACTGAAGGAATAAAAATAAATAATTCATGTAATTGAGATTTTTGAAGAAGTACTGGAAATTACTTAATATCAAGAAGGAGAAGCGCTCTAGAGAGGAGGATGTAGAAAAAAAAACTAAGATGGAATTCAGGAGCTATTATTTAACCAAAAATAATCAAATGAAAACACAATGAAAAGTAATGCTAGAAAAGTAATAGTAGTTAATGTGATCTGAATGCTGATTAAAAGTTCTGAGACTTGGGGTGCCTGGGTAGCTCAAGTCGTTGGGCTTCTGACTTTGGCTCGCAGTTCATGAGTTCGAACCCTGTGCTTATTATAAGATTAGAAAGTAAGAATAGTATTGGGGTGCCTGGGTGGCTCAGTTGGTTGAGTGTCCTGATCTCTCATTTTGTGAGTTCGAGCCCCGCGTCAGGCTCTGGGCTGACGGCTCAGAGCCTGGAGCCTGCTTCAGATTCTGTGTCTTCCTTTCTCTCTGCCCCTTCCCTGTTCATGCTCTCCTCCTCTCTCTCTCAGAAATAAACATTAAAAAAAGAAAAAAAGTTCGGACACTTGATACAATTAGCTATAGGCTATCTTTTTAAATTCCCAAGTGAAATGTTTATTCAATCAACAAATATGTGTATTCATTCATGGAACAAATGCATGTGAATACTACATCAGTGTATAATTTGGAAAGAAGCTTCTCTGTCTCTCCCTCTTCTCTCTCTCTTCCCTTAAAGAAGATATCAATCCAAAAGCACTACAAGCTATAATACTGTCTAATAGTTAAAAACTCAGTAATACCTGATAGTTGCTTAATCAGTATGTGTTACTCAACAGGTTTATATACATAAAAATGGGGACAATTATACAATTCATTAATAAAGTTTTTGACAGTATTGAATGAAATAATTCATGTTGTGCTTTAACATTATTTTATGGCTGAGGACCCGTCTCTGACATATAAATCAGTATCACTCAGATGTGGCAAAGTCAGGCAATACGTTCTGGGGGTTCCTTCTCTTATTCACATATTAATAATGTCCAGGGGATCTTTCCTATCTATGCCTATTGTCCAGATAAGTACAACCAGTCTTATGTCTTCAAATATGATCATATTATATGCTTAAAATTTCACTTTTATAACTTCAACTCATCTTTTTCTTTAACCCTCTAGACTCATATTTCCAACTTTCTCCATGATGCCTCTAATTGGATATCTAAACTTAAACTTAACGTGTCCACAACTGAACTCCCAAACTTTTCTTCCAATATCTGACCTAGCCTCAGCCTGTGATACCTCAATTGAAAGCAGCTCATCCCTCTAATTTCTCAGGCCAAAAAAAAACTTTGTGCTTTCTTTGAATTCTCCTTTTTTCCCTCTGCTCTCATTCAATAATATTTCATATATTATTGTATATAAATATATTTATTATATACATAATACTATAATATTTTATAGTATTTCAAACATAAACTAAAATATATCAAGTCTTTATACTTTAGTAATTCTGGAATTTTCACTTTCAAATTACTGTTAATTCTTCCAGTATTTTCATACAAAATAAACAGAATATTCTTTTTAAAAAATGTTTCTATTGAAAATTAGAATTATCTGACATATATTTGCAACACTAGGTTTGGATTTAGCAAAGGTGTCTTATTATGTTGGGGCTGCTATAACAGAATACCAGACTGGCTAGCTTATAAACAGCAGAAATGTATTGTTCATAGCTCTAGAGTTTGGAAGTCCAAGACCAAGGTGCCAATACGACCAGGCAAGAGCCCTCTTCTGGGTCAGAGACTTCTCAATGTGTCCTTACGTGGTGAAAGGGGGTAGGGGCCTCTTGGGATCTATTTTATGAGAGCACTAATCCAATTCAGGAAGGAGTCACCCTCATGACTTAATCACTTCCCAAGAGCCTCACCCTACTAATACCATGAACTTTGGGATTTAGAATTTCAACAAATTTTTGGAGGACACAAAAATTCAGACCTTAGCAAGGGTTGTTTCAAATTTCTTATCTGCCATTTGGTAAGTTAGGTGTTATATAATACTGATCAATTGTGAAAGACAGCAAACTGTTATCCTTCCACTATGTATATATCCATTCCTCACTTCTTCCTGGACACCCAGTAACACCATTACAACTCCCAAATAAATGGAGATGCATACTAGTAGCTCCGGTGGTTCCATGGAGGAAAAATATATTATAGAATTCAAGAAATGTATCAGATAACTTAGATATTCTGATACTCAGTTCTTATAAGATCTGGTTAATAACAATAACTTCAGAAAGTAGATGAAAATGTGAACACATAATTTGTAGAAAAATGTCAGCAGCAGTGACTGTATCTTCAAACCTGCTATATTATTTACATGTTTTTCTCTCAGGCTTTCAGGTCTTTAATTTCTCAAATTAAATTTCTCAAATATATATGAAATATACATTATATATATAAAAAATACTATATACCTATATAAGTGGTAATTTAATGGTTATCCTATTATGTATATATGTGTATATATACATTTATATGTATATATATACATATACATGTGTATAAATATATACATATACATATGTATAAATATATACATACATGTATATACATATGTATACATATATATACACATACATATATACATACACACACACATATATATACATATATCTGTGTGCATATATAGATGACCCATTAAATTACCAAAGAGATAGAAAGATGATATACACCAAAGAGAGAGAAGGAGAGAGAGGGAAATAGGTTTAATGTGAATATGATATTAAAGTATGGGAAATCTGAAAGAAAATCCTGCAAAATAATCACACATTTGTTTTGACCTTATAGATAATATGTGTATATTAAAGTTCAGCTTATGTGAATTTATTTTTAAAGCACAGCTATGAGCATTTTCATTTTCCTATGATTCAAAACAATGAAGTACTATTGGTTTTCTCTCTGTGTTATTTTTTTTTAACTATGTGGTATAGGTGAGTTTGGTTTATATATCCTGTATAATTCAAATTTGCTGTTTATATAGAGCATTTACAGAGTTTATTTAGACAAGTTTAAAACCTCCAGGAAACTGTGACAGGTGATGTCTTGTGTTTTCTCTTTATTCTGTCATTTTACCAAAATCTCTTAAATGCTTTAATACAGAGAGAATTAAATATATCAAGGAGTATCAAAGTATTATGATTATAACAAGCAAAGGTTTTAAGTAGTTGTACTGTTAAAAACCTCTTGTAGTCTAATACCTGAATCTAACTGGTTCTTCTAATTCAAATAAGTTCTTTTCAAGTTACTTTTGCTCTCCTCATTCTTTTTTATTTTATTATTATTAAAGATATAATTGACATGTAAAATTGTGTAAATTTAAGGTGTACAACTCATTGATTTGATACAACTCATTCATTTGATACATATATTGCATTATGTTTACCAGCACTATAGCATTAGCTACAACCTATTGAGTCACATATTTATCATTTCTTTTTACTTGTGGGAACAAGTTTCTTAGCAACTTTGAAGAACATAATGTATTATTGTTTATTGCAACCACTTGCTTTGCATTAGATTTCCACAACTTTTTTATCTGCTAGTTGCATGTTTGTACCCTTAAACATCTCCTGAATTCCCCCATCCTCAGCCCAGGTAACTATTATTCTACACTCTGTTTTTATGAATTTAGCTTTTTTATTTTACTTGATTAATTAAGTAATTAATTAATTTTAAAGATAGAGCGAGAGCCTGAGTGGGGAAGAGAGGCAGAGGGGTATATAGAGAGAAAATCTTAAGCAGGCTCCACACTCAGCACGAAGCCTGTTCAACATGGGCTCAAACCCATGACTCTGGGGTCATGACTTGAGGAGAAATCAAGAGTTGGACACTCAACTGACTGAGCCACCCAGGGGCCCCAAAGTTCATCTTTCTTAGATTTCATTTATAAGTGATAACATTCAGTATTTGTTTTTCTCTGTCAACTTATCTCACCTAGCTTAATGCTCTCAAGGTCCCTTCACGTTGTTGCAATTGACAAGATTTCCTTCCTTCTCACAGATGAACCTTCCATTGTATATATACCAGTCATCCACTGATCTAGTGGACTTTATCCAGTCATCCACTGATATACTTGGGTTGTTTCCACATCTTAGGTAATGTGAATAATGTTGCAATAAACAGAAAGGGCGAATTTTGACATGCTGTTTTCATTTCCTTTGAAAATATACTCAGAAGTGGGATTGATGGATCATATGGTAGTTCTAATTTTAATTTCTGGAGGAATTTCATGCTGTTTTCCATATTGACTGAATCAATTTACAAGTGTTGCCTTTCTCTGCAACCTCATCAACACTTGTCCCTTACCTTTTCCTGATAACCATTCTAACAGATGTGAAGCGATAACTCACTGCAATTTTGATTTGCATTTGCCTGAAGATTAGAGATTTAGACATCTTTTCATGTACTTGTTGTCCTGGATGTCTTCTTTGGATAAACATCTATTCAGTTCCTCTGCTCATTTGTTAATTGGGTTGTTTCTCTGTTATTGAGTTATGTGAGTCTTTTATATATTTGGATATTGGCTTCTTATCTGATATATGGCTTGTAAATGTTTTCTCCTATACTGTAGGTTGCCTTTTCATTTTGTTGATGGTTTCTTTTGCTGTGCAGAAACTTTTTTGATATAGTCCTATTTGTTGTTTTTTGATTTTGTCGCTTGTGCTTTTAGTGTCATATCCAAAAAAAAAAAAATTGCCAATATCAATGTCAATGAGTTTCTTTCCTATGTTACTTCTAGGAGTTTTATGGTGTCTGATCATGGGTTTAAGTGTTTAACTCATTTGGAGTTAACTTTTATAAATGGTGTAAGATATGGGTCAACTTCATATTTCTGCATGTGGATATCCAGTTTTCCCAACACCATTTGTTGAACACACTATCTATTCCCCTTGTCAAATATTAGTAGACCTTATATTCAGGGAGTAATTTCTGGGATTGTTATTCTGTTTCATTGGTGTTTGTATTTATTTTTATGCCAGTACCATATTGTTTTAATTACTATACTTTTGTAGTACAGTTGGAAGTCACGTGGTGTGATGCCTCGAGCTTTGTTCCTCTTTCATGTGATTGTTTTGCTACTAGGAGTCTTATAGACAAACTCACAGCTAACATCATCCTGAACAGTGAAAATACTTCAAGCTTTTCCTCTAAAATTAGGAACAAGACAAAGACAAAGTTGCCCACTCTCACCACTCTTATCCAACATAGTACTTAAAGTCTTAACTAGAGGAATTATGCAGACAAATAAATAAAAGGCATTCACTTTGGAAAAGAAGAGGTAAAATTATCATTATTTGCAGATTATATTATTTTATATAGAAAAAATACTAAAGACTCAACCACAAAACTGTTGGAACTAATAAAATAATTCAGTAAAGCTGCAGGATATAAACTCAACAGAATCAGTTGCATTTCTAAATATTAACGATGACTATCTGAAAAAGAAATAAAGGAAACTTTCCTACTCGCAATAGCATCAAAACAATAAAATACTTAGGAATAAGTTTAATTAAGGAAATGAAAGATCTATACAATGAAAACTACAAGATGTGGATGAAAGAAATAAAGAGGGCATAAACAAATGGAAAGGTATCCTATATGTATGGATTAGTAGACCTAATATCGTTAAAATGTCCATATTAAACGCAGCAATCTACAGACTCAATGCAATCCCTATCAGACTTCCAACAGCATTTTTTCACAGAAATAGAAAAAACAATCCTCAAATTTGTACATAACTGCGAAAGATCCCAAATAACCAATATTCTTCTCATTCTCAAGAATTAAAAATATATGTATATATTGGGGGAAACACTTCAAATTATACAAATTAAAATCAAGTAAGTAGAAGCTTTCCTGATTGTTAAAGATACAATAATCTATGTAGCTAGCAACAGCATACAAGGATACTTTAAGCTTTCCATAGGGAAAAATCTATAGCTGCAATAATCTTGTAATAATCCCTAAAGTTGCCAATGTTAAGGAAGATACATATTTTCATCAATCCTAAAATATGTATTCTGTATGTATTGACTTTTCATATGGAGAAGGAGATAAAACGAAGTGTGAATTTCCAGTTTCAGTACAGAATAAAAAGTTGTAAACATAAAACTAATGGTTACAATGTAGGTAACATGTTAAAAATAAATGGTAACTAATACAAATTATATTTTAGATGCACTCTTCATTTGGTCTCTTAAAAATACATTTTATACAACAAAAGGCACTGAGTGATAGAAGATTTAGATAGCATCTCTATGAATTAAGTTTTGTTATGTATGAGTCATTTTTAATGGCTTCCCCTCCCCACCTCTTTTGGAATTAAATTAAATATAAGAAGACCAGAAATCTGAACTGGTTACATAGATTTTAGACTAATAAATATGTTAACGTTCAACAATGGTGTATACATTTTTAAAAACTTTATTGACAAATATCTAAGCGTGAAGGTATGTGACTGTTAGAGTATGGGTATATATGAGTATTGTAAAACCATTAATGAAATAGTAATTAATTTAAGTAGTTCCTAATACACTTCTGAGTCTTATGCATAAACCTTGGCAGGTGTTAGACAACATGATAGATTCTGAAATGCTGCCAAATGTCAATGATAATGACTGCTTGACAGTGATAAGTATAAAATGTTAGCAGAGAAAATTACTTCAAGTAGATTATTACTGTCAAGCCTCAGCTGGCTGAAAGTAGGAGTGAATATAACAGTTGCTTTGATGTCCCCTAGGGTATGCGCTGGGAGAAAATGTGGGTAGATAGTGGAAAAATTTCCCCTAATTTCTGAGATTTGTGTTCCGTGCTGAAGAAAAGAAAATTGAGGACAACATTATACATTATTACATTCCATCATTTTGAAATAATGTGGAGACTGTTAATGTCTTGTGCTGTTCTTGACTTTAACAATGCCACAAAATAAGTTCTTCTATACATCCTTCAATGTGAAAGTTTGCTTAAATTTCAAATGTATACTCATTTCATCACCACATTTCTGGAAAAGGTAAGGATGCACTAGTGTAAAATCTTTTGGTCTATCATCATATTGGAAAATCTAATAAAATATTTGGAAAAGCTTATCCATTACATGAAATAAATGTACAGATTTATCTAATAGGGAGTTTTGCCACACTCTTGCCCTCCACTACAGCATGCAGGTGTCATACATTCACTGGTAATGAAGTAACTGTTTTAAACTCAATTACACACTAAGATCTGGTTTTGGAGGTTAATAGTTGGAATTAAATTGTGTCTAAACTGGTGGTAAAAAAGAACAAGTCAAATACTAAATAAATAGGATAGAATTATTCTCTAATTTTAACATACTCTAAAATTGCATAGAGGAAAAATATAACTTGTCTCGACTCAGTTGTCCAATTCATAGGAAACAAAAGGATCATGAGATAGTTGTGACAATAGTATCTAAAGTCTTCAAGCAGCTGCTTTTCTATTATGTGTCTTGATAGAGTGCTTAATATAGTGTTTGTTTAAAACTAAACAACTCTTCTCCAGCCAATATAAAGGATCTTAGTTCTTTTTCTTACTTTTACATTCACGTGGATATTCTGAAATTTTATAGATATTAAAACAACAGGCAACACAGTAAGGACCATAAAAACTCAGCGAGTTTTGCTCTTTGGCAGTAATTCTCATTTTTTTTCCATCAGAGCAGAGCAATAAAAATGCTGAGAAAAAAAATCTTAATAGGATATATAGCAATTTCCAGCCCCGAAGGCTGAGTTTTTATCTTTTCTATAAGCTGAACCTGCCTTTACTATATTCTTCTGAGTGGTAAAGCTACTTGGGGTGCGTGTGTGTGTGTGTGTGTGTGTGTGTGTGTGTGTGTGGAAAGGCAAGGAGAGATTCATAGACCTCCAAGAGTCTCAGCAAAGTTTTGGCTTTCTTTAAATTTTTTTTAAAAAATTTTTAATGCTTATTTTTGAGAAGGAGATAGAGTGTGAGCATGGGAGGGGCAGAAAAAGAGGGAGACACAGAATCCGGAGCAGGCTCTAGGCTCTGAGCTGTCAGCACAGAGCCCAACGCCGGGCTGGAACTCACAAACCATGAGAACATGACCTGAGCAGAAGTCTGAGGCTTAACCAGCACCCAGGTGCCCCTCTTTTAAAAATTTTTTTTTAAATTTTTTTAATGTTTATTTATAATTGAGAGACAGAGAGACACAGAGCGTGAGCAGGGGAGGGGCAGAGAGAGAGGGAGACACAGAATCTGAAGCAGGCGCCAGGCTCCGAAATGTCAGCACAGACCCTGACATGGGACTCAAACTCCTAAACTGCGAGATCATGACCTGAGCTAAAGTTGGACCCCTAACCAACTAAGCCACCCAGGCGGCCCTAAAAATTTTTTATAATATAAAAGAACTACAAAATAATTAGCTTGATGAATACTTAACGTACAAAATAAAGACTGTGGGATCCAGATCAATACGTAGTTAATTATTTCATTTATAGCTCAAGAGTAGAAGAAACTCTCAAAGATTTATGTAGTACACAAAGTATTCAAAACTTACTGAGATAGTAAACATTGGTTTTATACAGTGAAATCTGTATACAATAAAAAGTATTATGTAAGTATTGCATCATATAATTTTTTTAGTATTCAGAAATCACTACTACAGGGGTGCCTGGGTGGCTCAGTCGATTGAGCATCTAACTCTTGATTTCAGCTCAGGTCATGATCCTAGGGTTGTGGGATTGAGTCCTGTGTTGGGCTCTGCAAGCCTACTTAAGATTCTTTCTATCTTTCCCTCTGCCCCTCTCTTCTGCTCACATACTCTCTCTCTGTCTGTCTCTGTCTCTCAAAAACAAAAAAAATCACTACTACAAAAAGTAAACACACTCTAGGATACTCCCTTAAAGATTTCGTTGGAACTTCTTGTCCAGCATCCAGCATTCCTATTCCTACTCGCTAGCCACCTCATCTAGTAAACTGGTGTCTAGTTAGATTCTTAGGGTTTATCTTATGGCATTCTCCATGACTCTGTGTTTGGCACAATCGATCTTACAGGGGAGGAGAACTTTACAAATCTTCCTTTTTGAGTATTCTCTTCTACGTCCTCTGGACCCACAAAGAAAGCAGTTGTTAACAGGGCTTTATGGTGTGTTTCTTTCCATAATCAAAACAAATCTTCTATTGTTCAAAAAATAAATGGCAACAAGATACTTTCTATAAATCACTATCAACTAAATTCTCCTGTGGTCATTACAGCTCTTCATGTTTTATTAATTTGACATTTCATATGCATTATTATTAATGTTATTTTAGAGATACATCTAATCAGCTTCTCTGGCCATTTATAGGTGTCCACAATACACCGACAGTGAAATAAAATTATTTGTGTTGTTTAAGAAAAAAATTGATAAATGATAATAATTTATTTAATTTTTAAATAATGTATGTATTTGTATATATAACATGCTTGATACAAAACATAATAAAAGAAATACTCCTGATCCAACCACCTAATCTAACAGCTAGAAGCCTGCCAATATCTTTACTGTTCAATCTTCTCCATTTCTTCTTTCTGTCTCTATGTCACCACTAATAGAAATTTTTTTACACTTCCTAAGCTTTTTAAAATAGGTTAAAGTCATGTATGTATTATAAATGATATACTTCCCTGTTTTTTTTTTTTAACGTTTATTTATTTTTGAGACAGAGAGAGACAGAGCATGAGCAGGGGAGGGGCAGAGAGAGAGGGAGACACAGAATCCGAAGCAGGCCCCAGGCTCTGAGCTGTCAGCACAGAGCCCGACGCGGGGCTCTAACTCACGGACTGCGAGATCATGACCTGAGCCGAAGTCGGCCGCTTAACCGACTGAGCCACCCAGGCGCCCCTCTGTTTTGTTTTTTTGTAAAGCATTTAACACAATGCTTTTGTGTATTATTCTGCAATTTTTCTTCACACAGTATTATATTTCTATGAGTTAGCCACGTTTTCCCTTTAGTTCTTGTATACGTTGTCTTATAAAATTAAACATATATATATAACCTACAATTGTATTCTTATGTGTATACATAGGAAAAGAAACGTGCTCATGTTCACGAGTAGATATGTACAGAATTGTTTACTGCAGCATTGGATAACAGCAAAACACAATCTAGAAGGACGTCAACACCTATAAAGTTGAGAGAATTTGAAACTGGATGAATTGTGACAAACTTACATCATAACATATCATGCAACAATAATTTATTTTTGAAATACAGAGGTAATTAGTCCTATTTTTTTTTTTTTTTTAGCTAGCATAAGAGCTATATTCTAAGGGTATCATTTAGAAGTTGACAATCTCTGATTGGAATGCAACTACTATCGTTTTTTAAACCTGCTTAGTTAAGATCAGCCTTTCCCCAGTTTCTCATCTCCCTTTTAGTAACCACCTTGTTAGAGATCTGAATGAGCCTGAGCCTGCTTTGATCCAGAGCTTCTTTTCCCCAGGTGCTTCTATCTGCAGACAAAAATCTTTCACTGTCCATACAGCACTATCAATTATTGATACAATATAGATCCTACAGCTGCTCTACTTTTGTAAGTGCTCTAAACCAACAATGAGGATAGCATTAATAAATAAATACCTACCAGGAATTTTTCTGGTTGAAGAATAATATGCTGGAGAAAGGAACTCTAATTTTTTTTTTTTTTTTTTTTTTTTTTGCAGTTCAATGATTTCAGCTTGAGTTAGACATTGTTTCCTATGAGGTTTGTGGATGAATTGTAGAGCAGGTCAGAGTTTGGCAGAAAAGGGATATTGCCTATGATAGTGTAAAAGGGTCCCTAGGGTATGTATAATACATCCACAATAAGAATGATACCTTACGTGCATTAGGATGAGGTTCCCAAGAAGACCATCTTGAAAATAAAAAGATTAACTGTTATGAAAAATTATTTCTTTCCACTAAAATAAATTTAAGACTGTTCAACATAATACTTATAATAGCGCACTTCTACTGGCATCCTCGAAATCTGGTGACACAGATGAGGCTAAAAGGATGGAGAGAAAAGAACATAAGACACAGAAATATGGGATGCCTTGGATAATTAGGTACGCTTTCTTTCTTCTCTTTCTCTTAATGTTAAATTTCTCATTATAACTCATCAATTCAGAGGACAATAATTCATTTTGCTTACTGATAAATGTTTATTATGCTTGGTACTGCAATGCACGCTAAAATTACAGTGGTGAGAAAAAGAGAAGGTACCACCCCTCCTGACATACATATGTTACTACTATCCGTACTTTCGATCCCTTGAATCACCAAAGACAGATATTAGTAGATAAATTGTCAAAGATGTTTGTCTTATAGTTAGATTAAAGAGTTGAAAATTAAATTATAGTTTTGGTATAACTATTTTACCAATACTTATTGTAAAACATGACAAAGAAATTGGTCAGAGTCAAATCATGAATCAGGAGTGTGAGCAGAATTACAAAAAGTAAGCTTGCAGTAAAAAAGAAAATCTGTCTATTGGTTAATCTAGCTATCTACACACACACACACACACACACACACACACACACGCCTACATTCATACATATATATTATATACTATAAATGTACACAGTACATTTTTTATTGCTTGAATTTAGATTCACTGAGTGAGCCCTTCCTAGAGTGGAATATGACTTGGCAAAGCAAAAAATCAAAACAACAACAACGAAGAAAAAAAAGAAAAAAAGAAAAAAATATATTTGTATTAAAAAAGAATTTAATGTTTATTTATGTTTGAGAGAGAGAGACAGTGTGAGCAGGGGAGGGGAAAACAGTGTGAGCAGAGAGAGAGGGAAACACAGAATCTGAAGCAGGCTTTAGGTGCTGAGCTGTCAGCACAGAGCCTGACACGGGGCTCGAACCCATGGACTGGACTGCTAGATCATGACCTGAGCCAAAGTTGGACGCTTAACCGACTGAGCCACCCAGGTGTCCCTCAAACAATAAATTTGTATTAAAACAACTGTTAGAGGTGCCTAGGTGGCTCAGTTGGTTAAGCATCCGAGTTTGGCTCAGGTCATGATTTCACAGTCCGTGAGTTTGAGCCTGGCATTGGGCTCTGTGCTGACAGCTCAGAGCCTGAAGCCTGCTTCAAATTCTGTGTCTTCCTCTCTCTGCCCCTCCCCTGCTTGGCTCTCTCTCTCTCTCTCTCTCAAAAGTAATGAAAAACATTAAAAAAAATTTAAAACAACTGGTAATATTTAAAATTTATTAATTTAATTTATTAATTTATTTTGATTTATTTTGGCTTAATTTTTAAACATAGCTAGGTATTGTACCAGAACATATGTGAAGTAATATTTGTGACCTTCTTTATTGAATATTCCAATTCAAAGAAGAAATACTACATAGATAATATTGACATGGGAATAAATCCTTATTTAAAAAAACCAAAATTAACGGAATGGAAAACATATTGTAAGCGAATTAGGTTCAGTACACCATGAAGAAATCACTGGTCTCTGGCACATAGAACCAATGATACATAATATATTCGGAAAACATGTCTGATGCAGCATAGTGGAAGAATGAGGCAAAATGTAAAGCCATCAAACATTATTAAATCTTTCAGTACAAATGATTAAGTAGATTTAATTTCAACTGGATTTTCTGGTTACATTTGACATTGCACTATTTACATTAGTAATTCACATTTGGGAAGGATGATAACAAGGAAACATCACTGGTATATCACAGTGGATGCTTGTTGAACCACTCTAAAGAATTGTATATACATATATGTATTTATATATGTACATATATAAAGAAATGGATTAATTCTATTCTCACAGAATATAAATGCATAACACGTAGAAATATTAAAATGTATCAGGGACTTCTGTTTTTACTCTTACAGTTTCAAAATATTTATGCAAGAGATTTTATTTTTTCACAACAGTGTTTACTATAGAGAAACTAACAATTTATTCAACTAAAAATCTAGCTGAACATTTTCTTAATATGAAAGCTATATTACATACTTTAATCTTTTTCATGGTAGGAATATTCCCTAAATCAAAGGACATGAAAATGCTAATAGATAGTATATTGGAAAAAAATGTTCTAGCACCTTCAGAAGTCCAAGAAATTAAATTACAATAACAGGAGTAATAAGAATTAACTTACAACCCCCCTATCAAATTAGTGAAATTAAAAACAAACAAAAAGATAATAATCAACATTTGTAATGCCCTTCTGTATTAAAAGACAGTGAAGATATAAATTGGTGAAGCATTTTTGGAAATCTTTTTTTTTTTAAGTTTATCTATTTATTTTGAGAGACAGAAAGATGGAGAAAATGCAAGTGGGGGAGGGCAGAGAGAGGGGGAGAGAAAGAATCCTAGGCAGGTTCAGCGCTGTCAGTGCAGAGCCCAATTCAGGGCTAAGCCAAAATTAAGAGTTGGACACTTAATTGACTGAGCCACCCAGGAGCCACCTTTTTGGAAATATTTTAAAAAATATGTATCAACAATCTTAAAATTGTTTATACCTTTTGACTGTGGCATTTTATTTATTAAAATATATCACAAGGGAGAATTAAAAATCCAGATAAATATCACCTTTGTCAAAATTTGAAAAAAAAAATAAGTCCAATGTTACTAAAAGATACTTAACACATAACCACATAAAGTAGAAAAAATTTAATTAAAAAATAATTTATTGCATCTTTTCTTTTTTCCAAGCACCATATTTCATAGATACACAAACAGCACTTACCTTCAATGAACTAAAGGGAATGTGTGTATTTCCTCATTCTACTCCTACTCTTTGATCATGATGGATTGCTCTCCTTTACTGTTTTTTACTTCTCTTTGTAGTTTAAATATAACTGCTCCTTAAGACTCAGTGGCTATCCTCTCTCTATAGATTCTTTCTTGCATGTATCATTGAATTTCCTCCTGGTATGATAATAGCTTCAACATTATGTTTCTATCCAGAACTCTTGCCTGTGCTCTGAACCTATATTTCCATTCCAAATCATCTACCCGGATGTGTCAGATGAAACACAAGATTAACACCCCCCAAACCAAACTTTGTAATTTCTCTGAAACCTGCTTTACCCTTGATATCTGTGTTTGGTGAAGAGCTCCAGATCTTTACAGTTGTGGAGAGGAAGCTACCCTCCTGTACCATTCATATCCAATCATCTTGAATTCCTGTAAAATATTAGTCTTCAGTAATGCCATTATCTAATTCTTTTTCCAAGAGGATCCATTTATTAAACGTGATATGTCCTCATGGGTTAGGCTAGTAACTAGTATTAAACTAGCTCAATAAATGTTTGCTGAAGGATTGTTGGATGAATGAAAGATACTCGAAAATATCTTTAGAGATATTTCCATTTCTATTAAGAAACTTAATGTTTTTGGGTGATTTAAGTTCTGCCACTAGAATGTTATGATTAAAAATTGACATACAAAATGAAATGGATTCCTACTTACGTAGTTATTAATGAAAATTGATTTTTCTCCCACAGCTATGGATTTTTTAAAAGAAAAATATCCCCTTTCTAGAAATAGAATGCGCTCCATAAAGATTCTTTAGAAAACTTCAGATATTAAAATTTCCATTATTTCTATAAGCTGTTCACAAAATAATATGAAAATGCAAACAGTTCTGAGTATATTATATCGAGGACAAATTCTATTGTTAATGAAGGTAATGTGGATGCATGTTTTTCACTGAAATTCAGATTTAAAATCTAAGGATTGTGGATCTAAAGATTGTATTAGAAAGACAAAAGGAAACTAATCCTTTAAAGTAATTTTAAAATACGTATGAGAATTTCTATACAGGAAATTCACTTATTTACTTTTCACTTCAATAAATATTTATTGAGCATCATTACACGACATTGTTCTTGGTACTAGGATACATTAGTGAACAATAGAGACAAAGTTTCTTGCCTACATGTGGCTTACATTTTAGTCATAGTCAATAAATTGGAATAGACAATAAATAATACATATGGTAAGTAACTGAATTTTATGTCATAAATTATATGAAATAAACCAGGTGGTAAAACAGGGTTAAGAGGAATGAGAATGTTTACAGAAAATGATAGATGTAATATGAGATCAAATTAGAATTTAAAATTGGGATTAAGTTAGATATCATCAGAAAGGTGAAATTTGAAAAAGATGTTCATTTGTCTAGGTTAAGAGCATTCTTTATTATGCAGATAGCCAATGCCCAAACTGTAAAGTGAGAGAGGAATGGGAGTTTTAGAAAAATAGCTAAAAGGGAAGCAAGAATATAAATATGGTTGCAGCAAAGCGAGGTGAAGAAAATAAATAATAAATAAATAATTGCAGTGATGGAGAGCTGACTCTGAAGGTACCTTTAGGATATATAAGGACTCTGGCTTTTCTTTGTGTAAAATTGGAAGACAATTCAGGTTTCTGGCACAGAACTGATATGATCTGGCCAACATTTCAAAGATCTCTGTGGTTACTTTCAATATTATGTAAGAAAATATTTAAAAAAATAAAAATAACTATTTAAAAGACCTAGTGTGGTTTCTGTTTCCACAAGTATTTCTTGTTGGATCATGGTGAGTTAGGTAAAAAATGGCTTCTGAGCATGGGGGTGGGGGGTGGTGGGGATGGAGTTTTTCATCAGTGGAGATAGGCAAGTCAGTGAGTATAGCAGGATGCAAATTAAGTGGGCATCATGATCTTTATATATTTATAAAACATAATAGTGGAGATATTGAATCGAAAGTTTGAATAAAATAACGGATCAATGAAAAGCGAATTCACAACTAGAAATATAAATATGGAAGTTAATGATAGAGAATTATGGTAGAGACTGCTAATCATGTAACACAATTTCTTCCCTTCTTTTTCCATTATAATACAATTTTCGCTTGCAGAATGCTATTTGACTAGATATTTTTAAGCCTTCTCATCTTAACTTAGTTAAGTTCTGATCACTGGACCACAAGCAGAAGTAATGTATGCTAATTACACATCTAGGACTTAAGACATGAGACATGCTTCCTGGAAGCAATCTTTCTTCTCCCCAATGATTGGAAACCAGGTATGAATTTGAACCATAAAGACAGTAGCATTATAGGGAACTGTGAGGTAATTGTCCGGATGACGTTTAGGTCTCTGAGGTACAAAGATGAAACACTTATTTCAAAATTCTAATGAAAGACAATAATCTTTATGTTGTATAAACCACTGTATTTCAAGGTCTCTTTGATATAGCAACTTTGACCCTAAAATACACAGACACTAGAGTCACAAATGTGTGATATTTATTTAAGACAACTTCTCACTTTTTAGTTCTGGGTTAACTGTATTTCAAAAAGCTCTAAAAACTTGCAAAAAGGGAAAGTGTCAGTTATATTTCAGACAACTATGAGAAATAACTTCCGGCAGAGTCTTGGAAACAAACCACCGTATTCTTCCTTGTATTAACATTTTCTTTAATTTCTTGGCCAATTTTTTTCCAGAGGTCTCCTCTGCCAAGATTAGCAAGCACTGCAACCCCATCTGTCCTTGCACCCTAAAGTAAATTTAATTGAATAAGTACATAGCTTTCAGTGATTATGATCACAGAATGTAGATCAAATATATAATGAATTTGCCGATTTCAACTTTTTGTGCTCTTTTTTTTTTACATACTTCATTATCTGTCATTGATATATAGGCATTAAAGTCCACCAGTACTTTTTCACGCATGTTAACTTCTTCCATTTTTATTTTTTAAGAAAGTACACATCAGTTTAATAGTATAGATTTATCTACATGTTGACCTATTATTTTACCCAATCATATTCAATTAAAATAAATAGAAAAGTCTTTTAAATATTTTAGGAATTTTTTTGACAAATATATTCACCACAGTCATCCACACCATATCCATATTTAGCATATAAAAGTTAAAGTATTCTTAATTATGGTCTGAACTCTACATTTGCTGGAAATACATTATGAATCCTTGTGTTGAAATTAATCATCCTCTCTAAATCAAAAGAAATGGACAGCAGTCACTGAACTGCAATTCTGGAGACTAACTGAATTGCATTTCTGGGAAGACTACCTGTAATCTCCGAGGCATATATTTCAGAAAGAAAACACTAAACTAAGGATTTTCAATCATATCATTTTCAAAGGGAATGAGTTTACATGTTCTCTAAAAATAAAAATAATGTGTACTAACTTCTGCCTTCAGCCATAAAGAGGTAACAAGAGGTTTACTCTCTTAAGCAAACAAAGAACTAGAAAGTATATGAAATAGTGGTTTTCAGACATTAGACAAAAGGCAACAGTGGACAATAATTCCTGAAGTGGGAGAGATTCCAGTCTGCAAAACAAAAAAAAGGAAATGTGAACAGAGCCAGCCTGTAGTCCCTTGACTATCGTAGAAGCTAGAACTTACAGGGAAGAGCTCCAGAGAGGAGAGAGTTCTTTTTTTTTTAATGTTTATTTATTTTAGAGAGAGAGAGAGAGAGAGCACACAAGAAGGGAGCAGGCAGAGAGAGAGAGACATAAGATTCAAATGAAGTGGGTTCCATGCTGATAGGAGAAAGTCTGAGCGGGGCTCAAACTCACGAACCCAAGATCATGACCTGAGCCGAAGTTGGACACTTAACCGACTTAGCCATCCAGGTGCCCAAGAGGAGAGAGTTCTACAAAGAAATAAAGAGTTCCAGAGATTTTCACAGAAATCTGATTGAGTCTTTACATTAAGCAGAATCAGAGAATATGCATGAGAAAATAACCAGAAACTTGTAAAAGAATCTCTAGAAAGGATCAAGTTGTCCTGAGGCTAATCTAGGGTAAAGAATTATCTGTGTTTCCACCAGCCAAAGTACAGAAATCAATAAAATATAGGGCTTGAGGGTTGTTGAGTAGAGTACTCAGAAGGACAATGTCTTGATGGTTGGTCAAAATTCCTACAAAGTAATGACCTGCCTAATAAAGCTTAAAAGTGCATTTATAAAGGGTAAAACTGCTTCCAAATAGTGAAGTTTTGTCACAGAACAAAGGTCAAGGATATTTTTTTGTATCCAATTTTTATATAAAAATTATTTTGGATATATATAAAAAAACTGCACATGTTTAATGTATATATTTTGATGAGTTTGGACATATGCACACACCCATGATACCATCACCACAATCAAAATACTTAATATATTCATCACCTCCAAAAATTTCTTAGAGCACCTGGGTGGCTTAGCTGGTTAGGTGTCCAACTCTTGGTTTCAGCTCAGGTCACGATCTCACGGTTTGTGAGATTGAGACCTGGTCAGGCTCTGCATTGACAGCGCGGATACTGCTTAGGATTCTCTCTGACCCTCTCTCTCTGCCCCTTTCCCTCTTGTCCACACTAGCACACATGCTCTCTCTCTCTCTCTCTGTAAAAATAAATAAATAAATATTTAAAAAAATCTCAGTGTTCTTTTGTGATTCCTTCCTTCCTTCCTTCCTTCCTTCCTTCCTTCCTTCCTTCTTTTCTTTCTTTCTTTCTTTCTTTCTTTCTTTCTTTCTTTCTTTCTTTCTCTCTCTCTCTCTCTCTCTCTCTCTCTCTCTCTCTTTCTTTTTCTTTTTTAGCTTTGAAAGAACACCTAAATGAGATCTCTCTTCTTAATATATTTTAAGTGTACAGCGATGCCTGGGTTATGCATCCAACTCTTGTTCTTAGCTCATGTCTTGATCTTACGGTCATGAGTTCATGAGTTCAAGTCATGTACTGGGCTCTGTGCTGGATGTGAAGCCTACTTAAAAAAAATATATATATATATGTATATACACATAGTGTGTGTATATATATATATGTATATACACACATAGTGTATATATATATGTATATACACACATAGTGTATATATATACACATAGTGTATGTGTGTGTGTGTGTGTATATATATATATATATATACACATAGTGTGTATATATATATACATAGTGTGTATATATATAATATATATATTAATAATATAATAATAATATGGTATTATAAAGTTAAAAATTATATATATATATACACAGTATGTACACACTGTGTGTGTGTATATATATATATATATATATATACACACACATACTGTGTATATATATATATATATATATACACATACTGTGTGTGTATATATATATATATACACATATAATTTTTAACTTTATAATACCATATTATTAACAAAACATACTATGTTGTGCAGTAGATCTCTGGAATGTGTCTTGAAAAAATAAGGGACCTGCTCAATGGGGTAAACGTCAAGGATATTTAAAGAACTACAAAGACATTTAGCACATAAAAAGGTAAAACTCATAATGTCTGGTATCCAATCAACAGTTACGGGACATGTAAAAAAAATCAAGAAAAAATAAACTATACTGAGAAAATTAATCAAAGAAAAGAGACCAAGGAATAACACAGAGGATAAAACAGTTCTTAAACCTGTTATAACTATATTCCACATTTCAAAAAGGGAGAGGAAAGCATAAGAATATTTAAGTATTGCTGTTCATATTAAAAAAAAAAAAAAGACCCAAGTCAAACTACTGGGGGTGAAACTAAAAGTGTCTGAGGAAAAAAAAGGGATTAGACACTATTGAAGGAAATATCTGAACTTGAAATATAGCAATAAAAAGTATTCACATGAAGCACAGACAGAAAAAACAAAACTAAATATCCTGGTGATAAATGATTTATGAGATAACTTCAGACAGGCACATGGACATATAATTTAATCTCTGAATCAGAGGAGGAAGTAAAATAGAATATTTGAAGAAATAATGGCAAGCATTCTCCAAATATGATGAAAAATTCAAACCTCTAGGACCAGGAACTCAATGAACCTCAAGAACAAAAGCATGCAGAAAACTATACCAAGGTGTAATCCAATTTCTTATAACCAGTGTTAAATATACATTTTTAAAGAAGCCACAGGAACAAAAAAGAGATTTTATATACAGAATAACAAAAATAAGAATGATTACTTCTCATCAGAAACCATACAATGCAAGCCAGACATCAGTAGAAAAATATTAAAGTATTATAAGGAAAATACCACCAACCTAAAAATCTATATGTGGTAATAATATCTTTCAAGAACAAAAATGAAATAAAGTCTACTTTATATATACACAAGTTAAAATATTCATCACCAATAAGTATTACAAAAATAAAATTAAGTCTTTCAAGCAGAAGGATATCAAATGGAATGTCAAGTGGAAATCTGTATCCACACAACAGGATAGATAGATTGAAAATGGTAAATATGTGAGCAAAAATAATTTTTCTTATTTATCTAAAACAAAAGTGAAAAAAAGGAAAAGGGGAACAAAGAACGCATAAAAGAAGTCAAAACTAACAGCAAAATGGTATACTTAAATAATTCATACCAATAACCAAATGAAATTGGGGTCTACATATCCCAATTAAAAGTAAGAAATTAAATTAATTAATTAACAAGGTTTTTAAAAAGTAAGTAAAACTCAACTAAATGCTACTAACAAGAAACCAACTTCAAATATAAAACTACAAATGAGTTAAAAATAAAAGGACAGATAATATATACTACCATGTTAACACTAGTTAAGAGAAGACTGCTGGAGTGGACATATTAATATCAGGCAAAGTGTATTCCAGAGAAAAGAATATTATCAGAATGAAAGAATCATTTCACAATGATAAAAGGGTTAATTCATCAAGAGGACATAATTAATCTATAATGACAGAAAGTACCTTCATGTTTGCATGCCCATGGATTGGAAATCCAGGGTTAGATAACAAAGACACAAAAAAGTCTTCTGTGGGTGACGATGTACTCATTTTCTTGATTAGGGTTATTATTCGAAGCTGTTTATATGAAAGTTTATAAAATTATTTAATTTAAATATGTGTAATTATGCCTTCATCATAACTCAACAAAACTATAAAATGATACATACTCTCTAATAAAATTCAGAAAATAAAAAGTGAGAGGGGACATTCCCACCTCTTTTAAAACCCTAGGGGAAAGTTACTCAATTTTTTACCAAGTGTGATGGTAACTGTGGGTTTCTCCTACATGCCCTTTATCAGTTTACATTCCTTTCTGTTCCTAGTTTTCTAAGAGCTTTGTAATGAATGAAGGTTGGATTTTGTAAAATTCTTTTTTTTTTTTGCATCTATTGAGATAATTTTACTGTTTTTCTTTTTTAGTCTCATTAGCATGGTGAATTACATTGCTTAATTTTCAAACTTCAAACCACTTTGCATTTCTAAAATAAACCCCATTTAGTCATGATAAAATTTTGGATTTATTTTATTAAAATTGTGTTCAGAATTTTTGCATCAATGCTCGTAAGTTATTTTCTTGTCTTGCCTTTTCTGGTTTTCTGCCAAGTCATTGCTAGCCTCACAAAATATGTTCAGAAATATGCCTTTATCTTCAATTATCTGGAAGAATGTATGTAAAATTCATATTATTTCCTCCTCAAATGTTTGGCAGAACCTGCAAGTAAACCCATCGAGGTCTAAAAATTTTTGTTAGAATATATTTAACTGCAAATTCAATTCATTTAATAACCACAGAAATAGTCTCTTTTTGAATGAGTTTGATAGTCTATGTCTTTCAAGGAATTTGTCCATTTCATCTCTGTTACTAAGTGTATTTATATTGTCTATAACATTCCCTTATTAGTCTTTTACTGTCCATAGGATTTTCAGAGATGTCCCCTTTCTCATTCTTCATATTGGAGGATATGTTCTCCATTGTCCCCAATGAAGCAGAATATACAGCTCACTATAGAATTTTTAAAAGACTTTGTTGTCCTATTAAAGAAACTTTTCTTTGACATGAGGCTGCACTTCAGCCCAGTATAAGGAGAATCTATTGGGTACAAGTTCTTCATGCCTATTTACCCACATGAGTGATATATTGGTTAACTCCAATTCTATAACAAAAGGTTGCAGATGAACTGACACCATAATGTTGCAAACATCTAAAGCCAGAGTCTATCATTTAGGTTCACCAAGATATGATAACACTCTTTCCTCTGTCCATACCTACAGACTTTAGTCCAGTAACAGTTGCACGACCAGGTGTTAGATGTCATCTGAAATGGATAGCTACACTCATTTCAGGCATCTTTCTCTCAACCTGGAACGTAATGATTTGAACATTATATAAACTATTTTTAGAATAAACAATCATTATTTTATATCATGCTTTTCAATAATCTAACCCACTAAACAGGGAAGAGGTCCCAAACATTTGCTATAGATCACCTTAGATGCTTCAGTGGTTATTCTCATAAGAGAAAAAACACATTCCACATAGGAAGCCTAAGAAAGTGCTTCTACTTTTAGGTCAGGATTATTTGGGTGAGTTTAAGGGTCTACAATGTGCATCAGTCTGTCCAGAAAAGTAACACTCATGGAGCCTTTAATATTTCCAAAAATAGTTTCAGAACTGCCAGACTGATTTATCTGTACCTCACTAAATCATTTTGTTATTCTGTTACTGGATCCAACATTCCTCAGTAATTCAGTCCTTTTCCTTCAAATCCTTCAGTTTGACAAACAGCTTTATGTATATTATCTAAGAACATATATGTCTCCCACAACTTTTTATCACCTCCCATATGCATATACCTTGGATGCATTTTTTAATATTTTTAAATTTTTGAGTTCTCTTCCATGGGAATAAAGCCTAATTGAGTGCCCTTTACAAAACAGTAAATTCTTCAGTGTCTTCATCAAAAAGAAGAGAAAATACAAGATGAGAATTCCAGGAAAGTATATTGTTAGGTGTATTTATAGCCAAATAAACCTTCAAATTATATCTATGATATATTCAAGTTATATCTATATATACATAATTCAAATTATATACATTGATATACAGTTTCAATTATATCTATGTATAGCCAATTAAACTACCAATAAAACCGACCTTGAAATAAGTGTAGCTTTAAGTATTACATTACCACAAAAATGATCAAGATGATATGGTATTGAAGTTATTATAACTATTGTGTTGTGCAGTTTGGAAAGAGGAAAGGCAGTGTTGCTAAAGAGCTTTGTTAAATCAATATGTGATTCATTAAGTAAAAATTCCAAACCCTTATGCTAATTTCCCTTTGAATGAATATTTCCAGTGGCAAAACTTACACATCAATAGCTAAGAAATTCATTGTCTATTGAACTGTTTACTATGAAATCAAAATGAAGTCTTCACAGAGTTACTCATCAAATGAATTTATAACTTTGAAAATAAAATTTTTGTAGTTACTATTGAAAAACAATAAAATTATAGTCAGTCATGGCTAACCAAAAAATATAACCTAAGAAATTTAAGTACCTTCCTGTTCTTTGATATATCTGTTATAATGGAAATTTTCCCTTCTGATGAGAGCTTTTAACATCAATCTGAGCCCTACGTAAAAAGAAATTGTCACGTCCTGTATATATCTCCTGTATCATACAAATGTTTTCAGGACAAATTTTTAGATAAGAATTGAAGTTTATATTCATTTAGCACCAATCCAACAGTTCTAATTGGACTGCAGTCCTAATAATCATTGAATCACATTCCCCCCAATGTTGTTGTAAATTCCCAGTATGGAATTCACAAGTGAAGAAACTTATTCATCTTTCTTAATCAGTGTGAAACATGTGGTCTACTATCACTGCATTGGACTTGCCCAGCCATAATGCATCAAGCTGTGTATACGGAGTCAAAAATCAAGTTGAACTCAGAAAAGAAATAGTCACAACCAATGATAATCTTAATTTTAAAAGTTTGGCCTCTCACTTAGACAACTGCCATAGACTACAAATTCTGCTCTCTGCTTTCTCATATACTTTCTTCAGTGGATTATGCACAAAGCAGAGAGTTTTTCTTAAATAAATCCTAAATCCTCCATAAATTATGTTGTGCTATCCACACTTGCTTAACACTTAATATCCTTGGGAAAAAACTGACATTTCTTATCATTAGCTATGAGGCTTTGTATCTCCTGGATCCTGCAGAGCACAATACCCTGATCTCTAGCACAATGCTTCACATACACTGGCTGCTTTCAGATTCAGTATTATTCCAACCTCCCCGCAAAATAAGATTGATTCCATTGATTCCATTAGTGTTCTTAATAAATATAACTTCTGAAACTTCTTCCCTGAACTCCTTCTCCAGAGTTGTTTGGCTTTTGTAACTCTTTAGTTTTAATCATTGCAATTTCTTCTTATAGTAATAGCAATTGCTATCTTTTTATTATTTTATTATTTGGCTGATTAACTGTATTTCTCTCTTCCCTCCCATATTATAAGCTTTATAAGGAGAGGAGCTATATTTGTTTGTCTTTATCCACCCAGCACTCAGCACAATGTTGGCACAAAGTAGGTGAACAGTAAATATTTTAGCAAATAAATAATTTACACCAAACATCTGGACAAGTAAGTACTTTTAAAATATTATACTTAGTATAAAATTGGTATTTTACTGATAGAAAAAAGTCACTGCTTTTCTATTAGCTTTGGTGAATATGAACGCAATTTACTCATATCCTCATGCCTTATTCCTCTTGTGACTAATAGCATTCATTAGCAAGTTGGCTTTTAAGAATCATGAGTACATTCTGAGTTTACATAAGAACCAAATTTATGTCATTAATATAATTCCTCCTAATAGCCCTTTGGTAAGAAACTCAAGAAGGTCACCATGGAGGGATAGACAAATTTGTGTGAAACCAAGGGATCTCTTAAGAGTAAAGGAAGAGACATCTTTCCTCTTTTTAATGTTATTAAGGCATGATGAAAAAAGTTTATCCAAACTGAGAGACACTGGGACCAATAATGGAAATGACCATGAGGAAGCAGGAAGTCTGGGCAGGTAATCCAGGTTTAGTACCAGGGCCCAAATAAAATTAGAAAGGGGTGGCTCTGGTACAATGTGTGGCTGCTCTGGAACACTTTACTGACACAATCACCCTGGATGGAGGAAACACTTTGGAAATATGGTCATTCATGGAACTGTAAACTAAACAGCTACCATCTCTTTGGAGAAGACTGTCTGGAAGTAATCCAGGAGGTGTAGTATTGTGTTTTACTGAAAGACCACTGAGGCCTGTATGAAAAACAGCACAGAAGTGAGCAAGATTCTCCTGAATTGTGAAGGACTAGTTTTCTACAGGAATCATAACAAAACAAAAGCAACTGCAGCCAAAAGTCTGGCCTACTAGAAGATTACACAGTGAAGACCTACTAAGGTCAGGAGTTGAACAAATTTGGAGAAAGATCCGTGGGCCTGATGGTCCATATAATTTGAATGTGAATAAACAACATGGATTTATTTGAATATCTGTAGCAGACAACTGTCAGTGTTTCATCTGTCCTTACCATTTCCAAGCACAGAAGCTTTAGTTCCAGCTGCCAGCCTTTGTGCCCTCTTGACTGAAGGACCACCAGAACCTGTTCTGCTCAAGTGCTTAATGTATCAGAAGTGTTGGGGAACAAAAGAATTCTCTGGAAAACAGCATTTAACCAACGGTAACTGGTAGAAAATTACCCTAATTCCTGCATTTTCAAGAGGAATAACTGAAGGATGTGTTCTGTATGGATACTCAGAATTCCTAGGTGGGATTAAATTGCAGTGGCTCAGAGCTTGATAACACACCCTTTCTTGACTTTCTTCCTTTCCCTGCCTGTATTATTTCTTACGGCTGCTTTTATAAAAAACAAAGAAGCCAAGTGACTTAAAACAACAGGAATTTATTCTCTCACAATTTTGGAGGGTAGAAATCCAAAATAAATGTGTAAACAGGACCATGCTTTTCTCTGAAGGTTCTAAGGAATTTGCTTCTTCATTTTTGATGGTTGCCAAAAATCCCTGGTGTTCCTTGTCTTACATCTGTATTGCTTGAGACTTTGCTTCCATTATCACATGACTTTCTTCTCTGTCCCCTCTGTGTCTCTGTAGCTCCCTTTTCTATCTTTTATAAAGACATCAGTTGTTGTATTTGGGGCCTACCCTAACCCAGTATGACCTCATCTAATTACATATGCAAGACCCCATTTCCAAAGGTCACATTCCAGGTAGACATGAATTTTGGGGGAACACTGGCATACTTCCTCATTTGTTTTCTCCACATATAGTGTTTCTTAAGATCACCCTTCAAGGAAACAACTTGCATTTAAATGCTTTTTTCAGGGATAACTTTTGGGAGAACTCTCACTCCTTGCCTAAAAACCATGCTAAGGTCTCACAGGAAGTAGATGTCTGGCAAGATAATACCTTCCTCCACTTTCCCTCATTGCTTCTGGAGTAATACATGTGACCAAATCTCGGTATGGATTAATGAAGGAAGTACTGTCTCTGCTGTAGGAAGTAAGGGATTATTCATTGAAAGATTTGGCGGAACCAGTTATTAGAAACCAACCAGAACAGACAGATCATGATTGGGACCAGACTGTGATGATGCTAGGTCAATGGGGGCCGAATATAAAGCTGAGTAAAGTAGAGTTTATTAATAATTGGGTTCCTATAATTTCATAAATTGTACCTGTCAAGGACACCTGGAGATAGCCCTAATAGTATGTTGATAGGATGATTTCTTCAAGAATGGGAAAAAAAAAAAGCTAGGTGATTAGCAGTAATGAAGTAGAAATGCCAGAACTGCGTATGGTCAAAAGGCTGAAAACATAGCAAGCAAGAGTAAATTTATTATACAAAATTAGATAACCCAGTAGTTGCCTCTGATTTCCAAGGATTATCTTGAAGGATAATGTCTCCAAAGCAATGAGGAGCCACCAGTATTGTTAAGAAGCCAGTGGAGGCTATTCGCCTGTGGTGGGATTGATGGTAGAAAGTTAGCTGTTCAACTGGATAATACAATGTCAGTGAGAAACACAGAATTCCAAAAGAACAAAGATCAAGTTTCAGCACTTAACCATCAGAGACAAAGTAGGCACAATTGTGGTAGTAGTAGAAAGGATGAAATGACACTTGTGACTCCTAGGAATCTATGGATGACTAACAGACTCTGGTATTCTTCAAAAAAGGGTCAATGAGCAGTCAGTGATTTCTTAACCTTTATAATGAAGAAATTTAAACAGTGGGGAATAGAAGGCTGATGGCAATTGTTATAATGCAAATTATAACAGTGAGCCCAATTTCCAGACCTTCAACATTCCTCAAACACAAGCCCCTTCGACGGAAGGGGAGGCCAGGGCTCTTTGAAAAGTAAGTATTTGGTGTTACAACATGTATACATAGTAGTAATTATTACTGTATATCTCAAAGAAACCTATGGTCATTCACCAGAGTAACTGTAGAAAGAGGAATACTCAAATGTTTCAGGATTGTTGACTGTACTTTGAACTGTCATTGATACTAGGGACTCCTAGCTGGAGTGGGGATTTCAAATTCCAGATGCTAAGTGAAAAACTGCTCCAAATCCATCTGACAGTGTATGAAGTGGGCCTTAGTATCATATTCTACATCATCAGGAAAACAGCTAATCTGATAGAACATTGGAGTATACACTTGAAGATATAGCGAATGCCCTGATTATGACATCCTTCTCATCAGGGTAGTGCTCTTCGAGATGAAAAATATACAAGGGCCCAATAGCCAGTACATGCTGCTTTATCCCATACGTGCTTTGAGGTCTAAAGTTTGGAAGTAGAAGAAACCTTTTACTGTCATTATCAGTGAGTCACATGTGGAATTTCTGCTTCCTTCTCCCTGTAAACATAGATTTTGCTTGATGAAAAGCCCTGATCCCTAAAGGCACTTTTCTCCCAGGGATCACAGTAAGCCAAAACTGTGGCTAGTGCCTAGTCACTTTGAGATCCTTGTACCAGAAGACCAAATGGCCAAAGTCACGACATAAGCAGGAGGAATTGATGATTCTACTATAGAAAGCATAGAGAAAACAATGTCTGAAACTCATGGGATTGGTGTTTCCATGTCTAGTGACCATGGTAAATGAGTATTTATATCAGCTGTGCCCTGACAAGGAAAGGGTCATCTGCGGGCTCAAATCCCATCATGCAAGTAATTGAGAACAACAACACTGTTGACTGTGGATGTAGATGAGGGGAAATCTAGGAATGGCATGATAGATGTTGCTGCCATTGGGCCAACTGAAGCAGTAGGTATCTCTGCTTCAAGGGCATCTCAGTAACACTCTCATTATTTGTTGTTTTGTTTTGTTTCAAGAAAGTTGACCTGCCAAAATGTTGAAGAATTCTGAGAGGACTGAGTAAAATTGACTTCTTATACAAGCAGTACATTTCTCGTTTAAAAAAAAATGTTTATTTATTTATTTTGAAATAGAGAGAAAGCAGGGAAGGGGGAAGAGATTGGGGGGGGGGAGAGAGAGAGAGAGAGAGAGAGGGAGAGAGAGAGAGAGAGAGAGAGAGAGAGAGAGAGAGAGAGACCCAAGCAGGCTCTGTGCTGTCAGCACTGAGCCTGACATGGGGTTCAATCCCATGAACTGTGAGATTGTGACTGTGACCCGAAATCAAGGGTCAGTGCTTAACTGACTGAGTCATCCAGGCGTCCCACATTTCTCATTTTTATTAGTGCATTTTCTAAGATATGAAATTGCGATCTTATAATATTGTAAATAGGATGTCAAGAGAAAAAACTCATATAATTTTGTCATTATTTACTAGAGTTTGGCAGCATATGTAGATATAGAAATTCGTGCCCACATCTTTGAATATTTCTGAAAGCAGAAGTGTTACTAGAGAAATTTGCAAATACACAATGAATAGGGACTCGTAGAATGGTGTTTCCAGGGAAAGAAGAAGGAGAAAAATGCTCTCCTAAGTTCCCGTAGCTTTCAGAGTCTTCAGAAAAACACTGAGGTTTTCTAAGTATGTAAGTATAAAAGGAGGCTAAACACTGATCCCCATCCCTTCAGAATATCATTTCAGCAGTAGTCATGGTCAACTAAGAGGGCCAGACCCAATGAGACCTATATCTGGGTTGTTTTACCACTGAGATGTGCTTAGTTTCTAAGAAGATTCCCACCATGGCCTTTCTTTCCTTCTCAGCCCAAAACATCAGGGGATGCAAACCCAGAAGAGGGAGCAAGAACAGAATACCAGAGAAGACATAACTCCAACACACTCATCTCCATTGTAGAGAAATGACAGAATGAAAGATGTCCTACCTCCTCCTCCCTCTGAATTCCTAGGACTGAAACAACCATTTAGGCAAGATATAAGACTTGAATTGGATTTTAATTGGAAGCTTAAACACAGGCTATAAGGAATTCAGTAACAGAAAGTATAGAAAGTATCATATAATCTTATCACTAAGGAATTTACTAATTAGAGAAGAGAGATTCTACATTATCCAGTTGGGGATATGTTTAAAAAATAAATAAAAAATAATGAAACAAGTCCAAACTTACTCATATTTATATGCATTGATTTGCATTTATAAAGTAGTTACATATGATAAAACCAAAGTGTGGGGCACCAGATCACAGAAGACACTACATCCATTATTTTACAAGCAAAAGTACTGATAACTAAGACATACCTATGCAACCAGTGGGCACTGCATCACTAGCTAAGGTTGTCTTTGTTAGGGTTCTCTCAAGACAATAATTTACAAGAAAGTAATTTATTTGAGGTCTGATCCCAGTAAATATCTGTAGAGGAGTTAAGAAGTCAAACAGAAAAGGTAACAAAGCCTATTAATTCCTACCTTTTCCCCCACCTCTACTTGGGGAAAGTACCCAGAGAATTAGGGGAGTTATTTACAACTCTGAGAGCTCTGTCTATTCAATGTTTTTCCAAGTCTTTTTCTTTTAAATTCAGGTAAGAGAAGTGCTGGAGTTATGGTAGGAGTAGTAGAGCCTGTTAAACTACTTTCCAAAACAGTATCTGGCTTTTTAATGTTGGGTAACATCCCACCCCAAAAATTATTGGCTTGTCACAAGAAGAATCATTTCTTTTGCTCACACATATGCAATGTGATCAGAGCTTTATGGGGAATTTTTTCTCTGTTCTCTGTGGCATCATTAGAGTGTTCCGACTGGGGCTGGAAGATCCACTTCCAAAGATGGCTCAACAAACATGGCTAACAGGTTTGTGCTGGTTACTAACTAGCTGGACACTCAGCTAGAGCACTGGCAACAGTCTTGTGGCACATAAGCCTCTCCATGGAGCTGTTAGGGTTCCTCACAACAGGACTCAGCTTCTACTGGTCAAAATACACAGCTCTGGGAGATTCAGGAAGGAGGGGCATAGAATCACCTTTCTATGGAAAGAGTGAGAGAGACTCTGGTACTGCCACAAGCCCTCAGGTAAATATCCAGTTATGTGTGCTCTCTGGAAAATGGAGGGTGGGACCCTAATTCCTGTTAGTCCTCAGGAGTGTGACATACCAGAAACCTTAACCAATATTTTGTTTTTTGACCATTTAAGTTTATTTGCCCTACTTTAAAGGTAACAGAGTTATTTCATTAGCTGCTTTGAGAATACTTTGAATTTCATTTATGTTTTTATCCCTTACAAATACTTTTTTGCACACATGAGATTCATTCTTTTAAGAAATGTATAGGAAAAATGAAAGAATTAGCAAAGGAAATAACTTCAAGCTAAGTCTTACACATCTCTTTAACAAATCAAAGTACTACTTCATGATGTAGCTATCAGCTAAATCAGGCCTATCAGTTTGAATTTCTCATGCCTTGTTCTTTTTCCCTTGCTTCCCCTGTCTTATTGTGTTTTCAAATCACTACTGATGTCTTCCACTTTTCTGACAGTTTCCTTTGTCACTAGGAAGGCTTGAATCTGGCGTTGAAACTGGGTATGGCCAGGAGGACACTCAGAGTTTGTTGGCAAGAAAATCATCCTGAAAAAGAGTTTTCTTCCTTGTGTGCTTAAGTATCTGTTGAGTCAGATGGCTTTTTTTCCCTTCAACAAAACTTTCTTCTTCCTAGGGAGAGAAATGGCCTTGTGGAGGCAAGTCTCTGTGTCTGAATAAAAACAGGATTAACTGTAGGGGAAATTATTTCTATGCTGAAATGAATTCTTCTCTGTGGCTTTATTTTGAACTATATTACCAATACTCCTCACAAATACAAAATTGGACAGCTGAATTTCACATCATTTTGATGAATAAATTCAGTGGGGACTACCACTGGTACTGAGGGTCTTCAAGATGGGAGAGTTTGTGCTTATTCTGAAGAGTTATCAGATAAGAACAAAAGACAATATAAGCTCCAAACAGACAAACTGATTTCATGTTTGCCTCAGGCAAACCAAATGTTCACTGTTGATTTACTGTTGAATTGTGAAAGCAAAGACTATAAAAGCAAAAACAATCTTTGTTCTTTTTTTCCCCATTGTGGTTCCTTGATACCCTAAAGTAATATGATTTGCTATGGAGGAGATGAAGAAGGGTTGGTTAGACTTATGGTTCTGGAAACTTTCAACAGTTTTAACATTGTGGACACGAGCGTTAAAAAATCAAACCATTTCTGTAACAAAGGTTAGAAATATTGTTACAAAGACAGGAAAATTGAGTTTCAGTGATCTCTTTCCACCTTAGTGTCCCTGTAAAAACTGTGAGTTTGAGGTAAAGCAATAACACCACAAAATGTTATTTCTGGTATACTGGCATTTCTTTAGAAGGCCACAGGATTATAAATATTAGCTATAATGACCAGAGAGGCCAATAATATTTCAATGCTACCTCCTATATAAATAAGAATCTTTGTTATTGGAAAACATCTTGCTGAGCATGAAGCCAACATTTCTTGTTTGAGTGAATTATACTAATTAATTAACATAAATTGTGATGAGTCAAAATGTTAAAGCAGCATTTTTTTCCCCCTCCACATTAAGAATAAAAGTGCTCACTTTCCTAACTTTCTTTACTGGAAAAACTGGGGAGAAAAATTATAATACTTTGAAACTTTCATAGGAATCTTACTAACCTGATATAATGTATCTTGTCAACAATGTAAATGAGTCAGATGAGGGACTGGAAACTCATAAAGATTTACCTAAATGAGCAGGGCTAAGAAAAAGCCAAACATGGACTTAGACTCATACTTTATTGACCTCAAAATATCTGCTCAGTCCTTTACACATTACAGCTCTTACTGGTTCTAAAAGTTATTAGCATCATTTACTTATCTTCTCATCATGAAGAAAAAATGTTTTAGAATATATCCTTCCCAGGCGCCTGGGTGGTTTAGTCGGTTAAGTGTCAGACTCTTGGTTTCCCTCGGGTCATGATCTTACAGTTCATGGGTTCGAGTCCCATGTCAGGCTCCATGCTGACATTGTGGAGCCTGCTTGGCTCTCCCTCTCTCTCTGCCCCTCCCCTGCTCAGTCTCTCTCTCCCTCTGTCTCTCAAAATAAATAATTAAGCATTAAAAAAAAAAAAAGAATACAGCCCTCTCATTAGGTAAAAAGGAGAAATCCTTAATCATTTTGACATTATGTTAAAAATGTAATACTTACATTTTGAATAAAATAATAAACTTGATCCTTTAAATTATATTAGAATTAACAGCAATAGCCATGGAGTTCTCTGGAATTTTCATATGTTCCAGGCCACATACTATTTCTAGGGCTGCTGTAATAAGTACCACAAAATGGGTGGCTTAAAACAACAGAAATTTATTGTCTCACAGTTCTGGAAGACAGAAGTCTGAAATCCAGAGATCAGCAGGGCTGGGTCTTTCTGAGGGTTCTGATGGAGAATGTGTTTCCCACCTTTTTTTCTAGCTTCTGGTGACAGCTGGCAATCCTTGTCATTCTTTGGCTTATAGATGCATCACTGTAATATCTGCCTCGATCCTCACAAGGCATTCTTCCTGTTTGTCTCTTCTCCTTTCTTATTTATTTATTTTTTTATGTTTACTTATTTTTGAGAGAGAACACAAGCAGGGGAGAGGAAGAGAGAGCGAAGGAGACATAGAATCTGAAGCAGGCTCCAGGCTCTGAGCTGTCAGCATAGAGCTGGATATGGGGCTTGAACCCAGGAACCATGAGATCATGACCTGAGCCAAAGTTGGATGCTCAACTGACTGTGCCCCCCAGGCATCCCTCTTCTCTCTTATAAGGATACTGGTCATACTGGATTAAAGGCTTACCCTATTCCACTATGACTTCATCTTCATTTACATCTTAATTACATGCGCAAAGATCACATCTCCAAGTGAAGTCACATTCACAGGTATCAAGGATGAGGACTTCTACATATCTTTTGGGAGACACAATTCAATCCACAGCATGTAGAGACCATGAATCAAGGATCAGTTAAAAAACAATCAAGCAGAAAACTATGAAGCTGGAAACAGCTGGATAAATGTGGTCATTATGTATGAGTGTATGTATATGTGTGTTTGTATATGGGCTAATATATTCAAATTTATGTCTGAGGTCAATTAATACATTGCTTTTAGACTAGTTCCAATTTGTTTTATAAAGTTATTTATTTATTTTGAAAGAGAGAAAGTGTGTGTGTGTTGGGGGTGGGGGGGGAGAGGCGGAGAAGGAGAGAGAAAGAGAATCCCAAGCAGGCTCCATGCTGTCAACACAGAGCCCAAGCAGGGCTCAGATCCATGAACCCTGAGATTACGACCTGAGCTGAAATTAAGACTTTGATGCTTAACTGACTGAGCCACCCAGGTGCCCCTACTTCCAATATTTTTTAATTTTTGTTTTCTAATTTTTTCTTAGTAGGCTCTGTGCCGAACATGGGCTTGAACTCACAGCCCTGAGATTAAGGGTCATGTACTCTATGGACTGAGCCAGTCTTCTTTTTTTTTTTTTTTTTTTTTTTGACTAGTTCCAATTAAAAAAAAAGGAAAAAAAATTAAGTTTTTTTATTTATTTTGAGAGAGAGAGCACAAGTGGGAGAGGAGCAGAGAGAAGGAGAGATGGAGTCCCAAGCAGGCTCCATGCCATTAGTGTCTACAAATAATTTTACCAATTTTAAGATCTCTTAGCTGGAGATTTATTTTCAGGAAGTCTTTCTGAACTTCACCTTTGGGATTTGTAAATTTTTTCTTTGAGAAGTTTATTAGAATTCATCAATCTTTTAATTAAAAAAATGTAGTTTTGGATGTATAAATTTACTCTTTTTTCATACAAGTAGGAATTGATTATACTTCAGGAATTTTTATCATGAGGAGTCATCATACTCTTGGTTCCATATCTTAATTTTCTAGTATTTAGACTTTTTGTAAATATTCTTTGAACAGCTAAAGTTATACCTTAGTAACTATCAAGTTTTAATTAATATATAGACTATACAATATAAATCTGAAAGCAGCTTATAGAACACTGAAGACTTTGATTTTATAGTTCTACAGCACAGGAGTTAAGAAGCTATTCATCTGGGAAACCAGAATAAACACTGTTAGGTCAATGTTCATTTACTATTTTTAAAAAAGAGAATTACCTCCATAATATTTTCAGAAGATTCTTTGCCTACCATGCCCAAAGTGGCAGTCCATTTGGAGCAAAGCATATTGGTTAAGCTGCTTAGAACTCAAGTCTTCCTATTTTGTGTATGCATTTTTATTTATTTGTTCCCCACTTTTTATGTGTCTGATCTATGCTTGCCTATAGAATTGAAAAGCTGTTCTGAAACCTAATTGAATTGTTTTATTTTACTTTCTTTATATCATTTTTTTTTCCAGTAATGCTACTCTCACAGTACACTAATGCTTAGATGTCCTAAAAATGTGTTATTTGCTTTGGTTTAGAAACTAAATTAGAGTAGTAAAAAGTACCCATAGTATCTGCCTCTCTCATTTTAAATGTGCTGGCTCTGGCTTTTATGTGACACAGATTCCAGAGCAAGCGTAGCAGTAGACAACAATTATTAATTTTTATTCTCCCCTTCCAGCTCAGAAGGTAGTTACCTAAATGCTACACTAAATTTGGAGAAAAGAATGTTACCTCTGTGATCCATATTCTTCCCCCTAATCTACTGAACTAGGTTTATTGCCCAATGAGCTAGTGAACAGGAAAGCAGCCATGGAGCACACATAGTGAAACGGTGAAAAGAAGGGTGAGAACTGGAGTCATCCAGCTCTTCTCCACACTCAGATCCTGGCTCCAGAAGTCAAGCATCGGAAGATGTAATTAATTTTTTTTAGACATTGGAATTCATGAAGACTGTCATATGGAGGGAAGGTTACAACCAAATCTAAAGGACAGCTCATGACTGAGAGTTCTGTGAAGTGTTACTGGGTGATAAGAGGGGGAAAACAAGTGTTTAAGGCAGAAATTATTTTGGGAAATCATGGTTTAAATAAAGTTGAATAGGTTTACCAAATTCAGAACATCTCAGATCCCTAAATATGATAATACACATTGTAAACCACTAAAAACAGGGATATACTCTGTGGTTAATGGGCTCTGCACCCAATTCCAAAGTGGAATCAGAAAATCCCCACACCCACCTGGAAATAGCACCAGATTCTGTAGGTAAGGGGTTCAGTTCCGCTAGACAGCCATCAATTATAGATGCCAATCTCAAACTCAGGTTACCTGTACTTCTGACCAATTGGCTACAGACTGAAGGTTCCAACAATGACCTCCAACTCAGGGTACCAATCGCAAATTCAGGCTCTTACCTGTACTTCTTACTGACTGGCTATAAGTGACCCTCCCACTGACCCTCCTTGGATTTGATTACTTTGCTAGACTGGCTCACAGAACCCAGAGAAACATTTTACTTAACAGATTACCAATTTCTTAGGAAAGGATATAACCAGGAACAGCCAGAGGGACAAGAGGCACATAGCAAGGTATGTGGGAGTACGCCAAGCTTCCATGCTCTCTGAGCAAATCACTCTCCTCAAATCTCCACCTGGAAGCTCTTGAAACTCAATCCTTTCAGGTTTTTCTGGAGTGTCTCTTACATAGGTGTGATTAATTAAATCACTGGATGCTGGTGATTGATTCAAACTCTGGTCCCTCTCCCTTTCTGGGAAATTGGGGGTGGGGGAAGTGTTACTGAAATTTCCAACTCTATTCGCTGTTGGTTCTCCTGGCAACCAGCCCCCATCCTTAGGTACTTTCCAAAAGTCACCTCATTAACATAAATGCAGGTGTGATGATAAGGGCTTGTTATGAATAACAAGACACTCATTTCACTTTATGCCTCTGAAGTGATTTCAGGAATTGACAGCAAGAGACAAAACATTTTACCAAAAGATGCTCTCATTGCTCTTATGAATGACCAAATGTATAGTTTTTATAAGTCATAATATTGAAGTCCACTACCTGGTCTTCAAAGAAAGATTCCTTACAGCAGAATGGTCATACTTGTCAAAGTATTACGGTGTATCATTATACAACAGATATAGCAATACTATCTGATGAGGTTTTTGGAGTGGTGGGGGATCCGGAGCCGACAGCCAAAAAAGAATTCTTGAGGCATATTTGGTGCAAAAAGGTGATTTTGTTAAAGTGCAGGGACAGGACCTGCGGGCAGGAAGAGCTGCCCTGGGACCATAAGGAGAGATTGATTATATAGTATGGAGTTGGGGGAGGTAAAGTCAAGGAGAAGGTTCCAAAGGGATTTTCATATACTAAAGAAGACTCAGGATGCTGGAGGACTAGCTATTGTCAAACTAAGGTTGTTTTCCCCTCTAGCAAAGCACTAACATTAAGACAGTAGGGAGTTCCTGGAAAAACTTACTCTTCCAGCCTCAAGTATTTGTCAATGGGTTGCATGTTATAAGGAAATTTAGTTCTATCTGCCATTTCCTTCTACCTTTGTTTCCCACATCAGTAATTACACAAATATGTCTAACATTTGGAGAAGCCAGAGTAGGGTAGGGCTAGATTTAAAGAAACAATTCATTTGTTCTATAAAGCCTTTACAAACATTTTCATATTCTTATATTAGTTTGACTATTGTTTTCCTCCCTTCATCTATGGCTACTTGTAGATAGAGCCTGAAAAATAAGAGTCAAAAGATACTGGCTATGTGCATGTGTTGTGACATTCCTCAGGACTCTGTAACACAGACCGCCCATTTAGACTGTACGTTACCATATATGGGAGACAAAGGAGCAAAAATTGTACAAAAGGCAATCCTCCACTGCACTACGGGCTCAGCCTTTTAGGTCTTAGCCCCCTGAGCTCATGCTGGCACAAATAAAGCTTTTTCCTGGAAAGAAAAGCCTTGGTGTCCCCCACTCTCTGTGTGTGACTCACTGGTACATTCTATTTAGTAATTAACAGTAGGTCAAGTTCATCAAAATATCTTATAACCAAAATGATGTCTCCCAGAGCAATATCACCCAGGTATTCAGGCTGTACTCAATGTGTCAGGTTCTAGAAGCAAGAGTGGTATCAGCAATATATGGCTTCTCCTTTTCAGCATCCAGTATAATTGAGCTAACAGACATTATCATCTCTTGGTCTGATCCTCTTTTGAGGTGTTAGTGTAACACTGGATTTACCTCATTACATAACCCATTTATGTCTTCATGCCTTTACCCACAGCTACTAGTTTTCCTTCTCTGCATTGATACTCAAACTTTTCCACCTTTGGAAGGGATGTCAGGTCTACCACTGTGCTTGTGTAGCAAGCACATGGCAACACTAGTCTAGCAAGTTTCTTCTCCTCAGTTCAGTTCTTTTTTTTTTTAGGTTTTGTTTGTTTATTTGTTTGTTCATTTATTTATTTATTTATTGGAGAGAGAGAAAGAGCATGAGTGAGTGCGACATGGGGCTTGAACCCACAAACCATGAGATCATAACCTGAACTGAAATCAAGAGTCTGACGCTTAACCAAATGAGCCATCCAGGTGCCCCTTCTCAGTTCACTTCTATTCAGATAGGGAGAGGTTGCTCACCTATAAAACTAGTGGGCTATCTTCACTGTTAACCCCAATTTTGCCAGATACAGTGAAGGTACATCCTGCCCCAGCAGGCCCTTAGAAGTTCTGACAAAAAGGTTAAAAATAGTTACAGTTTCTTGGCTAGGAATCATCCCTGCTTCCAGCCCTTGTAGTTGCAACCCTGGTCCTACAACCACTGCATCAAGTGGAAGGGGGGTGGGGGGCGGTGGGGAGAAGCTGTGGTGATGTAGGGAAGAAAAAACACAGCATCCTTGCTCACTGCCTCTTCTTCAGATGCACCAGAAACACAGAGGAATCTATCCAGTGGGGACATTCCTTTAGCCCTAATCATGTTCATATTGAGTGTGAGGACACACTCATGAAGACGTGTGCCAGCCCATCGTGATTTTATCTCCGTTTTAGACAACCAATGTTTTAATTACCCATTCCAAATCTGTTAAAACTATTACTGTGAGGAGGATATGTCTCTGTCCATTGCTGGCCATTATGGGTTGTAAAATGTGTTCCCTGGCCTGCAGAAATAATGGCCCACTGTCCAAATTGGTATAGCATCTTCTGGTTCTTTCATAACACTCCGCATTTACATCTACGTGAAATAAGGAAAGCCCAGTGTAGAGCCAGTGTCTAATCCTATCAGGACTCATTTGTAGTCTCCAGTGCTACCGGTATCCATCTCACTCGCCAGCTATGATCAAGGCCTTTTTCTACCAGGGGATCTGCCACAGAGCATCAGCAGTCTCTGTCTCTCTTGGTAGAACAGTTCTTATTGGCATTTTTTGCCTTGGAGGGTGCAAGGGAGGTATGTTTGGATTCAGCCCATCTCTGCATTGCTGCAGTACCACCAGTTTCACTCATTTCATGGATCCAGGTGGCCACTGTAAGTAAGCACACAGGGATATCTGCTTGTTAATTCCAATCACCTTCTGAAGCTGAAAGAAGATTCTTCTGATGGGCATCAACTTGTCCTACTTGAATGTCTTCCTCAAATTCCCAGTGATTTCCATAGGCTTTTGCTCCTCTTTAATAGGTCAGGCTTCCATTGCCCTCCTGCCTGACCATATGACTAGGCCATTGAGCCCTTTCTGGTAAAAACCCATACATAGGAGATTTTACAGCTCTTCAATTCTTCCATCACTGCTGGGATGCAGCATGCAATTCAGCCCATCAAGCTGATTTGTTTTTACCATCTTCACTCAGAATGGTAGCCTTCTATATTGGATCTTGTCCATTCCATATTGGATCTTGTCCATCTTCACCTTGGAACTGCCACCTCTTGTGGGTCAGTTGAGAGCTGTTTATAGGGCACTGTCCATGTTAACAGAATCCAGCAGCTTCTCATGTACTTCCAGAGTCAGGCCAAGAGAAAAAAGGCTTCCTGCTTGTATCTCTTCCTTACATTCCCCAGGCAGCATGATCCTGTATAAATCATGCGAATTTTATTGTGGAGTTTTTGGGGCACTGATATCCTCCTAGGATATCATCCAAGACATTATAGCTACTTCAGATTTTAAGATCACTTTATATCTGCTTCATAGACGTAGCTTTAATTTATAATATCCAATAACAAGGTGGTAAATGCCCTCAAATGGAAATCCCCTAGTCCAAAACCCCAGTAGTATTGCTGGGAGGTGCTCTTAAGCCCTAGTCTATGTTTTGCCTAGGGCTATCACAAAGAATTTGTCCTTCCCAGCACTCCAACTTGTATTCTATGCTGAGTGGGTTTAGGCAGTCTTACTGGTTCTCACTTAGTATTTCCAATTATCATTGCCTGAATGACAGATTTACAAGCCTTCTATTTTTTAGTACTAGGTAGGGGAAATGTTTCCCAGTGAGATACAATGCTGTCTCTATAATACAATCAGGTAAAAGAGACTTCACATAAAACCCTTTCAACCACCTCACATAAAGCCTCAAACATACCAATTCTCCACACATTTTTTACCTTAATTCTATTAACTCATATTCTTATATCAACTCTTGTTTCCTAACTGTAGCCTCTATTAAGACTTTATCCACAGGCTTTGGTTTTATAATACTAGACAGGGGAAGTATTCCACAGCCAGACATAATATTCATTCCCTAAAAACATTCAGGTAAAGGAAACACAACTTCTTTACATAAAGCTTGCTTAAACATTCCAACTTTCATAATCCTATCAACCATTATATTTTTTATACTCTCTCAATCCACTTGTAGCCCAAGTCAGGGTGAACCACAGTTCTTGGAACATCTGTATTAAGGAATCCTGGCAACTTCTCTACTCCCAACGGATTTACCTACTCCTGTGCAATAGGCTTGGGTCCCCAGTAAGGAGCAGAGGGACCTGGCCCTTTTGTCAGTCTTTACCTTTATTAGCCTAATCACTATCCTAAGTGATTTCTGGTCAAGTTTTTCATAGCAATCTCTACCTTACAACTTTTGAAATTTCTTCCAATTGGAGTAAATAGAAAAGATGTGTTTATGGTCCTTTTATGTTGGAGGTCTAACAGGAGATCCATTTGGCACCTCAAATCTTTGGTAGTAGTGTATTGTAACCTTTGTTTTAACCCATCAATGTCCATTTTATTCATCCCATTTCTTAATAACCATCTCCAGATTTCCACCCAAGAGTTCTATGACTCTTCCCCTCCTATTTCCTCTTTGTTTCACTACCCTCACATTTGCTTTACCCACCTGATTTCTTAAAATAAATTTTACAGATTTCCACCTAATTGGGAACAACCTCTTGACTCTTCCCTAGGCCTCTCTTCCCATTCTCTTGTTAATTGACCTAATTTACTTATTTGTATCTGTAAGACCCAGGAGGGGAAGTTGAGGCAGCAAATTCTGTTTGTCCCTTGGTTATATGGAGTGCCCACATGAAACGTGCCCCTTTAACCACAGCATTTACCATGACCAGGATAACTGGCATATTCACTGAGTGAATATCAAAAAGATAAAACCTTCAACAAGTTTTGGACTTTCGGGAAGGAAGTATTATTAATTTTGAAAACAGGTGTTTTTTGTTTTTGTTTTTGTTTTGAGAACTCAGTGCATTAGCCTATAAGATAACACTTCTTCCTCACTGAGTCTAAATGAAAATTAAAGCAACTTTTTTTTCACATTAAATTATCTGAAAAAATATCATTTGTTTTTCCCTATAAATAAAAGGCTCATTTTGAATTAGTTTGAAAAAAATTACTTTGAATTAAGAATTTATAGATCATTTTAAGTAAATTTCTCCATATATGTTTCTATAGCAGTTAAAAATGTATTATTCTTCAGAGTACCTAGGTAGCTCAGTCTGTTGAGTGTCCCACTCTTGACTTTGGCTCAGGTCATGATCTCAAGATTTGTGACTTTGAGCCCTGCATTGGGCTTTGCACTGACAGTGCAGACCCTGCTTAGGATTCTCTCTCTCTCTCTCTCTCTCTCTCTCTCTCTCTCGCTCTTTCTCTCTGTCACTCACTCTCTGCTCCTCCCACACACTCTTTCAGAATAAACAAACTTAAATACATGTGTTATTCCTATTTACACAGTTTTTACTGATTTCTCTTTGATTTTCAAAATTCTTCCTTCATGTTCCTTACATTTTGTAAGAGGTGGGGAGAGGCAAAACTGGAATTTATATCAAAGCAAAATTCTTATAATATCTTTGAAGATTTTAGACTTTTAAAACATGGTTTATCTTTGAAAAATCAAGTATCACAGCTGTTATGAAGAAGCACTGACTGCCAGAGTTAAACGTGGTAAAAATGTTAAAAAATCCATCTCTTTTATGAAGTACTTTATCTTAGTCTTCTAGTTCAGGACGTGGATTGGCTGAAGTTACTTTAAACAGTAAATACTGAGAGATCAACACCATATGGTTAATTAAGTTTTCTCTCATCTTCCAACATTTACATTACCCCTCTCACCACACACCTATTTAGGAAAACATTTCTGTACTTACCTATCTCCTGTTAGCTCCTCCAGTTGCTTTCTTGGCTTTACTTCATTCCTACTTTTAATTCCTTGCTTCTGTTATTCAGCCTCAGGCCAGATGTTTCTTCCTTAAAAAGTAGTAATACAGAATATTTTCTAGAAATCATTCTGTTCTTATTGTGTTCAGTGCCAAGCTTCCTCCTAACTTTCTATGTGGGGCTTCACCCTAGGTATCCATGCATAGCCAGGGATATTCTTTTTATTATTACTTTTACAGATAATAGCAGAAATGGACAAGAGTGGTTGCCTTCCCAGTATGTATCCACCATGAGCATGGTGGGAAGCCATACATGGCTAAGTTTGACTGTACTCCTAGCTTTCGAGTTTGTTCTATAATCTCAGCCCCCCTGCCCTAGTGATTGATTTTAACCATGCCTATCTCAATTAGCACCAATCAAGGTTGGAGATCTGTGGTAGGCTGAATAATGGACTCCCAAAGACGATGTGCATTATTCCCCAAATCTGTGAATGTTATCTTATATGGTAAAAGAAATTTGGTACTTGTGGTTAAATTAAAGATTTGTGTATAGAGATTCTCCTGCATTATTCCCTTGGGCCCAGAGTGTAATCACACGGGTTTTTAGTAGTAGTACTGAGAAGGAGTCAGAAAGGAAGGAGGGAGTTATGTGATGATGGAAGCAGAGATCTGGAATGGGACACCTTGGAGATGGAGAAAGGGGCCACAAGTCATAGAATACAAACAACAAACACTAGAAGAAGCCACTAAAAACTGAATAAGGCAAAGGGACAGAGCTTTGAGAAGGTACCAGTTCAGCAGACACCTTGACTTTAGCCCAGAGAAACAGATTTCAGACTTCTGGAACTGTAAGAGACGAAATTTGTGTTATTTTTAAGTCACTACACTGTCGTAATTTGTTGCAGCAGCAATAGAAAACTAATATAGGATTAGAATCCAATCCATTGACTTTTCTTGTGTAGTTGGTAACAAAACAAATTTCATTTTATAGAAAAGATGTGAGGTATGAAACTATTTTAGCCATTAACCTGTATGATTGAGGACAGCTTCAATGTGAAACTGACAAATATAGGAGAATAAAATTTAAAAAAATGTACAGAAAAGCAGGAGCATAGCCATGGTCAAAACATATTTGAAACCTGCAATGACTCAGGTACATAACTATTGCAGTTATGTATGCGTATAAATTCCTTTCATTATTGACCAGACTTTTTCAATTACTTGCATTGAATGCAACTCAATCGATGTAACAGTTTGGCACAAAACCTGTTTTTCAATACAATATCTAATATGCTTTCATAGCTGGATGAAACCAGAAGGAATCTGTCCTGGTTTGAACAAGTGTAACTGATCAGTAAGAACTGTGAAAGCAGGCATGGTATTATGGTACCTGTCTCATTCACTATCATATCCTCCTCTCTAGTACTGTTAACAAATGTAAATAGGTGTTTAATAAATATTTTTCAAATGGGTTGATGACTAAATATAAAATGTACAAAGTATGACTGGAATACCGTTATCAGCTAATCTTGCCTTAAAAATATGTTTTGAGCTATGAGAGCCTGAATATAAAAATGCACAATGACCAGGCAGTACGTGAAAATGGAACTCTGACCTACAACCTCTATAGCAACCAATCAGGAAAGCAGATCACAACCTCTACAAGCAATCGGCCCCAAACAGTCAGAACTCAGTCAGTGACTACCAGCTTCCCTATCTTCGCCCTAAAATTCCAACTCAGGACCAATCAAAGAAAGTCCAATACTCTCCTCAAACCAATCACATAAGATGCTGAGCTCCTACTTTGCCTGCCCCTAGCTTCCCCTGGCCAACAGTTCCAACAAGAACATACGTGATGTTGTCTCTTTTTCCACTATAAAGCTTTCTCATTGCCCTGACTACCTCTAAGTCTCTGCTAAGAAAAGATGGCTGATTCCTTTGCCATGGCAAACTCTGAATTAATAGTTTCTGTTTTTTTGCATTTGGACTATCTTCATTTATTTCCACAGCTGTGTAAGTGAGGCTGACATTCTCTCTTCAGGTTATTTCTTGTCTTAGTCATTTATGCATAAGACACAGTTTCTGTGAAAAGGTACCTTTTCAATAAAATTTCACCATATAAATGGGTCAGACATTTTTTTTGGGGGGGGGGAATGTAAAGTAAATAGATGGGAATTAAATTATTTTGGTCCTGAAATAATCTCCCACTGATCTGGAATTTGCTTAAAGTTTGACCACTGGGGTTTCATTTAATTCGTTTATTAATTTTTAAAAAATGTATGTAACAATTAAAACTCTCTATGACTGGTGCTAAGTACATGGTCACAGTGATGGACAGACAAATTCTGCTCCAGATCTCAGCAAGATTATATTCCAGAAAGATAGTGAAGTTACTGCACATTTACATAATTATATTTTTAATTACAATCTTAGTAAGGGCCAAAGGTAGAAATTCAGGAAGATAAAAGGATATGGCAGGGTTCCAGGCTTGAGTGGGACTGAGAAGGGCTTTATAAAGTAGCGGTAGAGGATCAAATTGCCCCTCCCTCTAATTATCTTCTAAAACTTTAGAGATTAGCATGATTCCAGGAAGGGTTTAAACCCCTTGACTGTAACTGAATTCCTGTCATTCTGGCAGAATGGGGCATAAAATTAGAAATCATTTTAGCTTATTAAAAAATAAAGTTACATTTATTAATACTAGAGATTTTGGACTCTGATTCATAACTACTACACTTACATACCCTATACCCTAAGGTGTTAAAAATGATTGTCAGATTCATTTATTTTCCTTGTAGAAATATCTGTGTTTTTTATGGTAAACTAGTTATTTGAAAAAAAAGTGAATAAAGACTTCTTGAAAACCCTTCACTTTAGCTTCCTGCAAAAAAATAGGGCAGATACCTTAGGAAAGTCTTTAGGAATACTCTTCATAATTTATCCCCAATCCTGTCTTCCTCTACTTTTCTAGGCCTATCCATCACTCTCTTTGACACCCTCAGTATTTTCAACATGCCAAGCTTCTCATCCTTATACACTCAACCTGTTTTCATAGCACCCTTTTTCTTTTTTTTTTTTTTTTAACGTTTATTTATTTTTGAGACAGAGAGAGACAGAGCATGAACGGGGGAGGGTCAGAGCGAGGGAGACACAGAATCGGAAACAGGCTCCAGGCTCTGAGCTGTCAGCACAGAGCCCGACGCAGGGCTCGAACTCACGGATCGCGAGATCGTGACCTGAGCCGAAGTCGGCCGCTCAACCGACTGAGCCACCCAGGCGCCCCCATAGCGCCCTTTTTCTATTCGTGTGCTTTAGTCAACTTGAATTGCCTTGTTTGCTTATGCCCAGGCTAACTATGATCTCCTCTGTGAGGCCTTCCCCGCCAACCCACCTCAGATAAGCACTATTAATATCCTACTTTACCCTTATAAGGTAGCATATTTTCTTATAGCTAATTAAGTTTTTTGAAGTATTAGGGCAAGTATTTGGAGATGAAAACCATATACTTCAGTTATCTTTGTTAACAGCATTCTCTATATCATTGTTTAAATTTCTATGTGACATTTTTTTAACCTATATCTAATTTACTATGAAACTAATTTAACTTAAAACAATATAATACTTCACAAAACTAAAGTGTGTTCTCAAAGATATAGATTATTTCAACCATATTTACAATTTTAGAAAACCACTTATTCAGAGAAGTTCATGGAGCAGTTATGAGCAGTACTTTATAGTGGTTAAGAGGCCATCTCTAAAGCTCTGAAATCAGACTGTCTCAACTTGATTGTTGGGTATGCTACTTATTAGCTGTGTGCCCATGAGTAAATGATTTCAACTTTTTTTTTTTTGGGGGGGGGTCTCCATTTCTTCATCTGTCAAATGGGGACATTTATAGTACCTGACATAGAGTGTTGCAGTGAGGTATAAACAGATGAAAAGAGGTTAGAACAATGTCCGGCACATGCTAATCTCAGTACATTTTACCTATTGATTCTATTAGTAGTGATGATTGTAGTGGTAGGAACCAGAGGCCAGGATCAGTTTTGGTGTTATATGTGACAGACAGTATGCTAGTTAGTTCTTCCATCAAGGAGTTCTAGAATACTGAGGGGGCAAAAATATAAGTAGATCAATACACACCATTGTGTTTGATGCCACAGGAGAGTAAGGCACGTAGGAGATCAGGAATATTGTGCAAGAAGCAGTAGGGAAGAAGTAACATCTGGGGTGAGTTACGGAGTTCTGGTAGAAGTTAGCAACAAAGAAATGGAGAAGCAGTGTCTCAGCACAGATGAATGCAGGAAGCCTGGCAGACCATTGCACTTAGAGCCCCTCACTGTAGAAGAGATGTGGTAGTCAATACCAGGGTAAACAGACAAAGACAGCCTGTAGATTGGAAAAGGGTTTGTGTTTCATGTGAAGATGTTTGGATTTTTCATAGGAGGTAGGGAAAAAATTAACTATGGGAATTTTATTTTCGATTGAGTCAAAGTATTACTTGCCATTAGTGTGGACAATGGAGTGAGTTAGGAGCATGTATGCCAGGTAGAAATTTATTGTACTAATTCAGAAAAGACCAGCAAAGCCCTGGATAGAAGTAGGAACAGAATACAGAATAGAAAGACACTATTTCAAAAATATGAGGAGGACTGAAAAGAATCGAAAGCTAGAGGCGGAAATGGGAGGTTACAAGGTTTGGGCATGTTTGCATAAATTTAACTACAGTTAAGACGTTTAAATTGAGGAGAAATAGGAAAAGATATAAAACTGGCCACTTAGCACTGAATGTTCACACTTAAAGTAGTTTTGATCAGTCAACTTATGTCCTGAACTTGGAGACCACACTACATAAATAAAATAAGAACTAAATAAATATTTATCAATGACATTATGAGGACACTGAGGCTGTAACTTATTATAAGCTATAACATAAATAACTTATTTTGAGGAGGAAAATGCAAGGTAAAAAATTGGTAAATTATGTTACTTATGTAATTTATGTTAATTATGTATCTTTTGTTACTTATATGTCGTTCCCGGCATTGTGTTATTATTTTAAATATCACTGTAACACAAGAGCAATCTTATGAAATGGTATTAATATTCCATCTTATATATGAGGAGTGTCAACTTGAAAACATTCAAATAATTTAAGGTTAGGTAAGAAGTGGCAGAGCCTGGCTTAAAATCTTAATCAAACCCTGCATGTTTTAGTTCTATACAAATCACATTACACTCCTGACAAAGCAAAAAACAATAATAATAAAACAAATAAAAAGACTAGATATACAGTAGAAGCTGTTTTGTAGAGGAAGGCCACATTTGTTCCACATGAGAGGAAGAAAACCTCCTCCAGTATGAAGAAACATAAATTGATATTGTGCTCCTTACAACATGCTGACACTGTGACAAGAGTCAGACTTTAAAATATGAAAAGTATTGTTTTTGCATGTAAAAAAATATATAGTCTTTTAAGGATCTGAACTCAAAGAATATTTAGAGACTGCTACTGAAAGTATAAGAAGGCAGAAAAGTGGGGCTAAAATGGTGAAGCAATTTAATCCAAGGGCACAATTTTGCAGTCTGAATTTACTTTCATCTGTATAAGGATAAATAGAAAGTATCTCAGATTTCAGCTTTAGGAGATTTAGGTTATTATGAAGAATTCAAAGAGGCTCTGATGGCATTCCCACGCGATGCCCTTTAAATAAAACATTTTATCCCCCCAGAAATCTTTTTTCCTTTTCTTTTAGAGGGAAGGAAATAAGGTCAGACACTTCCCGGCTCCGCCCCCTAAGCTCCTGCCTCAGTCAGAACATGGAGCGAAGGAGGGACAGGGCCCAGTCTCCCATAAGTCTGCCCTTCCTCCAACCATTCCTTCCCACAGCGTCAAGATTAGAAAAATTTAACTATATGGTTCTTCCCCTTGCGCTGAACAGAGACCCCCCACCACATCCAAAAAGGAAGTGGGGGAGGCAGATGTGGAAAAAGGAATTGCACTGAAGCCCCCTTCCAGTGAGGGGGTAGGGATGCAGGAAGAGGTGGCGGTAAGAGACAGGGCAAGGAGAATAGAAAATTCCTAAAACCTTTTCCTTTTAACCTGACATATTTATGTATTTACAGTGTTGGGGGAGGGGAGGAGATTTGGAGTGATAATAATACTTCAAAGGCAGGGAATGAAAGCCAAAGAGCGGTTTTGGTCATAATTTCCTGATACTGGGAAAGGGGGAAACAGGAAGTGGGAAGTGGTGGGAGGGAATGTTTGAGGGTCCTGAGTCCACAGCTCACTTCCAAAGGTGAGGCAGGAGAAAAGAGGCGGCTGGGTCCAAAGGAGTAAAGGGCACTGGGAGGGGAGCCTGAGTGACTCAATCAGTTAAGCATCCAACTCTTGACTTTGGCTCAGGTCCTGATCTCGGGGTTGATGAGATCCAGCCCTCAAGGGGCTCTGTGCAGGCAACAAGGAACCTGCTTGGGATGCTCTCCCTCCTCTCTCTCTCTGTCTCTCTGCCCCTACCCCAATCACGCTCTCCCTCTCTCAAAATAAATAAAATAAACTTTTTTTTTTCTTTTTAAGGGCTCTTGGAGAGACATACAAGAAGCAGCCACTCACGTCCTGCCTCTCCATCTCTCCACATCTCTGAAGGCTGCGGGACTACACCAGATGTCTCCTAAAGCAAACTGAGTGGCCACTTGTCCTGCGTCACAGACTTCAGCACGCTCTTCTTGAAGCTGTCCTGGGCATCTCCCGTATCAAAACTTCATACTAGATGAAACAGACTTTCTCACGGTTAAAGATGATGTCCATCTCGCACATGCTGGGCAAGTATTTGTCCAGGAGCTCACCACCTCGGTGAGTCAGCTCCAGCATGAGAAGCTCATTGTCCCGGCGCTCAAAGGCGCAGCAGAGGTAGAGGCTGGCATATCTTTTATAGACGATTTTAAGGTCTGTTCTCTCCAGGAAGCCGCACACCATGAGCTTGCAAGCCAGAACGCCCGCGTAAGTTCTCAAGCCACCTTATTTCGTTGTTTGTCTGACAAGGCCATGTACCACTGTAGCAGCCGCAACTCCTCCAGCCCGCCGAACAGTTTCAAGAATCCCATTAACTTGCAGCCGGCTGCTCTGCATGTCCCTCTTCAGCCACCGTAGGCGCTCAATCCTCTCCACATCTTTTTTTTTTCTTCCTGGCGTGAAGCCTTGTCTGTGCCAGAAACTTTGTTTGAAGCCTCCTACGCGTGCGGGAGAGTTTCCAAGACGTCTGGTTGAAAGCAGTGAAAGGTGAGAAGGGTATCTTCTTACTAATATGAGCACCTTAGGGGCCGACGGCCTTTTGACAAGGCTAACTGTTCCCTGCTGCCTTTATCTAGACTACACAAGTCAGACTTGCTTGGGGCTTTGACATTCAGGGATCAGTTCTTACTGAGGACTGCTGATATTTCAGTTTTTTCCATGAGCTGAACTTTGGTGCACTTGAGACATAATTGTTATTCTGTAGTGAAGTTGTTATATATATATATATATATATATATATATATATATATATATAGTTCAAAGCAACAATTTGTTATATATGTAGACATCTTATGAATAAGCAAATACATCTTTTATCCAGTTTTCCAAAACATTTTTAGAACTGACTTAAGATCATGGTAATTTAACTTGAATTATTTTTGAGTGCAATATAAAGTCATTCTTTTCTCATGATTGCTTGATTCTAGATTTCAAATTTGTCTTTGTATATAATTGTAATCTCTCGTTTTTTCCCCCACAAATAATATATTAGGTGGATTCATAAAGCCTGTATAAAATACAGTTAAACAATTTACATATCAAGTATTTATCTATCAAATATAAGTTAATCATGACTTTAAATAGTGACAAATTAATAGTTAAGTGACAAAACGAAATCTTGTGTTATCTCTAGAAGAATGGCATCTATGCAATAGAAAGTTTGGTTAGAATGACTGGAGTGAAATGCTAGCTCTGTGAAGGACTAGGTGTGGGACTTTGGAAAAGCATTTCACTTAAGTGTGCCTCATCAATAAAAATGTACTTAACATTGTATTTTAGGTGGCTTACAGAGATACTGCATCTGAAGCATTTAGGACGTTACTTGCCATATAATTAGCATTCAGGAAGTATTAGTATTTACCTATTTCATACAGACAAATTTGGGAAGGAGGTAGTCTGGTAGTGAGTTGCCTGATTTTATTTTTTCTGTTGCCTGAAATAACCTGATAGATCCAAGGGGGTACTGATGTTGACTTCCATTGGGAGGACTGATGATGTTGATGATGTTATGTTGGGGGCTTGACATTGGCTATGATGGGATTATTTATACCAATTAGTCCCAAAAGGCAGTTGCTAAACATTTACCGGGATAATACTGACGTTAGCTTTGTTATTCAAGTCAATAGTTTTCTCCTGCTCTGGTCTCCTGGTCCCGTGCAAAGGATCTTTAGACAGATTATAGAAAATATTCGATTTATTAAAAAAAAAGAGAAAGAATTTTGGCAGTTTCTTGTACTATTAAATGTTTATCAATGACGTGACCCAGAAATTGTACTTCAAGGTACTCACCAAAGAGAAATGAAGGCCTATGTGCCCAAAAGAATTGTTCAAGAATTTCCTAGCAACATTATTCATAATGGGCAAAAATGGAGTTGTCACAAGAGAAGGGTATAAAAATAATTGTTGTATTTGTACAAGTGAATGCTACATAACAACAACAACAAAAGAAATGAACTGTTGATGCATAAAGCCAAGTGAAAGAATCTCACGGAAGGAGAGTTAATTGAAAGAAGCCATACAAAAAAGTGTGTAGGACATGACTTTGTTTATATAAAGATTAACACCAGACAAAAACGATCTATGGTGAGAGAAATTAGAACAGTTGTTGCCTTTGGTGAGTGAGGGTGGTGGTGGTGGTGGTGGTAGTAGTGGTGGTAACGATTGACTGGAAAAGAACATGACACATTTCTGGGATGATGGAAGTGTTCTCTATCTTGAATTGGCTGTTGGCTACGTGGGTATACACATTTATCATATCTTATCAAACTATCCACTAAAAATCTGTATATTTTATTCAACATAAATTATGTATCAATAAAGACAAAACAATATATATACATATATACGTATATAATATACATATATATGTACATATACATAATATGCATATTATATTATGTATATGTACATATATATGTATATTATATACGTATGTGTGCATATTATATACGTATATATGTGTACATATATATACATGTATATTATATACATATATATGTATACATACATATAATATACATATATTTATATAATATATGTATATATATTTAAGTTTATTTTAAGAAAGAGAGAGCATAAGCCAGGGTGAGGGGCAGTCAGAGAGAAGTAGAGACAGAATCCCAAGCAGGCTTTGCAGTATCAGTGCAGAGCCCAATGCAGGGCTTGAACTCACAAACCATGAGATCATGACCTGAGCCGAGATCAAGAGTCTGACACTTAACCTTCTGCACCATCCAGGTGCCCCTAAAGCAATATATTTTAATAAAAATGCTGCTAACAGCAGATATGGGTGATGACTAAATTTGATAATTAGAAAATAAAGTTTGGGGAATATGTATATTTATATGAAAAGAAAAAGAAAGGTAGCAATTAGATATACAATCCATCTAATCTATCTTTCAATCACTATAATTTTTTGAATTGTGTGACATTGAACAACTAACTTAACTTTAAGAATATTCTGGTTTCTAATCTGCACAAGTGGGATTAAATATAATATTTACCTCAAAAAATAGCTGGCTGGATTAAAGGAAATCATTCATCAAGAGAATTTGTGATGCCTGGCATTTAGTAGATGCTTAATCATTTATACTTAGTTCTTTTATAGCTATTCTTCTATAGCCATTTTTATTAGGAGATAAATACACAATAGAAAAGATAAAACTCAAAGAGACTATCTACTAAATTTCCAACTCCATCTCATGAAAGTGCCAGAAAGAATGAAGCAGGTAAATGTGCAAGCCATATTTTTATGTAGTAACAGTAATGTTATTTTGTTATACCATTAAGAAATGACAAACATTTTTCCAAAATACTTGGAGAATTTTCTCACCAGCAGTGTGTGAGTTCCAGTCACTGCCAGCTTCACCAGCGCTCTGGTGGACTTTTTAACTTTATGCATCCTAGCTCATTGTGATTTCAATTTGCATTATTCTCATGCTTAAAGATGCTGAGTGTTTTTTATGTGTTTGTTAGTCATTTGTGTATCTTGTGAAGTTTAAGTTCAAATGTTTGCCCATATTGTATTCTTTGCTTTCATTTTTTATAGCTGATTTTTAATAGTCTTCTATATTGTGGACATATATATTCAGAATATAAGTCATTTGTCATATATATATATATATATGGCAAATAGTATTTTTTTTCCTTGCTGTGGCTTATTTCTTCTTTTCTTTCCTTTCCTTTTGTTTTCTTCATTTCTTAATGGTATTCTTTAACTGAAATTTTTAATTTTGGCAAAGTTCACTTTTTAATTTTTTTCCTTTTATCAGTGCTTTTTATGACCTTTGTAATAGATCTTTGTCTACCGAGAAAAATATTTATTTCTCACACCTCTGGTTTTATTGGGGGAATATTCTACCAATATTCTACCTAATATTCTACCAATATTCTACCTAATTATTTTTCCCTTCTTACTGATTATCTATATCTACCTTCCTATTCAAAGAAAGGGATATGACAAATTAAAATAATGAAAGCACCTTCCTGTTAGAGATTGCTAAATTAGTGTGGTAGCTCCAAAAGGTTATTAACATTCCAAAGCAACTCCACAGTGTTTTAGTAGGTTGCATTTTTGTGGAGGACATTATATTTGAGCTATTTCCCTCAGAGAAGGAGAGAAAAAAAATCACATTATAAGTCAAATTTTATACAAACCATGTGGATATAAAACTTTAAATACACATCTGGTCTTTGGGGAAACTCTTTCAACTTCACAGACTAATGATATAATCAAAAGTTACAGAAATTTTAATCTATAAAGTGTTTTAAGGCAATGATTATTTAAATATAAACTCGTGTCTGTTTTGCAGGATACATACATTTGCTACAGATAGATCTAAATTTATACTAAAAATAAAAACACAAACTTTCTTGGCAACATTGCTTCTTTTTTTCTAAGAACCAAAGAAATCCAGTTATGTAAAGGCATAAGCATTTTTACAGGAAAACATCCTGCACTTTAAAAGTGGTACTTGATTGTGTAACACAAGTAAAACATTTGAGTTCTTAATTGAAAGTTGCATTGCTCTTTAGCATTTCTTTATACTTTCGATTGATGGTCATGTAATGCAAATAAGTAAATTTTGAAAGAGTAATCAGTGCCCCAAAACTTAAGACAAACTTTGTCCAAATATTCATCTTTCTTGCAATTCAAAACTCTGGAATTAAAATACTGTTCTTTCACTCCTATGTCATATGTATTTTTAATATGTATAAACAGATACTCTGCACATTTATTTTGTCTATTTTAAAGTATATATGGATAAATAGAACACTGATGAACAATCATGCTCTATTGTTCTGCCCCAGATTTCTGAAAAACAACTAAGTAGCACATCATCCCAAGGTTAGGATTGTTAACATAATATTTTTCCAAAAATGAACTAAAATCTATAATTACTAAAGTTGGTTTACAGGGATCACAAGAGGGATGTGTGATCCCTGATTTGTGTTTTTATTTGATCCTGAAATTCAGGGCTTTAATCTTTTTCTTCCCATTTTAATTGTAATGATTGCTTTCTGTAGTTATTTAATGAAAATTTCTATTCATAACTTTGTATTTAGAAATCTATAGAGATTTAAGATCTTTTACGTGTTCAGTAAACCATGTCAGGCTTTCCAAAGCTTGGATTATTTCTACATGTAGACCTTGATCAAGGACCCCTGTATAGAATTAAGTCAGGCAAATTAAATTGAAATGTAGAAAATATAAGCAGTTGCTGAGATGACTGGTTATTTGTGAGCTGGTTGAAATTATTAAACTTCTTAATTTCTTACGTTGTAGGCCAGAAAGGTCATGTGCTGATATATGGCACAGAGATGTCACAAAACATGTGATACCTTTGCTCAGGATATATCAGCTTTCATATTTTTTCCCTTTGAGCATTAGATGCTCAATTTTTAAGGTTATTTTCAGAAGCATGATATTTAACCAAGTTTGTAAATTACAAAGCAAGAAAGAGTGTCAGCAGTCCCCTTAATTTTCAGGTGTGTGTACCATGTAGAATAGTATGTAAATTACTTGGTTAGAGTGTTGTCATAGTTACACTAAAGGTAAGAATTTATATTATAAACATAGACCAAATATTAACTTTATTTATTAAATAATATAAGAACAGGGATGATATGGCAAGATTTAGTTTTATTTGCCACGTTCAAAATATATATTCTACATATCTTGCTTTTACTTACTTATTTCATTACATACATTCTTTTTCATCTCTTAGATAAAGCAGAAATAGCAAATACTATATAAACTAAACACAAATACAAGGAAGAAACGTAGAGTGCCTAGAGATATTAGGGAAGACTTCAGAGAGCCTTGAATGATGACTGGAAGAGTAGTAGACTTTTCCAGATGGACAATGTTCTAATTATTCTATTTACTCTTCCATCCAGCTGTTTTGTTTGTGATTTTTGTTTAAAGTGTTGATTCTTGTATTTGTAATATTTTTTCCTTCCCACATACTGCGCATTTGGGAAAATGGTTATTGCAACAATTCTTCATTGGTTAGTTCAGATACCCAAAGGGTGAATAATTTATGGAGGATTTTCTTTTAGTCATGACATAGGCAAGTTGATTCCTACAAACTTTCTTAAGCCTTATTTGGCAAAATACCTCTCTCTCTCTTATTGCTATTAAATCTCCAGTCAGCATTTATTATACATGCAAGAGTGTAAGGAAGTAAGCATCTTTTTTATGTTTGGTCTAGTTAATCTTGTATCTAAGGCAAATGGCTTCTTATATTCTTTCCACAACTCTAGGTACATAGAAAAAAAAATAATGAAAAACCCATTTCCTGGAATTTTCCTAAGGCAAAATAGCAAGTAGCTAAATCACCACCCCACCATTTATGTTTGTGCACTTTCTTGGCCCCCAGTTTAATTTGATTTAATTCTTCTGTAGCCTTAATTGCCATCTCTTTTTTCAATGGTTAAGTTATATATTAAGATTTGCACAGTTTTTAATGAAGTGCACATAAAGGTAACTGTTATATATTTCATATTAAGACTGTAGAAAAATATAAGATTTTCTACTCTTAACATGGAGAAAAATTACATATTAAATGCTTGTTAATGTATATTAAATATAACCTTCCTATAAGATGTAAGCAAGTCTATTTCAGCAAATCACGTTCATGGAAAAAAGTAATAGGAGACCCAATAGATTAAATAGGACTATTAAATTGTAACTCACTTATGTACTATATTTCATGTCCTTTTTTGTAAGTAGTTTTAATCACAGAGCATATAAAATTATTTCTAACCAACTGACAATCTAAAATTTAAGGAAGAATTTTTACTTAATAGATTTGCTGTTAAGATTATTGTTTCCGGGGCGCCTGGGTGGCTCAGTCAGTTGAGAGTCCGACTTCGGCTCAGGTCATGACATCAGGGTCCTTGAGTTTGAGCCCCATGTCGGGCACTGTGCTGAAAGCTCAGAGCCTGGAGCCTGCTTCAGATTCTGTGTCTCCCTCTCTCTCTGACCCTCCCCCGTTCATGCTCTGTCTCTCTCTGTCTCAAAAATAAACATTAAAGAAAATTAAAAAAAAAAAATAAACGTTAACAAAAATTAAAAAAAAAAGATTATTGTTTCCTAAGGAAGGCATTAGGCCTAGCCTTCTGATTTATATGGTAATTTTGCAGACAAAATGCTTGTGTTTACGTGTTTGCAAATTGTATAAGAAAAAGTAAACTAAGAAAAGTTTTCCATTTTTAACCTTAAGATAAGTGTTTAATAATTACTTGTGCATTAATTACATGGAATGCAGTTTACCTTCTGAAATATGTGACTTGGTTTAAGCATCCAATGAATAAGGGTTTAGTTAAGAGTACAAATTACCTTATTTTTGTGGATTAGTTGAATTTGTATTGGCTTAACTAACCCCTGACAATTTTAAATGTTACCTGAGCCTTATGCTCCTGGAAAATAACAGTTAAGAAATGCCAGTCCCCCACCCATGCCCACTTTGTGTTCTAGGAAATGCCCTACTGCAAGTAACTATCCCCATGTGACTTAAATAAGATTCATGGATAGCCTTCTTGTTTATAAATGATAAGGCTAGACATAGACTCTCCAAATTCCCATGCTTGGGCTCATAAACTGTGTTACTGAGAAATGTGGACAAAATACTTGGTAACCTGGCTTGATCCATGTTTGGTCGCTTTTCCCTAGGCCCCTCAACTGTGGTCCCTCCTTTATGAATCCCTCCTGAGAATCAGCTCACTTCACAGAAGAACATTCCTGATCAACTATCTGAGCACACCACCTGTTAATCCCACTCCCTGAAAAGGGTTTTTTTTTTTTTTTTTTTTTTTTAGCCTGTTTACTCATTCCTATAAACCTTTGAGAGGTTGATAGATGTCTTAAGTTCAGAGTATTTTCGCTACTGTCAAAGTCGGCCTCCCCCTATTCTGGTAGCCTCTGGACTTGCTTTTAATTGAAAATCCCTTTTTGTTTTTTATTTTTTGAGACAGAGAGAGAGGCAGAGGGAGAGAGAGAGGAGTCTGACATGGGGCTCAATCTCCCAACCTTGAGGTCATGACATGAGCTGAAATCAAGAGTCAAGAGTTGGATACTTAACCCACTGAACCACCCAGGTGCCCCGATAATCCCTTTTTAAATTATGATCAGTTTCTGACTTAAGAAACCTTGTTACAGACAATTATTCATGCAAACCCATCTGTACAAATCAGAAATAGAATTAGGAACCCTCTCAAATTTTGAGAATTTAACTTAGATATTTTTAGGAGGAAGGAGAATCAGAATAATTTAGTCTTCATTTTAATGCTGGCCTAGCTTTCAAAACACTGAATTATATCCAGTTTACTATTATAGAAGTCTGAAAAAGCTAATGAAGTATCATAAAATTGAAGGACAAAATGAAGTCAGCTCAAGACTTTCACTTGCATATTAGGGCAGAATTCTGATTTAAATGTGTACCTTGGGAAAGCTAACATTCTTTATTTGTTGAGAGGAAAGTTTTAGGTATAATCAAACTCCCAACTGTATATAGGGTGTGGCAAGTCAGGGAGGAAGACAAGAAGCCATCAGGTATACCTGGACTATTTATATATTATATCCCAAGTACCTAGCCCAAGGCATAGGGCATAGTGTATACTGACTTAGTATTTATACAATACATTTATAATATCTTTTTTTATGAAATCTTTTTTGACACAAGGAGGCTTCATTTTTTAGTTTACTTCACTCAAAAACATGTCAGTTCTTGGAATAAGATTGACAAAAGGCATAATGTACATACTTATTCATTGAACAGAAGAAAGAGGATGTTAGGAAAATGAGGAAGTGATATATATACATATTTATATCACTCATTTTCAAGTTTAAAAAGCAATGCTAAATTTTATGCTTAGTCATCTTGAGATAAAATTTTGTATGACATTATATATTTTCTGGTAATTTGTTTTCTATTTTGAGTTTACAAACTGATGTTATTATATAATTTTATGAATGTATAATGTCATGATAGCATTTTATGAGTTAACAAATGTAAGTTAGATTCCAAAAGTCCAATCCAATGTAAATAACAATTTAAAAGTCAGACTCAAATCAGTTTGTTGAGATCTGCAATCTTGACCCTGCAATTTTTTTCAAATAATGTAATGTGATAACATCATTGTCAGGGCACCTGGGTGTCTCAGTGGGTTGGGCATCCCACTTCAGCTCAGGTCATGATCTCGCAGTGTGAGTTCGAGCCCTGCGTTGGGCTCTGTCCTGACAGCTCAGAGCCTGGAGCCTCCTTCGGATTCTGTGTCTCCTTCTCTCTCTCTGCCCCTCCCCCACTCACGCTCTGTCTCTCTCTCTCTTTCTCTCTCTCTCTCTGTCAAAAATAAAAATAAACATTAAAAAAATTAAAAAAAAATAAAAAAAGATACAGTCATTGCCAGCTGTGGTATTGGCTACTCTTCTCATTCTCTCTGTCTCAGTGTGTACCCTTCATTTACATTATCAAATTATAGAAAATAAGCACCCTTTATGGTACTATTTATGTAGGGAAATTTATCCTTTTACTCACATACTTATGCTACAATAGACCTCTCCCTCTAACCCACTTATTATTCCCTCCCACACCATACTGGGTTGGTGTTGTCAAAATTCATGTTCATATGAACCTCAGAAAGTGACCTTCTTTGAAAATGGGGTCTTTGCAAATGTGATCAAGTTTGATTAGGTCATAATGAACTGTGGTGAGCCCTGAATCCAGTGTGACTTTTGTCCTTGTAAGTAAGAGGGAAGTTTGGACACAGAATCATAGACCTGCATTAGGAAAATCAAGGTATGCCCTCAGCCACCAGAATGTAGAAGAGGCAAGGAAGGAGTCTTCTCTTGGGATTTAAGGGGGAGGAGCATGAGACCTTTATCTGGACTTCTATTAGAAAGTAAATGTCTGTTTTTTTGAGCTACCCAGTTTGTACTACACTGTTATAGTAGCCATAGGAAGCTAATATATACCCCACACCTAAAAGAACCCTTGTGTGGGTGTTTAGGGAAGCGATTTTGTAAAGATGACGAAAAAGTGAGAGTGATAGGAGCTCTCATTACTAACAGAGTGCCATATGTTTCTAAGGGTTGATAGTCAGTGTTTTCTGTCTCTAAAGGGTGACATCATCGATTCCTTCTGTTACAGGGAACAAGGTTTCTTATTATTTTTAATAACGTCTGACTTAGGTAAGGTAACTATGCTGTAACACATCCAAAAATAGTGAATGGCTTAAAAATAATGAAAACAGCATGTCTCACTCATGTAACTGCCTAAAACACATGTTCCTGATTGGAAGCCTATTCTCCAAATGTAGATTCAGGGACCCAGGCTCTTTCTCCTGTTTTCTCCCAAATCATCAACACATGTCTTCAAAATTACCATGAAATGGGAAAGAATGACATTACTGGAAGATTTTAGTGGGTCATATCTGAAAGTGACACGTTTTTAGTAACTATATTTCACAGCCAGAACTCAGATTGCATTGTTACAGCCAGGGGTTCAGTAAAAGATCTGGATAATTGTGTTCATATCTTATACCTAGCAATAGATGAAGTTTGGTAAAGTTTTGATCACAAGGTCAATTCATTTCAATAAACAATTACTGAGTAATTATGGTGGGCCAGGAATCTGTGCTATCAGTCTATAATTAATGAGTTATTAGGGGATTATCTATAATTCAGAATTCATAATAATTTAAGCCAAGCTTAAATGTCTCTTAATGTATTAAACAGTAAATATAAGGTTCATATTATATTTTCCATTTTATTAGTATTTAGGTTTTAAATTTTAATTGAGCTTTAGTCTTGATATTTAATGTTATTCTCTTATTCATTTGTAAACGTTTTGCAATTCTATTTTAAACTTTCTGAAATTTTAAAAATAAAAGTCACTTTGGTACAGATATGGGACAGAAATTAAAAAGTATTTAAATATGTACTCAGTTCAAAACTATAATCATACCAGAAATATTAAACTGTGATACATATTGGAAAAGAAGGGTTAAAGGAATTGAGAAATTTTGAGTCTCTGAGAGAGCTAACTGAATGAACCTCGATGTCAGCTGCAGCATTTGAAAACACTGTTTACAAGAGTTATTCTAGATACCATTTGAAGAAAGTATCCTTCTGCAGTATCTGGTGAGTTTAGCATAGGATTGAATAGCATTAGAAGCATCTTAATTCTTTTTTTTTTTAGGAAATACTTTTTTCCAATGATAGGCATAGTATTTGTAGACTAAATGAACTCTGTTTATGAAAGTTAAATGTTGACAATGTTCTCAGTAATTTACACTGTTCCATTTTAACAAAGAGAACTTCAGATGTCTTCACTCTTCAGCTGAGGCAGGACTTAACAGGTCCTGGGAAGGCAGCCCCTGTAGTATTTGGATATCAAGTCTAGAGAAGGAACTGACCTCAGCAGGGTCTTGAGACAGAGTGACACTTACCATTTCAGTCTCTTGCACTTAAATTAAGAATTTCATAAAGAGACTATAGAGTTTAGTCTTAGAGTTTTCAGGGTGTTGTGATCAATGGATTTATTTTTGGCTGTCCTGGGACAAAACCATCTGGAACAAAATGTTCTCTATCTCTCAGTCTCTGTCTCTGTCCTGCTCTGGAAATTGTCTTTGCAGCCTTTTATCTTAGAAAAAGTTATATGCTAAATGGAAGTAAAAACCTGAAGTGTTCATTGTTGTGTATTAGTATCATATTTATAGTAGAAAGTAAAATGTCTTTTACTAAAACTAAATTGAAGGCTGAGTTAAAGTTTGTGGTTGAACAGGAAACAACCCGCAAAAAATGGTAGTTAAATACAACAAATTACAACAACTACAACAACAACAACAAACGGTGTGTCTAAGAGATATGGAGTGTGATGGGTAAAAAAGTTACCACTATCACATTTCAGGCTAGTTATTAGCTATCAGTACCATTACTAAACTGTTGCTGAAATTTGGCACGGTCCAAAATGGAAATTGCATTAGGTAGAAGTAGTTTGAGAGGCAATGGAAATCATAATAATCCCAGGTAGAGAAGTTGCAATTCTTATTGTTATCGAACAGATGGACAAAATGGTTGTTACACTCTGCAGTAAAGCCATGTACCTAACATGACTGTACATTATGAGATTTGATAGGGAAAATTCAAGATGTGAGAGTGGATTGGTAGCTTTTCCCTTTCTTATAGATTCCGTAATATCCTGTAATAAAGCTACAGTCCTGGGTTAAAACTGATTCATGGGAAAGAATAGGCATACTTTTTGCCTCTGGCCAGCCTCCAGGGATGGCTGAAAATATAATAACCTGGAGCCTTGTTTGGATAAAAAAGCTAAATTATTTAACAAAAAGCTTGTTAGCGTTAGCCGAGTTAAGGAAGTCAGAACCAAAATTGGCAGTAAGATTGAGTTATGTGAGAAGCCTGATTCCCACAGGCCCTTTCCATGAATCTCCTGTTATATACTACCAGGCAGACACAGGAGACAATTAGTTTTATGGTATAAGTGCAGATAGCAGGGAGAGGTGGAGATTAACTGTGCCTTCCCATCCCGAACCATTGTCTCAAATTGTCCAAAGCAGATGCCTCAGTGGAGGTCATTAAATTAAGGGTTAGGGAAGCTAGCATATAACTGAGAATTGTTGCTAGGAAACAGATAATTCCAAGTTCTAGCTCTAAAATCAGGAAACATGGCTCAACACAATATCTGCTTTTAAGGGAGTTACTTTCCCAGTGTCTGGGATTAACAGATTATGTTTGAACTTCCACTTAGCAATCAATCCCCTATTCACAATTGCTCTTCTCACACACAAATGAAGACACATACATACAAACCTGCAGGAATGAGATGATGAAGAAAATCAGTACCCAGATTAGGCATTCTTTCCAATTACCACTGCAGACGTGGTCATGGATAACCCTAAATAAGGGACTCCTTTTAGAGGCCAGAACCAAGAGGCATGGGGGGCTAGGATGTGGGCAAAGAAGCTTTCACCAGAAAAATATCTAGGAATCATCCCACTATCAGGGCAAAAACTTTATACTAGTCTTTGAAACAGGATATGAGGTATGAAGCAATGACCATCTTACTTTGTTTCCAATTATTTTTTTGTTCTCCAATGATTTTTCTTTTCTGTTGTATTACTTATCTTCCATTTTATCCAGAAATATCTGAACTTTGCAGTTACCTGAAATAAAATATTTCCCTAGTTTTCAGTCAGGGTAGATTGGCCTAGTTTTTAACTGATATTAGAAACTGTCTTAGAATGGATACATGGAAATTCTATTCTCTGATCTGTATGTTTTAGAGAATATCTTTATTTTGTCTTCTGATTTAATTGTTTAGTAACATCCTGTAGTGAAAATTATGTCCTTTCTGAATTTTAAAGACATTTATACTTGTCCTGGAAATCCAGAGAGATGTCTGATTTAAATTTGATTATTGTTCCAGTGTAGAAGACCTGCTTTAAAAAATCTGGAAGCCTTTCACCTCTATGTTTTTCCTCCTTTAAATTCTGAAATAATTTTCAGTAATAAATCGTTTACACTCATCCTGCTTGGCCTCTGTGGGCCATTTGAAATAAAAGACCCCTGTCTTCCTTCAGTTCAGAGAAATTCTTGATTACAATTTGTTTTTTTTCATTTTTTTTCCTGGCTTTAGTCTCACTGTCCGAGTCATATATTTTAATTTCTGGTTTGATTCCTTGTCTTTTCTTTCTTGTTGACCCTTCCCTTTTTCTTTTTGTAACTTCTTCTGGGAGATTTCTCCAAATTCATAGTCCAAATGACTCTATCAACTAAATTTTATTTAGGATGGTGATTTATATTTTTATATTTCTTTAAATTACATTTTCTATTCCACCCATATCCCCTGCTGGATTCCTCACCTTGTTTCTCCTAGTACACAATTTAGCCCATGCAACAAACTCTTTATAAAATGCTCTTCTACCTGCTTTTATATAATTCCCACTTATTCATCATATTTCAAATAATATACCACCCTCTCAGGGAATTCTTCTTTAATTCCAAGAATGTTTTTACTGTTATTAAATTTGTTATTTTTTTACTTTACTTTTTTTCAATTAAAAAAGAAATTGATGTTTATTTATTTTTGAGACAGAGAGAGACAGAGCGTGAGCATGGGAGGGGCAGAGAGAGGGAGACACAGAATCTGAAGCAGGCTCCAGGCTCTGAGCTGTTAGCACAGAGCCCGATGCAGGGCTCAAACTCAAGAACCACAAGATTATGACCTGAGCCAAAGTCAGATGCTTAACCAACTGAGCCACCCAGGTGCCCCTTAAATTTTTTTAATGTTGGTTTATTTTTGAGAGAGAGAGACAGAGTGTGAGCAGGGAGGGGCAAGAGAGAGAGGGAGACACAGAATCCGAAGGAGGTTCCAGGCTCTGAGCTGTCAGCACAGAGCCCAACATGGGGCTCGAACCCATGAACTGTAAGACCATGACTTGAGCCGAAGTCGGATGTTCAACTGACTGAGCCACCCAGGCACCCCTAAATCTGTTATTTTTATCTTCATTGCATATATAACTCTCAGTGTTTTTATGTTGTTATTTAATGAGTTTTCTTCAACTAATTTAGTACTTCAGAATCAAAATGGTATGTGCTTACAGACTGTTGTAATATTAGTGGGGAATGTTATAAATATGTGTGGAGTGAGTGAATTAACAAATTATGGTATGGGAGAGGAATTTCTTTTTCATTCCATCCTCTTCTCCAGTTCTTTTTCTCTTCTTAAAATAAATACTCCTTAAGGATCTCTGTCATTATTATAGTTAGTGATTAATTTCCTAAGACCTTGGGTCTACAGTCCCCATTAAGTAAATGCTTGTATTTTTATTTTTTTAATACTGAGATATTTGCCATATAGCTTATAAGAATCTTACCTGGTTTTTCTTTATACCCCAAACTGTGATCCCAGTATTATCCTTATTATCATTTTTAATTTCTCTGTCTCTCCTCTCCTCTAGGCATGGTATTTCTGACTCCCTGTTCCACAATTGCTACAAGGAATTCTTCATTGAATATTCTCATGGTAGCTTTGTCATCATACAAATTCAGTCTGAGAACACTCTCTTGATCATCTGTTGTGACACAGTAGCACACCTCCTCATTTGTAGAATGTGAGGCTGCCATTTTCACATTTCTGAATTCTTACTGCATCTTGCAATTTTGTGCATTTGTTGATTCCATCTATCTCTTGATTTATTATATATATCATTTAAGTCTCTCTGCAGTGAAGAATCTGAAATTCAGAGATTTAAGGAAAGTTCTCACTATCTCTCATTAATAAATGACTGAGGTAACTTACTCAGCCAAGTTGTTTTTAGTATGGAAATCTATTTTAAAATCACAATTTGTCCATGTCAGTCATTTCCCTGTTTAAATTCTTCAATTGCTCCCTGTCACCTAAAAGATTAAGTCTAAATCCTTAAGCATGATACATAAGCCCTTCCATGAATTGGTCTCTTTTTATAGATACTGCTTCATTTCTTTCTCTTTTACACCACAAACTTTGTACAAAGTGCTTCACACAATATATCATTTCATAGTTCTATTCTTTTATTCATACAGTTTCTTTTGACAGAAGTGCCGGCTCCACATTTTTCTTTAACATTTATAGTTCTTTTTCGTCAAGTCTCGGCTCATTTCTGCTCTTAATGCTTTCTAAGAATATATGGGTGGTTTAAATGTTCCTTTCTGCTCTTTTAAGCACTTTGAATATTTGCCTTTTTACATATATTATATTACACAGAAATCAGCAACGTTTTGTCTTTGTCTCCTCCACCAGGATGTAAAGTAGTTTTATGAATTTATTTGTTTTTAAATTAAGAAATAATTGGCATACAATACTATAGTAGTTTTAGGTACAGCATAGTGTTTTGACATTTGTATCCACTGCAAAATGGTCACCACAAGTCTAGTTACAATCTGTAATCTTACAAAGTTAGCGTAATGTTATTGACTATATTCCCTATGCCATACATCACATGCCCATGACTTATTTACTTTATAAGTAGAAGTTTGTACTTAATCTCCTTCACCTATTTTGCCCCCCTTCCAACCTCCCTCCACTCTGGCACTCACTAGTCTGTTCTCTGTGTCTATGAGTCTGGGTTGGTTTGGTCTGGTTTGGTCTGGTTTGGTTTGTTTTCTTAGATTCCACATTTAACCAAAATTGTGTAGTATTTACTTTTCTCGGTCTGACCTGTTTCATGTAGCATATCCTCAGAGCCCATCCATGTTCTTGCAAATGGCAAGATTTTGTTCTTTTTTTTTTTTTTTTTATGTCTGAGTAGTATTCCTTTGCTCATATACCACACCTTTTTTATGCATGTATATGTTGATGGGAAATTAGGTTGTTTCCATATCTTGGCTATTGTAAATAATGCAACAATGAACATAGGGGTTCACATATCTTTTCAAATTAGTTCTTTTATTTTATTTGGATAGATACCCTGTAGTGGGATTTCTGGATCATATGGTAGCTCTTTTTTTTTTTTTTTTTTTTGATTTGAGGAACCACCATACTGTTGCCGTAGTGGCTACCCCATTTTACATTCCCACCAACACTGCATTATTATTCCTTTTTTTCCACATCCTCACCAACACATGTTATTTCTTCTCTTCTTGATAATAGCCATTCTGTCAAATGTAAGGTGATATCTCATTGTGGTTTTGATTTGCATTTCTCTAATGATTTAGTGATGTTGAGCATCTTTTCATGTGCCTCTTGGCCATCTATGTGTCTTTGGAAAAATGTCTATTCACATCCTTTGCCCATTTTTTATTGGATTGTTTTTTTGTTTGTTTGTTTTTGTAATTGAGTTGTGTGAATTCTTTATATATTTAGGATATTAACCCCTTTTTGGATATACAGTTATCTTCTCTACCATTCAGTAGGTTGCCTCTTTTGTTGTTGTTGTTGAGGGTTTCCTTCACTTGGCAGAAGTGTTTTGGTTTGATGTACTCCCAGTTATTGATTTTTGCTTTTGTTGTCTTTGCCTTTGGAGTCAGATCCAGAATAATATCTCTAAGACTGATGTCATGGAACTGCCTAGACATGTTTTCTTCTAGGATCTTCTTTAACTGAGCTCTAGGCCGAATGTGGGGCTCGAATTCACCACCCCAAGATCAAGAGTCACATGTTTTAGTGACTGAGCCAGCCGGGTGCCCCTCTTCTAGGATTTTTATAATTTTAGCTTTTACATTCAAGTCTTTAGTCCATTTTGAGTTTATTTTTATATATGGTATAAGATAGTGGTCAAGTTTCATTGTTTTCCATAGAGCTTTCCAGTTTTACTAGCAACATTTATTGAGGAGACTGTCTTTTCCCCATTATATATTCTTGCCTCCTATTTTGTAATTTACTTGACCATATACATGTAGGTTTATTTAAATTCTTTTCCATTGATCATTGTGTCTGTTTTAAGCTGGTACCATACTGTTTTGATTATTATAGCTTTGTAGTAGTGTTTGAAATCAGGGAGTATGATGCCTCTGGTTTTGTTCTTCTTTCTCAAGACTCTTTTGGCTATTTGAGGTCTTTTGTGTCTCCATACAAATTGTAGAATTATTTGCTATAGTCAGTGAAAAATGTCATTGGAATTTTGATAGGAATTGTATTGAATCTGTAGATTGCTTTGGGCAATATGGGCATTTTAACAGTATTAATCTTTACAATCCGTGAGCATGGGATATCTTCCCATTTATTTGTATCTTTTTCAATTTCTTGTATCAGTGTCTTTTAGTTTAATATACAAATCTTTTACCTCCTTTGTTAAATTTATTTTAAGGTATTTGATTCTTTTTGATGTGATTGCAAATGGGATTTTTTTTATTTCTCTCTTTGATAATTCCTTATTAGTGTGTAGAAAAATAAACACACCAGATTTTTGGATATTCATTTTTTATCCTGTGACTTTATTGAATCCATTTATCAGTTCTAACAGTGTTATGATGGAGTCTTTAGGGCTTTTTATATATAGTATCATGTGTAATACAAATACTGACAGTTTTACTTCTTTTTAATTTGTATGTTTTTTTAAAATTTTCTTTTCCTGCATAATTGCTCTTGTTAGAATATTCAATACTATATTTAATAAAAGTAGGGATAGTGGGTATCTTTGTTTTGTTCTTGATCTTAGAGGAAAAGTTTTTAGCTTTACACTATTGAATATGAAATTAGCTGTAAGTTTTTCATATAAGACCTTTATTATGTTGAGGTACATTCTCTCTATAACCACTTTATTGAGAGTTTTTATCATAAATTGGTATTGAACTTTGGCAATTTTTTTTTTCTGGATCTATTGATATGATCGTATGATTTTTATCTTTTATTTTGTTAATATGATGTATCACTTTGGTTAATTTGCAGATGTTGAACTGTCCTTGCATCCCTGGAATAAATCCCACTTGATCATGGTGTATAATCCTTTTAATGTTCTGTTTAATTCAGCTTGCTAATATGTTGAGGATTTTTGCATCTATATTCATCAGGGAAATTGGCCGTAAATTTCTTTTTTTTTGTGGGGCCTTGTTGGTTTTGCTATTGGGGTAATACTGGTCTTATAAAATGAGTTTGGAACCTTTTCCTTCAGCTTTCAGGAAGAGTTAGAGAAGGATAGGTATTAACTGAATATCTGACAAAACATTTTTCATCTGCAAGAAACAGAAGAGTGTGTATTTTATATATTACACTCCTTGCTTTTTCTACCAATCTGCCAAATAGAATATAAGAAATGTTTAAAGGGAATTATTTTTGCAATCTATTGTGTAAAAAAATAAAAATAAATCAATCAATGGCTTTTCTCTTAAAAGTGAAGAAAAGAATGCTAAAGTTCTTTATGTGACTGACATTAGAGCAGATGGTATAAATCCTTAATTCTGTTTGTTTTAAGACTTTGGAAGTAGAGAGCTACATGGTATGAATGAAATAAACTTCCATTTTCTTTCCTTATATAAGACTTACAACTTGCTCATATTCTCAATTACTAGATCATATGGATTCAAGATATAATAATTTTAATATTGAGCTAGTCTATTTGATAATGTTTTTCAAAATTACAAAATTTTCCAACAATTAATATATTTCCAATGAAAAACCATGTGGTGTCCTTGTTCCTTGCAGCCTCATCTTTACTTTTGGATTTAATTTAATTTGGAAGCACATTTTTAAATAATTCTTTCATAGAAGGTTTTGAAGTTTTTGACTAAATATCAATTCTTAATTATTAATCTTGAGGAGTACTTTGAAGGTAATAATATGATTATTTTATATCATCATATTGAATATATTATTTATATTTGATGTCTGTTTCTACAAAAATACCCACTTTGAGTCAACTTGTTAATCCATTTTGTGAAATGGATCTTTTATTTACAGTAGGTTCTAAGATTTTCTCTTTGTTTTTGATATTCTTCACTTTCAACACCATATATCTAGAAATTTATTTCTTTTTATTTATCCAGATCAGAACTTCGTGTGATACTTGTCTCTACGCTTTGATTAGTAATAATGACTTGATGGCTGAAAATGACATGATGGGTTGGCTTACTCATCCTAGAATTCCCATGCTCATCTCACACATGGAGGATAGAGAAAGATCTTTAAAAGCTTCTATACGAAATTGAGGTGTCAATATTTGATATAGTTATGAGAGATTTGTAAGGTAGAGGTAAAGATCATCTACCTGTTCATTTGATTTTTTCTACTAATGTACAAGATGAAGAAAATATTAGTTAAAGTTATTACTGTATTATTTGGGGTATCTGACAGGCTCAGTCAGTAGAGCATGTGACTCTTGATCTGGGGTTCTGAGTTTGAGTCCCATGTTGGTCATAGAGATAACTTTAAAAAAATCACTATGGTATTATTCAAGTGCTCTTTTCTAGTGTTCTGAATGTTAAGAGGCGGTTGTATTTGGACAATTCTAGTAACTGCAGCTCCTTGATTTTGACTTTCTTATCTCTTGATTTCCACTATATAGTGTTCTTTTCCTGTAACATGGTGCTGCATAAGCAGGTGTCACTAAGCCTACTTCTTGTCATCCTATGTGAATCGAGGCTTGGGCAATTTATAAAAATGTTGATACTCTGCTATTGCATTTGCTGTGAGTGATAAAGTTCTTTGTGTTTGACCTAGGAGTCTTGTATCTCTGCCACTATTCAAGAAATTAGAAGACTAATTTGTTAACCCGCAAGTACAGTAAAATCTCAGACCTTTCACCTTTCACATATGGATGTGTCTTGATCTCAATATTGCCAGTATTGATTCAAAAACAGTAGTATTGCAATTTGCTTTAAATCCTAATTATTTTAAAATTATATTTTATTTTCTGACTTTCATTCTGATTTAATATATTTTACCAATTCTAGAAATTTCTTGTTAAAATATTATTTTCAGTATTGCATTTGCTTCATCAACCTTATTACTAATTTTTAAAACTCTTTTTGTACATACGTTGACACATTTCTCTTCCAGGTTATTTAAATTCTTTTAATTATCATTCATCTTTTCAGTTCCTTGTATTGCATTTTATAATGTCCTCATTTTGTCCTCTGGCTTATTAATTTTCTTTCTCTGCATATATTTTTAAATTAACTGCCCCAAGGAGTTTTACATTTGAATATCTATATTTTTCTATAATAGAAATAAAATTTTGGTTCTATTTCACCTCTACTTATACTTTTTCATATTGTATCATTCTTTTTATATCTCTAATCCTTTAAGCTGTTAATCATTTTAGATGTACCCATTTTTAAATATTTCCTTTTACATTGTAATATTTTTTAGCTTAAGGCCTTGGCAGTTTAATCATTTTTGTTATATCTGATTATTCTAAATTATGGTTGATTGCTTCCTTACGTATTTTGTAATTTTGAATTACTCATATTTTAGAAGGTCTGTGTTATCCTTTGCAATATGAATGGAGCTTCTGTCTTAAATACTTATGTGGATCCATCTTTTGTTCCTGCGTAGGCATTCCACTACAAACACTAATTTTAAAGACCCAACATCTGTCTCATAGCAGCCTTCCCATATACTTCCCTTATCAGCAGCCACAGCAGCACTTGTTGTTTTTAGTGTCTCAAAACCACTTTCAAATTAATTGATTCGCTAGAATGACTCATAGGACTCAGTTGCATGTTTTAGTAGTAACTAAAATTTGTTACATCAAAAGGTACAGAGCAAGATCAATATGGAAAAAAAAATACGCATTGGGTAGAGTTCGCAGGGGTCAGGTGGAGGCTTCCAAGTCATTTTAAGTCTCAGAGGACACATTTTTCTCTGCTGTGGTGAACTGTAGGGGCCCATGCAACATGCCTCCATTGAAGGAAGCCCATTTCAACCTCAGGGTGAAAATTTTTATGTATAACTGGTAACATAGACATGTTCTACTGTACAACCAGCATGGTAATAGCAGTTCAAGATCCTAACAGTGAAAGCAGGTGCATCATTAATCTTCGTTAATGTTTGCATAAAAATTATTCTCATATGTCCTGAAAATCTGGTATGGCATGCCCCATTCTTCTGGGTATATGAAACATAAGTAACATAAAAATATTTCTCAAAATCGTATTTTGAGTGTTTGACCGAGAGTGAGTCTTGGTTTCAAGTGACTAGAGACATGCAAGGACCGCAAAACCAAACCTGCCATGTTAATCTTTTCTGACACTGGGTGGCTCAGTTTTTCACTCCCTTCTTGAATTCTGTTTTTTGGGCATTTTACTTTCATTTGTAATTATAAATACACAAAATGCTTCGCTATTTTATTCAACATTTATATATATATATATATATATATATATATATATATATATATATATATTAGTTTTTCTTATTTCTCTGCCTTTCCCTGTATGTATTTCTTTATATGACAGGCTCTAATTTTTTTAAAGATTTATTATTTTTGAGAGAGAGAGAGCACAAGTGGGGAAGGGTCAGAGAGAGAGGGCTCTGTGCTGACAGCAACAAGCCCAATGTGGGGCTTGAACTCAAAAGCTGTGAGATCATGACCTGAGCCGAAGTCAGACATTCAACCAACTGAGCCATCTGGGTGCCCCTGAAGAACTCTAATTTTTTATAAAAGAATTATGTGTACATATCTGTGTGGCTCTGTATTTCTCACAGTGGTACTAAAGAGCTGAATGTGCTGAAGTTTGCTTACAAAGTATGTACATTGCAAACATTTTAATAATCTTTTCACGCATTTATTTGTCTATCTATCCATCCAATCTTCACTTGTTAAAGAATTGTAATGAAAATGTTGTTGTCCCAGAAGTGAAAAAATTAAGTAAGATATTAAAAAAATTATGTATAGTCTTCTACAATTTTATCCTTGCGTCACAAATGCTTTCAGTTCAAGAGAAAATTATATCAAAGATATGAACTATCCTAAACCATCACAGAGTCAGAACTTCTGATTTAAATTGAATCGGAGGAGCACCTGGGTGGCTTTGTAGGTTGAGTGTCCAACTTCTGCTCAGGTCATGATCTCAAGGTTCGAGAGTTCCAGTCCCATGTCGGGTTCTGTGCTGACAGCTCAGCCTGGAGCTACTTCAGATTCTGTGTCTCCCTCTCTTTCTGTCCCTCCCCACTCACGCTCTGTCTCTCTATCAAAAATAAATATACACTAACAAATTAAATTGATTTATTTTGAATTTTCAATGAAGATATTACTCTCTTTGGAAAACTTTTATGTTTTCACTCAATACCACTTTTTTTTTTTTTCATTCTAGAGAGAGGGAGCATGCATAAGAGTGGGAGAGAGAGGCAGAAGTAGAGAGAAAAAGAGAGAGAGAGATAGAATCTCAGACAGGCTCCATGCCTGATGCAGGGCTCTATGCAGGGCTCCATGTGAGGCTCTATCCCATAACCCTGGGATCACATCCTGAGCCTAAATCAAGAGTCAGACACTTAACTGACTTAGCCACCCAGGTGTCCCAGCTCAATACCACTTTAATATTGCCTTTATCTTTCATATCCTTCACATTTACCTATTTTGTTTATATACATTAATTTTGAACATCCTGAGTTTTCGCTGATAGCTATTTAGTTGTGTTTTGCATATGTTCCATTCCTCAGTTGTAACTGGAGTTTCTCTAGAAGTGTTGGTGTAGCTTTCTCATTAGTTGGATCCCTGTTTTCCCTGTTTTATTGCTTTGTATTAAATGTGACATTATTTACTGTGCTGTCCTAAACACTGGGAATACAGAATTGAACAAAACAAATAAAACTTGAGACGTCCATGGAAATTACTGTTGGATAAAATTACCATGCAACACATGTCATCTTTTTAGGTAGGAAGAAATTGCCACCTCTTGCAAGAACTTACAGAGCATTTTCTTCTTTTGATATTCTTTATTACAGCACCAAAAATTTCTCATGGAAATTACTTCTTGTCCAAAAATTGGATTTTGTTTCAGATTAGGGTGATGTTTCAAGCCAAAACATTAATTAAAAAATGGTATAATCATGCTTTCAATTAGTTCTGATGGTCTGTTTAGCTCTGGAATGGGGAGCCTGGGATTGTGCTTTTCTGCTTGGAATGATCTTCTTGTTCTAACACAGTGCATTCTTATTCAATTTTTAAGACACAAACCCAATTTCATTTCTTAAAGTTTATTTCTTTATCTGGATAGAGACAAAGACAGTGCAAGTTGGGGAGAGGCAGAGAGGTAGGGGGAGAGAGTGAATCCCAAGCAGGTACTGGGCTGCCAGCCCAGAGCCTGACACAAGACTCGATCCTATGAACCTCAAGATCATGACCTAAGCCAAAATCAAGAGTCAACTGACTGAGCCACCCAGATACCCCTCCAATGTCAAATTTTATATACCAATCCCCTCTACCATCTGGAAGGAAAATGCTATATTCTAATGTGCTATTGCTATACCAAATGGTTACCTTAAAAATCCATCTAACATAGGGGTGCCTGTGTGACTCAGTGGGTTAGGCATCCAGTGGACTAGCTTGATTTTAGCCCAGGTCTTCATCTCATGGCTCATGAATTCAAGCCCCATTTTGGGGTCCTTGCTGACAGCATGGAGCCCGCTTGGAATTCTCTGTCTGCCTCTCTCTCTGCCCCTCCCCTGCTCATGCACACACACTCTCTCTCAAAATAAATATGTAAACTTTTAAAAGTCCATCTAACATATTATATTGCATTAATTAATTAATTAATTAATATTTTTTACTGTTTTTGATAGATTGGGAATTCCTACAATGTAAAATTTGTCAGTGAGTTATTCATTTTTATTTCCCTGAAGCACAAAGCTTACTGTTGAGCACATTTTGGCTAATTTATAACATAGTGTTGGATTAAAAATTAATGAATGAGTGAGTGTCATACAAAATAGGTGAAGTCCAAAGATTTTCTGAGCAGGGGTAACTGGCTGGCTCAGTTGAAAGAGCATTTGACTCTTGATCTCAGGGTCATGAATACCGAGCCCCACATTGGGTTTCAAGATTACTTAAATAAATTTTAAAAACTTAAAAACGACTTTCTAAGCAGTTTTCTTACTTCTCTTGGCTTGAGTGATATTATAACTTGTTTGATAACTTTCATTTCATTGTACTAAAAATGTTTGTTTCATCAGTTTATATTATAATTGCATTCTGTAATGGAAAATAGTATTTTTTTAATAGATCTGATCGTCTTGCCAAATGTTGAAATGATATAATCCTTCTACCAAAAACAATATGTGTCTTATTACCAGGAACTAGAATTGAATAAATATGTCCTAGATAGGTTATCATAAAGGCTGCTTCTCTTGGTAGACTCTAAGATATCAAAGATAGTATGGGAGGTAAAAAGAGAAGGACCCAGGCTAGGACATTTTTATTTTTTTAACTTGATCTCTTAAGTGAGAAACATGTTATCTATGATACATAGCTGCTCTTTAAAAACCAGTATTTTAAATGCTTTATATCCGTCACTTGGTAATGTGTATTATTACTATTATTATTATTATCATCATCATCAAAAGCTTTTGTAAAATTTCCCCTTCTTTTCAACTCTTCAAGGAAGAAGAGAGGGATGGTTTTTATCCACGCTTAATTCTCTGTGTATTGCTGGGGTAGTGTTGGCACGCAATAAGGAATCCCCATGGAGATTTTCAGGAATTGATGGTCAAGGTCATGTGGACCAGAAGCTCCTTTCTCTCAGGAGAGTCATCTTCCAGGGTGAGTTTGAAGTTTCTAGTGTTTTCTCAATTCAAGAATGTGAAAGCTCTTTAACTTCTGGTTTGTAATCACACCCAGACCCAGATCTTTTTAAAAATTGAGTGTTTATAATGTGTAGGGGTGTACTTAGTGAGAGGTACCAGTACTTCAGGAAAAGTTGTCAGAGCAGATTATTTGCTCACCAAGAATTGAACACACATCAGTGAGTGGACTGAGAGTCAGAACTGACAAGTTTTGTTTACTGTCATAAGTGATTATTAACAATTTGGGTGAGTAGAACTCAGCATGACAAGCAATAAGGGCTAAATGCTGAAATATTACTAAAATATTATTGTAGGATAATCCGGAGTTTTTAAATGATAGCAATATATCTAGCTGACATTTTCAAAATAATGTTGGACATGGTTCAGAATTTAGAGAAAATAGACTCCGTGTCCTTGATTCCGTGATCATTCTGTCCTTGAAGGTCTGTTTTTTTGTTTCTGTTTTGTTGTTGTTGTTGTTGTTTTACCATATATCAGTTAAAGATTGTGTTTCACAAGAGACTTGATTACAGTAGCTCAAGCAAAAAGGATTTGTTTACCTCATGCAAAAATAAATCTACCGGTGATACTATAAGACTGAAATTCTTCCTCAATGATGACAGGAAATGGTGTCCTTCTATCTTTTGCTACACTTTCCTTACCAGTGCTACTATATTCCCAGTTATCACCAGTATTCTAGAAAAGGAAGAAGGAAAATCCATCAAGGTAGTGCCAGCTGACCTCCCTTTTCATTTCACAGTTCAGCAGTGAGTCACATGAATACTTTTTGGCTCAAAGAGGTTTAAAATAAATGTAGGAGTATTAAAAAAGATTTCTGGCCTCTCTTTTGGAGGCAGGGTAAAAAGCCATTTTCTGTTGAGTGAGTCAAACTCCAGTATCTGTCATACTTTCTTCTGAAATGTCACTATATTTTTATCATCTCAAACCTATGGTTGGTTGACTTTTCTTAATCCATATTTACTGAATTCTCTGCGTTAAAATTCATTTAAATGCTTTGTAGTTGCATTGGTAATGCGTATCACTAAAATTCCAAATTAAACACCACTGAGTTAAACAAAAACAAAAGCAAAAAGTGATCATTGAGATAAATGATAAGATGGTGTATTTCAGAAAAAAAAATTAAGAATGGCAGGCTTTGTGATGGTTGAGAAAGTCATTTATGACCTCTGTAATTTGCCATGTGGGGGGCGGCGGAAAGCAGGATTAATGACTATAAGGAAGATATAAAGAATATTTTATTTATTGTTTCCTCAGTATAATTTTGGCTCCTTTTAATGCAGTTTCGGTCTTTTGCTGAGTATGACCTATGACAGCCATTTATTTTTCACCTTCACTGAACTCTAATTTTTCTGCCTCTATTCATAGAATACAAGGGTGTATAATGTGACTGAGGATAGAGGGAAATGGACAATGCCAATTCTGTAATGTTATGTATAGTAGTTATTTGTGAAGAAGCATATAGGAGGTGAGGTCAATATGATCACAGTGAGCAACAAAAGCTGGTGATGATGATGATGATGATGATGATGATGATGATGATTTTTACTGTACTAGTAAACAAAACAAAACAATAAAATCATCTTTAGGCACTTCCATGCCTATAGAGAGAATCTGGCAGCAGAATGATCCTATACTTTGTTTCAGGGGACCTGCATTAGATGAATGCCTTCTAGGACCTGAACATTTCCTAGGGAGTGTTCATATTGCACTCTAGAATAGTGCCACTAAAAAGTGGGATACATGTGTGGCTAAGAACCATGCATATACTGACTTTGTGCTAGACACTGACCTGGAAATACAGCTTTTCCGATGAAGTTACATAAAAGATCTGTATGGCATATATAAGTCATAGTACTAATCTAGAACTAAAACTCCTAAATGCATTAATGGCTAGGCAGTAAACTCCTCCTTTTATCAAGGGAGCAGTGAAAAGTTGCTTCTTAAAAAAATTGTTATGATAAAGAAGTAAAATTTTAAGTTTTAAGTCTGTGGTAGAATAGCTAGAAAGAGAAATTAAATTACTTGTTTCTTATCTGTAAGCTTCATATAACATATATCCTTCCTCCAACTCAAGTAACATTAAGAGAGTTTCATTCCATTTGGTGAGGGGATTATTAAGAGTTATTTTTTTAAAGTCATAAGTTGCTCATAAATTCATAGCCAAGGGCTCATACATGGCCCATACACTTATTTGCCTTACATAATATAAAAAGGTGAGTCTTTTGATTTTAAAATACATCAAATAAAATATACATTTCTGATTTTTCTTTCAGAATCAGTAGTTTTGTCTATACCGGTTCCACATTTCTACATAGCAACATTAGCTGTAGTTGAACAGTCCCACTCTCTTTGGTTTACTGTTTTCATGGTATTTTCTCCCCATCCTTTCACTTTCAATTTACTTGAACCTTTGAATGTAAAATGTGTCTCTTATAGACAGCATATATTTTGGATTATATGTTTTAAATACTCTGTTCTGTAAGTTTCTCACATTTTACTTTATATTTAATATAATTTCTAATAAGGTAGAATTAACATCTGAAATTTTGATATAATTTTCTACATGTCTTATGCCATCTTTGTGCCAAATCCAGGCTTGGTGAAGAGAACTATTATTTAGAGTTTCTTGGCTTTGAGCTACATGTAGTAATTGATGGAGTGTTGGAGTTGCAATTGTTTACATACTTCAGTTTAATTTAAACAGATCAAGAGATTACAGAAAACAACTATAAGAATTATAAGAAAATGTAATATGGTATATGTGGTCCTTGGTTATTTTTTAGGTCATTTGAGGTTGAATATATATGAAGTAAAATAAATTTTGAATCAAATTATAGCATTAATATTTTCATTTTGAAATTTCTGTCCATGCTTATAGCATCTTCTGTTTTATAAAGTAGAAAGAATTTCAATTTTGGTCTATTTCTGTATATGGGATAATAATCAGTGGAAGCATAATCCAATCAACTTTTAGAGGAATAATTTTTTCCTCCACATTCATTATGATGAATAATAAAGCAGGAAAGAAAGGTGCAATTTTAATTCGGCTTTCTCATGGTTGAGCATTTTTTAATCAACATAGCCACAGGGTGTCTAATTTTCCCCTTTTGGTATGATTCTTTTCTGTATTCAATAACAACTGCAGTTGATTATGGTTATGATAATAGAGGCTACATTTATTGAATTTGTCCTCTGATCCAGGCTCTAAGCTACTAGTGTCACATTCTCATATGCTTATATGCCTTCTTTTTAAATCACTGTCTCTGTGTCTTTCTCTAGCTCATTGTCTCTCTTTTTAAACTTAGCTCTTCACTCAGACTTAAGAGCTGCTGGTTTATAGATGTTCCTGCATCATTAATAATAAAATGTGTTTGTAAAACAATAACAAAAAGTTGACATTCACAGAATATTGTGTGCTGGAATTTGAGATTTACTCAGTACAAGCAAATTGGACTGTATTCTGCCACGATGGATGTATTAGTGTTCTCCACGTGTGTGTGTGTGTATGTGTGTGTGTGTGTGTGTTTGCATGTGTGTGAATAAAAGGATCTATTTTAAGAAATTGGCTTATGCTATTGTGAAGGCTGGCAAGTTCAAAATCTGCAGGGTGGGCTGGGCAGGCTATACACCAGGACAGAGCTAATGCTAGAGTTCAAATCCAAATGCAGTCAGGCTGAAGACACAGAGAATAGCTGATGTTGCGGTTCAAGTCCAAAGGCCATCTGCTTGCAGAATTCCATCCTTGTCAGGAGAGGTCAGTCTTTTTTCTACTCAGATCTTCAAGTGATGACACGACACCTACTCACATTTTGCAGATCTATCTGTTTCACTCAAAGTCTACCAAGTTAAATGCTAATCACATCCAAGAACATCCAAAATAATGTTTTGCTACATATTTGGGCACCAGAGCCTAGCATCCTCTGTTAACTTGCCATCCAAATGCCTCTTTTTAAGCAATATTTGTTTTCCTGATAAAGACAATGTCTACGTCATAACTCCTCTAACGTGATACAACTATGCTGCATGCAACAGAAAACATATTCTTTGTCCAGAAGAGGATGAAAAGTCCTTGTAATGTTTACTGTTCTTGTTAGTCCATAATTTAAATACTACAATGTAAAGTCAATGCATCTAATGTTACATGATTACATGATAAGAGGGTAAGAGAGAGAAAAAAATAAAGATATGTATCATATATGTATATAATATATATATATATATATGTAGATCACTCACACACATATGTATACAAAGTAAAGAAGAAATATGAAAATTGGAGTACTAAGTTCTAGGACTGCTCAAGTGATCATAGCTGGTATTTATAATTACCTTCTTTCACTACCAATTCTGCATTCCCTTTGTCTTCAGCAAGCCCCTCTTCTGGTAATGGTTCTTTATCTGTTGAGATGACCCAAACTTTAAGGATCTGGGTTGTTAGTTTAAATGTCTGGATTGGACTGCTACAGTCTTCCACTGACTTTTTCACAGGACATGGTAATACTAAGAGATACCCTTGAGGATCACCTGTATTTCAGACATATTCTTTTTTATCTCTGTGGTAGAGGAGCAGTATCCTTGGTCATCAGGGTTATTCATCCTAGCCGACACAATAACTCCTTTTGTGCTTTTTTATTCAGAGTCATGAAGAGTTTAAAGTGGCTGGGTGGCCTTAACTTGTAGTTCAATGGAATCTTTGTTGTGTCTCCTGGTGGACATGTTCCTCCCTCTGGAACTAGATCCTTGAGCCAGTGGAGTATAAAGTTGCAGGGATAGGGAGTAAACATTTTGCTACTGGGTCATTAGATGTAAAGTGAGTGATACACCTCCCTTTTCCACCCTTCCATTCCCATACGTGGATATCTGAAAAAGCACCACATATTTGACACTGATTCGGATCATATAAAACCTCTTAGATAACCTTACCTCAATCCTGCAAGGTATTGCCATCTAGTCGTCACCATAACTGGGTCTTTGAAAGGCCAATCATGGACTTAATGTTAACCTTATCTAAAACACCCTCATAGAAGCATCTAGAATTATATTATACTACATTATCTGGGCTCTGTGGCCCAGCAATATTAACACATAAGATTAACCATCGCAATGGATGTAATTCTTCCAGAATTAAAACTGAATTAAGAGTAATCTTCCATCAGTTAAGTGATTATGGTGTCAAGAGGAGAGAGGGTGTAATCCACTACCATATACTGAAAGTGGTATTTTAGATATCCTTATCTACTTCCTAAATTTAGAAACTTACTCTGATCGGCCTAAGTCATCATGACTTGAAGCTGTTTCCTTCTTCATCCAACATATTTAAACCCATATAATTTCCACTATCCCTCAACCTTTCTTGACATCACGTTCTGAACTGATTATGAGTTTCATTTTGGGAAAACGTCCTTTCTCTTTTGTGAACCAAGCACCACATATCTGCCTTAAGGTATCCTCCTAGAAAACTTGCATTCCGTGGAGGGCCGGTCTCATATCCAACATGTCCTTGACACATTTTATTTATGCATCGTATTGGTTGCTGTCAGAGCTTGTTGATATGGAATTTCTTTAATTATTAAATGTGTTTGAATAAAAATTTCTCTAATATTCCCATATTTGTTTTCATTAGAGAATCATCACTGATTCCTATATTCAAGTAATTATTTATGTTTAGAGAGGCAATGCTCACAAGTCCTGGGGAGGACCAATAACTTCATTTAATTTTCTCCCAGGCATTCCTTTCCCCAGCTTTGGAATTTTTCTGTCCTCGCATAACTTTGCTATTTTAATGGTAGCCCCTGTGCTTCCTTCTAGTCATTCTTTTCTTTTTGTGAAAGAATATTATTCAAAGTTTCCAATTCCATATGATCATACATTACATCATTGAATAATTACTAAGCAAATAGTATGTTCATGCACGCTTTAGGCAATTGGGGTTCATCAGTGAGCAAGATAGACAAGGATTTCTATCGTGATCCTCTTCAAGTTCCTCCTGCGCTATTCAGATTCATTCAGTTGAATATTTCAATATTTTAATCTTTATTTTAGTTGGTCACTTTTCTTTTCTACCATATGTGGATATTTGAGAACAATGGAAATTTGAATACATTTTCACAAAAACAAAGGTTGAGGTTTTATCAACAACATAATTTCACTTCAGGAAAAGATGAAAATATCACAGAAGAAAAACCTGAAATACAAGAAGAAATGGCGGGCATAAACATTAGTGACATAAAGGGGAAAAAAAGGCAAAAATTATCCATATAAAATTTTTAAAAATATGATGATAATAATGTATTTTTTTTAAACGTTTATTTATTTTTGAGACAGAGAGAGACAGAGCATGAATGGGGAAGGGACACAGAGAGAGGGAGACACAGAATCGGAAGCAGGCTCCAGGCTCTGAGCCATCAGCCCAGAGCCCGACGCGGGGCTCGAACTCACCGACTGCGAGATCGTGACCTGAGCTGAAGTCGGACGCTTAACCGACTGAGCCACCCAGGCGCCCCGATAATAATGTATTTTTAACAGTAATATATAATTTAAAGGAATAGAAAACTCCAGATAATATTAGCATGTAAATCAACAAGAGATTTATTAGCATTAAATTTCTCTATTTACATTTGTAAAGAATAGAGTACATTTAATTACACTAGATTCTGAAGTCAAAATAGTAGAATTTCAAAGGTAAACATTAAAGGAAGAAATGAGAAGGAAATAGTTGACCCATTACAAACATGTTCTCAGGGTAAATGGTCTTCAAGAGAGAGGTACTATTTGTTACATATAGATCATCTTAACTTTACCTGATAATTGGCAGCCATCTGTGTACATGAACTGCCTTTATTCAGAGGAAAAACAAACTGACATACCTTTATGACAGGGAGTAGTTTTGCAATTTGGAGCAAGGCATTCATGGAAGTTAGGCCTCAGCCCTCCCACAGAAAGTGAGAAAAAAGGGTTCTCTTTCCCTCAATATTTACAGTTAAGAGATGTCTCGAAAGTCATTGAGAAAGACATTCCTGGATTATACATATGACAAAAGGTCTAACTTTTCTTCAAAGGGATTTATAAACATTTAAAAGAGAGGAGAAAGTACTTAGAATTAAAAGTTTCTAAAGTAAATGCTCTGGAATACAGGACAAGGAAATATCTTATTATATTTAACTTGTACTTGTCCTTATAATACTCATTAGAACAATACAAAAAAAAAGGGAAATAAAAGGAAGGAAGGAAGGAAGGAAGGAAGGAAGGAAGGAAGAAAATAAAAGTAAACTCATATGCACCTGATAAAATAGGTGAAATTATAGAATGTGACTACTATACTGTAGCATTAAAATATTTCAGTATACGCCTCTCCTTAGTATTAACAGATAAAGCAAATAAAAATAATATTCACAATACGTTTTAACACAATACACAAGATTGATTTAATGGAAATACAGAGAAGTCTGTTCTAGTATTAGTAGACTAGATATTTTTATCCTCCACAGTCTGGTCTGTAGAATGGTGAGAACATTATAAAAGCACTCTTAACAAGAAAAAGATGGCCAATTGTGAGGTTATATTTATTATTGTACTGTTGGTCCTTACTAAAAACAAGACAATGATTAAGTAAAAGAAAGGAATAAACCTACCTAGGGCTGTCATCATAATGAAATATAGTAGATTGAGTGGCTTAAACACAGAAATTTATTTTCTAGCTGTGGGGGCTAGAAGTCCCATATTAAGTCTGATGGTGTCAGTTTCTGTTGAGGACGTCTTCCTTGCTTGCTAATAACTGCTTTCTTGCTTTGTCCTCACATGACATTTTCTTGGCGTGTGCACATGTTGGAGATGGGGATAGGATGAAAGGGGGTAGAGGGGGAGAGAGAGAGAGAGGAGGGAGGGAGAGAGAGAGAGAGTTGGTTCATTCAGCCTCTGGTGTCTCTTTATAAACACACTAATTCTAATGGATCTGGGCCTAACTTTTATGATCTCATTTAATCTTAATTAGTTTTTTTGGGGGGACTCCATCTTCAAGTATAGCCATACTTGGTTGGGGCTTCAATATATACATTTTAGCGGGAGCACAAATATTCAGTCCGTAACTCTGTCATTGTCTTTGTTGTATAAAATTTGCTGCATAGAAAACAGAAAATAACCTGTAGATCCTTTATTATGGTTTCTAAGAGAGTTTATAAACATTGCTAGGTAAAGTATCATTGAACAAAAATCAATATGAGTTTTGTGATCCAGCAGCCAGAGAAAAGTTAATTAATACAAAACACTAATTCCAGTGATAGCATAGATGTGATTTCTCCAAATTTGAAGAATTGGGGAAAATTTCATGTTTATTTTAGAAATAGAATTTTAAATATTACTTCAGACAATTATCTATATATTCAGTATCATTCCAACCATAATTTCAGAGAAATTTTCTAGATAACTTGATAAGCTCATGCTACATAGAAAATGAAACGCTGCAAAAGAATCTCAATATACTCCTTACAAGAAGAAATAGAGTATTTTTATTGTTTATTATAAAGTTACAGTGACTTATAGGGATGTATAAATTAACAAAAAGCAACAAACAAACCAAACAAGAATGTACAAATTGAATCTAATTGTCTGGATCAAGGAGTCTCAAAAGAGCACATGATTAGGGAAACATGATATATGATAGAAGTTATATTGAAGATCACTAAAGTAAGAAAATGTAAGATCAATACAAGTGGAAAAGTGGGGAGAAGAAAGAATGTGGCTACTTACCTTAACATTCACATTCACAAAAATTAGTTCTTGACAAAAAATAATGACAAAAGTTAAAAATAAATAAGTAGAGAAAAATATCACTATGATATTGGAAAAGACTGAAAATTAGACTTCATTAAAATGAAAACACTTTTGTGGGACACCTGGGTGGCTCAGTTGGTTAATGTCTGACTCTAGGTTTCAGCTCAGGTCATGATTTCATGATCTGGAGATCGAGCCCCATGTCAGGCTCTTTACTGACTCCAAGCGGCCTGCTAGGGATTCTCTCACCCACTCTCTCTGCTGCTCCTCTGTTCTTTCTCTTTCAGAGTAAATAAATAAACATTAAAAAACCACTTTGTTTAACAAAAGAGAACAAGATAAAAATGAAAAGTTTACAGATTAATGCTACTCTTAGAAAAAAAATTCATAGACAAGGGCGCCTGGGGGACTCTTGATTTTGGCTCAGGTCATGCATGATCCCAGGGTTGTGGGATTGAGACCCATGATGGGCTCCTCACTGAAAGGTGCTTGAGATTTTCTCTTCCTCCCTCTGACCCTCTCCCCTACTCATGTGCTCTCTCTCTAAAATAAATAATAATAGTAGTAATAATAATAATATAATACTACTACTAATAATAAAATAAACTTAAAAATTCATGAATATAGTCTAAAATGACATCAAAGTTAACTAGATGAACAGAATTAAATGAAATGTAATAAGATCCAGTATACAAATAACGGAAAAAAATATAAACATTTCATACATAAGGAAACACAATTCTGTATTTAAAGTTTAAAAAAAATCTCAATTTCCTTAGTAATCAATAGAATGCATATATATTTAAAGTTTATTTATTTTGAGAAAGCGTGTGGGAGGGGGCAGAGAGAGAGGGAGTGAGAGAATGCCAAACAGGCCCTGAACTGTCAGCGCAGAGCCCAATGTGGAGCTGCAAATCATGAACCGTGAAATCATGACCTGAGCCAAAATCAAGGGTCAATCTTTTTTTTTTTAATTTTTTTTAACGTTTATTTATTTTTGAGACAGAGAGAGACAGAACATGAACAGGGGAGAGGCAGAGAGAGAGGGAGACACAGAATCTGAAGCAGGCTCCAGGCTCTGAGCTGTCAGCACAGAGCCCGACGTGGGGCTCGAACTCACAGACCGCGAGATCGTGACCTGAGCTGAAGTCGGACGCTTAACCGACTGAGCCACCCAGGCGCCCCAAGAGTCAATCTTTTAACCAACTGAGCCACCCAGGTGCCCCAAGTGTGTGGTGAATTTAAAGGTGTCCATTTTATTATCATGTGCTATAACTTACATGTATAATACATGTGTTCTTTTTGTCGCCCATGTATTAAAACAAAAACATTAAAAATACAATGAAAAGAAATAGAAAATAGAAACTGAAGGAGATGATTTGTGTTAATTATCTGTGTCTGGAACACATAATTTAAAGGCCAGAATGTGACATAAGAATTGTAGCCTGTACCACTTCTGACACCTTTGTGGTGTTAACCCAAGACTGCTGCCCTGGCTAAACAAATAAAAAGAAATAAGTAAAAATTGTTCAACCCACCAATGCTTGAAATTCCCATACACTGACACTGTCACTTTTAAAATGAGCCTGTCTTGCATTAAAGACTCTTTCTCTAATTATGAAAATGCTGCCTTGTCTATCCCCCATCCTGCAGAACCAGCTGCGGCCAAGTGCTGAGGTTTGTTGGACACAAAGGTCTGCACAATCTGTTCACCCGACTCGTGCAGCTTGCATTGCTCAAACTTGCACCTGTCATAAACATTCACCTGCCTGCACACACCTGCTGTGACAGCTGCATCAAGAGGCTGGTTCTTACCACAGCGTATTTTGGTCCCCAAATAGGACTCCACTTGCCAGTTTCTCAAGGTTTCCTTGCCAGGGCCCCATGTGTTAGAGTGTGAAGGTAATGATTTTGCATATACTCCTATAATCCACGTTTTGAAACAATTAGGAAGTCAATTTAGAATGAGATAGAGATAAAAATATACATGATGTGTTGTTTTGTTTCGCGTTGTGGTATGTCATTATAGGAGACTGCAGCTTGTACCTGAGACCAAAGTGATCTTTTTAATGTTTCCTTCATTATCACTCTTAGACCTTTGGACCCATTGAATGGTATGGTCATTTTCCCAGTCTGCTTTACAGAGGATTGCACTCTTCCTTGGATAGGGTTATTAAAGGTGTGGAGCTAAAGTCAGTCTTACATTTTATTGTTGATAGCATAAATAGCTAGAACCATTTTGAAAAATTATTTATCATTATCTTATAAAGTTAAAAGTGCACACTCCCTATACAATATGAGGATGTTCATAACAAAGTTGTACACAGATATACATGCACACAAATACATAAATACTTATAATACTCATATATACCCCCACTATAATATATATATAAGTATATAATACATATATAATGATTCATAATATTTTTATGTGAGTATATAATATTCATATATCCCCCAATATAAATACACATATTTAATGTAAGTATTTAATATATATGTATATAAAATTATTGGCATTTATGTGGAGAAGGTTGACAATGATACTCTCTAAATTGTAGATTTCTTATGCTATACACTGGTTTATTATATAATTATGGATAAAAGTATAAAAGTTTTCAGATGTACAACATTATTTTGTACTGGTAAATATTGTTTGTGTTGTTCTTCTGTTCATCAACTGTATCTTTACAATATTTTATGTGCACTGAAGATTTGCCTGATCTAGACTGGGATCAACATGGTTTACTTTTCTTTTGTTATTTTAATGTGTATTTATTTTTGGGAGAGAGAGACAGAGACAGAGTGTGAGTGGGCGAGGGGTAGAGAGAGAGGGAGACACAAAATCCGAAGCAGGCTCCAGGCTCTGCGCTGTCAGTACAGAGCCTGATGCTGGGCTTGAACTCATGAATTGCAAGATTATGGCCAGAGCTGAAGTCGAACGTTGAACTGACTGAGCCACCCAGGTGCCCCAACGTGGTTTACTTTCAGTGTGTACTGTAGACTCAAGCTCTAAATGTTGCTTAATGACTTACCTGTGCCCCACATGTTTGAGGGCTGCAAAAACAATTAGATATATAGATACAGCTTTGAAGAAGCTTCATGAGAAATAGAGGGAAAAAGGCATGAAAACAAATGCAATAAAATCTTTTATACGTGCTGTGGTATAATCTGTATAAGGATATGCTACAGGCAGAAAAGACAATAGGAACAATTTGTGTTTGAGAATATTGTTTCATGGGTGACTTTTAAAATACAGTGTAACTTGGATAGAGTCACAGACTATGAGAGGATTTTCCTGGGTAGATTAATGAGGAAAAATATTTTCCAGGAAGGAAACTAGAGGAATCAAAGACTCTAGGAAATTTAAATAATCAAAAGCGCTTTGAATCCCATATTTCTGGAAAGAGAAAAGTGTTTTTTTACTTCACAGATATGTTATAGAAGGAACAACCAGAGGTATAACCAGTAATTCACATTTCTTTAATATCAGAAGAGAAAGTAGCATGAGACAGAAAATTGACTTTATTTGGACTTTACACTAAAAAGATGTAAAGTATTAAATCTTAAATATTAGGAGCAAATGAAAATTTATCCATTCACTTTTTCCTAGAAATGTACAAATACTGAGAAATTTCATTATACCTGATATAAAAATCTCATTTGTGTACTCTTTTATATGAGATACTTTTATTTTTTTTTAATTTTGTCTTCTTTAAGGTTTTCACTTTTAAGTAATCTACACACCCAATGTGAGGCTCAAAGTCACAAATTCAAGGTCAAGAGTTGCATGCCCCACCCGCTGAGCCAGCCAGATGCCTCTAAAGACTGTTTATTTTAATCTTCAAAGCCATTGTGAATTTTATGCATTAGCATTATCCATTTGTTGGAATTTTTTTTCTTGGTGTTAGTCTACCTTTGAGGTAGAACTTGGCATTCCATAATGAAACCTAGCGTTTCATATCTACCCAGCCCCAAAAGCTAACTTGTCATTTGCATGGGAAGAAAATAATATGTAAAATATTAATGTTTTATTGTTATTTCCCTGTTAATGTTTCAGATTAAAATAGCAAGCAATTTATTCTTTTAAGGTAGGTGTGAAAAAATATACAATCTCATATACAATAATATTTGACTCATCATGTAGTGGAATATTTGACAACTTCAAAAACCAAAAACATAATACAGAGAATAAAAATATAATCTTTGAGGGATATCTGGGTGGCTCAGTCAATTAAGTACCTGACTTGTTTTCGGCTCAGGTCATGATCTCTCAGTTCGTGAGTTTGAGTCCCACGTCGGGCTCTGCACTGACAGTGCAGAGCCTGCTTGGAATTCTCTGTCTCCCTCTCTCTCTGTCCCTTCTCAGCTCTCTCTAGCACAATCTCTCTCTCAAAATAAATAATTAATTAATTAATTAATTAATTAATTAAAAAATATATATATATAATGTTTGAGCAAAAAGTTGCAGTAGGTCTCATAAAGCACATATGCTTTACTCTTCAGTGTTTCCTTTTTATTTTGAAGAAGTTTGATTTTCTGGCTCCCATTCTTATCACATGGTGCCTTTCTGGATAAAAGTTAGCAACTGAGAAGGAGGGTTGGGTTTGTGAGACATAAATAGTGAGACATGAACAGTCTTAAGAAGAAATATTTACTTTAACATCTAATCGAGTTGTAGTAAAGCAAACCACAAATGTTGCATCAATTATAACAATCCTAAAGCACAAGAGTACTTGAATTGTGTTAAATATTTTGTGTTTACTAAAGCAGCACATTAAGAAAGCACTCTGATTCCTTAATTAATTTTTCAAATTGCAAGCAGAATAATTTCTTCAAAGATGAGGATTGATTACGCTAGTTTACTGCTATAAATTTTTCAATAACTTCCCATTGCTCCAAGGAGTTAATCTCTTACATTCAGAAACTTTTGCTTTTATTGCTGGAACACTTTGTATCTAATTCCATGTAGGAGACTGTAGCAATCTCACTTTCTTAAGACCCTTTCTAGACTAAGTAATTTCTCCCTATCCTATAGTCTCAGAGAATCTTTTCCTCTTTTGAAATGTTAATTAATTATAGATACTTGTTCAATGGCTGTATAATGGTTTACTTGTTCAGTGGTTTACTAAGACTGTAAACTCCATGAGGTCAGGTGCAATGATTGTTTTAATCCAGTTGCTATTTAATATAATATATTGGTACCTAAATGATGAGATCAATAATTTTTATACCTTTGATTTAAAATATCATCAAAGTAAAAAAAAAGACTTGACAGGTCTTTGACAATATACAAAAAACCACAAATGAGTGCTATAAACACTATGATGAAACTTCTACTGTAGAAAACAAACAACACAATTTTGTTTGGAGTATTGACATTTAAATTGTTGGTAAACAATTTTTATTAACTAGCAGGCTAATGCAGCTGTTTTGAAACAGTAAAAGGGACTAACAATGCTCAGAAGCTGCATGGTGATCCTCCACACCTAAAATTTCACTCACAGGTATTTCATATCTATCCCAGTGTTTGCTAGCTTCTTTAGCACTGTAAAACCAGGCTAGATGGGAAACAACTTAAAAAAGTTTTCTTTACTCTATATGAAGGCACCTGTATTACTTTCCTATTACTGCTGTAACAAATTAGAAACCAAGTTAGTAGTTTAAAACAGTATCAAACTGTTATAGTTCTGGAACTCAGAAGTCTAAAATAGGTAGGAAGTACCTTCTGGAAGCTTGAAAGGAGAATCAATTTCTTTACTTTTTTCAGTGTATAGAGATGCCTGCATTCCTTGAATTGTGTTTACATGTTACTTCAAACTCTGCTTTTGTGGTAACATTTATTTCTCTCTCACTCTCCTGCCTCCCTCTTTCCATTATGAGGAATCTTTTGATTGTATTGGGCCTTCTTGGACAACCCAAAATAATCTCCCCATTTTAAGATCCTTAATTCAATCGCATCAAATAAATTCCTTTGCCATGTTAAGGGAATATAATCACAGGTTCTGTGGGTCAAGATGTAGGTATCTTTGGGAGGTCATTATTCAGCCCATCACACCAGGATATTGTGTATCTCAGTCATAAGCATCTTGTTTCTCCATGTACTTGAAGAATAATATAGGGGAGGAAAATTTTTTCTCTACGCATTTTAGGTATTCATAACACAAGGCATGAGAAAAGTATACAAATATAAATTTTACATGACAGGGAGCCCTCCAAAGGAAATGACCAAAAGAAGCAGTTAAAGCTGGAATAACTGGAAATATGGTGAGGATAAAGGAAGAGAAGAACCATTTTAACAAGGTCTTTTTGAGAAGAATTCTCTTGGTCTCAACTTCTCATCCTTACTAAAAATTACTTTCCTTTCCTTCTGATATATGGAGGACATATTTCACGTGGAATTTTATCTATCTTTGAGAACAAAGGAGAGATGAGAATGCTTCTTATATTTGTTGTTTTTCAAATGTCTTTAGCTCAAAATAACCCTTTGCTGACGTGACATATTTTGGTGTGCCATATTCTGCCATCACTTAAATACTACTCTCATAAAGCAACTGTGCAGGGAACAGGAAATAGTACAGAAGACATTCTACATTCACATAAGCACAGATTACAAATCAGAGCATTCTAGGCAAGACTGCATACAGGACATAGCTGTGTGCCAGGGGTTGTAGTCCTATAAGTATAGTATCAGTTCAGAATATCAGACGCAAAGTTGTAACAAAGCGGGTTTCCCATTTCAGATGAGCAGAACTGCACTAATGATGCAACTACAAGATGCCATACTAGTGTCCCTTAATACATGTAAGGACTTACTCTTAGCATGATACACATAAGCGTGTGCGCGCATGTCTGTGTACAGGTATATGTATATATAAGCATATATACATAAATACATAAGTATATATGTATTTCTAGACAATATTTTTGAGCATTCCCTATAGGATAAAATAAAGTAGTGTTTCCATGAAAAAAGATGAAATGAATAGTAAATTTTAAGGAGATAATTGATTACATATAAGGGTAAATGGTAAAATCTTCAAGAAAATGAACTAAAAGGAATGAAAATGCAGTAACAGTGAACATTCTCATTTGAATTATAAAGAACAGATTTGACAATGTGGAAAATTACATCAGAGATATAAAGAACAACCTAAAGCATTCTTTTAAAGTTTGAAGAAAAAATTACAAAGAGATTAAAATTGTGATGAAGATGATGATAAATCTAGAGAAAAGAAAATACAGATTCAACTAATGGATAATTCTTATTCCTAAACATATATGTGTGTGGGTGTGTGTGTGTGTGAGTGACTAGTGAAGGTGAGGATGAGAAAATTTATAGAACAACATTATCTAAAGGTATAAATGGAGAAATTTCTCAATGCAAAATGTAATGTGACTATGCATATATAATAAATACTTTTCCAGAATAAACAGTTGTTTTACATACTGATTAATGTGTATAAACAAATATGTATTACTGTGTATTAAAAGTTCTGTTTATAACATGTATTAAATTATTGGTTAAACACTATATGGATTATACTGTGCACTTTATATTAGTCATTCAATTCTGATGATATATGTATATATTTAATTATCTTTCTTTAAAGGATTAGAAAACTAAAAATTGAAACATACAATGAAATTAAATATAGACCTCTTTCAACTTGAAGACCTTACTCTTGAGCAAGGCAATCCATCACCAAGATAGCCTAACAAAAATGTAGCTATCTATAAAACCACCACCACATATTCTTCATTATTGTTCTATTCTGTAGCATCAATGTCATTGTGCATTAGTATAATATATCTAAAGTTTTAAAAGGAAAAGCTTATGCTATAAGAAAACATTTTTAATACAAATAAGTTGACTTTCATGAATGATGACAGACAACATAGAGCCAGCCGTTCTGTGATGTAATTTACTATCTATGTTGTATTTTTGAGAAAAAAAAGTAACACTTGATGTGTTTAATTTTACTGAGAGGTTAATAAAAACAAATAACAAAGGGAAAATATTGAGAAGACATTAGGAAGAGACTAGAAGATTTACAGTAGTTAACCCCTTATCTGTGGTTTCACTTTCCACAATTTCAGTTACCTGTGGTCAGCTGTGATCTGGAAAGGTCAGAAGGTGAATGGTAACCTAACCTACATCACAATGCTTCTGTTATTCACCTCACTTCATCTTATCATGTAGGCTTTTTATCATATCACATCATCACAAGAATAAGAGGGGTAAATATAGTATAATAAGATATTTTGAGAAAGAGATCACATTCACATGACTTCTATTACCATATATTGTTATAGGTGTTATGTTTTGTTATTAGTTATTATTGTTAATCTCTTACTATGCCTAATTTATAAATTAAACTTTACTGTAGGTATGTATGTAAAAGGTACCATAGGACAAAAGCATAGTATGTATAGGGTTCAACGGTATCCATTGTTTTAAATATCCACTAAGGGTCTTGGAAGGTATCCCCCATGGATAAGGGGGATTTCTTTACTTAATTAGATTATGTTTGATTGGAAGACTCTATAGCCCAGAGGCAAAGCTTTATCACACTCTTCTCTTAGTTCTTCTCCAAAAATATTTCATAAAATTTCCCTTTAATATTAGTGGCCTTTCTGTATAATTTTTGTGGACTTTTTTTCTTGTCTTATGACAACTTAAAAATATAACCATCCAGACAGACAGACAAATCATTTCTCTCCAAATTCAGTCACCTGAGGCTCTTCATTGCTGGCTCTTTCTAACAAAACAAAACAAAACAAAAAACAAAACAAAACAAACAAAACAAAACAAAACAAAACAAAACAAAAAAACTAAATTATTTATGAGATTGAAACATTACCCAAATAATTTCTAACAAAGTACCTAAATTGTTCTCCTCAAAAGTATGTTCACTTACAGTTGCAAAATTAATGTTTGTCTTGCCCAGAAAATTTTATAACTAACATTGGATAACTTAAGTCATGTGGCCTCCACTTCATTGGAAACAATAACATATTCAGCCAACGCAGATCTCCTCTATTAAAGGTCCTTTTTCATAGTCTAATTGCTTCTGTAAAATCAATAAATATAGAAGGTTTAACAAATCAGTAAATATATTGTAGGTAATGGGCTCCAGGTTTCTCATTGTTGGAGAAACAAGTTATAAATAAGGAGTGGAGGGGACTGGGGTAGGTGGGTGGGCAGAGAGTGTAGAATGAGCTCTGTGATGCTGGTTTAGAATCAGATATCAGTGTGAACTCATTAATGTATAGTAATGGACTGTTGCTCTTTTAATATACATTCGATATAGAAATACAGATGTGTGTACGTGGGGTTAGCATACATACATGTGTTTCTTAGCTCTACCAACTGAAAGAGCTTAGATTTGGTGACACCCCAGTAATCATGAGCACATATGGCATTCAGATCTTTATTTCTAATACTACTCTGCAAAAATGTGTACCTGGACTACTTGGAGAAATGGATGATTCCTGCCAAGGAACACAGAATGCAAGATAAGTCCAGAGAATCTTGCAGTGACAGAAAAAAAGTGCTTTAAAAAAAATTGAAAGTTGGGTTATATTGAAGAGACACAGGAGCAAATTAAAAGGTCCCAATAGCCATAGCTGAAACAATTTGAGCCACAAAGTAAATAATAATAGTATTGGATTATAATCAACTAAGAAAATATCTATGAATCCATACTGATATAAAAATAATTCAATAAAAATATATGTGGGAGAAAGGATATCTATTTTGTACAGAAGAATTCAAAGTGATGAATATATAAAGAATGAATAAAATAAAAAGTCACCATTGGAACACCACAAGAAGAACATTTGCTATGGGCACGATCCCCAGATGGATGCTAAAACTAGTGTTCAAATATAAAGAGCAACAGGATATTTAGAGTTTCAAAATATCTCCTTCAAACCAAGTCTTTATTAATCATAAATGGAAAAACAGTAATTTTACAGTGGAGAAACCTTGCCACAAAAAAACAACCTTCAGTAAATTTAGGAATGATTAAATAATAACTGTACATTAAGATAAATCCAGTTAATCTTTAACTTTTAAAAACAATGATTTTCTGTTTAATGGAAATCTCAATGACATTTTTATCCTCAGTCTTTCTTGATGTTATAAACATTTTGCAAGAGTATGGAAATACCTGTTCACTCAGAAAAAAATAGCATATGTGTGTATGTGTATACATACATTCTATATATGTATATACGTATATAGATATATACGTATATATATATACATATATATAGGTATATATATACATATATATAGGTATATATATACCTATATATACCTATATATACCTATATATACATATATATATACCTATATATACATATATATACCTATATATACCTATATATGCATATATATACGTATATACACATATATCTATATATGTATATATATAGATACATATATATACATATGTGGAATGTCATATTCAATAGGTTAATTTTTATGTAAAATGTTTATCACATAAAAACTGGAGAAAGAGACTAAGAAATTAATAGTGGGTAAGAAGATGAAGATTATGGAGCTATTATAAAAGGAAAAAGGAAAATATATTAATTCCAAAGTATATCTAGGATAGTGATGTATGTGTATGCATGTGTGTTTATGGATGTTTAAAATTTTTTTAATGTTTATTTATTTTAGAGAGAGAGAGAGAGAGAGAGCGAGCATGAGTGGGGGAGGGGCAGAGAGAGAGAGGGAGACAGACTCTGAAGCAGGCTCCAGGCTCTGAGCTGTTAGCACAGAGCCCAATGCGAGGCTTGAACTTGGGAACAGTGAAATCATGACCTGAGCCAAAGTCAGACGATTAACTAAGTCACCCAAGTGCCCCTATGGGTGTTTAAATTGGAAAATTTATTGTACTTTTCTCCCCTGCGAAGATTTATTTTATGTTGAGAGATACAGAAAATGAAAGGACTAGGGTATAAGAGACTGAACAGTTTTTCAGAAGTGTTAAGAGAAGTTAGAATCTATGATATGTGAGAAAATGGCGGCTTTAGCAAAAAAGCATATTCTTCCTGACATAGAAGATAAGGAAGAGACAATAGAGGAATATAGAGTGTGGATGGAGAAGGAAGTGGTAGTAAAAAAAACACAGAGGATATGCAATATTGCAAAACTCTAGGTTAAGTCATATGCACATTACAGGGTGGTGGTCAGAAGACTGAAGACTAGGGAAAATATTTTATGAAATATGGCTTTAAATATGTTAAATACCTAGGTTGGAAAAACGTTTAAGTTCTGAATAGGAAAGCTTTAGTTATTGGTTCTCTGTACAACTTCCTCAGTCTGAATACATCATGTATAAATGCTATCAGTCCCAAGGCAGAAATGCCTATTTCTGTACTCAAGTATTTACAGACTTTCTCATACAATTCTTGACACATAGTGGGAACTCAGCATATGAGTTTGAATGAAAAACTGACTGAATCACACACTGTATATTAAGGTATTACTGCACAGTGAGTAGTAAAAGTTTCAGTTAGAAAAATTCCAGTGTCTTAAAATCTTATTGCTTTTGGAATGGTGCCTGAAGCTTGTCAAAACTGACTACTAAAATCCAGAAAGGATAACTTTTTTTCCCTATGATTATGACAGTGTATTCCCTTGTTCAATTATCTATTCTTATTTCCCCCATAACTATGGTTTCATTTTCTTGATCTCTTCACATTCTTCCAGTTTATTAACTTCTTTGCTCAATGTTATGTTAACATATATATTTATCATATTATCTTATAATTTATTATTTAAAAATTGTATTTATCCCTTCATATTTTGCTAACTTCTGTTTTCACTAAAACAGGACAACATAACATTTTTAATTCTTTGCATTTTAAGCCTATAAAACTAATACATAAAAATGAAAAATGATAAAAAGCCTCTAGATAATCAACATTGCAGGGTGCGTGGCTGGGTCAGTGGGTTAAGCTTCTGACTTTGGCTCAGGTCATGATCTTGTGATTCGTGAGTTCAAGCCTGGTGTCGGGCTCTGTGCTGACATCTCAGAGCCTGGAGCCTGCTTCAGATTCTTTGTCTCCCTCTCTCTCTGCCCCTCCTCCACTAATGTTCTTTCTCTCTCTCAAAAATAAATAAGCATAAAAAAATTTTCAGAAATCAACATTGCAATACTTTTCCTGAATATATTTCCAGAATGTAAATTCAGGTATCTATATTTATATTTACTCTTATGAAGCTTAGTTGTTTATTTACTTATTTTTATGGCAGGCCAGTTATCTTAAGAATATTTATTGAATAACAGATATTTTCTTCACTGACACACCACTTTTATCATCCAATAACCAGAATTTTCATTTTGGGTAAGTTTATGGATTATACTTACTTCCATTCAGAGGCTTCTTCCTCAAAGCTTATTTTTCAAAAATAATTACAGCTTTATAAGAATTTCTAGTAATTGTTGGGGTGCCTGGGTGACTCAGTCAGTTAAGCGTCAGACTTCGGCTAAGGTCATGATCTCACAGTCCGCGAGTTCGAGCCCCGTGTTGGGCTCTGTGCTGACGGCTTGGAGCCTGGAGCCTGCTTCAGATTCTGTGTCTCCCTCTCTCTCTGCCCCTCCCCTGCTCATGTTCTGTCTCTCTCCCTCTCAAAAATAAATAAAAACATTTAAAAAATTAAAAAAGAATTTCTAGTAATTGTAGGGTTAAACTTTTCTTAAAGTAGAATTTAATATAATTTTAGTGAAATTTTAACAGTACTCATAATATCTAATGACATTTTAATTGGTATGTCATTAGAGACACAGTTTAATGTAGGAAGAACAACATTTTTTCCCCACAGTGACTAATCCTTTCTCACAATTATTTTTTTAGTACTGTTTAATGTTTTCAAGTAGTTTTCAATTACTCCTCAGATGGGTACAATACACTTCTCTTTTTCCTCTTACATACGCTTTTTCCCCCTATGTACAATGAAATGTTTTCTTTCTGGCATTTTCTGTTTTTAACTTGGATATAGGAAAATTAAGATATTTTTATCCCATTATTTTGTACTTGGTTATTTTATATGGTAACCTTATTGTTTGACTGGATTTTCAAATAATTTTCTGTAATTTTCCAGGTGTAAAGTTTTATTAACTAAAAGTTTTTTGCATTCATTTCTGTAAAGAATTTCAAATGATAATTGTCTAGCTAAGTTTCTTAAATATTATTTTATGAAATGTATTATTATGTTTCTTAAATGTAAATATTTCATAAGGCACCAGAAAAAAATTTCAAATTAACAAATGTATTATATTTGGCTAGAATAAAACTTCAAAGATGATTATCAATGATATATGAATACAGTATAGATAATTAAAGAATTTTAAGTTTTCAAAGAAAAGGCATTTACTGTATATTTTTAAAATTCTTTTAATGTTTATTTATTTTTGAGAGAGAGGGAGACAGAGCATGAGCATTAGAGAGATGGAAAAAGAGGGAGACACAGAATCCAAAGTAGACTCCAGGCTCTGAGCTGTCAGCACAGAGCTCAATGTGGGGCTGAAACCCACAGACTGTGAGATCATGACCTGAGCTGAACTTGGACACTTAACCAACTGAGCCACACAGGCACCCCTACTGTATATTTCTTGTAAGAGTACATTTTAATAAAAGATTTGGCTTACCTTTGCTAGCACTTGTTTTTTCATAGTAAAACATTTGCATGCATATACTGACATCTGGTGGATATTCAGTATAGTGTTTCTAATGTAAAGTTAAGGGAAATAAATAAAATGTACAATAATAAGAATAAAGTTCTAGTTAAATTTAGAAAGATAGTAAAACTTATTATTTTGTCTTTTCTTTCTTGAGAATCTAAGTATAGGAAAAATGGAAACAGTTTCATCAGACTTTTAAAAAACTTATTCTGAACTGTGTTTTCAGTTTGTGGCATGTATAGAAAATTATTTTTATCCCATTGTATGTATATAGTGTCTAACATCATGTTTTGTATAGGGGTGCTTTGGTGGCTCAGTTGCTTAAGCATCTTATTCTCGATTTTGGCTCAGGTCATGATTCCAGGATAATGGGATTGAGCCCTGCATTGGCCTCTGTGCTGAACATGGAGCCTGCTTAAGATTCTCTCTCTCTTTCTCTCTCTCTCTCTCTCTCTCTCTTTCTGTCTCCCTCCCTCTCAACCTATCCCCACCTTGCACTCCCTCTCTCTAAAATGAAAAAAAATAATATTAAAAAAACAAAAACATCATGATTTGTATACTTTTGATGCATTGTGTTAATGGCATTTACACAAATTGTATTCTATATCTATGGATAACTAAAATTATTACTGGGTCAAAACATGTTTAGGTAGAAGAATTGACTGGCAAAATGGAGGTGCTACATGTTTAGCAGTGTTTATTAAATTAGGAAAATCTTGAGAGGTGGTGAGAAAATGGAAACTGGAGTTTCAGTAAAGTGAAATATTCCAGAAGCAAGGGTATCCTTTTTATTTTTTAATTTTTATTTTTTTACCTTTGAAGAGGTAGGTTATACAAAGCAAGCACTTTTGTGTGTGTGTGTGTGTGTGTGTGTGTGTGTGTGTGTGTGTGTGTGTGTATTTTTGAGAGAGAGAGAGGATGAGAAGGGGGTGGGGGGAGAGGCACAATATGAAGAAGCTCCAGGCTCTGAACTGTCAGCACAGAGCCCAATGCAGGACTTGAACCCATGAACTGTGAGATCATGACCTGAGCTGAAGTCAGACATTTAACCGAGTGAGCCATCCAGGGCCTCAAAGCACTTTGTTTTTAAATGGCTAGTACTGCTGCATGAAGATTTCAGGTGGGCCCCAAACCCAAAAAGTAGCTGCTAAACCTAATATGCTTAAAAAATGTTGTGCAGGGGCGCCTGGGTGGCTCAGTCGGTTAAGCGTCCGACTTCAGCCAGGTCACGATCTCGCGGTCCGTGAGTTCGAGCCCCGCGTCAGGCTCTGGGCTGATGGCTCAGAGCCTGGAGCCTGTTTCTGATTCTGTGTCTCCCTTTCTCTCTCTGACCCTCCCCCGTTCATGCTGTCTCTCCCTGTCTCAAAAATAAATAAACGTTAAAAAAAAAATTAAAAAAAAATGTTGTGCAACTGAGTTTTGGCACTGTGGCATGGTAAGAATGTATCAGTCTCAAAGCTAGATAATAATCATAATAATCCAGACACTTAAATGCTGAATGACCCCTCCCCATTCTACAAAGGAATAATTCTGAAGTACTATACTCCTCCAACCTGTGAAGCTTGTCATGATGGCTTCCTATTTTAAGGTTGCTGAATTTGAACTCTTCTGTTTGTTTCCTTGATTTTAAATGTTACTCTTTTTGACTAAACTTATTTCTAACTGTGAGAATGATAAATACTTGGATGAGCTTTTATCTTTAAAAACTTTTAATTTTGCATATTTTCCTCAAAAATGTTTCCTTTCTCTGGTATACAAATCTGGTAGGGTGGTAGAGGTAGTTGTAAAGTAGATGGAGTGGTCACAGGATAGATAAGTGCTCGTAATTCTCCTAGCTTCCCTGTTAGGAAGCACTACTGGAATCTACGTGTTCGTCAGCCATCTAGTGGTCCTTGTATTTGAAAAAAAAAATTAAATGTATATCTTTACTTTTATTTCTTTTCTTATTATTCATTCTATCAACTTTGTACTTAGAGTTCATTATTTTCCAGGGTATATGCTAGGACCTGAGAGAACAGAAGTAAAGGCATTAACTCTTGCCCTTAAGAAGCTCACTATGGAATTTGGAGGATCTCTCTCCCTTAACATTTTACACTCCTTCAGCTTTCCTGATGGTGAGAACTCTTCATTCTTCCAGTTTTTCAAGTTCATAATGTTCTTATCTCTCTGTTCTCTCTCTTTCTCTCTCAAGGATCTCTTTATTCATTCTAAAATTTGGTTCCTTGAACACTGCTTTTCTTTCTTCATATACTACCTTTCAGTGATTTCATTGATATACATTGTTTCAACTGCTAATTATATGCCTCTTTTTTCCAAATGTATTTGTCCTTCTAGACCTCTCTTTGCAGTCTAGGATTAATTAATCAAACTGTTTGCTTGCTGTACAAACATAGGCAATGCAGAGGAGCTTCAAAAATGTCAAAATTGAACAAATATTCTTCCTCCCAGGGCCTATTTCTTCTGTATTTTCTCTCTCTACTGGCAGCACTGTGTTTGATCTATTAACACAACCTAAGACCTAGAAGTCATTCTTGACTTCTTATTTTTTTCCCTATCTTCTCTTGTGGTTAATCATCAGTTTCCCTGGTTTTATTCTTCATGTATTTTTGCAGTCAATTCATATCCTCTGTCCTTACTACTTTTGCCCTCTTACAGATCCCAATTCTGTCATAACTGAAAAAAAATAACAACTATTGCCTCCTTTACTGGTTCTTTTTTACATCTGAGCTCTCACTTATGACAGAGTGGTGTATCAAATGAAACTTTAAGTAATTATCTAAATACTTTGATGGCTCTCCATTTTTATTGGATACATCCCAGTCTCCTTAATCATATGAATGTTTTGTAGACCAATACTTACATTTTACACTCCAATAACACTAAATTGCCTTTAGTATCATATACATATTATCTGCTTTACATGTTCATGGCTGGGGTTTCTCTTTTGTAATTTCCTCGTACCATCTGTGTATTACTACCTTTGACCTTTCATCATGCATCATAATGAGCCTTTATCTGCATCCTCATGCCCCCACCCCCATTTCCATTTCTAATACACTATAAAATCTGTGAGGATGGGGGTATCTGGTATATAGTGCTCTATGCAAGACAGGCTGTCAATTTTCCCATAAAAATAAAAAATAAATAAATAAAAATAATATTACATTATAGATGGTAATGATTTATTGTGTATATATTTAAAATATCAATGTGATTGTGCTGCTTCCTGCTTAAAACCCGTCACCAGCTCCATACTACACTTAACTTGTATGCCTCAAGAATCTCTGTACTTCAGGGGGTTAGCTCAGTCAGTTGTGCATCCGACTCTTGGTTTTGGCTCAGGTCACGATTCGAGGGTTGTGGGATTGTGCCCCACGTCAGGCTCTGTGCTGAGCATGTAGCCTGCTGTTTGCTTAAGATTCTCTCTCCCTCCCTCTACCCTTCTCCTCTCCTCTGCTTGCACTCTCTCTCTCTCTAAAAACAAACAAGAAGTATCTGTGCCCCAATTTTTAAGGACCTTACTGTTTGTATGCATAGAATATTACTCTCCCACACCTGAATGACTTGCTCCTTCACTTATTTTTTTTTTTGCTCAAATTTTACCTTATCAAGAGTCTTTACCAACTTTTGTCACACTTTTTTCTTTGTTTTATTTTGTTCATAGCTTAATGCAGCCTGCCTGATACTATTAAATAGTCAATTGTATTTATTTATGCATCCCCCTGAGTTTGTCAGGCTATACATTCCACGAAACTTGGATTTTGTGTATTTTGTTCACTACTATATTCATAGCAACCAGAGTACTATGGATTTATTGTGACAAATGTATGAAATAGTACATTCATCTTTGTATAGTTTCTCTCCCCCAGATTATCTTAACCCAAAGAATATATCTTGATGTTGGGATTTAAAATTCTGGTATATAAACTCAGGGGATAGTTAGTTGTTCGATGTTGGTAGTCCTTAAAATATTTGTATTAATTTTTCTATGTTCTAGACTTATACATAGGATTTTTCCTGCCTAATAATAAGATTCTGTGGAATGTTGAGTATAAGACGGAGGCTATTAATAAAACCAAAAGTTACCAAAGGTTTTGTGCATGGAATCAGAAATGGTTCATGTGGTTATTATACTTGTTATATGACTGGAGTGGCAGGATGTATAGACATGTAGATGTCAACAGGCACTTAATATTTACTAACTACTCACAAATAATAGGGATTTACATACTAATCAGTATATTCATTTTAACTTTGAGTATTGAACCAAAATTTAAAGATATTTTAAAACTTAAGACCCAGTGGCTTATAAATAGCAAAGTTAGGTCAGAAAGTGGGACATATATTACAAAATCACCAATACCTTGCTTGGCATATAGGACATTTGCATGTATCTATTTATATTTTGGGAATTTAGAATGAAAACATTAACTTGAAGAAACCTCATTAATAATAATGATTATTATTATTATTATTATTATTATTATTATATACTAGAGTGACCTAGTTACCCCCATAAAAATTTGGATTTTATGTAATACCTCCAATTCTTTCTTCTCAAAATTATTTTTAATATTCCTCTAGATTGCATTTATAAAATAATTAAAGAGAAATGAGTATCAACAGAGATTTAAGGAAAGTCTGAATTCCTAAAGCAGTAAGATTTAGAGAAAAAAATGAACAATAATAAAATAATAGTATAAAATTAAGCTATTCTTATTATTTACCTGTTGTTTGGTATTATTTGTGTGGATAACCAGAAGTAGATTATATCTAGACTGACATCAACATCCATAGAATTTACTAATAAAAAATGCTAACATTTATTTTAATTATTTTTCTAGACACTTTTTAAGTATGGAGATACTGATTTTATGTCCTAGAACATGTGTAAATAATCTTAATGAGAACTGTTTCTGAATATGATACATACTTTGAAAAATAGGTATAATTACACATAAAAACTTTTTTGGTCATTAAACATTTTTTATGGTCATTTTGATTATTAAACACAGTTTTCCTAGGCAAAAATAGACATAATACCATTTAAGAAAAAATATATTGCTTTCTTACTTGAGGGGGAGATACTCTCGAATTATCCATACAGTTTGAAATTTCAAGGTTTAACAGCTGTATTAATGAGACACATATTTGTATAGCTATTTAGAACTTTTGGCTGTTACTTAAAGATTAATATCAACATCAATGCAGTCATTTCCAGATACAGTTTACCAAAGACATTATTTTCCCTAAAAGTAATCTTTCCTTATCCAGGGTGTTTGGGGCTTAACCCAATTAAATTGTCTATCAATACTTTACATTACAGTGGTCATATGAAGAAAACTGTTTTGGGACCTCAAGAGTGGTTCCTTTTCAGCAGCCTTACATTGAAAATTAAACATTTTTATCGTCCTGAAGCACATATTCCTGTAAGTTACTACCTGATTCAGAGTTATTAGTGTTAAAAAAAAATAAAAGCATAAGTGACTCCTTTTTGGGCCAGTTTTCTTGTTTTTAATAATAGGCAAGGAACTGCTTTGATATTGATAATGCCTTATTGGAGTAGGACCATTTGAATTCTCTCACCCCCTTAAGGTTAGTATTAAAATAAAATTATGGTTGTTGTTATTTCTGCTGAAAGTACAGGGATGTGAAATTGCAAATGGAAACATAAGGTGATATGCAGACAGTGGCCATAGAAAGTCAATGCCATATAAAGGCCAAAATAAATGTCTAAAACTTCTATTGCTATGCTGAAGAGGGAGGTTGTTTTGAACAAGTTGGTTTTGCATGCTACAAAAAAGAGATATAAACCCAGGGAAAGTGGCAAGGTGGGTCAGATACTTTCTCTTGGAAAATGGGTTGGGGAAATGTGCTGTTCTTGATGAATATGGCCAACTAGTTTAGTGGATCCCCTAGATATAGCACTACAGCATATTTTATTATTCTGCATCCCTTTGAAACATTATTGTGTTTGTCTTCTCCCCTAATTGATCCCTGCTCAAGAATTCTAAATAGATATTATTGAATTAATATAGTTCTTCTCTGGTGTCACCTTTCTCATGTCCAATTCCTGCAACAGAATTATCAATTTTATGTGGAAGCTACATAATAAAAAGAACGAAATTTTAGGTTTTCTTTCTTTTCTTTCCTTTCTTTCTTTCTTTCTCTTCTTTCTTTCTTTCTTTCTTTCTTTCTTTCTTTCTTTCTTTCTTTCGTTCTGGGTCTTTGAAATGTAATGTAGTTAATTTGATCAATTGCAGAAAAATAAATTGTTAACATGACTCGACAATCCTAATTATTCAAGTTGTTGTGATTTGGCTATGTCAGCACAAGGTATAAATATTGTTTCTCACAGAAAGCTAACTGAACATTTTAATATTACATTTACAATGAACCAAAAGTAGGCTCAATTATCATCTATTATTTATGTTATTTTTCAAGTGAGGTGAATGTAACATAACTTCTAAAACAATTTTTAGTAAACTAATAGTTCACATGGTTCACAGAGATATAATAATAAACTACTTGATAACCAATTCAATAAATACGCTTGTTGGAGCGCCTGGATAGCTCAGTTGGTTGAGCATCCAACTCTTGATTTTGGCTCAGGTCATGATCCCGGGGTCATGGGATTAAATCCTGCATCAGGCGCTGAGCTGAGTGTGGAGACTGTTTAAGATTCTCTCTCTCTCGCCCTCCCCCGCTCCCCACTTGTGCTTTCTCTTTCTTTAATAAATAAATAAATAAATAAACAAATAAATAAATAAATAAATGTTCTTGTATATATGAAACTGAAATGTATCAACACATAATTGATGTATGGAGATTTACTTATCTGATATCTAAAATTATATGCTAGATAGTGTAGTCTTTATCTCCTTATCATCTCATTAAGCTCTATTAGGAGGCAAAAGCATAAATGACGAACCTGTGGCTCAGGATCACCAAAGTGATCCATTCCTTCTATGAGAAAAAAACATCTAAAAATGAAGCCATACTACCTGTTAGAAAGAACCAAATATGATCTGCATTTTTACAAGGGATTTAAGAAAAGTAGTAATTCTCTGATGGTAACATTTCTAATATTTTGTAACTGGCTGGAGATAGTCTAAGAAATCTTTCTAACACATCAGAAAACAGAAAATAGAGTGAACTTTCTGTGATCTCCCGTTTTTTTTCTCATGTATATAATATGAGATTAAAATCCAAAATTCACCTCATCTAATGGCATTTGACACTAGAAAATTTTGGCTGTATTCATCAACCAACATTTAATGTCACTTTTGTGCCAAATTGTTAAGGCCAAAGTTCTTACTGAGACCCTCACTATACTTCTGTATAACACCCTGTGCTCATCACAACATGTACACTTCCTAATCCCTATCACTTCAAGAAATTTCATTATCTGTCAATATCCTATCATTTAAACCTATTCCTATTTCTCCTTAAACAAGCATCTATAGGCCTTCATAGTATGTACCAAGTACTTTCCTAAATGTAAGAAACAACAATGGATGCAATGGAAAAAACTTCCCTATGTACATCCTTTAGTCTCACTTCTCTCCAATGACTATACTAAGGCTCTAGCAGTCAACATTGCCTTTCTGTATATTCTAGAGGTGTTCTCAAGTCCTCTTCTCTTTCTTCTCTTCCTGACAAACTTCCTTGAGTTTCAAAATTCAGGGTATACTGATACCATTTCTCAGGAACGTTCCTTGATTCTCCTCTGTAGATTTTGTTATTATTTGAACTTTTGTTTACACTGGTATTTTAAAATATCAAGTGTTATGGAGTTTGTAATTATTTGTTTATCTCACTCAGTTCCTAAGTTTTTGGAGTCATTGACATATTTGAGCATCCTATGAAAGCTGTAAATAAACCCCCTTTCCTAAAAGGGGAATATGTGTACCATAAAAAGTTGAGTGTAATTTGAAGGAATTCTACATTTGTTGAGACTTGTTAATACAATCCAAGGTGATCCAATGGCATATCCAATGGTTAATGTGATCCAATGGCATATCATGCATTTCTTTTTTTGATAATACTTTTTATAGTTTTTATTTAATTCCAGTTAGTTAACGTACAGTATAATATTAGTTTCAGGTGTACAGTATAGTGATTCAACACTTCTGCATAACACCCAGTGCTCATCAGGACACTTGCACTTCTTAATCCCATCACCTATTTAACCCATCGCCCCACCCACCTACCTTCTGGTAACCATCAGTTTGTTGTCTGTGGTTAAGAATCTGTTTCTTGGTTTCTCGCTCGCTCTCTCTCTCTTTCTTTTTTCCCTTGGCTCATTTGTTTTGTGTCTTAAATTTAACATATGAGTGAAATCATATAGTATTTGTCTTTCTCTGACTGACTTATTTTGCTTAGTGTAATACTCTCTAGCTCCATCCATGTTATTGCAAATCACAGTATTTTATTCTTTTTGATGGCTGAGTAATGACCGAGTAATATTCCACTATATATACTATCTCTTCTTTATGCATTCATCAGTAGATGGACACTTGGGCTGCTTCCATAATGGGAGATGTTTGGCTATTGTAGATAATGCTGCTATAAACATCAAGTTGCATGTATCTCTTTAAATTATTACTTTTTATTATTTGGGTAAATACCTAGTAAGGCAATTGCTGGATCATAGTGTAGATATATATATATATATATATATATATATATATATATAATATATATTTATTTTATATATATATAAATATATATATTTATATATATATAAAGTATATATATATATATTTTTTTTTTGAGAGAGGGAGGGAGAGTGAGAGAGAGAGAATGCATGTGTGCATGCAAGTGGAGAAGGGGCAGAGAGAGAGAGAGAATCCCAAGCAAGCTCTACGCTTCCAGCACAGAGCCCGATGCAGGGCTCCAGTTATGAGATCATGACCTGAGCCAAAATCAAGAGCTGGACACTTAACCAACTGAGTCACCTAGACACTCCAGGGTAGTTCTATTTTTAACTTTTTGAGGAACCTCCATACTGTTTTCCAGAGTGGCTGCATCAGTTTGCCATCCCACCAACAGTGTAAAAGCGTTCCTTTTTCTTTATATCCTTCCCAACACGTGTTGTTTCTTGCATTTTTTATTGTAGCCATTCTGATAGCTGTGAGGTGATCAATCTTCCAGTTCTGATTTGTATTTCCCTGATAATCAGTGATGTTGAGCACCTTATTATGTATCTGTTGACCATCTGCATGTCTTCTTTGGAGAAATTTCTAGTCATGTCTTCTGCCCATTTTTTAATTGGATTATTTATTTTTTGGCTGTTGAATTTATAAGTTCTGTGTATATGTTGGATACTAACCCTTTATCAGGTATGTCATTTACAAATACGCATTTCTTGAGAGTACTGAGTATATTTTATTTATTTTGAAATGACATTTTAAAATGAATGTTTTTTTGAAGAAATGGAAGAGCTTATCAAGTGATGACTACTGGGGAATATCAGTACATTAACACAATATGTTATTTAGGAACAATAGCTCTCCCCAAACTTTTCGTGCGTGGTTTTCTGAAATTTTACACAATTAAATGTAATGATTGAAGTAGACTAATGAATATATGATAGTGACTAAAGCACATCCTTTTAAAATAATTTTCGTATAACATTGTTTTGTAAGTTGCATGGTAAACATTGTCTTTCATTTATTAATATTTCTCAGATTTATTTTATTGTTGCAATCAGGTTTGTAAATTTGAGAGGAAAAGTTACATTTTGAAAGGACATTTAAATGGAGTGTACATTTTCATCTCTATTTTAAGGTGCATAGGTGAGTCTGCATTTGGAAACTTGCATCCTTGCTCTGTGAGCTCGGTCCCTTTTGTGAATGACAGCATTTGCAATTTAAGTCAATCTGGAACACTTCAAGCATTCAATTCATTTATTAACTTATTACGAAACTTGGCATAAGAATCCTCAGACTATCAGTGAGGCAGAAAACTTAAATGAAATTAGATAAACAGACTTTAATAGAACAGTATGTATATTAGAGATATTGAAAAGAACTTCCTGTTTTTCATTTTTAGGAGTGTCCGTCTATTTATCTCTTTGATGCCAGATTAGTATAAATTAGCTTTGCCCAAACTTTGCAGCTGACTTTGACCACTGTGGATAAAAACAAATGAAATAATTGTTGTAGCCAGAAGAGGGAGATCTTGTAAAAATATTTGTAGTACAAGTTTAAAAGAATTGTTTGATTTTTACCTAGATAGTAAAAAAAAAAAAAAAAAAGAGAGATTAAAGTTTCAGAAGTTAATGCTTTCTATAATGATATTATTTCATTTTGCAGAATACTTCTTGGGAAAATGGAGCATACCAATGTACTTTATCCTAACTTTTATAGACAGAGTATTATTTGTATTAGTACTTTTATTAATGATAAACTCTTAAAATATTAAAAATAAAACTACTAATAAATGCTATTGGTCTTATTTATAGGGGGATATTTTTATTTCCTTTAAATTAATTTATTTAAATTTCAGTCCTTTATATAATTAATTCTCTATAAAAACATATCTAAAGCTGGCACAATAGTATAAAAAGAAGGGCAATTATAACGTTATTAATCAGTGAAACTAATTCAATATATGATAACTAGCTCAAATATACATACACATACAACTATTCGAACATATGTTTGGACTATAGTAAACATTCTCTTTCTGTATCTGTCTTTGCTTCTCTGTCACATACATATGTATATGTATACATATATATTCATATTTCAATGTTAAGCCATTCGTCTTTGCCCCTTTTGATGGTGTCAGAATATGTGAAAACAATCACAGATGGGGTATTGATTGTACCACCTGGAGGCTTCACTTGATGAATTTATGACATGATATGAGGAGAAGTTTGTCACTGATTATTATTAATCTTTTTTACAGTCAATTCATATTACTTAGGAATTGGCATTTCTTTTGTTTTGACTTCCACCAGTTAATTTCCACAGGTACTACCAAAATGTATGTTTCTTTGTTTTGTAAAGATAACCTTGTGAAAAATTACCGATATTATGACCAAATATAAGTTCAGTTGCCCTACATATATGAATACATTTAGCAAGTTTAATGATACATTTATTTGCCTGAATTATTAGATCCAGCCCTTATTGGACCTTTATTTTAGAAATAGCATGCTGCGTTCTTTTTACTCTCAAATTAATGCCTGGAACTTAAGATAAAGAATATCAATACTTGCCATGGCAAAACTTCTTTATACTCACCCATTAGAGAAACCTGCAGATCTTTATTTGTTTGTGGTACTGGAATCCTTTGAGTTCCCAGTGTAGGAACCTGTTTTCAGAATCTGTAAATGAAATACTGATGGGAGTTTGTGTAGTTCTGGAATCTGTGTGGCCTTGCCTCCTACCTACCAAATTTCAGCCTTCTCTACAGAGAAGCAATGCATTGAGATCTTCCTCATGAAGCTCTTAGAAGTTAACAATAGGATTTCTTTCCTCCAATTTAATGTAGTCTTTACTGAATCATCCTAAATACACATCTGTACATCATTTAAACATTTTGTAAACTTCCTCTAAAATAATTTATGCATTTTTCTATCTCTGAATATCATTGAATGTAAAGGGATCCCCTTATTTCCAATGCCATACATTTAGTTTTCAAGGTAACACCATAAGTATTATTAAAACAGCAAGTATTTATTTCTGTAGAAAACTTCACCAGAATACAGAACAGAAATGTAAAATATAAGAGTGAATATTTTTGATATCAAATGTGGTAACCTAACTAAAATCCATTTCTCTCTTTGGTGGAGAGAGAGGGAGGGAGCTGGAATATGCAGTAGGATACTATTGATGTAATGTTACTATAGGTAAAACAGCGGTATACATTGGGTAGGGATTGATATGTATTTAATGAAAGTATAAAAGCATAAGTGAGATTGATGAACCACCTAATCAAGATACTAGACATCATCCTGAGAAGTAGAGAATTCTAACTCCACTTTGCATTTAATTGTTTTTAATTTTATTTATTTTGAGAGAGAGAGAGAGAGAGAGTGAGCAAGCAGGGGAGGGGTAGAGAGATAGGGGGAGAGAGAGAGAATCCCAAGCTTGGAGCCCTTTGTGGTACTCAAACTCTCAAACCATGAAATTTGAGATCATGACCTGAGTTGAAACCAAGGGTTGGATGCTTAACCAACTGAGAGCCATGTAGTTGCCCTGTATTTAATTTTTTTATTTTTTTTTTTAATTTATTTTTTGAGAGAGACACTGCAAGGGGCAGAGAGTGTGAGGGGCAGATAGAGGGGGGCAGAGGATCTGAAGTGGGCTCTGTGCTGACAGCAGAGATCCCGATGTGGGGCTTGAACCCATGAACTGCGAGATCATGACCAGAGCCTAAATCAGACGTTCAACAGATTGAGCAACCCAGGTGCCTTGGGCATTTAATTTTTTAAGTTAGGGGGTGATACAGAGGTTTTCAAAGTGCTTTAAATCTAGTTTGTTTCATAATCAATATAATTAGAATTTTCATCTATAATTTCACGATATTATCTCCCCTGTTTCTTGCAGCTGCCTTACATTTGCACAAAATTGGCTTATCGATCAAAATGGGTCCCCATGAGAAAATGATGAATGCCAGTCTGTAAACTGGGAGTTACCCCTCTTTGTCCACCTTATAGAGGAAAAGAAGAAAAGAACAATATAAATGTAGAAGGGTAGCAGAGACTTCATTATCCACTGCGGAAGAAAAGATGCAATGTTACTTTACTTTACTTTTTAAAAATGGACTTTCTTGGGGTGCCTGGTTGACTCAGTCGGTTAAGCATCTGACTTTGGCTCAGGTCATGATCTCTGCAGTTCGTGAGTTTGAGCCCATCATTGGGCTATGTGCTGATAACTAGAGCGTGGAGCCTGCTTCAGATTCTGTGTCTCCCTCTCTCTCTCTGCTCCTACCCTGCTCACACTCTGTCTCTCTCTCAAAAATAAACATGAAAAAAAAATTTAAATGGACTTTCTTGGCTTACAGGCATTTTATTTATTTTTTTTAACGTTTATTTATTTTTGAGACAGAGAGAGCATGAACGGGGGAGGGTCAGAGCGAGGGAGACACAGAATCTGAAACGGGCTCCAGGCTCTGAGCTGTCAGCACAGAGCCTGACGTGGGGCTCGAACTCACGGACCGCGAGATCATGACCTGAGTCGAAGTCGGCCGCTTAACCGACTGAGCCACCCAGGCGCCCCATTAGCTCACAGGCATTTTAAAGATTTTTTTTTTTAATGACTCAATTTCATGGAGCTGTGCCGCTACCTCTATTTAGTGTTGCTGGAATAAAGTTAACCACACTATTGTCCTTCAAAGCATAATAAGTGTTATCTCTCTCTTTTTAAAACAAATATTATCATGCAGGTTCCACAGACGTTATTAGAAAATACGATGATGATTGGCTTTTTTTTTTTTTACTTAAGAAATATTCTTTTGAAGGTATGTCTGCCAGTCATATTAATTACATCCCAAAGGCCAGCACAGTTTCTCCTGGATGGAAAACATATGTGTGTCAATTCCAGATTCTGGTGACTTGTAAACTTTTGTGTGTGCTTAAGGGAGAGAGCATGCACCTGTGTGTATACCTTAATTTTATTTATTTTTACTAAAAAATTCTTTTAATGTGTATTTATTTTTGAGAGAGGGACAGAGAGATAGAGTGTGAGCAGGAGAGGGGCAGAGAGAGAGGGAGACACAGAATCTGAAGCAGGTTCCAGGCTCTGAGCTCTCAGCACAGCTCTGTGCTGACAACTTGGAGCCCTTTGCGAGGCTCGACCTCACAAACCACAAGGTCATGACCGGAGTTGAAGTCGGATGCTTAACTAACTGGGCCACTCAGGCACCCCATAATTTTATAATTTGTTGAAGTAAATTCTGCTTTCTAAATGGTCCTTGCTCCTTTCCTCTTGGCTAGTTTTGATAATAAGCTTCGTAATTTTGTCCTCTAGTAACTACAAATCTGGGAGGTGACTGTGGAGTTCAGCTGGATTCACAGTAGCATCAGTATTGGGAATAAATGATTCATTATTTGTAATTATGACCTAATGTTGCAATCACTTGGGAAGAAGGGGTGATCTAATTAGCTACACAAGTGTAGAGCAACAACATGACATAACGTACTTCTTCGCTTATCTCATACATAAGCTGAAAATCAAAACCTGTGCTTTTCTAATGTAGGACATACTTCCTAGATGGAAAGTTAAGGTATGTGACAATTGTTCTGCAAAGAAAAGCCTCGTTGTCAGTGTGTGTGTGTGTGTGTGTGTGTGTGTGTGTATGAGTGTTAACCTTGGGATTGGTAACTATATGATAACTGGGTAGCTTTCCAAGATGAAATAGCAAGAGATTAAATGTGTATCAAGTGAGAGAGAAGTATATTTCATTAATAAATTCCCTTCAATAGTTTTTAGATCAGGAATATCTTAATAGTTAATTGCTCACTCTTAGTTATAGAGAATTGATTTAGGAAGACATTTTTAATTCACCTTTATTAGTGATTGTTTTCTTTCTCAAACTCACTTTTTTTCAGTATGGATTCACTAGAATCCCCAAATAATTTTTTTTCCTCAAGACTTTGTGGTCCTACCAGCTCTTGTCTTACCACTAATAAAATGTGCTGAGTTTCAGTGGAAAGAGAAATGGTCTGAGTGAAAACACTTCTGTTTCAATCCTGATTTACTACCTACTAATCATCAGACTTTGAAGGAGCCCATTTATTCTTGTTCGTCTGCTATATGATCAGAACAAGGTAGCTAATTTGACCATAGTTCCTATTAAATGTCAAAGTATGCATGCAAGCACATTAAAACAATTAAAAAAAAACCAGATAGTAGAAAACAACACACTTTTTTTTAAAACAACTTTTAGAGCTCTAATGTAGCAGAGTCTAACTAGAGATATAAACGATTATTGCCATTTACAGGATGAAGAAGAAAAGAGCAAAAGAAAAAATGAAAACCAATGACTTCCTTAATGAACATAATAATGTTCCTTATCTTTGTGAGGTTAAAAAAAAATGAGCACAGTGAATTTCCCTCAGGATGATGATTGTACTAACTCTTTGTTCTCATTGCCACTTTCTATACTTCTTACTTTCTGTTTTCTCTTTTTATGTGATCATTATTTGAGTGGTTTATTTTCTATACTTTTTGTCAAAACTGCTTCAATTCTCAATTTATTGTACTTCAGACAATACATAGAAGGTATCATTTTTAACTTGCTCAATTATATTTTGAAATATTTTGTCATTGACAGTATAATTTATTTTAGATTTATAAGTAATAATGGTAGCTATAATGTAGCTAACCATTTGGCATAATGTTATTTAAATTCTACCATCTGCCATTTTGTGCATGTTTATAAAATTTTATTGTTAATGACACATTTTAATTTTCTACATTCATTATTTTTAATATGTGTACTAAAATTGACAGATGGTATTTGTGTATCTATGGAAATTATCTATACATTATTATTTTGAATCTGATACACAATGAAAATCATTTTAGAAGAGGAACAGTATATAACACAATTGTCAATGGTATATCACTTTCTTTTCATGTTTCTTCTCTGTCACATAATTTTCTGGTTTGGGATAATACTGTATAAACTGGGATAATTGAATTACAACATTGTTTAATGTTTACATGATTAATATCATTTGCTAGTTATAGGAAAGAAGTGAAATTTAAATCAGTGTAAAAAATTTATGGCCAATGTAATAGTTTAATGTAAAATTAAGTTCTGTGCTAGTTTGCTTAATGATGATATAAATCTTAATATCCATGTTTAAATATATAGCTATGGCTATCCATATCTATATCCATATCTATCTAGACATTTTTAAACCTCATATCAGTTCTCATAATAAATCAACTTTAAAGAAAAAAAGAAAAAAGATTCGAAAAACACAGTAGTAATCACTTATTGAGTATCTATTATGTACCATATACTATAGTCTGTGAAAAACAACTGACTTTTAAAAAATTCCAGATTTCTTGTGCCCAACCAAGATTTAAGACCTTCATTCTTTAATTAATGCTACAGATTATTCTTATGTGGGTGTTCTAAGTTCATACTTTATAAGGAGATGTTATATTACATACAAGACTGTACACATTCAAACAAATGGATTCATTTAACTCTGATAACAACACACCTTCAAAATGATTCTTACTCTCCTATTTTATACAGATAAGAAGATTGAGAATACATTATTTTGAAAATTTGTCTGTAATCACAGACCTAAAAATGGCTGATCTGTGTTTCCGAATAAAGTCATTTTAACTTCAAATTAGATAGTTTTAAACTATATAAAGTTTATATGTGTGTGCATGTGTGTGTGTGTGTGTGTGCATGTGTGTGTGTGTGTGTCCTGCACAGAGACACATGGAAACATTCTGTTGAAATAAAAATCAATTTTTAGACTTACTGTTTCAATGGTAACGTGGTACAAGGAGGATAATATATTCTTGAAGGACTGGACAGTCGGTTATCGGAGCTAAATGTGCATGTACATCTTCTTTTATTTTACAGAGAAAGGTTTTTGCATAGGAAGGGTTATTTAAGCACTTTAAAAAACAAAAAAAAGTAAGGTGGTGTGAAAATGACAAGGTCAACAGAGTCATAAGAGGAGGAATTTAGACCACACCGCTCCATTGCTATTCATTTATTCATCCTCTGTTAACTCTCTATATTGCATCCCCCTCATTAACTATTCTAAATGATTTTCATTCTTTCAGTTAATTTCCCAAATGAATCTTTAATATAGTGATGATTCTAAGCCACTGGCCTTTATTTCTGTTTCTTCTTGCTTCATTTTTTTAATCTTTCTTTTAATAACTAGTGTTTTTCTTCACCATCCAAGATATGGCATATATATTCCTGATACTATTGATTTTTATTATCCCTGTTTTTGGTGTATTATTTGCATTTCTGATTCTCTCTCCCTCACTTTATTTTGGTCGAAAGATACACAATTATTCTTAGGATTAGGATTGCTGCAAATAACACTGACCTCAAAGTAGAGACTTAAATAAGCCAAAATTCTAAAAAAAACAAAAACAAAACAAACAGAAACAAAAATTGTAGTTAGGCAGTCATAGATAACTATCAAACCTACTCTATTATGTCTGGAACTCAGGCTCCTTTTTTCTTTTTGGTGTTCTGTGTATGGCTTCTTTTCCCGAGGTCACATTATGTTCATGATGCTGTTTGAGACATTCCATTCACATTCCAGGAAGTATGGCAGAGAAAGAAGAGAGAAGACACTCCCATCTTTTTAAGATGTGACAGAGATACAAATATCACTCAACAATAGCATCTCATTTGGGATAACTTGAGCACAAGGCCACATCTAGCTATAGGGGATTGTGTGGTGCAATGATTTAGCCAGGTTTTAGAGTGCTAAGTTTAACATATGAGTTCTTTTACTAAAGACAAATGGCAGAATATATTGAGAGGAAAACTACAAGTGCCTAACCATACATTCTAATTTGTGGTAAGAAAATACTAAATCCTTTAACTGGCTATGGTCTCAATCCCTTTCTTCCATTCCCAAGTTTTCCAAGTTTGTAAATACTTTCTTCTCTTACTCATTGTGCACACTATACTTAATCCCTTGTGATGTTTCATGAAGAAAATAACCATCAAAACTATTTAGAAAATCAGTAATTTTATAAATTAATTTAAAACTGATTCATGTTTTTTATTGAATTTTTCACAGTTGAAGGAAGAGTATGAAAGAGTTGAAAGGGTTATTATTTGAACTAAATAATTTTGGTTAGTAGGTTAGAATTGAAATATTTATCCAAACATATTGTAAATATTTACTTGTGTGAAAGAATGTTTTCATGGGGCCAGAATCAGCAACAAGACTTAATCAGTAAGAGAGAACTGACCTTCAAATAAATGCAGAGTCAGTTAGCTTCTTCTGGAATTGTACATGTTCTTATGAATTTTTGTTGTACTTTTAGAATTTGCTTATAGGGTTATAGTGAATTCAAGACTTTTAGATTTATAAATATTCTAGTTTTAAAACATACTATTTCTCAGCTCTGAAGGATTGAGGTTATTATAGCAACTCATCCATAATTTGAACCATTAATTAGTTCAACCAATATTGAATATTTGGTGTAGTGTATAAGTAGAAAATTATAAAAAAAATCTTTTAACTCTAAAAGTCTTAGGATGTCAGCAGGTTTGTTTTATAACTTTTCTTGAAAACATTAATAATTAATATATCTTATAATTTTTTTTTATATGTTGACTTGGTCCAAAATTTTATCATTCATTGTCCTTTATATATTTTGTACTCATTCCATCACTTTTAAATGTTATAATTTCTGCCAGTTAAGTAAGTACTTGAAATGTAATGTACCAAGGTGGGTACCATAGCATTAAGTGTTTTACATTGATAAGTAGGTACATATTGTCTATATAACTGAATGCTGATAAATATGACTCTCAGTCTTCTTAAATTAATAATTATGAGTTCAAAAAACATACATATATCTTCAATTTTTTTATTATTAACTTGTTTTGTTTTTTATTTTTTTTAATTTACATCCAATTTAGTTAGCATATAGTGCAACAATGATTTCAGGAGTAGATTCCTTAGTGCCCCTTACCCATTTAGCCCATCCCCTCTCCCACAATCCCTCCAGTAACCCTCAGTTTGTTCTCCATATTTATGAGTCTCTTCTGTTTTGTCCGCCTCCCTGTTTTTATATTATTTTTGTTTCCCTTACCTTATGTTCATCTGTTTGTCACTCATAAGAGGACTTTAAGAGATAAAACATATCTTCAATTTTTTTTGAGCCTAAAGTGATCTAATTTTGGTGGCAAAAGAATAGTGCAACCAGTAACTCATGGCATTCTTCATTTATTTAAAAATAAACTATTTTTCCCATAATTAGTAAATTATATATGGTAAACAATTGAATGAACTTTTCTTTGGAATCTAAGATAAGTTTGTGCACACTGTATAAGAGATGGTGAATTAAAATAATTTTAATTTTTTTTCCCAACGTTTATTTTATTTTTGGGACAGAGAGAGACAGAGCATGAACGGGGGAGGGGCAGAGAGAGAGGGAGACACAGAATCGGAAACAGGCTCCAGGCTCCGAGCCATCAGCCCAGAGCCTGACGCGGGGCTTGAACTCACAGACCGCGAGATCGTGACCTGGCTGAAGTCGGACGGTTAACCGACTGCGCCACCCAGGCGCCCCATTTTTTTTTTAATTTTTTTTCAACGTTTATTTTATTTTTGGGACAGAGAGAGACAGCTAATTTTAAAAGAATTGTATCTCCCATTTTGAAACTTATAAAATAAACAGCAAAGCCTTGAAGAATATAGAATACTATTTCTATCTCTTACTCCTGTATCTCTAACCTGACCATGAGTTTCTACATTTATGAACACATTTCTCAATATCACCCTGCTGTTTGCTTCATTTTTCAAATTTGTGCTTCAATATTTATAATGTAGATTTGACTCTAGAACAATGTGGGAATTAGAGACATTGTATAACTATCAACTTCTCAAAAACGTAACTAATAATGGCCTACTGTTGACCAGAAGCCTTACAAATAACATAAAATAGTCAACACATATTTTGCATGTTTTGTGTATTATATTCTGTGTTCTTACAAGAAGGTAAGCTAGACAAAAGAAAATGTTATTTGTTCTTTATATCTTGTTAGAAAACTAACAAAAAACAATAAATTATAGAAGGCTAAGAGATATGGAGGGCTCATATCTCAACAGATTCAGCAACTTCTTGATAGAATGATATTCTTTGTCCCTAAATATAAGTAAATTATTATACTGTTTAAGCACAGTGTTAGTAAATGATTACTGTTAATCACATTAATATTAATAAATGTTGATAGTTTAGTTTTCAAAGATCTACAGTGATGAAGACTACCTATTTTCTGGAAAATGTAAAATCAGATAAAACAAATTTTATTTTTTAAGTATTTTTAAAATATTTATTTATTTTTGAGAGAGAGAGAGAGAGAGAGAGAGAGAGAGAGACAGAATGCAAGCAGGGGAGAGGCAGAGAGAGAGGGAGACACAGAATCCGAAGCAGGCTCCAGGCTTTGAGCTGTCAGCACAGATCCCGATGTGGGGCTTGAACACACAAACCATGAGATCATGACCTGAGCTGAAGTCAGACACTAAACCGACTGAGCCACCCAGGCACCCCAAGGTAAAACAAATTTTAAGTACTTTTCTTCATATTTGAATATGTGTATAGATGGAAAAAATGATGATTCCAAAAATCTTCCCTTCTAAAGTTGGCTTTGTGGCACAGGACCTATAGCTGGAAAACCTATATTTCTGCTTTGTCACTTTGTTCCCTGTTAGGCTCTTCCAGTAAGGTGTTCTGGAAGGAAGTCTGCAAGGCTGGAGGAGAGATTGATAGGTTACTTTCCGTTGGAATTTTCTGTTTGTGCTTCCTGTTCCTGTGAATATCACCAGTTCTGCCTTTTCATCCCTAAACCAGTAGTTTGTTACACTGAGCAGTTTACCACCTCTCACAGAACTAGTCTTGTTGTGCCCTCTGAGAGAAATCAGCACCAGATGGCTAGTGTCCAGTTTTCCGATGTTTGGTCTAACCCCATGGTGCCATCTTCTCAGCTCAGAGGCACTGGTATAGTTCAGCAACACTACTTTCTTCAAAGTATGAGTTGAAGCTCCACTGTATCCTTTGTATAGGCCTCTAAATTTTAATAATCATCAAAAATTCTTCCCTCTATTTTCCAACCCTAGGAGCAGTATCTGCTTCTGGAATTTGCTACTTTTGTTATATCTCAGTGATCCCTTTTGCCTTTTCAGTTTTTCAGTATCTAGAATCCTTTGTAGTAAATTCTTGCTGTTAAACCAACTAATGCAAATATCTGTCTCTTGATTATAATCTGAGTTATTTTTTTTTTAATTTTTTTTTCAACGTTTTTTTATTTATTTTTGGGACAGAGAGAGACAGAGCATAAACGGGGGAGGGGCAGAGAGAGAGGGAGACACAGAATCAGAAACAGGCTCCAGGCTCCGAGCCATCAGCCCAGAGCCTGACGCGGGGCTCGAACTCACGGACCGCGAGATCGTGACCTGACTGAAGTCGGACGCTTAACCGACTGCGCCACCCAGGCGCCCCTATAGTCTGAGTTATTTAATATTGCATATCTTATAATAAAAATGTGGTGAATACTATTTTAATTGGTAAGGCTTGTTATAATATAACAATGAATAATTGTTATGAATTCTTGTTAACAATTGTTAATAATTCTTATTCATTATGATTTTTTGGTCATTAATGGCATAACTCCCAGACTCAATTAATTTTCCTGTATTATGCTTTGAAGCAAAATGTAATCAGTAAAGTGTAAAAAAAAAAAAAATGAAAAACATGTGTAGTGGGAGTTCACCACCAAAGAGGAAGACACCATTTCTTGTTAGAAGGTTTGATGAGGTAGATTTTAATGGGTGAATAGAATTCATATGAGCAAGGATTCTGGAATGATGGGAAGGATATTCAAATTAAAAGAAGCAGGATGAGGGGCTCCTGGATGGCTCAGTAGATTAAGCGTCCGACTTCAGCTCGGGTCACGATCTCATGGCTGGTGAGTTCGAGCCCCATGTTGGGCTGTCTGCTATTAGCACAGAGCCCACAGATAGATCCTCTGTATCCCTCTGTCTCTTCCCCTCCACACATACTCTCTCAAAAATAAATAAGCATTAAAAAAAAAAAAACAGAAGCAAGATGACCAAAAGGTACAAATGAGAAATACTTGGGGGGGGGGGGGGGACTTGAGTCAGAGCATTTGATTACAGAAGATAGAAACTCAAAAACATGGGATGTGGGTCTATGTGAACCATAAAATAGTGGTACCTATAAAAGCACAAATTAAAGCAGTGAGAAACAATTTCTGGGTAATAAAGTTTTAAAGATTGGAAAACAAATTGGTTATTATATATGTAATTGAAAATAAAAAATAACCTGTGGAGATAAACCTGGAATTAAGGTGAGAAAATTATAATTTTGAAAATAATAAACAAAATGATGTTAGTCACAAATAAAACCTTGTTTTACAGAGTTTTATAATGTTGCAATAGGTGACATACATCTCTGTCCCACTGACTTTAGGCTTGGTCTTATAAATTACTTTAGCTGGTGGGGGAGGGCAATGTCTTGACATATGCTTATTTGGTTTATATTGTGCTCTGGTTCTCATGAGATTTGCCATAAAGAAAATATACCTGGGTAGCAGCCAGAGCCAGAAGAATATGGAGGCATGCAGAGCTGACACGGATCTGATCTGAAAATTGAAGTAAAAAACAGCTGATCTGTAGCCTGAAGCAGAATTATCACAGCTAACATAAACTTTTCAGAAAAAAAACCCAAAACTTCTAATTGTAGACCAATAATTTCTGGGGTCATTTGTTATATGGCAATAGTTGACTAATACATGAAATATTTTATGATTTTGGGGGTGAAAACAGTCAAAGCAAATAGTCTAATTAAAACTCAATATGCTGGGGTGCCTGGGTGGCTCAAGTCGGTTAACTCTTGTCCAACTCTTGGTTTTGGCTCAGGTCATGATATCATGGTTTTGTGGGTTCAAGCCCCACATGGGGCTCTGGTGGCAGCAGGGGGCCAGCTTGGTATTCTGTCTCTCTTCCTTTCTCTGCCCTCCCCCACTCACACTGTCTCTGTCTCTCTCAAGAATAAATAAACTTTAAAAAAGTTAAAAAAAAACTCAGTATGCAAACTTCAACTTTCTTTAACTTTGGCATAAGTGGTAAGGTATTTCCCTAGACCTCTATAAATTTCTCTAATAAAGTATTATAATAGATTATTGTTTATAATTTGTCAAAATAGATGAAATCAGATAGTTACAAGACTAAATAAAAGATACCAAAATGTCTTTAGGTTAGAATAGGTTTGTAGACTGCTGTGTGTGCACATATTGTATTATGTAAGTATACTAAAAAGTGTCTGTATTAAAAAAATTAAAAATAAATACCTTTGTAGTAATACTCAACTTCTTTCCTCAGCACTGTAGGTTTATTATCCAAATATATGGTAGCAAATATTTCACCTGTTTCCCGTAAGAATCTGAAGTCCAAATTGGACAGTACCTTAACTTTTTGCCAAGGATTAGTCAATTCTATTTCCCATGGCATATTCTAAGAAGATAACTTTCTCAATATAGATCATTTGAAATTTTCCAGTGAATATAACAAAACAATTAAAATGCTTTAAACATATAACTGCCTTCCCCTATGTTACCTGAGTAGAAAATGTCAAAGTTAAATTCCCATTTTAGTTGATTCCCAATATTTCCTAACTCAAACTTTCTTTTTAATGCAATTAAGACTTCAAAAAGTTTTTCCTTATTTTTTTGTTTTGTTTTGTTTTGCTTCACTTCATAAGGCAGTCACAGAGGTCTCATTTCAGTGCTTGTGAGATTTCTGGGTACTTTCTTCAGCTTTTGTCTTTCTAAGAATAACACCTCAAAATTTGAATTAAACCAACTTCAAGTTCTTCACATCTCTCACACTCCAAAAATTCTAAGATGACAACACCATTCTTCCAAAGTTAACCTCAGTGCAACCACTATAATATATTTCAAAGAAAAAGCGATGACACAGTGTTATTCAAAAGTGGGTATAGACAAAAAGCATAAGAAAGAAGAAAACAATTATTTAGGCTTCAGCTTTTACAAGATGCCAGCCCACTGTTTAGAATTTATACTATACTTGGGAAAATCACCCATCAAAATGTCAATTATGACATCTTGTTTAAAAAGTTGTGCATCCATCCATAACTCGATTCTCTCTTAGCATTTGAAGTGGTTGTTTTTGCCCAAATGTGAACTTATAAAGGGACACTATGCTTGTCTCCTGTGCTCCCCTGAGGCTCCTGCATTCTCTTGGTTCTCACCTCATGTATTTACAAACCTGTACTTTGAGATAGTCCGTGAATTCAAGGCACTGCACAGTTGAAATATGTGTGAGGATTTTGTAGGGAAACAGACTGTATTTAATTCTACTACCAAGATGCCCCACTATGAAACATAAAACTGTAGTACTCCTTTAAGTCCCAATGACCTCTCATATCTAGGGTTTTCTGTATTTCCTTCTCTGGAAACATTCCATAGCACTCTTGTTTTGTCTCAGTGTTAACAAGTCTGCTGCAGATTCCAAAAAGATAATTCTCAGTCCATAATTCTGCTTCCTAAGATATTTTCTTCCTAATCGTTTCGTTTCTGTATTTCAGAATCGCCCTCAACACTGTTCTTAATTAAAACTGCTTGCTTGGCTTCAGAAGCTTGAAGAAGAAAAGTTCTAATGAGAACCTCTATAGGCTGTACTATAATATGTACAGCAAAATCTTTCTTTTCCTCAGTATTTTCTTTTTAAATTGACAAGACATAATGGGGCGCCTGTGTGGCTCAGTTGGTTGAATGTCCTACTTCGGCTCAGGTCATGATCTCGTGGTTCGTGGGTTTGAGCCTTGCATCGGGCTCTGTGCTGACAGCTTGCTCAGAGCCTGGAGTCTGCTTCAGATTCTGTGTCTCCTTCTCTCTCTGCCTTTCCCCCATTTTCACTCTGTCTCTGTCTGTCTCTCAAAAATAAATACACGTAAAAAAATAAGTTGACAAGACTTGAGTAATTTGAGCTGTTTCAAAGACATCAGAAACATTCCTATTACATTCTTTCCTGGCATTACAGATTGATTTGTGTTTTCTCAAAAATTACCCACCCTAACATCCAGTACCTATGAATGCAACTTTATTTGGAAATAGGTTCTTTGCAAATGATCAAGTTAAGATGAGATCATTAGGTTGAACTCTAATACAGTGTGACTGATGTCCTTATACCAAGGGGAAATTTGGACACAGAGATGGACATGAGTGGAGGGAAGACAATATGCAGACAGAGGGAGAATGGCATTCATAAGGATGCTTGTGGCTACCAGAAGATAGGAGAGTCATGGAGCAGATTCTCCATCACAGCCCTAGGAGAAACCCATCCTACTGACACCTTCATTTCAGACTTTTAATTGTCACCAAAACTGTAATACACACACACACACACACACACACACACACACACACACACAGAATTGTGTTGTGTAAGCCACTGAGTTTGTAGTGCTTTGTTGTAGTAGCTGCAGGACACATTTACATCTACAAGTGAATGCTTGTGTGTTTCATTTACTTTCTGTTAGTTTCCTATACCTTTCAAGCAAGACCTGGAAAAATTTTTAATAATCAACTTGCTTTCAACCTTAGTTTCATCCTTCTCTACCTGATGAAGGAAAAACACTATTTGCTATTGAAGGATTATCTTTTCCTTCTTTTTCAATTCACTTTGAATCCAGATATTTGTTTTGCTAATATATTTCATGATTCTGTATTATATGTATTTTGACTACAAAAGCATCCACTTATTTCAAAAAAATTCTTGCTTCCCCAAATAGGGTAATTCCACTGAAAAGATTACCAACTACTTGTTCAGAATTCCAAAAAGCTGGATTTAATTTATTTTTATATTTTGCTTAACTTGAGCATCTCATCATCCATCAAGTCCCATTTAGAGTCTCTTACGGTATAAGAATTACCTGCTTTCCTACTTAGTATTCTATTTTTATTTTACTTCACTTAGGATTCTGTTATTTTAATCAAGAAACTCAACAAATGCTTGAATTTCATGCTGATATTCTCAAATCTTCTTTTTTATCTTTTTAAAAAATTTAAATGTATTACTTTTTTTATGTTTTTGAGAGAGAGTGCAAGTAGGGGAGGGGCAGAGAGAGAGGGAGAATCTCAAGTAGGCTTCATGCTGTCAGCGCAAAGCCTGACGTGGGGCTCAAACTCAGTAAATTGTGAGATCATGACCTGAGCCAAAATCAAGAGTTGGACACTTAACTGACTAAGCCACCCAGGTGCCCCGATGGTCTCTTTCTGAAATGTGTCCACATCTTACCTAATAAACTAGTGCAATTGTTCCAATTAGTAATGAACAGTTAGAGGATACAACTCTATACTTTCATGCCTCCCAACCTTCTTATGGAAGTCTTCACCTTTTTTCTTATTGTTTCTAACACATTGACTCTTTCTTATATATGATATCTCTTTGAATCCTCATCCATAAAGCAAGTGTAGCTTCAACTTTCCTAGTTTTAATTTCAAAAGTAGTTAAGTATGGCATATTATCTTTATTTTTCCCTAATTTATAGATTTGTTTAAGACCTTCACATTTTTCTAAGCAAATCTCTTCTTTTGCTAAATCAACATGCTTTCCTTTGCTTTTCTTTTTCATTTTCAACACAGTTCCAATTCTGACTAAAAAACAAACAAACTGGTTTTTAAACTCATTTCATTCTTCACTATGTCTCTGTACACTCTTAAATCCAACTGACAAAGTGTTATGAGAACAGTAGTTTTAAATTATCACTTAACCCATCAGTTTATAATAATTACAATGATTTTTTTTCTCGATCTCATCTTAGTAGCATGATATCTCATGGTATCAAATCTTCATGTGCATTTTCTCTTCACTGAACAAATCCATCCCACTGTGATGTTGATTTATCCACAGACTGTGGTTTCCTGAAATCTACAATTGTAATCTGGGTGGATGTAAGAGCTGGTTTGAAAACCAGATGGGAGGTAACTACAAGAACTTCTAGGAGTGCCACAGGGATTTAACTTAAGACAATGCTTTCCTGGGCCTTGAATGTCATTCAAAGTTATAGAGGAAAACTGTGTAGCAGGCCTCACCCCATGCTGCTGTAGATCAATGTCTTAATCTTTACATATCCCTAAAGTCATGTATGAGTACTCATTGCTTTTTTTTAAATTTTTAAATTTTATTTTAAAGTCTCATTTTGCATACCTGAATGAGAAAAATTAAAACAGAGTTAGCAAGAAAACCCAAAACAAGACAAAAAACAAACTTTTCTACTTATGACTGCCACAGAATCTGCCTATATTTGCCTTTTCTGAGATGAACCTTACTGGCATGGAAATATTTTCATCAATAATGCAGCAACAGACGTGTTTATGGTATCACCTCTGCCACTTGAAGATCTTCAGGCTCTTCTCACAAACCTTTGCTTCAAAGTTTATTTCTTTTTAAATGCACTCATATGGTTTCAAATCAACCTGTGATATATAAATGGTTCAGATGGAATATATTCTTTGTTATTTTCTTTCTTCCTTGTCAAGAGGAGAACAAAAGCTGATTTTTTAAATGGCTTGGCAAACCTTTGATCTTTTTTCCTTCTGTATTCCCCTCCCTGCCCCAATCCCCTAGTTTCAGGATTCTGTGGATTGAGTTGCCCATTGGCCTGTAGGAAGACTTATTTTCACTCATTGAATCCCTGCATTTAAAAAAAAAGTTTGTTTTATTAATTAATTAATTTATTTATTTACTTATTTATTTACACCAGGAGGGCCAGAGAAAGAGAGAGAGAGAGAGAGAGAGAGAGAGAGAGAGAGAGAGAATATCTCAGACAGGTTCTATGCTGTCAGCACTGAGCCTGACTTGAGGGCTTGAACCCATGAACCATGAGGTCATGACCTGAGATGAAATCTAGAATCAGATGCTTAACTGACTGAGCCACCCAGGTGCCATGAATCCCTGCATTTTTAACTCCCCAAACTAAAGGTAAATTTATACCACTGCAATGAATGAGAAGGCCAGCCTTATGTGCAGCCCCAGTTATAAACATATAGCAAGAAAACCATATTTTCCCCCACTTTGGGTGTAAGTTGTCTTAGGGACCCTAGCCCCTGACCTCTGATCCTGGTATACTTAGTTCTGAACTTGACAGTAGCTTAAAATAAATAAATAAATAAATAAATAAATAAATAAATAAATAAATAAATAAAATGTAGATAAGGCAGTAAGAGCAGCAAAGAGTATGGATAACAATGTTTGTTCTTCCTCATGAGGAAAGAACAGAAAGTAACCACCTTGCTCTCCTAAAAATTTATTCTTGCAGACCCAAAAATAATTCATACATATCAGTGAAATTGATAATTAAACTTATCCATGAAGTTCATCACATACAAGGAAAAAATAGGCAAATATCTTTATGATTGTTTAGCAAAATATACAAGAATAATTCCTTTAATAAAACCCTACCTTAATTCTTGATAATCATATGTTATAAAAGTGAAGTCTGAAGTATAGTAGGAAAATTGCTGACATTCGGAATCTGAAATTGTTGTGAAATAACTTCTAACTCTGTCGCCTTGCATAAATTGTTCTGTCTCTCTTATTCGTAGTTTCTTTGTTGGCAAAATGGGGATAATAAAACTACCTATCGCATAGGGTCATCATGAGGACAACAAAAAATAACTTAAGTAAAACAAAAAAATCTAGTACAGTGCTTTGTATATATTAAGTGTTCTATAGATATTATTTACTTTTAAATAGTGACATACATGTCTTAAATATCCATGATATATAAATGCATACGTCAGATTTGTCAACATCTTTATTGCTGTTAATATATACTGCCATTGTCTTCCTTCCCTCATATTCCTTACCTTTTGTCTCAATAAGAACAAAGAAGGAGGCCAGTGGTGGTTTCTTATTTCTCAGATAAATATATGATTTCCCTAACATAGTGTCTAGTTAGAAAAAAGTTTGAAGAATAATGGATAGGAGATACACTGGTAAATGGTTAATGTCCCTCTAAAAGCTGAATTTTAGTGTTTGCCCATTTCTATTGTGCAAATACTCCCATCATGGTCAATATCAAGCTACTAAAAGGATGCTGCTGAATGCAGAGTTAGCAAGTGATGTACACAGTGAACTCTCACGAGTTGGTACACACAGCTCTAATACACCACTACACATATTTGGGTTAAATTAAGAAAGAACTCTGTAGGTGGAAACTCGGTATTACACGTTCCTTGTGCTTGGCATGATATAGCCTTTCAATTTATTTTTTCTTTAGCCAATGCTGCATAATGTTTCAAACACATGTAACTTGACAGTGCCTAATCTCAGCTATAGCCTATATGACTTGCTTCTGAGTAGGTGCTTCTTTAAAGCCTCAGTTGACCAATGGTCAATGGTTATTTGCAGGTCAATTATGTTCTTTTATCCCTTCAACAGATACCTTGAGTTGCATTTTACATAGATCATTACAGGGACTGTGGAGGGTTTCATGTGCTCCCACCAGGATTGGGCGGTAGTTGCCCAGCGTGTTGCCCAAATGCAACCTGCACAAAAATGTTTTCTTAGGCTCTGCTATCTAAGGAAAGCAGCCTGGGACATCCCAATATCTTCCTGAAAGTCAGTTATTAAAGTCTATGGGGGTAAATTGAGGTGATGTTGAGCAATGTTGAGCCAGCCAGTCTCTGGCAACTGCTAATCTAATTTCTTTCTCTGTTGATATGCCTATTCTGAACATTTATATAAATGATATTATATAATATGTGGCATTTTATGGCTGGCTTCTTTCATTTAGCATGCTTTACAAGGATCATCTATGCTGTAGCATGTTTCAGTATGTCATTGCTCTTTATGGCTGAATAATATTCCATTATATGAATATACTACATTTCATTTATCCATTTATCAGTTGATAGGCATTTGGATTTTTAAATTTTGTGATTATTAATATTGTTGCTGTGTGCATTTGTTTATATGTTTTTATGTGGACAAGTATTTTCAATGCTCCTAGATATATACTAATAGTGAAATTTCTGCTAACTCTACATTTAACATTTTGAAGAACATTCAAAGGTTTTTAAAGTGGCTGTAACATTTACAATCATAATATCAGTTTATGAACATTCTAGCTTTTCAACATCCTTACCAATTATTGTTATTTTATACGTGTGTGTGTGAGTGTGTGTGTGTATATCTATATCTATCTATCTATTTATCTATCTATACTTAATAATATATATTTGTTTTGTTTTAAATAGTTATCCTAGTGGCTGTGAAATGAAATCTCATTGTGATTTTGATTTCCGTTTCCCTAATGGTTGAGGTTTATTTCATGCTTGTATTGCTTATTTGTATATCTTCTTTGAACAAATTAGATATATGTATACCTATTTTTCTTTTGTTGCTTGTGTTAGTATAAAAAATTATTTTTACAGTAGTAGTGGTGAAGAAAGTTCTTTTTTATTTAAGTGGGTTTTGCAAAGCATTTGGTTATAGCCTTCAGAACAGCAGGGAAGACCTGGTGAGATTATGCAATAATAATAAGATCAATTCTAGCTCTTTATTATTTGAATATGTTTTCCGCATTAAGAAGGATGATGGGACAAATTCATTACTGGCTTCTGAGAGCTAATATTCAGGCCCTATGGCTCTGTTCTTTTATAGAGAAGGCAATTAGCTGAAGATATGTGGCTTGCCTGAGATCACCCAGCAAGTTATTGGCATAGTAGGAATGTGAACACATGGACTCTCAGTTTCCCATCTGTTGCCTGGTTCATTTGGCTGCTTTGTTAGGAGTGGGTGTATGTATGTATATTTATGTCGTGTTTCAGGAATGAGCAAAGGGAAGTGGGATGGTTTGTGCATTGTTTCAAATAGACACAGGGAAGTGGTATGATAGCAATTTCTTTATGCACTAACATATATTTAAGGTGGTTCTAACACTCTAAGAACTAGGATGGCATTGTAAATTATCATACTCTATTTTAAGCATTTGGATATGGAATTCTATATTACTTTAAATATATTTAAATAAAGTAGTGAATGCTGATTTTATGCTCCTAACTTTGTTATGTACATATTTGAAGGTAAAGACAGGTAAATATATAGATATCTGAAGGTGAAGACACAATCAATGAACCCAGTTCATTCCTAAATGCTGATTTTAATTATTAAAATTAAAATAATTTAATTATTTGCCTAAGATCAATGCCTTATGAGATGTTAATATATATATACACATATATATATATACACATATATATACATATATATTATGTATTTTACATTATTTTGAAAGTACTAGATATACTATAATAGGTAGTATAATAGTGTTATGTATAGTAGGTAGAGAAAAAAATTGTCTGTCCATGGTGGGGAGATTGCAAATAAAATTTCTTTATCCAACCACTCCAGAAGCACTGTACTAACAAAGCTGAATAGCCAATGAAGGAACATGTGAAAAATAGGGAAATAATAAGAAGTTTCAGTTAAAGAGCAGAAAGATAAAAAAGATGATGGAGAATAAACCGAAAGGAGGAGGAGAAAATAGAAGGGTAACAAAGAGGGAAAGATCAATGTGTTTGTATATATCTTCATATCTGCGACTTAGAAATGTTCCGTTGTGTTCTTTCCCTTCTTTTAGAAAGAGAGCTTTCTACAGTGATATAGAACAAAAACACTAAGTTATTGTGAATATTGGTGGCATAGTCCTCAGCTGTACCATTGAATGATCAGCATATAAAGATATATGGATTTTGGGTGTGCCACCATGCCTCCTCATTTTCTACCACCCCCATCCAGTACTGAGAACGAGTACACAAATAAGGAAGAGGAAGATGATGGTCATCTCCTCCATGCAGAATAGTGTCCTACCTTTCCTAGTGATGCTTGTCTCCCTCCAGCAACATGAAAATCACAGGTTAGGGAATGGTAATCATTTTAACTATGTTATACCAATGTAGGAGAACATGATCTAAAACCAGAGTACCTACAGGAATATTACGGTTGATTGCCGGTTTGTGTTTTTAAGAGAAATCATTATATTCGTTTTCTACCTTTCTTTTTCTTAAGTTTTAATTTTCATTCCAGTTGGTTAACGTACATGTAATGTTCATCTCAGGTGTACAGTTTAGTGATTCAACACTTACATGGTATCTTTCTTTAGAGTAGAAATACAGCTAGAAAGGGAATCAGTCATTAAGATAGAATAAAAGACTGATTCATATAAAATGATGGCAACTATATGCAGTGTTAATTAGTACGTTCTTCCTAATTTCAAATCCCCTAAGGTGCGAAGTTTTAAACGATATAATCTGTTATCGATGTCGATTACTCATAATATATTGCAATTTTCTATTAATGCACCACTTTGTTTTAAATGTTTTAATAATTTTATATTAGAAGTACTTTAATTTAGAACTGAATTGAAAAGGCAACACTGTGTTATAAATCAAATTGAAATCTTTTGAGTATTTCATAATTTTTATTTACTAATAGCTGCTAATGACCCAATACAAAATTAGAAATGTCTAAATAATTACCAGTTTTTAATATATGAAAATTAGAATTGAAATATTCTGTTGATAGACTTACACATCATACACCATATCTTGATATAGGCTAACACTATATCCTTCTCTATATAGAAACTTCATAAAAATACCCTTATGTGATTATATACCCTTCATGTGACCCTCCTTGTTTTTTTCTTAAATTTTTAATGTTTACTTTTGAGAGTGAGACAGAGTGTGATAAGGGGAGGGGTGGAGACACACACACACACACACACACACACACACACACACACACAGAATCTGAAGCAGGCTCCAGGCTCTGAGCTGTCAGAACAGAGCCCAACCCAGGGCTCAAACTCACAAACTGCAAGATCATGAGCTGAGCCGAAGTCGGATGCTTAACTGACTGAGCCACCCAGGCGCCAGACCCTCCTTGATTTTTAAGTAAAAATCAAAATATTATAGTTGTCATTACATTTTAATCTCTCTAATTACTTGATAAGTAAATAAATATTGTATCAATAATTAAAATAAAATCTACCTAAACTAAATAATGTAATTTGGGGAATTATGGTAAACAAACTCTACATAGAGAAGCAGGAAAAATTCAAAACAGCAGCACAACTCAAAAATTAATATTTGCTATTAAACTTTAAAGATCTCTTTAAAGGTGCTATTACTTTTTGTAAAGAACTATATGTGTTTGAATTAAGAACACAGATTAATTTGTTGGAGGTCTTCAGCATGACCCCTATGTATTCTCTGGGTCAACTTTGTCATTGATAGGTATCCTCCAGAGAATGCTAGTTACCTAAGGTATTCCTTAACAATCTCCTTGTTATATTATGTAGTTTCTATTTTTACAATGTGTGTGTCAACTTCAAGGATTTTAAGGTGGTTCACAAACTTTAAATTAACAGGGTGAGTACAAATTCCAAAAACATGCCAAAGGGTAGAAATGAATACTTATTTTTCTTGAGTTGTAGCATTGTGCACAAGAGTGATTTGGCAGCAATGACAAGTGACTTTGCATATGACACTTTGAGGGCAAACAGCTTCCAGGGAGAGTAGGATTCCAGTTTTTTTTTTTTTTTTCTGTCTAGATTGGGGGCTATGGTGCCTCAGATAAGTGACTTTCCAGCCTCAGGCAGCTGAAACTCAAGGAAACAGAAGATAAGTGAGTTTGGCAATGATACCAGATAAGAGAGTAAGATTGGCCTTCTGGTAGCCTATTTTTATCTATCCCACTGTCTGCTTTTCTTCCCTAGAGACTGCTTTCTTTTTCTCTACCATTTTCTATCCAAGAGAGTTAATGGCACTCACAACCTCTATAATACAACTGATCTGTGAAGTAGCCCTGAAAAGTCTCTCCTAATAGAGGTCTAGAATTAAAACATTGTAACATGGAAATCAAGAGTATAGATTTCAGGCCCAACTACTTTTTTCTAGGGAAGGTTATTGAATATAATTTTTTTTAATGTTTATTTTTGAGAGAGACAGACACAGAATGCGAGTGGGTTGGGGCAGAGAGAGAGGAGAGAGGCACAGAATCTGAAGCAGGCTCCAGGCTCCGAGCTGTTAGCACAGAGGCTGACGCGGGGCTCGAACTCACGGGATGTGAGATCATGACCTAAGCCGAAGTTGGATGCTCAACCGACTGAGCCACCCAGGTTCCCCGAGAATATATATATATATTTTAATGGGAGTGTGTGGTATTTGATAATGATAACTTTTATCTCCACAATTCCCTTTTTCTATCTCCTTTCGTTTGTCATAAATTTCTACATTTCTTGTCAATATGCATGTTGCCACTTGTTTCACCTTCTTTTGCCATCAGCTGTCATCTTTACGTTAGTCCTTTAGATATAACATATCCCCAAATTACACTCTGTATCTTTGCATATACTGGAACTTTAGACTTTTTTCCGTGTAACATACCAGATGTTTTTATTGAAGTATATATTCTAATTCTCTAGTTATTTATACATAAAATGCATTCATATGATATACTTCCAAAGATTACAAATACATACTTCCCCACAATCACATACAGCCTGGTAATTCATATCAAACATGAAAACTAGTTGTTTTGAGATTTATGGAAAGTATTTACTGAGTTTACGCAAGGAATCTTTATGTAAAAACCACTACGTAACAGCTCATGGAACAAAATGTTTTCCTCAATAAGTCCACCTCTCTTTCCTCTAATCCTGACATTCTAATGTCCCTTACATTAGAAGTGCTGCAGAATTGTATAGTGACCCGTCCTGCTATTATACCTACTATAAACAAATAAGACCACTACTTCTGCCTATTCTGAGTGTCAAAATTATATCCTTTGCTTATTTTTAAAGTATAGTTGCTATTATTTTAATAAATGTGTAAATTTATCAGTTGCTTCTGTGCTTCCAAATTTGACGGCCAGTTTTCAGTGATGCTTCTTCAACAAAATTTCACATTATTTTTGGTGTAATAGTTTCACTCAATTGTGTCTAAAATTATCTTTATTCTTCAAAACATTTATTACTGTGTGTTCCCTAGATTGGAAAATTCACTTTTTTTTGTACTTTTATTATTCATGGAAATTAAGTAATTTTTGTGTCTTCATTCTCAATCATATGGCACTTTTCTGGGATCCTTCAGAAAGTTTTCTTTTTCAAAGGTAAAGACAGGTGATAGTTAAGTAGGATTCAGGTGTGTCATGATACTAATAGCTACAGAGGTTTTTAAAAGAACTGTTCAGTAATATTATTTGATCTATGTCTATAAGTTTGGAAACATAGTTAATGTAGACACATTTCTTCAATTGTAAAATACTAAAATTGGCAGTTGAAGTAATAGAAAACTTGAAAGGAAGGATAACTGTTTACATAAATGAAATGTTAGAGAAAATCAACCCCCATAATTTCAGTTCTATGGGCTTTTATATGGGAGTTCTACTATGCATCGGATAATCACTATTTTATAGAAATTTTCAAAATTGTGGGAAAACAAAACATTACAGTATATTTTAGTAAAATAAGGTAAAGGCAAACCAAGGAAAGATAGTTATAAGCTAATTTCATATATTGACAAAGATGCAAAATATGTAAATGCAACATGTCCCTTAATCTGATGGGAAATTAAAACTAATTAGCTATGGTCAAGTGACGCTTATGCCCAAAATGCAAAATTGTTTTATTATCAAACATTTATTAACTATATTACGCAAATGAGAGTAAATGGTCAAATAGCACACAAACTGGACCTGTTTGGTCATCGTTTAATAATTGTATTACTTTCTATTTCATTTCATAAGCTACTAAAAACTTATGAAAGCCATAGTAGTTGCCGTTGTATGGTTCCTCTTTGTCCATTCTGCAGTAGAAAACAAGAGGGCTGGATATCATGTTCCAGGAGAAAAACTTCAGTTCTCAAGTTATAAGGCTTTTACAATGCATGAATGGCAGGAAGAGTCAAAGCCTATGGTTAACAAAATTTATTATTTTAAGCAGTGGATTGTAGTTGTTTTCCTTGATTCTTTCAGGAGGGCAAAATAAAACCTTTATCTGGAGGTTGGTATGCAACGAATCATAATGAATAAGTTAATACTACCTTCAATATAATTTTTTTTCTATAAATTTTAACAATTTATTATTTTTATTAAATATAGAAAAAATAAAATAAAAACAAACTTTATCTTTTAGAGCAGTTTTAGGTTCATAGCAAAAGTTTAGTAGAAGGTAGAGATTTCCCAAATATCTCCTGCCCCTGCATATGAATAATCCTCTCCATTATCAACACTCCCCACCAGAGTGGTAACATTTTTTTATAGTTAATGAACCTTCCGGGCTCCTGGGTGGCCCAGTTGGTTGAGTGTCAGACTTCGGCTCAGGTCACGATCTTGTGCTTCGTGGGTTTGAGCCCCATGCCTGCTTCGGATTCTGTGTCTCCCTCTCTTTCTGCCCCTCCCCAACTCATGCTGTGTCTGTGTCTCTCAAAAATGAATAAATGTTAAAAAAATAAATATAATTAATGAACCTTTATTGATACATCATAATCACCCAAAGCACATAGTTTACATTTGGATTCCATAATTGGTGTACATTCTATAGGTTTTAACAAATGTATAATGACAGTATCCACCATTATCGTATCTTACAGAGAAGTTTCACTGCTCTAAAAATCATGTGCCTGCTTATTACTGATATATAGAAAATCAATTGATTTTTTTTAATATAAACCTTGTATCTCACAGCCTTAAGTACAATAGCTTAATAGTTCCTAGAGGTTTTTTGTCAATTCTTTTGGAATTTTTACCTGGACAATAATGTTATCTGGGAACAAAATTTTATTACATCCTTCCCGATCTGTATACCTTACACTTCCATATCTTATATGATTAGCTAGTAGTTACAGTACAATGTTGAAAATGAGTAGTAAAAGGGGACATCCTTGCCTTTTTCCTGATCTTCCCAAGACAGCTTCCAGTTTCTTACTATTAAGTATAATGTTAGCTGTAGGCTTTTATGGGTAGTCTTTATCATGTTAAAGACATCCTCTTCTATTCCTAGTTTGCTCAGATTTTATCATGAATGGGTGTTGGATTTTGTAAATGCTTTTTACATATATTGATATGATAGAGTGATTCTTCTTTAGCCTATACATCTGATGGATTATATTATTTTGAAAGTTGAATTGGTCTTCAATTTGGTTCAACTTCAAAAGTTGAATTGGTCATGTTGTATAATACTCTTCATAAATTGTTGTATTGAATTTGCGAATATTTTGTTGAAGGGTTTTACATCTATGTTTGTAAGAGATATTGGTCTGCATTTTTTTTTCTTGTGATATTTTTGCCTGGGTTTGGTATTAGGGTAATGCTGGCCCTCAGAATGATTTAGGAAGTATTCCCTCTGCTCTTTATATCTGAAAAAGATTGTAGACAACTGGTATAATTTCATTCTCGTTTAGTCGAATTTTCTAGTGAACCATCTAGGCCATGTGCTTTCTTTTTTGAAAGGTTGTTAATTATTGATTCAATTTCTTTATTAGATATAGGTCTAGTCAAATTTTCTGTTTCTCCTTGTATGAGCCTTGTAGATTATATATTTAAAAGAATAGGTCCAATTCGTCTAGATTATCAGATTTGTGGGCATGGAGGTGTTTATAATAATCTTTTTTTTTTTTTTTTAATGTTCATGGAATCTGTAGTGATGTCCTCTCTTTCACTGCTGGTATTAGTAACTTGTGTCTTCTCTTTTTTCTTTCTTAAACAGTCTAGTTGGCCCAATAAATTATTGAACACTTTGTTATTTTCAAAACTCAAGAAACTAGGACTAGAAAGTAACTTTCTTATAATTTAATAAGTGCTATTTACAAAATCTAACATCATATTTAATAGATAAATTTTAGGTGCTTTCTCATTAATGACATGGATGAAAAAAAAGAATCTCTGTTAACAGTATTGTTCCTATTTTACTGGAAGTCCTGGCCGGTGACATTTGATTAAAAACAAAATTAGAGATCTAAAAAATTGGAAGAGGACACAAAATCACAAAATTGCCTTCATGTAGACATAGTATGATAATTGATACAGAAGCAGTATACAACAATTAGAATTAATACAAAAGTTCAGGTAAGCTGCCAAATACAAAAATATTGCCTAAGAATTACTCTAACAAGAATGCATAACAACTTTTTGCTCAAAATATAAAGAACTTATTAAGTAAGAAGGAGCAATAGGGAAAGATTGCAATTAGAAGCAATTAGTTGAAAGGTAATGGAGAGTCCTAAACAGTATGATATTTCAGCAGGATGTATCTTGTCTTGCAGTATGTTTACTGTAAATAAGCCAGAATTACGAATTATGGGACTTCACACCCTGGAATATACGAGGAATATATTTTATGGGAATAATACGAGAAAGATATTTCACAATTGATTTATCTCACTTTTTGCAAGTTATGTTCTGTTTTAATCATTTGAAATCTCACATGTGAATTCTAAAATATGGTGCATTCTGGTATATTAAGAAAGGACGCAGGGAGCTGGAGAATTCTCAGACATAGCCATGTTTTATCTGTGCTTTCTGATTACCTGGACCCTTTAAATTACTTGTAAGAAATCTATAATTTGTATAAGAAAAACTATAATTATAGTGAGTCGGATTTGAGAATTCGATCCTTTGTGTTACAGAAAAATCTTATAAAGAGAACCTCAATAAAAGGCAAAACATGTTCATGGATGGGCAAACTTAGTTTTAGATGTGTCAATTCCACTTAAATTTATCTATACATGCAATGAAATCCCAACAGATTTCTAAGAGAAACTTTTGAGGAATTAAGCCTATTATATAATTTATATCTCAAGATAAATGTAAGGATATCCATTATAATTCTAAAAGGAAAAGTTTAATATATATTTATATATAATATATATGATATATATATATCATATATATCACTGTTAGACTTTAAGACACCCAACAAAGAGTTGACAGTAAAAAAATGTAGTTTTTGATTAAGAACTGACAAATAGACCAGAGAAAGCCCAGAAACAAATCCATGAACATGTGATTGCTTCATATTTAATAAAAGGTAGGTAGTATGTTCAACTATGAGAAAATCCTCATTTTTTTAGTTGATGGTATATGGAAATTTGATTCAGTATATGGACTTTAATAGTTGGATTACAGAGTTGAATTAAAAAATTGCTTTACATGGATCAAATGCCCAAATGTTAAAAGTAAAATTAAAGTTAATGACATAAAAAATAGAATATTTTTGTGACCAGAGGGTTAGGAAGATTATTTTCAAACAAACCATTATAGTATAAACAATGTGCAAATAATTTTTACTTTGGTTAAGTAAAAGTGAAAGATCTTTAATTAAATAACTTCATTATAGGCAAAGTTAACTGCTGTATAACAGACTGGAGATGATATATGCAATGTGAAATTCACGCATATATAGGTGTGAAATGCACGCATACAGGACAATGATTAATGTCTATATTATGAAGGAAATAATTTAGCTCAACACCAAAGGAAATATTTGCAAAAATGTGCTGAAGACATGCATAAAAAATAATAGTTAATGTATAGCAATTATTGTGTACTAGACCCTGTGCTAAGCATTATATACATATTAATTTATTTAACATTCACAGAGTTATGGTTATCCTCATTACCATATGAGGATATGAGATGAATAAACTGAGGCATAGAAAGGTAAATAATATATATCCAAGTTTATATTTGTATATGTAAGTGATGGAGGCATGATTTGCCCTCAAGCTGTCTTGGTCCAAGATTTGTGTTCTTTATGGGTTTGTTACATTTCCTTTGAGGAAATACCCACATAGCTGATATATTCACAGTCAGCTTAACCAGTAAATGTGGAAGTACAGATTAAAACAAAAATTGCATATCCTCTTGCAAGGAGCAGATTGGCAAAACATGTAAAGGCAGTACACTGAAATGTAAGAATGTGGGGAAATTGGAAACTTTAAGCATTGCTGATGGGAATATAAACTTGTTCAAGGCATTCTGGAGATATTTAGTAACATCTGGTAAAAACATATATGCAAATACCCCACATCTAGCAATTACTATCACAGCAGAGTAAATATTCCCCAAAATCTTTCTGACAAGTCTACAGGGACTTGTAGATTAATAAAGATAGTCATCACAATGTCATAGTTTTGGGTAGCGTAGAGCTATAGGCAGATTACAAGTCCATTACTGGAGAGGTGGATTTATATTGTGAGATCTATCTATTTGGTGATATGATAAATGAATATATTGAATAGAATGAATTCTATTTTATTGTATAAGAGCTTGATGTATCCCAAAAAACTAATGATGAATGGAAAAAGAATATAATATAGTTTATAGGACAATACTGTTTACAAGAATGAAAACACAGATTTCAAAACAAATCTATATAATCTTTAAAAGACATTTTAAAAGACCTAATTAGCATAATTTAGATGTGTGTGTTAAATACATTAGAGAAGGTGCCATGGATGTGCCTGACAGGGGGTAGAGGATGGGAATTCACATTATGTGAAAAATACAATTAAAATAAGAACAGTGACAATTCAAGAAATTTTAACTTATAAACTTCAACTTTTTCTGTGTTTAGAGCATTCATATTTATATTTAGTTAATTGAAAATAAAATATTGCACACATTTAATATAAAATATCCTCAAGTCTATTATGTGCTATAAATCAAAGATTCAGTATTTTTAAATAAGCTTTTATAATCATATTAAAATCAATAACAAATGTTCTGGCAACAACTTAAAATTTACATGTATTTTACAGCCTTATCCTTTAACATACCTCAACTTAATAGTTTTCAACCTAAGTCTGTTAAAGCACTGGCCTTCCTCTAATAAGCATGCTCATGAAACATACACTTATTTTAATAGGAGTCTAATATATGTTAATTTGATTAACAATCAAGAAAAAATGTTTTAAAGAAAACAAATTTAAATAAGGAGCTTTTTCAAATGTAAAGATAAAAATATTTTTATAATATATCTAAAGTTTTGACATTTTAATATAAGGCACTTTGAAGATGAGATATTAAAATATCTATAGTCTTAATACAATTGATTTTTTAACTAATTTTTTTAATACCAACTGAATGTAAACAGAATGAGAGTGTTTAATCCCTAATATTGCCTCTTGAGAGTTTTCCTTGATTTTAGATATGATGTGAATACTGGATGACTCATTCAATATGATTCAGTGCCCTTGAGGAAGGTTGAATAGAATAGCTCAAATAAGGAAGATGAATTCCCTATAGCATCTCAGAATGTAGCATTTTTAAAAGCTAGAAATATTTTTCCACACAATTAGCACAAAATCACATTGTCAGGGATTTGCCTTCAGGTCATTAACTAATATGTTCACTAACAACGTGCACAAAGTAGATTGAAAAAAAAAAAAAAGATTTTTCTCTCCGAGTCAGAACTGTGACTGATTTGGAATTAAACCGTGCTTACTGGAATTCTATCAATAGACTTCTACTTTCAGTATCTCTGTTGTAACCCTGCAATGACATTCAAAAATGTACTCATTCATTTCTTCAATATCTAAATCTGCTTTAACAAATTTATTTAATTCTTTCAAATTGATCCTTCTGTTACTGGGAAAGAAATGTGTCATTTATCATATAATGGAAAACAATATGTGTCCTGTCTTTGTAAAGCTTTAATGTGTGTTATGTTGTGGTATTTATACTGTGTACAGAAGGATCGTATTAATTAATAATATTGTGACAAAGACTAAAACATGAGTCTTTAATGTTTATTAAACATGAGTCTTTATTGTTGAGAGAGAGAGGGAGAGACAGCATGAGTGGGGGAGGGGCAGAGAGAGAGAGGGAGACACAGAATCCAAAGCAGGCTCCAGGCTCTGAGCTGTCAGGACAGAGCCTGAAGTGGGGCTCAAACTCATGAACCACAAAATCATGACCTGAGCCAAAGTTGGACACTGAACCAACTGAGCCACCCATTCACCCCTAAAACATGAATCTTTATGAAGAAAATGGTCTACAATTCATGATAAATTTTTAAAAAATGTCCCCATTATCATGAAATTTCAACAAACCAAAACTCTAGGGATGATTATTTGAGTGCTAATATGTAAATTCACTCATCCTGTGTAGGATGAAAAATTCTCTAAAGTTAAGCCATAAAAGGCTTATCAACAGTCCTTGGATTAACATGATCTGTCACTATAGGTAGGGCATGAAACAATTTGGAAAACATCCTTATAGGGGCATAATCCCATGTTGCAGAATGGCAACTCAGTTCTTATTTATGTCAAGGGATAGAGCCTGAGATTTTTACATATTCCAAAACTAGAATATAATATCTTCCCAGCTAATAGGGTTTTATGAGAATTAAAAATAACTCATTTATCAGGAAGAAAAAAGGGATGTAGAGATGTGATTGTAAAGGATCTGTAAGACTCACTCATCAGCAAAGTAATTCACTTCCATATGGCTTTGGCATATATTTAAGAGTATGCCTCAACAAGATTGCAGTTTAAATCTTCTGGGTAGTTAAAAAGCATTACAGGTCAAAGCTTATTCAGAAACATTCTTCACAGTACTACTGTATGCTGGGGATGTTTTACAGATATTCTGAGTATGTAGGGAACTTGAATCCCCACTTTGCTCTCTCCTTGATATATTCACACAGACCACCCACACTACTAGTACAGTCATCTGAGACAGCAAGAAATAATGGCAACAGGCTGTGAGTGAGTTTCTATTTCCCAGAATTGAGCTAGAGCAACCAATCCCCTGCCAACCTGGACTTTTCTCCTCTGATAGTGCTGTTACCCATCTTGATATGTCAAGAGAGACGCATGAGAGGTTTAAGCCATCAAAAACAGCTAGAAAAGGGAAGTCAGCATCTCAACTTTCTCTACAGAATGGAATGTGATGGTTGAGAAAATCTGTTTTGACCAGAAAAGCTTATCTTAACTTAGAGACACTGGTAAGATTAGATACAATATCCAAGGGGTATATATACCAAGCTCAGAAAGGCATAGTTTGTCAGGAATGGAAATCTGTTGATTCCTTTTGTTTTCCTTCTTCATTCCATCCAGACTGTATTCCTCCTCCAAAGATCTTTGTCTTTTTCATATTACTATTTAGAGCTTTTTTAAAGAGATAAATAATATGAGATGTATACTGCAACTGTTTTTCTGAATCTTTATTCATCCGTTTTGATAATAGTAAATTTTGACATGGAGAATTTTGTTTTTTATTTTAACAAATACATAAATCTTTTTTGTATAGATTCTAGATTGTATCTTTTTTATGATGATAGTTTTGTTATATTATGATATGATGTATCTTGAATAATATCTATATTTTATGTATGGTGTTATGGGCTGAAGTATATTCTTCTAAAATGTATATGTTGAGTTCCTAACCCCTAGTACTTTAGAATGTGACTACATTTGGAGATAGGGACTTGAATGAGGTAATTAAGATAAAATGAAGTCACATGGGCAGGTCCTAATCCAATATGTTTGATGTCCATATAAGAAGAATCCATTAAAACACAGGCACAGAAGGAAGACCATGTGTAGACACAGAAGATGACCATCTAGAAGCCAAGTAGAGCCTTCAGACTTCAATCCTGCCCACATTTTGATTTTAGACTTGTAGCCTCCAGCACTACAATCTGTGCTACCTCATTATGACAGCCCTAGCAAACAACTGTATGTGGGTACAGATACCAATGTATAGATATTTCACATACCCATACAAAAATACGTTGTGTTTTGATGGTAGTGATGGTGAGAAGTGGAGGATGTACCTAACTTCGCTTTATCAGACAGTAGTCTGTTGTGAAAACCATCAAGTGGCTAATTCATCTTTTATTCAATGCATTAAATAACACTTATCACTAAATTCCTATATACCTGCGTCAGATTTTGGACTCACTTTCTGCACTATAGAGGAAGCTATATGGAAGTTTGTCTCTGGAAAACCAAGTTTTCAGACAGGTCATTAATAAAGGGAACTTGGAAACACAGTGAATGTTGTTGGTTCTAATATCTGACATCTGTGGGATTTAACTTAATTCCAAAGTTTACCTAGTGCTGTACTGAGTAATTTGATTAAGATTGGTTCAGGAACTGTGGGACACATGACTCGATGCTGTTGTAACAGAAAGTGGCTGGTCATGAAGCCATCCAAGAAGATGGATTATCTCTGATTTACTAATAATTGGCTATCTCTACCAGACAAATAAATGAAGCTGGGCTAGAATAACCCAGTTTTCTCAAATTATACTGGCCCCTTCATTCTATCATATGATTTCTGCTGAGTATGAAGATACTCTCACAGATTATATTTGTATGGATTTTCATAGATTAAATACAGATTAGAAGTATGATTTAGATGTACCTCTCTTTACTTCATATAATTTAAAGTGCTTGCACTTTTCTTGTCATCTGTAACTCATTAGTGATACACGTCATCTTGTTTTCAGTTTAAATTAATATACAACATTCTGAAATTTTATCATTTACTAGTAGTTATGATTAATTATTTCATATAAATTGAAGGGTTTATTAGTATTTTAAACAATATTATCACTGCGGTTTTCAGTTAACCATGCTACTTTCCTAATGATCTGATTAAATGTATTTAAAGCAATGAGTGTTTAAGCACATTTATTATTATAAATGTATACAGCAATACTAAAATGTCATTGTTTAACTGAAAATGCGTTACATTTTTTAAATACTAGAATTTTCAAACAAATATCATAAAATAATGAGAAGGAAGACAAAAATTTCAATATATCAAATCCTTATTGTCTTTATTGATTTAATTTTATAAAAAGCTCAATATCAGTTTCTAAAATTAACAAGCATTTATTTGGAGTGTGGGTTGGTGATTTAGACTTGGCTCTTCTGGTTTCTTCTGTTTTATACTGAGCTCATGCATATGCCTTTGCTCAGATGGTTGTTGGCTTCCACTGGGATGATTGGTAGAAAATGAATCAAATCAACAAGTCTCCTACCTTAGAGCAAACTAGCCCAGGAATGCTCTGAGGGCAATGGTAGAGATAGTAGCATATAAGTAGAAATAGCCAAGTGTTTTTTTGAGGTTCCACTTGTGTCATTTGGTTACATCCCCTTGACCAAAGCAAATCAGGTGGTTTAGCTTAGATTCAATGTGGGAAAACAATTGGAGTGTGAACATAAGGAGTGATGACGTAATAAAACTGTTTTTGCAAACTATCACACTTGGGAAACTGAATCCCTAGTATTTATAGAAAAGATTTTTACAGGTCATTTTGGTCTCATTTGTTAAGGCATTATGTGTTGCAGTGAAATTTTACTTCTAATTTTATATTCTAATGAGTTTAAATCAGAAAGGTGTTTAAAATTTTTATCAAAGATATTAAAATTTACCACTATGCAGTGGTAATAGTGATAGTTTCTATAAACTGAATGTTGCTAGCTATTTTTAGGAGGTATAAAATACATATATAAAACATGTAATTTTACTGCCTCAAAGATAGATCCAGGGTCTTTAGAATTTAAAATAAAGGTTGGAGCAAAATCTTGGATAATATCAAATATTCTACTTTAATATTGTTGAGTAAACTTATATTTTTATTTTTTTTCAGAAATAATATGAATATCAAAAATATGTGAATCGTGATTGTTTTATTCTGTTTTTATTTAGCAAAATAAATAGCCATAAATATGTTCTCCTTTGTTGATCTAATTGTCGGTCTTTTTCACTTTTTACTGTGAATTTATCACAACCCCTTCAGTGCAAAATCTGTAATTTCAGATAGCTCTAATATTTTCCTAGCATCCTTAAACTATACAATGATTTCCTATGGAGACCCGCAGGGAGCCATTTTCTTGGGATTGCAGTCTGGTCTATTACAGTCCCTGAACATAAGGTATAGTACCCTGAACATAACATAGCTAGTGATCTATTCTCAATTCCTTCTCAGATCTGTGCAGCTTTCCAGTTACTTTATGCTCTTTATTCCCATTATAAAATTATCTAATTATATTTTTAAGAACAGTAAAATGTTAGTATATGATTCTTTAAATTTTTTTTTATGTTTATTTATTTTTGAGAAAGAGAGACAGAGCATGAGCAGGGGAGGGGCAGAGAGAGAGGGAGACACTGAATCCAAAGCACACTCCAGACTCTGAGCTGTCAGCATAGATACCGATGTGGGGCTTGAACCACCACGGAGAGTGAGATCATGACCTGAGGTGAAGTCAGATGTTTAATGGACCTAGCCACCCAGGAGCCCTTATTAGTACATGATTCTTAAGTGGTTATGTAAATATTAAAATATATACATTGATAAAAATAAAATAATGATAATGGTGTTTTAGAGGAAAACAATTTGCTTCATTGTTTCAATTATCCATTTATTTTTCCTGCTTACAATATGAATCATGGTCAACAAATTATAGATCATTAATGTCATCAGCATAAATAACTGATGCTACCAATATCTGAAATTAATTGGACAGTATTCTTTATTAATTTATTTTTAAAGCTTATTTATTTTGAGAGAGAGATAGGGAGAGTGAGCAGGGGAAGGGCAGAGAGAGAGAGAGAATCCCAAGCAGGCTCTGCTCTGTTAGCACAGAGAACAATGCAGGGTTCACCAATGACCTTTGACATCATGACCTGAGCTGAAATCAAGAGTCAGTCACTCAACCAACTGAGCCATCCAAGCACCCCTCTATTTAAAATAGACAAATTCAAGGATTATAAAGTATATAGATTTCATTGTTTTCTTTAATCAGTTTTCAAGTACTTTGACTTTGGGTTGGTAAATGTTTAACCAGCTTTACCACCCTCCCAAAAAATAAATGAATAAAAAATAAAGCATTGATTTGGAGGATGCAGAGTTGAAGATACCAATGTAACATCACGAATGCCGAGTTGGAAAAGATGTGTACAGTCCTCTCTTTGAGCCAATATGGAGAGTCTCTGTGAGCACATTTCAGTACCCCTCAGTCTTTGAATATCTTGTCTCACTGTTTTCAAATAATATAGCAATAGCTTTTGCTTATTCTTTTTTTCATTAAAAATTTTTAATTTTGGGGGCGCCTGGGTGGCGCAGTTGGTTAAGCGTCCGACTTCAGCTCAGGTCACGATCTCTCGATCCGTGAGTTCGAGCCCCGTGTCGGGCTCTGGGCTGATGGCTCAGAGCCTGGAGCCTGCTTAGGATTCTGTGTCTCCCTCTCTCTCTGCCCCTCCCCCGTTCATGCTCTGTTTCTCTCTGTCTCAAAAATAAATAAACGTTAAAAAAAATTAAAAAATAAAAATAAAAAAAAATTAATTTTTATTTATTTATTTTGAGAGAGAAAGAGGGGGGGAGGGGAAGGGCAGAGAGAGAGAGAGGAGAGAGAGAGAGAGAGAGAGAGAGAGAGAGAATGAATCCCAAGCAGGCACTGTGCTATCGGCCTGGAAGATTTGGCTTATTCTTGTAGATCTTCTGCCAATGAAAAGATCTCCAGGGACTGATAAAATTATTTATGTGAACTAGGGATAGGAATTACAGTGAACTGGAGATTAGTATTCCCTACAGGCAATTATTACTCTACACTAGGCAGAGAATTAGGTCAGAGTCAGGGTACTTGCTAATCATAAAGGTGTTGAGATAATAACATTGGGGATGGAGACTGAGGTGATATGGAGGCAATGGTTTTTGGAAACAAGATCCAAGATGCTGAGTAGAACATTTCTGGACTGATCCTCTGTGTGCAGTTTGAAGTCATACAGAAGAGGTAAAAGCAGGAGGGGTGAAGAGAAATATTGTGAGCCAGATTCTAAAGGTTTTAATGTCTGAATTAGCAAACAGGAAGTCTGAATATGAAATATCACGTAAGATTGAAGTGGTATCTCATATGTGCTTCATTGAAACAAAGTCTTTTGTAGGAGGAAACAGGATAAAATTTTTACAAATGGGGAAATGAGGAAGCCTACACTAGTTCCATCTTTGCTGGTGCCTAAATGCCTTCACCTTCAAGGCATACTAAGAGAACAGTAATACTGAAGTCTGTCTAGGTTAAGAGGACCAAAGGAACATTCAGAAAAAGGGCAAGATACGTTTAGGAAGGAGAGGAATAATGTTGAATTGGGATATATTACAAGTCATGTAGGGCATCATGAATTATAAATCAAAGTGAAGATGGATGGAACTCAGAGTCTGGAACTTGTGGCCTTAAATATATGAAGATTAGTATATATATGGGTTTAGACTGAAGGTGCCGTGGGAAAGCTAAGGAATCCATCATCTCTAAGAAGATATTTGGAGCATCAATGCCACTGTTCTGTCCTGCAGTTAATGACTGCTGATCTGGAGGAGGGACAATCCCATTGGGAACATTAGGTATTCAGGTGACCATACTTTTTGGAAACTATTAGGAAAAATCTAGAAATGAACAACAAAGAAACAAAGTTCATATACACTAAAGTTCCTGCATTGTGAGCATCAAATGCCCCCATTTTTCATCCACAAATATTTTCTCCTTTCAACACACAATTTCCATGAAATTTATATCTAACAATAAATATGAAAAATTTTTAATGTACATATAAATGTATCCCACTTATATGGGAAAATACATTTTCCAATATAGTATTTCATAAATATGGTAACTGGACATTTTAGTAGAAACTTTTGATTTGTCTGCAGTGTTGATATCAATATAAATTGTTTTAATCCATTCTCTACTTACGTAATTTTTGTCTTATAGAGTGGGCTACAAACATTAACCAAGATTTCTTTGTAATAGTGCCAGTTTTCAGGTTAGCATTTAAATTTAAGAGGAGAGATTGAAATTCTGATCCAAATGTACTAAGCCTTACAGTTTAACCTGAGTTGCTACTAATTTAAATATGATATAATAATGGCAACGTTCTCACTAAGGGAAGTCATTGATAACTACACCCACTCCATAGACACTGCTCTCCTGACCTCATCACCAAAGTATAAAATAGTTTATTTGTCCTAAATTCTACAGCAGGGAATTTGCAGAGCAAGGACTCTTTTCTGAACAAAAAAATATCAAAATTAATATGTAGGCATTAGAGTCACATATTCATAGAACATTAATTTGGCCATTCTCCTGCCTGCAGGCTTCTTCCACATCTTTTGAGGTAGAAACAATGATGAATTTGTGTTTCTTCCCTGTCCCGATTGGACTGCAGATCAGTCAAGCATACATCTACATTCTTTGCTTTTTAATCTTCTCCAAGGCTGATTATTTTATTGAAATAGTAGCTATAAGTTCCTAGAAACAGTGGTCTGAAAACTGTTGCCAGGCAGATAGACTTTAAAAAAATGTTTATTATTTTGAGAGACAGAGAGTGAGTAAGTGCGAGCAGGGGAGGGGCAGAGAGAGGAGAGAGAATCCCAAACAGTCTCTGTGCTGTCAGCACAGAGCCCGAGGCCAGATAGACTTTCTTAAGGAATAGTGTAATAATGTTTTTCTTCTTTTATACTCAGTGGAATTGTTAAAGTCAGGAGACATGTCTTTTTTCACTTTTTATACTTAAATGTAAGTGTATTGCTTAATAGAGTGCTAATTATATTCAACAAATGTATGTTGGGCTTTTGCAGATGTGGCAGCAAATAAAGTATTATCTTCCTATAGTTTTCTTACTCTTCCATTCCCCAATACCAGAAAAGAATCAGAATGAGATATAACTTCAGTTATATTCAATAAAACCCATTAAACATTTACCCTGATTATTAAGTGCTCAAAATTTGCAATGATGAAAAGCAAGGTATGGCACCAACCCTCTACATGGTTTGTAATCTAATGTTCTGCCATTACATATGTAACTTTAATCCATGAGTTCATGTGACTCAGTTGTTTGTTTTGAAGAGCATTCATTTAGATCAATTATCAACATTAACACTTCTGAAAACTCCATTTCTTTCTCCCCCAACTTGTATTATGAACTCTACACGTTTACATTCCAAATTCCAAAATGCTTGTTGTAAGTTTGGACTCTATTCTCTCCTTTTCTTTCTTTAATACATTGATTAGATGGAGAACAGCCTCCCTCCCCGAAAGCAAAAGGAGAAAGACAATAGCTGAAAGGAGAAATAAAGAGAAAGTGGGGAGGGCAGTGAACACTCAATTCTTGTACTATCACCTATTTTTAAAATTCTTGTTATTTGATTAGCTCCCCAACTAGATTACTGAAATAAGCATAAAGAGGCAGGATATTCTTCTACAATACATATGAATGAAGTATGCAAAACTTTATATTTCATATATTCATAATTCTAAGAATGAGTTTTGAGACAAATATTTCCCATTCTGTTAATTTCTTATAATATTCATCCAGTGTTTTTGAACTTAAAGGGAAAACCCTTTGCCCATTCAGTGTCACGTTTTGAACAATGCATCTTTGCATTGTAGAAAAATATATACCTCTAATAGTAATGTAAAATTTAAGTAAACCTAAAAGAATCATTTCCTTTATTTTTTTAAATTCTCAGAACTTTATTTAGTTTCCAGGACCAGATACCAAGTACTGTAAATTTCCAGATTTGACTTCAATCCTAACAATAGTATTTCACCTTCAAAAGTTTTATTTTTACTGGAATGTCAATGGTCTTCATGGTTTGTTGGTTACATCTTCAAGTCACAATTCTCCTGCTTTGTTTTATTGTGCATTTTCCCCGTAAGTGTGTTTCTTATCTTCTCCCAGAAGAATCTTATTCCACTCCTCAAGGACCTTTGCCTCTTCCCGAAGGGCTTTTTCCTCCTCTTGAAGTGCACTGTTTTCTTCCCTAAGAGCCTTGTTCTCCTCACGAAGGGCCTGCTCCTCCTTCCACAGAGCCCGTTCTTCCATCTCTAGTGCTTTTCCTTCTCTCATCAAATCTTGTTCCTCCATCTTGAGTGCTCTCTCCTGGTGTTTCAGGGCCTTGATCTCCTCATGGAGAGACTGTATTTCTTCCTGAAGAGCTTTCGCCTCATTCTGGAAGGCTTTCTCCTGTTCTCTGACAGCCTTGATCTGAGCCTCCAGGGCTCGATTCTGTTGCCAATGAGACTTTCTTTCTGTGTTCAAAGCATTGATTTTTTCCTCTGGTGGTCTTTGGCTCTCCAAAATCACATTTTTAAACTTCCATAGGACCTGGTTTTGCTCTCTCAGGGATTGATTCACCTCCCAGATGAAATGGTTGTCCATTCGGAAGGCTTTGTTTTCTTGATGAAGAGCTTTATTTTCTCTCCAAAGGGACTTATTTTCTTTTCTAAGAGCCTTGTTCTCATCCCTGGATGCCTTATTGTCTCTCTGAAGACTTTTTTCCACCTCATGAGGCTCATCTTTGAGTTTATTTTGATCTTGAGTGCAAGAGAAAAAAGAGGAAAACAATCGCAATATCTTACCTCTATTTATCCACTTTGATTGAGAGACAACCATTGTTTCTTAGTGTTTTATCTGAGCAAAAATATATACACTCCAAGTGTTCTGGGTTCAGCCAAAGGTGGACTAGTGATATTTACAACAAAAGCTGTTCTAAATTTGTTGAGAATTTGTTCATATGGAATTGGCTGTTGTGTTGACTTATGCAAGTAATATAGCAGGGATCTAAACAAGGCTCAGTCAGTCCGACTGCAGGAGAAGAACAGGCAAATATGAAGACAATTCAGTAACTTAACTATTAAGTTGATGTAATGAAGTTTAAATCTCAACACATTTAAATTACCAATTAATAATTCTAGGTTACATATTGAATATTGATCAAGGTTAAATCATTGAATTGTTTTGTGTTAAATTAAGCTCTGAGTTAAACTGCTTTTACTAAACTATTAATCTTCCTCTAATCTATTCATTATTGATATTGTAGAAAAATACCATGTGTTTATAAAAACATTTATGGCTTTGTAAGAACTAGAAAACATTTTCAAATATATTGTTATACACTATAATTTTATCATATTTACTTAGATATTTAGTAGTGTTATCAAATATTTAAACAGACATTCACACTTACATTTCTGTGGTCTCTGAGTTTCCAACAAGCCTGATTTGTTTTAGTACTAGAAAGCAACTAGGCAACATTTTATGTCATCCATAATGATGTCATATAGTGTTCACATTAATAATATAATGGGTGCTATGTTTAGTGTTTGGCTGTTTTTTGTTTTTTGGTTTTTTATAGGCATTTTAGGAAAAATGTAAATTAAAATGTAAGGTTTTATTTAATGTTTTTCTGTATTAATAATTGAACATGTATTTAGTCCTTGCTTTGATGTAAAGTATTAGAATTAGTTTCAAACACCGAGTTTTGTTATTAAGAAGATAACTTTTTTTATCCTAGAATTGACAAATGTTAGGAAACACTATACAATCAAAGGTGAAAGTATTTTAAATGATTTTAAGATCACTGCTGAATACTTAGTATTAAATAAATTTGTACGTCATACCAAAGAAATAGCACTAGCAACATTTTAATTCTAGTAATCTTTTTTTTTTAATTTTTTTCAACGTTTTTATTTATTTTTGGGACAGAGAGAGACAGAGCATGAACGGGGGAGGGGCAGAGAGAGAGGGAGACACAGAATCGGAAACAGGCTCCAGGCTCCGAGCCATCAGCCCAGAGCCTGACGCGGGGCTCGAACTCACGGACCACGAGATCGTGACCTGGCTGAAGTCGGACGCTTAACCGACTGTGCCACCCAGGCGCCCCTAATTCTAGTAATCTTATCTAAGTTTTATGTGACCCAAAATATGTTCACTGCTAGAATATAAAGCAAAAGAGTATATTTTTTTAAAATGTAAACTTTTAATGAGATATTAAAATATGTGTATTTATGTATGTCATATTTTAACTATTTATACATATAAATGTATACTTGGTTTAAGGTATAAACTTGAAAATTGAATACAAACATGTAAACCTCAACCACTCACATCTGATTAAGATCTGTCAATTTATTAACTGTACCAGATTTCTTACCTAAGCTACCTAAGTAGCTTCTTACCTTTTATCTGTTTAACAAGTTTGAAAAAAAGGCATTTTTTCTAACACATTCATAACTCTGTATTTAACAAAAATAGTAAAACATAATGTTATGGAATGTAATATAAAATTAAGAAAATCCATGTGAAAGTTTTCAATTTCTTTGTTTTTAACTTGATGAGAATGAAATATCCATTTGATCATCTCTAACGATAATTGAATTGTGAAAGTAGTTTATGTGATTATGCACCAGCTTCTTTTTTATATTAGTGTTTCTGCTCTTTTGCTTTTGCTACCATGGTAGCTAAAGATTCAGAAAGAGTTCCAAAAGACAAAGAACTCTGGACATTCTATATTGGAATGAATAAGTTTTGAAGTTTAAGGGCAAACTAGGAAGGAAGAAAAAAAATCTCTGCAGCCCTTATCTATTGAATAAATTGAATTCATAATTTAAAACGTTTTTCAAATTAACTACAGACCCAGATGGTTTCATTAGTGAATTCTTCAAAATGTTTAAGAAAGAAATACTATTAATATATCCATGAATTTTCAAATGACAGGAAAAAATGCACAACTTTTTGTTTTGAGACCACATTACCTTACGTAAAAATCTCACAAGAGTATTACAAGAAAGAAAAACTATGGCCTAAAGTATCTCATGAACACAGTTGAAAAATCCTAAACAAAAGATAAGCACACTAAGTGCAATGATACATAAGATAAAGTATATGTTATCACCAAAATGGGTTTAATTCATGAAGGTGAGATTGAGTTAATACTGGGAGTCAATTAATGTAATTCACTACATTAACAGAACAAGGGAAAAAAAACTTTCAGCTTGTACCAACATGAGGAAAGTAATGTCAGGAGATTCAGAAAAAAAAGCATTTGATAAAGCAAAAACCAATACAGTGTCATGATTAAAAACCAAAACCAAGCCAACAATTATCACTATCAACTTAACGTAGCAGGAGTATAAAAAACCTTACTTAATTCAATTATGAATCTAAAACAAAACAAAACAAGGCAAACACACAAAAACCTGCAGAGGCATACCTGATGATGAAATACTAATAGATCACAAATATATAAGGATGCCCATTGTCACCGCTTGGGTTTTTCATTGTTCTAGAGTTCCTTATTGCTGCAAGATAAGAAATAAAGTATGTAGACCTGGAGGAAAAAAAAGGCTCTCACTCTTGGCAAATAATATTGCAAACATTTATAATAAAATAGCTAAACTATTAAAATTAAATATGACTTAGCAAACCAACTGGATATAAGGTCAATCTAAAAATTTGTGTTATTTACATATATTTAGCCAAGAAACAATTTGGAAAATGAATTTTGTAATTATATATCATTTGCATTGGCAAGAAAAATAAAACTCCTAGAAATAAAATCTATGCAAGACCTCTAAATAGAAAAGTATAAAAATTGAGAGAAATTATAGAGATATAAATAAAAGGAAGAATAAACCACGTTTATGATTGGAAGATTCAATATTGGAAAGATGTTAAGTTTTCTCAAATTGATTTATATGTTCAACGGATTCCCTAGGAAAATAATCTCAGGAGTTTGTATAGGTGTGTATATAAATTGAAAACTAAACTAAAGGTCAACCTGTTGAATGGCAGAAAATATTTACAAATGACCCCTGATAAAGGGTTAATATCCAAAATATATCAAGAACTGATATAACTCAATACCCCCAAAACAAATAACCCAATTAAAAAATGGGCAGGAGTGCCTGGGTGGATCAGTCAGCTAAGCGTCCGACTCTTGACTCCTGGTTTTGGCTCAGGTCATGATCTCATGGTTTCGTGAGTTTGAGCCGTGTGTTGGGCTCTGCCCTAAAAGTGCGGAGCTTGCTTGGTATTCTCTGTCTCTCCCTCTCTCTGCCTCTCCCCCACTTGTGCTATCTCTCTCTTATATGCATAAATAAGTAAAAAATGAGCAGAAGTCATGAACAGACATTTCTCCAAATAAGGCAGACAGATGGACAGCGGACACATGAAAAGATACTCAGCAGCACTCATAATCAGACAAGTGCAAATCAAAACACAATGAGATATCACCTCACACCTGTCAGAATGGCTAAAATAAAAAACACAAGAAACAATCAGTTTTGGCGAGGATATGGAGAAAAGGGAACCCATATGCACTGTTGGTAGGAATGCAAGCTGGTGTAGCCATTGTAGAAAACAGTATGGAGGCTCCTCAAAAAAAATAAAAAATAGAACTACGCTATGGTCCAGATACTGCACCACTCAGTATTTACCTCCAAAGTACAAAAACACTAATTCAAAGGGATACATGTACCCCTGTGTTTATTGCAATATTATTTACAATAGCCAAACTGTAGAAACAGGCCAAGAGTCACATTCATAGATGAATGGATATATCTTCGCATAAATCAAATTTCAAGGTTGTCTTGCTTTGGTATGATTTAAACAAATAGGAGAAAGAGTGGCAAAGAAAATGACCCCTTAGCTGTTTATTAGTTAGTAAAAGAAGATATAGACTCAATTAATGGAAAACAAATATCACATTTAATAACATTTTAGAAACTTTCCAAGCTTTCAAACTTTTTATAAACATCTGTTTATTAATTTTTAGATGAATTATCTGGTTTCAGACGTTTTATTAATTTTAACCTGTTGATTAGTGTCATGTTTTAAATAGTAGTGTAACAATGGCCATGTAATTGCAGACTAATGGGTAAAATGGGATATAGTAAAGATTCAAAATCATGTCCTCAGGAAACTTCCCACAGCTGCTGAGGAATCATCCAGCATCATTTTATAATTAATATGACTTATTTTCTGTGCTTTTTCAGTTGAAGACTTAGCACATGTTGACTGCATAAGAATATTTACACTAGTGCAGTCTGGCCCTGGCTCTATCACTTTCCAGTTCTCTGGCTTTGTAAATCATCTCTTGACAGTGAGTTGTCTCCACTCTAAAAATCAGCCTAAATTACCCTTATCTAAAGTAAACACAGGCCTTCTGAAGATGACAGCCTTAAGAATGTTCAGGAACACAAGCCCAGAAGCACTTGACAAGATAAGGGTGAAGTCCTAAAATTTAAATTGTTCTGCAATCTTAAATTCTGTGTTCCACAAGTGATTTGAGCTCCCAAGATTGGGAAACTGGCACACGTAAAACAATGGACAAGCAGGAATGAAGTATGATAAACATGGCATCATTGGAGTTTTGAGGAACCATTCCCAGTTAGCTTTGTTAGGTCTGAATTGTGTCCCCTCCAAATTCCTATGTTGAAGTCCTAACCATCAGTACTGCAGAATGTGAATATATTTGGAGATAAGCCTGTAAAGAGGCAATTAAGTTAAAATTAGGTCATTGTGTGGGTCCTAATCCAGTATGACTGTGTCCTTATAAGAAAAGGAAATTTGGATATAAGACAGCACAGAAGGAAGACCATCTGCAGACAAAGAGAAAAGACTACCTTCTCCAAGCCTCAGAAGAAATGAACCCTGACACCTTAATTTCAAACTTGTAGCCTCCAAGACTGTGAGAAGCTGCCCAGTCAGTGGTATTTGGTGATGGCATCCCTAGCAGACTAATAGAAGTGTCCTTTTCTTCTTAAGTTTTGAAAAAAAAAATTGGACGATATCAACCATCAACTGACTGGTGTTGGTCTTCCTACATTACCATTTTGCACAATTGTCTAAGTTCTATTACCCCTTTGAGTCTCTGGTTTCTGACACCCAGTTCTACATTCATTTGGTCTCTAGCTAGGAACCCAGTATTTACACTGCCTTGTAAGTGGGTGTTTTCAGTCATGCATCACAATGGCTGTTTCTTCTGGAAAACTCTTCTTCTGGATACCTTCTTCTGTTGCCCTTATGGAACTGTTTACACTTAAGAAATCTGCCTACTCGGGAGGTTTCTTTCTTATGTGAAGTTAACCAATTTAGAACCAACTAGAGTTGTTGTGGTTCCTTGCACTGGCTAGGAGACTCAGGGTAGGCCTCGTTCATGATATTTTTCTTCACTGGGACTATAAGAAAAAATTTGGGGCTGCTAATCTAGCCCTACCCATACAGGCTTTGCATTTATATTTTAAAGCCAGAACGTTGCTAGTGCTGTGAAACACACGTAAAATTTAGAGGGCACGTGATATAAAAGTAGCAAATATTCTGTAAATCAGATTTTAAAAGATCTTTACAGATGTAAGTTTCTCTTGCTTCATCTATGCCTATTTAGGAAATGCGGAACTTGTGAAGTAAGTGATGAAAGCATGCATGCTGAAGCCACCTGAACGAACTACAGGTATGGTTCTTTGCTTGCAGGATCACAAGCAATCTGGCCTTTGCAGAGGGTAGCCACAAAGTCTCCATGCCTTTTGCTTGCTAAACCCCAACAACCACTCTTTACTTATCAGACCTCAATCATGGGGTTCTGCTAGCTGTTAAGCCCTGTGAGGTCTGTCTTGCAGAATACCACAGCGCCCAAAGTGGTCCCTTGTAAGCTTTCTCTGAGGTCCAAGCAACTTTGCCAAGCCTGTAGATGTCCAGCACTTATTCTGAAGTCTAGACATTTTTTCTTAAGGTGATGTCTTTGCTCAAGTCCCTGTAGTCACCAGAGATCTGGCTTGAACATCTTGCACAGGCCTCAGAAATATGAATGATTGAATGAATGAATGAATGAATAAATAAATAAATAAGCTCAACTGTAAAAATATCACCTGGATAAACATAAGTCTCTTCCAGGTTTAAAATACCTTGTCTACAAACTAAAATCCAAGGCCTAATGTCATATATCCTGTAGACATGGGTAGCCTTAATCACTTTCTTAAATTTCTTTTTGTTTTATGTTTTAGGCTGTCTAAAGAGTATATCAAAGTTTAATGTCTCTGAAATTAACTGTGCAAAACTGCAAATATGCCAGGGACTGATAGGACCTTGTAAAGCATAAACTTTTTAGGATCAATTAATAGTAGGTATTTCCTGTGCATAAGAAAAGTTATACAAAGTTGAGTTAATCACCCCTCTACCCAAGGCAGAATGAGTACAGTGGTGTTGAGGGGTCAGAAAGTATACTAATTGAGAACCTTCCAATGGAAATGAAAAGAAAATGCCCCTTCTTATCCCCAAGAAGTAACAAGAAAATAGAGAACCACCATTGTGGAAAACTTGATGGAAGGGCATGAAGGAACAGGTATGAGAGCCTCCAGCTCTGTAATAGAAGATTAAAGAGAAATAATGCAACCCTAAGAAGTTTAGAGTAATAATGAGAAAATCAAGAAACTTGGAAATAAGACTTAAAATTGCCGCACCAGGCAATGGCAGCCTTTCATTTTGTTGTATCTGTTTGTAAAGGTCAATATTGACTTTGATTGTGGAGATCAGTTAGGATATGTTCCAATTTAAATATCACTTTCAACCCTACAATTTCATTATTGCCTTAAAAAAAATGATAATCAAAGCCAGTAACAACCAAAAACAACTGTTTAATTTTAACTTGCATCCAAAGTACTTTTCCTGAAGTTACGAAAACAAAATACAATCACCACAATGGTTTGTTTGAGTTAAGCGACTATCTAATTACTTTATAGAAAATTACCTTTCCTCCTTAAAACAGTGTGAGGCTGCCAAATCTACTCCTACATGAGGAGACTCATGCTATTTGGCTTCTGGGCTCCATCTGCGTTTGTCTGCATCTGCTTTTATCCTCCTCAAACTCTTCTCAAAAGGAGCACAGAGAATCTGCAATTCATGTCAGGGCACCCAGCCAGATTAGAAGCTGCCAAATATCAACATCAGGTTTTGTGAGAAAAATTAAGTTACTTAAGCCTTCTCTCTAGCACAGCAATAATGTTGGATGAAAGGTTATGCAGTTTGAATCTCTTATTTCTACCCTGCTGGGAAAAGATAATTTGGAAGTGAAAATGTGAGGTTATGATGTGATTTGGACATTTTATGGTGACCTAACCTTTTCAATGGCTATTCTTACTGTGTCTGATTATCATATTAGTGAATTTTTTCACTGTTTTTCTGCAATTGTCACACTATAACATAGAAAGTAGAATGTGAATAACTTCACATATTAGATTTTTAAAGGGTTTTGTGGTTCTCTGCACATCTTTAATAATTCATTCTTTGGGCAGCAAAAGTGCTGATATGCATGCATTTTTACTCTGGTTATTTTCTTCCCAATAAATGATTTTGGACTGATTTATGGTAACAAAATTTAAAATTTGAGAAGGAAAGCAGTAAGAAACCTCTAGGGCCAAATATTGAATGGAACATTTGATTAATATTTTAATATTAATTTTGCTCATCAGTAAATGGTAATAATAATAGCACATCCTCAGGTTTACTCTGAGTTTTAAAGAAATTGATATATGTAAAAATTTAATAATATATGGTTGGTGATGAATGAAATTAGTTGCAATTATTATATCAATGCATATTTTGAATTCTAAATGAAAACAAAATACTGTTAGTAACAACAGCAGAAATATTTTAAATGCTTATTATGAAGATAATAAGATGAATATTCTAAATTTGAATGTCTATTTATCTACCTATAAAATCTAAAAACAAAACATATCTATTACTTTCTCAAAGTCTCTTGGTTATTATGAAAAGGCAGAGCTCCTGGATTTTGGGTACACATCTGTGACAGTTCTGTGCTATGAATTTCACTGATCAAATGGATTTCAGACTCGCAGAAATCTTAGGGGAACTTTTTCAGACTACACTGGGTGGAGTAGGATTTTTTTTCTGATTGACTGCTAGATATAATTAGCTAATATCTCCCAAAATACTTCATCATTTATATTTGAGTACACACATGATTTTTAGATGTCCCAGAAAAGAGGACTGGTACAGTTTAAGATGCAATAAAACTAGAGGACCGGATGTACAGACATGCTATAAACCAAGTGGCTCAGTTGCTGAATCAAAGAAGAAGAAAAAAGGCTTTATTTTATTCATTAGTGTAAGCAATAAATTAATGTCATAGGCAATAAGGGAGTTGATTGGTAACTTTATCATTCTGGATCGCCTGTGGGTCCTTAACTGTGCTTATGTGTGTGAATGTGTGTGTATTTTTCTTTTCTTTACATACACTGAAGAACAGTTTTCATATCTTATTTACTTTCTAAAGAAGTTTTTTTTTTCTAAATTTTGGTGGAGAGCTTCGCTATAGGAGACTTTCATCATCTATTCAGCTTTCTCTAAAAATATGAGTTGAGATCTTTAAACTATTTCTAGCAAGTCAAATTATCAATATTAGTATATATCCTCATTTTATAAGCCATAGATCCGATCTTATAGAATAGGTGTTTCAAAGCCTCAATCAAAAGAGAGAAGAGACATGAAGCTTTTGAGAAAGGGGTGCCTGGGTGGCTCAGTGGGTTAAGTGTCTGACTTCAGCTCAGGTCATGATCTTACAGTCTGTGAGTTGGAGCCAGGTCTCTGTGCTCACAGCTCAGAACCTGGAACCTGCTTTGCATTCTGTGTCTCTCTCTTTCTCTCTCCCTCTGTCTCTCAAAAAAACAAAAAAATAAAAAAGATTTTAAGATAAACTGTTGCAAACATTTCTCCATATATTTTCTAAATCGTTTCCATCCCACAAATTCTTATGATGCAAAAGGCAGAGAGACAGGTTCATTTTGCTACCTTGTTTAGGTCCACTAATATTCCATAAGGGGCAACTGCACCAATTGATTCTGCGCTTTGTTTTTAAAAAAACAAGTTTTCAGGGCGCCTAGGTGGCTCAGTCAGTTAAGTGTCCGACTTCAACTCAGGTCACGATCTCACGGTCTGTGAGTTCGAGCCCCGCGTTAGGCTCTGGGCTAATGGCTCAGAGCCTGGAGCCTGCTTAGGATTCTGTGTCTCCCTCTCTCTCTGCCCCTCCCCCGTTCATGCGCTGTCTCTCTCTGTCTCAAAAAAAAAAAAAAAAAACCGTAAAAAAAAATAAAAAAACAAGTTTTCGTATTTAATGTAATTGAATCTGTAGCCTAAAAGTGAGATGCACAAAAGGACTGTTATTCTAAAGTAATTGATTAGAACAATTTAAATAATAAAGGAAATTAATTATGTAAATGTCCAGCTATTCTCTCCATTCAGCCTTGATGAGCTTCAGCAGAAAATAGGAAAAGTTGTGCATCTTTTTCTTTCCTTCATACCCCATGAGAATAATATTCACTAGCTCGATGAAACTGATGCATTTCTTTAAAATAAATATGCTGTAACATATGTGGAATAGAAAAGATTATATGAATCTAACCTATTTATAAAACAACATAGGCATGAAAGGTTGAAAACATAGAGATATAATTTTAACAATAGAGGAATGGTTTATAACTCAGTAGTAATAAGAAAGTGACCTTTTATAGCATCTACCATAGCTTTAAGAGGATTTAGAGATCATTGAATCTGCCATTTTTACTTCAGATAAAGATGCTGATGTGGAAAAAAGACTAAGGTTCATGCCTAAGGCCATATAAGTGGTTAGCAACAGACTCTTCAACAGATTGAAGGTATTTGACATGGAGAACAGATTACCTTTCAGTATATTATAACTAACTTCAATTTATGTGATCAAATTGTTTATTTCTTCCTAGTGAAAATTCTGCTAAGAGCTTTTGTGATTTAAGGACATGTTTTTTTCTGATTCCTAATTTTAAGTGAGCTTAAAAAAGAAAATCCTTCTACGATTTGTTTAAGCAGTCCATGACTCCATGTCTCTATGTGATGTAGGGTTACAAAGTACTTGCTTATGTTTGTAAGACTCCTGTAAAAATCCTTAGCCATGATTTACACATTCTTGGATTTCTCTGAGGGAGGTAGAGAAGAAACAGAAGTAGTAATTTTGAGCAGACCTACACTGGAGAATGACAGCTACAGGAGATGCGGGAAAAGGAGAATGGAGGCAGTTTGTTTTTCCTTTATGATGTGAGAAAACCTACTTCTGTCAGGAACTCAAATTTACATAAGAAATATATATATGTATTGAACTTAGATCTAAAGTATATAGAAGGGCGCCTGGGTGGCTCAGTCGGTTAAATTTCCGACTCTGGCTCAGGTCACGATCTCATGAGTTCGTGAGTTTGAGCCCCACGTCAGGCTCTGTGCTGACAGCTCGGAGCCTGGAGTCTGCTTCAGATTCTGTGTCTCCCTTTCTCTCTGCGCCTCCTCCCTGAACCCCTCCCACCCTCCATTCATGCTCTGTCTCTCTTCTTTCTCTCTCAAAAACAAAAAACATTGAAGAAAGTACATACTCTTTTTATTTTTTATTTGTTTATTTGTTTATTTTGTTTCTAATTTTTATTTAAATTATAGTTACTTAACTTACAGTGCAATATTGGTTTCAGGTGTAGAATTCAGTGATCATCCCTTACAGGTAACACCCAGTGCTCATCACAAGTGCCCTCCTTAGTAACCATCACCCATCTAGCCCATCCCCCACACACCTCCCTCCATCAACACTCAGTTTGTTCTCCATCATTATAATTCTCTTAAGGTTTGTTTCCCTAGCTCTTTTTTTAATTTGTTCCCCCTTCCCATATGTTCATCTATTTGTTTCTTAAATTACACATATGAGTGAAATTATATGGTATTTGTCTTTTTCTGACTTACTTCGCTTAGCATAATACGCCACGTAGAATATTCTTAAGTGAATCAGATGTGATCCTATCTTTAAGTTATGAACAATTAATTGAGGATATTGGGAAAAACATGAAGCAGAATGTTAACCGAGAGCACTGAAAAAGCACTAAGAGAGTATATGGCACATAATTAGTGCTGAGCAGATATTCTCAGATACTAAATTGGAATGAAATTAACACTGCAATAATGCTTATAGGCTAATACAAGGAAAGAGGCATTTGAGGTAGGGCTTGGATAAATAGATAGGATTTTAACTAATACAACTTGACAGAATGAACACATGAAGCAGTGTGAGAAATATTAAGGAGGCAAAAAAAAAATAGTAGGCACCAAAGTAACGAAGATTCAATATAATTCTGTAATATCTCTACTTTTACATTGGTCCTAAACATTGATGTAAAGAATGTAGGTATGTCATTTTTTATCTGAAATGAACAATAAATTGGCCTAAATTCCTTAGTTCATTTGTTTTCATTTCCTCTGTAAAATTTCATTCACTTTAGAATTGTGCTGTTTTGATAATGTAGACCTCACTATATAATAATGGTGCTTTATACATACATCGTCATTACTTTTCCGTCTCATGTTTCTTATTCTTTTTATGTTACCAACATTTTCATTGTTTATATTTTTAGAGACGAAGCATAACCTGTAAATTTCCATGTTTGCTTTGTGACATCCTGCTGAATGGTAGTAGACTAATTTTTTTTCCTTTTTTTTTTTTTTACATGTATTCATTTTTGAGAGAAAGAGAGAGAGCACAAGTGGGGGAGGGGCAGAGAGAGAGGGAGACACAGAATCCGAAGCAGGCTCCAGGCTCTGAGCTGTCAGCACAGAGCCCGACGTGGGGCTCAAACTCACAAAACCGCAAGATTATGACCTGAGCTGAAGTCAGAGGCTTAACCGACTGAGCCACCCAGGCACCCCAGATAGTAGACTAATTTAAGCAAAGAAAATCAGCTCCTTCTTACCAAAAGACAGATTTCCTTAAGTAGAACATCAGTTATGAAAAATTGAAAAAAAAAAAAAAAGCTGCAACCTAATAGCAGATACTGCTTTTTCTGTCTCTAAGCCCCATTTCTAAAAAAGTGTGTAAGTTAATCAACAGAATATAAATTTATTTACAAAATTTGTATTGGTAATCCCACTCGATGTAATTTAAATTCTTGGAAACATCTAATTATTAATATAGTTTAACAATGCCTTGATTCAAAAGTTATATATGACCTTGTTATTTTTAAATCCAGTCATTGACAAAAAAGCATATTTTTCACTCTTTAATTAAATTATTAAATTTTATTTGACTTTTATTAAATAAAAATTATTAATTTTTAAATATATATTTTGTGTTTTTTGAGTACATTCAAGTGAGTTTTTTGACATTGAAGTGTCTTTCATGAAAAAAGTCACAGACCCTACTTTTCCCTTAAAAACTTGTACAAGTTATGTACTCTGCATAGATATATGTATGGTATAGGCATAGGTATAGATATAGATTGAAACCATATATCTATATCTATATCTATATCTATATCTATATCTATATCTATATCTATATCTATATCTATCTGAAAATGTTCCTATACATACATGTATATTTAGGTCTATCTGGTGTATTTATATATATATATGTGCATATTGAAGAGGGTTGGTGCTCTTCAAAGGACAGTAGGGTCACAACTTCAGTGGGACTCAGTAGTTTTACTTGGTGTGGGTCTGTTAGGATTTTTGGAAAAGGTCATTTTTAAATGAGTCCAGAAAAATAAGGAACTGGATACTAGGAAGGTAAAAGGAGTTTTAAGTAAGTTCATATTGAGAGTTAGCATAAGTAACCTCCTATGTTTAAAGAACTGGAGTATATGGCTCAAGTATAAAGGAAAGGTTTGAAATAAAGGGGGGGAAGGAAACTGGGAAGGGAAAGGGATCAAATCATGCTTTATTGGAATATATTGATTTTTCTCTTAAATGGAAAATCATAAACATTTTAACATGGAGCATGACAAAACCAGGTTTTTAACTTAGGTAACATTCCAGTAGCCAGTGTTTTTGAAGACTTACTATATCCCTGTAATTGGAGATATAGTGGGAAATAAATCCATAAATAAAGAATACATATGGAGCTTAAGGTCTAATAGAGAATACAGATATTAAACAACCACTTAAAATAAATCTTCATCAGAGTAATTCTTGGAAAACCACAGATTTCAATGAAAAATAAAGCCCATGAATTCAGTTCTAGATGTTGAGTTTGAAGTGCTTATGGGCCGTCTAGAAACTCATGTGTTTTACTTTTTTGGCTCTGTGAGGCTGCAACTGAATAAAAAAGTGGGCTCTGGAGATAAAGATGTAGCTATTGAAATGTAATATGGGTGAACTGGAGTAAATGACATAGTTTGGGCAAGTTCAGACCAAGGTCCAGGAGAACAGTTAGGTGCAAAGAAATATAGCAAGGATAAGTGCAGAAAGGTCATTTTCCAGAGCAAGACTGAAAAGCAAGGCCAGAGAAGCAGGAGATTATCTACAGCATACAGATAGAGGTTCAAGAAGAACATTATGGTCAAATAAGTGAGAATTTGGTAACTTTATTTTTTTCAATGCTTTTGTTAGTATACTTTCAGTGAAATAGTATAATTATTGTACTTGGTTGAAAAGTGAATGAGTTTAAGAAATTGAAGCAAGAAGTGTACAGAATTATTTTGACAAGCTTAGCATTGGAAGAAAAAGTTAATGGAGAGTGATATTGAGTGAAGGAATTTTTTGTTTTAAATTAAAAATGCTTGGGGACACCTGGGTGGCTCAGTTTAGCATCTGACTCTTGATTTAAGCTCAGGTCATGATCTCATGGTTTGTGGGATCGAGCCCTGCTTTGGGCTCTGTGCTGAGAACATGGAACCTGCTTGGGATTCTCTCTCTCCTTCTCTCTGCCTCTCTCCTGCTTGAATTCATTCTCTCTCTCTCTCTCTCTCTCTCTCTCTCTCTCTCTCTCTCAAAATAAACAAAATAAACTTTAAAATGCTTTACCATGTGTGTGTAATAATCCTGTTGGGGAGGAAGAGGGAGAAACTATAGTGTGTGTGTGTGTGTGTGTGTGTGTGTGTGTGTGTGTGTGTGCGCGCGCATGCGTGTGTGCGTGTGTGATTATATAGAAATAGGAAAGATTCTGTGGAACTCATTTTAATTATTTGAATATCTATCTTGAACAATTATGACATGTCTATTACTGTTCTGGAGGCTGATTTTCCTAAGTGCCCTTCACTCCTACGAGCTGGACTAAAAATGTATTTATGACTTCTAGGAGTTTTCTCCATCCTTGAATTTGGCCATTGCAAGGATAGAACAAGGCAAGCTGCAACCTCAGTGAGGGAGAGTGGTTAAGAATAGGTGCCTTGCTCTGATCTCTTTTATTTAACATAGTACCAAAAGTCCAGTCACAACAATCAGACAAGTAGAAGGAATAAGAGGCATCCATATTGGTAAAGAAAAAATTAAACTGTCACTATTTGCAGACGACATGATAGTATACATAGAAAACCCTAAGGATTCCACCATAAGACTACTAGAAATAATGAACAAATTCAGTAAAATGGCAGGATACAAAACTTAATGCCCAGAAATTGGTAGTGTTTCTATACACTAACAACAAAGTTGCAAAAAGAAATTAATAAAAGACACCATTTACAATTGCACCAAAAATAGGAAAATACCTAGGAATAAACTTAACCAAAGAGGCACAAGACCTGTACTCTGAAAACTATAACATGGATGAAAGAAATTGAAGATGATACAACAAATAAAAAATATTCCATGCTCATGGAGTAGAAGAATTAATATGTCAAAATGTCTATACTGCCCAAAACAATCTACAGTTTCAGTGCGATCTCTAACAAAATACCAACAACACTTTCACAAAACCAGAACAAATAATTACTAAAATTTGTATGAAACTGCAGAAGACTCTGAATATCCAAAGCAATAGTGAGAAAGAAGAACAAAGCTGGAGGTATCAGTTCTAGATTTCAGATAGACTACAAAGTTATCGTAATTAAATAGTATGGTACTGGCACAAAAATATACACATAGATCAATGGAACAGGATAGAGACCTCAGAAATAAACCCACATTTATATGGTCAATTACTCTATGATAGAGGAGGCAAGAATATACAATGGAAAAAGGCAGTCTTTTCAATAAATGGTGCTGGAAAAACAGGACAGCTACATGCAAAAGAACGGAAGTGAACTACTTTCTAAAACCATACATAAAAATAAACTCAAAATGGATTAAAGACTTAAATGTGAGATCTGAAACCATAAAGACCCTAGAAGAGAGCACAGGCAGTATAATTTCTTTGACATAGGCCATAGCAACATTTTTCTAGATAAGTCTCCTAAGGCAAAAGAAACAAAAGCAAAAATTAACTGTTGGGACTATCTAAAAATCAAACACTTCTGCACAGTGAAGGAAACAATCAACAAAACAAAAAGACAGCCTACTGAGTGGGGGAAGATATTTTCAAATGTTATATTCAATAGGTGGTTAATATTCAAAATATATAAAGAATTCATACAACTCAACACCAAAAAAATAATCTGTATAAGAAAATGGCAAGAGAACCTAAATAGATATTTTTCCAAAGGAGACATAGAGATGGCTATCATATACATGAAAAGATACTCAACATCACTCATCATCACTCATGTAAATCAAAACCCCAATGAGTTATCACCTCATGCCTGTTAGAATGGCTAAAATCAAGAAGACCAATAGCAAGTGTTGGCAAGGATGTGGAGAAAAAAATTCCTTTTGCACTGTTGGTGGGAATGTAAATTGGCATAGCCACTGTGGAAAATAATACAGATGTTCCTCAAAAAGTTAAAAATAAAAATACATAAAACTTTGTTATGAGAGCACAATTCGTTCCGGAAATATGCTTGTAATCTAAAGTACTTCTATATCAAAGCAAGTTTCCCCATACAAAATAACAGAAACATGGATGATTCATTCCAAAATCCAAAAATATTCATATAATAGTGATTACAATACTGTAATATAGTACAAAATAATAAAATACAAAATGTAAAGAAAAATAAAATTAACTTGCACTTACCTTTGAAAACCTTCGTGGCTGGTATGAGGGAGAAAAGAGAGGAGGGTTATTGTGTAGGATGACTTTCACTATCACTCATGGAATCACTGCTATCTATTGGCTCAATAGAATCTTTTTCTGCCTGGGGGCCATCATATATACTAGCGTGGATGTTGAGTACAGTACAGTATTAATAAACTTTTGTTATATACATTATTGAATGTAACTGGCAATAAAGGTGCAGAGGAAAGGGTCTATATTTGCAGGCAGCCTGACCTAGAATGAAGCAAAGCATTCCTAAGGTTACTCTTGTATGAAAACACAAAGGACTGTACATAGGTGCTTTGAAGTGACAACAGACACACCAGTGCCAGTTATAGGCACCTTCCAACATTCTGAAAAGTCACTGATTTCTGCCAAACACTGTGGCCTGAGACTGAGCAGCTGAGCATGGGAAATGATCACCCACAATCCCACAGTAAGAGAAGAGAGAGAGAGAGAGAGGGAGAGAGAAAAGCCTCAGTTGTGATCATGTGACATTTGGTGTGACATACTACCCACATTGCAAGGCATCGCTCATCAATTTAAACTATATTAGAAATATTTACTTGTCTTGTGGAACATTCACAGAACGAGTTACTTGGAATCCAAGGTTTTACACTACCATACCATCCAATAATTCCATTATTGGGTATTTACCCAGTAAAAATGAAAACACTAACTCAAAAAATATATGAACTCCTATGTTTATTGCAGCATTATTTACAATAGCCACAACATGGAAGCAACCTGAGTGTCCATCAATAGGCAAATGGATAAAGTATATATACATACAACAGAATATTACATAGCCATAAAAAATAATGCAATCTTGTCATTTGCAACAACATGGATGAACCTAAAGGGTATTATGCCAAGTGAAATAAGTCAAAATGAGAAAGACAAATAACCATATAATTTCACTTATAAATAGACTCTAAAAAATGAATAAACAAAAAGCAGAATCAGAAGTGTAAACATGGAGAACAGCTGATGGTTGCCAGAGGGGAGGTTTGGGCAAATGGGTGGAGGGCAGAGGGAGTTGCAGGCCTCCAGTTATGGAAAAAGTAAGTTATGGGAATAAAAGGCAAAGCATGAGGAATACAGTCAGTGATACTGTAATAGCAATGTAATGGGATAGATAATAGCTATAATTGTGAACATAACATGGTGTACAAATTTATCAAATTACTAAGTTGTACACCTGAAACTAATGTAGCATTGTGTGTCAACTATACTCAGGTAAAAAAATAAAAGAAAAAATTAAAAAGTAAATTAAAAAAATGAAAGAGAAGTAAGTAAATAAATAAGTGCCCTGCTTTGATGCAGAGAAATCAAATTACCTGTGTCCTCCATCATGTGAATGCAAAACAAAGTTTACATAGGAATGTAAAACCATTTTTTAAAATTTCTCTGCAACCCCCAGATGTCTTTCAACATGATCTTATAAATTTCTTAGGACACAGTAGGTCCAACAGAAGACTAAGCAAGGACCAGGACACAAGGAAATATGGCCACCAAAAATCATTACCCTTTGAAACTGATCCAGCAAATAAGAATAGCTTTTGGTATATGCTTCTACCAAGAATATCTGAGAACTATATGAAGCAGCCACTATAAGCAGAGTACCAGGAGTTGCTAATGTGATGGGAATGAAAGCTTAGTGATTCTGCATGCAGCCTTTATCAGGAGTCATTACTAACAGCCACAGTGGGGAAAAGTGCTGCCCATGAGGGTTCTCTCTAGGATCAGAAACTTAATGGTTTGAATAAGGAGATATTGCTCAGAAGTCTCTGCACTGCTGGCAATAAGGAAGGAACATCTCCTGAAATAGATGTCCTACATTTTTTTTTCTTTTAACTCCTGTGACAATTATTTATTTGTATTATTTTCATTGTTACTACTTTATTATTATTTGCTTTATTCCTTTCACAGATAATAAATAAAAACAATTTGGAGAAAAAATTAAAAAAAACAACTCTTTTTCCTTAGAAACCTGATATTTTGGAGTCTTAAATACATACTCAGAGTGTTAAAACAAATGAGACAGAAAAGAAAAATGATACACTTTGAGGATTGAGTTCTTGATAGACCACATTGTCCAAGAAAAGATTTTATGAACTGTGATATGCTGAGAGATAGTAACAATTTCGTGTTTTTATGTTTGATACGCAGTAAGAGTACAAATATTATTTTAATTCAAATGTACTTTAAAAATTATATGGCAATATGTTTTTTAAGCATTGAGATCTCTTCTGTTTATGGAGAATAAGTTATAATATACTAATCCTCTCATAAGAACAACTGTAGATGTTGGATAAAATTATTAAAAAGAAAAAAAAAAGCTATTTGGAAGCTGTCGTAGAACAAACAAAACAACCAGGGTTAAATAAATCTTAGTTTTAACTTCCCCATTTAGAGAATAGGACTAGTAGTTTATACTTTATAGAAGGTGATTATAATGATGCTGATGATTGCTGGTATTTATGCACTACGTACTATATGTCAGATATTGGAAGAAGTGCATTGATTTATTTTGCCCAACACGTTATGTTACCACCTGTTACTATAATCTGTATTTTACAAATGGGAAAACAATGCAGAAGTACCAAAACCTGGATTTAAATATAATTTCATCTGGCTCTAGGGATTTAGTGTTTAATCAGTTTGTCAAGTTACCTATCTGCATGTCAAAATAAAACAGGTCAAGCATCTAGTGAATTGAGGCGCCTGCGTGGCTCAGTTGGTTAAGCGTCAGAATTCGGCTCAGGTCATGATCTCATGGCTCCTCAGTTCAAGCCCCACATTGAGCTCTGTGCTGACAGCTCAGCGCCTGGAGCCTGCTTCAGATTCTGTCTCCCTCTCTCTGACCATCCCCCGCTCACACCCTGTCTCTCTCTGTCTCTCAAAAATAAATAAACATTGAAAAGATTTTTTTTAAAAAAGCATCTAGTGAATTGCCTAGCTCACAAAAGGTGCTCTATATCCACAACAAGCCTGTTTCACCTTAGATACCTAGCTCCTGATTGTTTCCTCTGTTCATCTTTGCCTGTAATGCTCTTTATCCATTGATTTTCAAGATTTGTTTTCTCATTTTAAGTTTCTACACAAATATCACCTCCTCAAAGATTTCATTTCTGATTTCAGCAACTAAAATAGCATCACTGGTATTTCCACCTTTTTACCCTGATTTATTTGCTTATTACACCAACCATTGCTTAATTTTATTATCATATGAAAACATACAAATAAACAATGTGTAATGTGCTTCCCTCACACAGTTAGCTCTATATAGTAGAGACATTTTTTAAATGTTAAATACCCCCTACCTAGTACAATTTTAATTTATAGAACATATTCAAAGTATTTGCTTATTTTATTAAATTAATAGTTACTACTGTCAAAAAATCCAGAAATAACAACAACAAACCCCCCCAAAAAGCAAACAAAAAACCATGGAGTCAGTAAAATAGTATTTATTTATTAAGAGTTTATTGTGCATATAAGAACAGTTCATAAACTGGGAGATTTCACATTCAAAATTGATACGTAGCTCAGGGGTATGGCATTTCAGGATAGCTTAAGAAGTGAAAAATGAGGAAATTGTTTAACCTTTCCAGTGTTTGGTCATTATAGTGGTGGTTTCCAGATGGCAGGAGATTGGCTAAAAGTGATTATCTTATACCGTTTTTAGGAAGATGACTTAAGGTTTTTTGTTTGTTTTTGATTATCAGAGCCACTTACAAGAAATAACCTAAATTAAGTCTTATGTTCATGAAATCGGCTAGATTTGGTCTTGATTATATGGCTTAAATGGATTTTCTGCTCAGAGAATTCTTAAGCCCAGGCTCCATTTTGTATTAACACTACTTTTGTTATTTAAGTTATTATAAGTTGAATTAACAAGTGATATGTAAGAATGAATAGTGGAAATACTTTAGTACAGAATAAAATAATGGAAATACTATAGAATATAATGGTTGTATTAGTCAAAGTTCTTCAGAGAACAGAACCAATAGGATATATTAGTTGTAGGAATTCACTCATATGATTATGGAAGCCAAGAATTTTCACGATCTACTTACTGTCTATAATCTCGAAAACCAGGAAAGCTGGTGGTGTAATTCAGTCTGAGTCCAAAGGCCCCAGAACAGAGAACTGATATCTGAGGGCAGGAAATGATGCATATCCCAACTATAACAGAGAGAGAAAATTCCCCTTCCTTGCCTTTTTGTTCTATTCAGGCCCTCAGTAAACAGATTGGATGATGCCTACCTGTATTGGTGAGGGTGGTCTTTACTCAGTCTACTGACTTAAATGCTAATCTCTTCTGGAAACATCCTCACAGCCACACCCAGAAATAATATTTTACCAGCTATCTGGCATCTCTTAAACTCAGGCAAGTTGACGCATAAAATTAACTATCACAACGATAATGCCATAAAGTGTGAAAATACCATAATTCAACTTGTAAACAAGTAAAGAAATTGTAGATGTTAAAATAGCCTCAACCCTTTAGAGTTTTGAGTTGTTTATTGTTTATTTATTGGATCCCAAGTAAAATAATTTGGATTATAATTCTTGTCACTCATTTTATCATTTGATTATTGGCTATAGTAATTTATGAATGAGAAAATCAGTGTTTTCAGTAACTATATTGTGTACTTTAAAACATTTAATCAAAATTAAATTTGTACCCATGTTATGAGTTTGAAAATTTCTTTAATTTTGAAAAGCGCTTTTAAAAATAGTACTTTCATACAATAAATAACACATCTAAATAGTTCATGGCTAAAGCATATATTAAATATATATAAATATATAATATATTAAAAATATATAAATTTATATATGTAAATATATATAAATGTATATATATATAAAATATATATATATATTTTTTAGTTTTCTGCCTATTGTATGGTATTCTATTAGATATTCAAGACATATTGTGTCAATATAGCATATTCGCTCTCCTGTGGTTACAAAATGTAGTTTGTTTTTGAAGGGGACAGAAAACTGGGATCATGTCACAAAGGCATTTTACCTGTCACAGACTAGGAACATACCACAGAGAGCAAAACTGATGGTACTGTGCATCTGTGCATCCAACATTTCATGGCTCGAAGCCACTAGACTCTTTTCTGCATGACCAACTGACTAATTGCTGTACTTGGCCTTTTCTATTCTCTTCAATTAATGCAATGCACAATTGCACATAGCAACAGAGTCACCCATACAGAACAGAATCTGGGCCAGAATTAGGCTCTAAATCCCAGAAGCACCTGTTACAAATATAAAGCGTCCAGATGGTCCAGTCTTTGTGGGGAAGTGTCAAGCATTGACTTATCTGTCTTTCTTACTTTTGGTTTAAGGTCAAAAACATGATCTGTTGGAAGCAGGGAGCCAAATAAAAATCAGAAAAAAAATACCTAGGATTAGTGTAGAAACTTCTCAATTTGTTTATCTAAATATTTATTGCCCAGTGGAGCTCATTGTTATCATTTTCTAAGCATGCAAATGGGATTAGTCTATGATTACATGGCAGACTTCAGTATAATTAGATAGATTTATTTAAACACAGCTGTAAATCATTAAAAAATGTGAAATATTTGGTGATTGTAAATTCAGCAGTTTGTGTATTCAAACTTTAGTCTTCAATCAACTTTATTGTTCTGATTTTGTTTGGGATTCTAGAAAATGAAAAATATTACCTTAGCTTAGCTCAGCTTTTTATTTTTTTCACTTATTGAAGGCATAGGGCACAAAAAGTGATGTTACAGTATATGTATCAAGTGAATAGTATCTCTATCATTGAGATTATATTTAAATTTTACTTTTTTCAGTGTATAATCCTTTGCAATTATAATTAAAACCTCAGTGAACCATCTAGCTATTTTGTATTAAAAAAGAAATTAATGGGATACTTAAAAATTTTGCTCATTCCCACACAAATTCTACATGGTTATCATAAACTTCTCTTGGAATTAATATTTCATGCAATTTATCTGCAACTAAAGAGAAAAAAGCCATTTTCTGAAAATAACCACTCTGTCCCTTTGTTAAAAGCTGAGTAATTTGCAAATATTGCAACCAACAGGAAAATTTATTTTTGTTTGCTTGTTTTCCTGTTTATGTCAGAGCTCTAATGAATTTTGCTACTAAAATTATCACACTAGCTGCCTCTCATTTGGCAGTTGGAATGGACATGATACATACAGTACATTCTATAGCTTTTATTGCAGATCACAATTACCAATAGACATCGATTAAGTTCTTTTCCCCCTTTGATTTTTTTCCTTTCTCTCTTTAATGTTTATTTATTTTTGAGAGAGAGAGAGAGAGAGAGAGAGCGCGCTCCAGTAGGGGAGGGGGACATAGAATCCAAAGTAGGCTCCACGCTCTGAGCTGTCACTGTAGAATCCAAACCCACTCACAATGAGACCATGAACTGACCTGAGCTGAAGTCTGATGTCCAACCGACTGAGCCATCCAGGAGCCCCTGATTTTTGTTTTTGTAGTAAAGGGATACATTTTAAAGACAGTAAAGTCTGGAACATTCTTTACTTTCTTACCAAGATTAAGTTATGATATTTGTTGTCACTCTATATTCAGATCCTAAACAGATGCACTTTGTTACCATATGGAAATGTTACATACTCTGCAGAAGTGTATTATAATTTTAAGCAGTTGAATTAGAATATGCATGGATATTGAATTGCTTAGATTAATAGATTTTTCACTTCATAAAACCATCATGTAAAAACTCAAAGATTAAAAAATAGTTTACTTAACACATGTAAAACACACACCAATATGTACATATATGTAGAATCTGTGTAGAAGTCTATATATTGGTATAGAAAAAGAAAATACTTGTTCTGAGAACTTAATATTATTGAAGATAAATTGATATAAGATGTTCCAATTTCTAACTAATGTTTGGCTACCTATATAAATAATTAACTTGATTATGGGATTAATAATTGATTATGGGATATGTACTATACTTAAATATTTCTACTTAAGTAAAATCAAGGTTTATTTTAATTTTATTCTGAAGGATAATGTGCAAATAGTACTTATTATATGAGCTGGACATACATGTTAACCTCACTTTAAAATAACAGATGTATAGGGACGCCTGGGTAGGTCAGTAGGTTAAGTGCCCCGCTTCGGCTCAGGTCATGATATCACGGTTCGCGAGTTCAAGCCCTGTGTCAGGCTCTGTGCTGACAGTTCACACCCTGGAGTCTGCTTCGTATTCTGTGTCTCCCTCTCTCTGCCCTTCCTCTGCTCACACTCTGTCTCTTTCTCTCTCTGTCTCTCTCTCTCTCTTTCTCAAAAAATAAAATAAAATAAAATAAAATAAAATAAAATAAAATAAAATAAAATAAATAACAGATGTAGAAATAGTCTTTTATGTATATTGCTTCATACTTGTCAAAAATGAAAATGGAGAAATAGAATTTGGCCTCACAAACTAGCTGCCCATCAAAGAAGGAGGGAAAGTGGTTGTGTCAACTACCACTTCCAGCAATGGCAGTCAGTATGTTTTATCCCCAAATTTCGACTGGAAATAACTAAAAAAGCTACACAAAATATATTAGAGTATATTTAAAGGAATAAATTAAGGTATATTTGAAGAAATCAAGGAGGTAGGAAGAAGTTACAGACTTTTTAAATTTTTTATTACTTTTTTAATATTTATTTATTTTGAGACAGAGAGAGACAGAGCGTGAGCGGGGAAAGGGCATAGAGAGAGGAGACAGAATCCGAAGTAGGCTCCAGGCTCTGAGCTGTCAGCACAGAGCCTGATATGGGGCTTGAACCCATGAACTGTGAGATTATGACCTGAGACAAAGTCAGATATTTAACCTACTGAACCACCTAGGTTCCCCAACAAAAATAGTATTCTGGATTCAAGTAAAATGAACATAAATATAAAACATCTAGACTATTAGAATACAATAACTAAAGACAAAGAAGGAAGACATATTCAAAGCATTCAGAAATAGAATATTTTTTTAAATATTAACTTTAAAGTATAATGAGTTTGTCAGCCACTTTTTTATGAAAAAAACAATGGAGCCAGAAAACAATGGCACATCACTTTAAAGTACTGAGGGAAAGTAAGTGATATAGATAATAGAACTGTAAGTGCCAATATCTGGACAAAAAGTGTCACAATATCACAAAAATTTGAAGTTATAATAGAGCTGAATTTCCTAAAATGAGAGAGCGGGAGACAGAAACAAATTCGAAACAATAGAGAAGTGACTATATATATGTGTGTGTTAATATTAGTTATCTATTCCTGCAGAGTAAATTACTCCAATTTTAGTGGCTTTAAACAATGATCTGATGATGTCACAGTTTCTGTGGATCAGGAGTATGGGCATGGCTTAGATGGGTGGTTGTGGATCAGGGTCTAATCAGTGATTATAGTTAAGTTGTTACAGGCTAAATTTGTCTGAGGCTTGTACAGAGGTTAGGATATTCACTTCCAGGATGGCTTACTCACAGGGTTTTCTACAGAAGGCATCGATTCTTCACCATGTGTGGTTTTCCATAGGTGGCTTGAATCCTCATAAGATAGCAGTTAATACTCCCAAGTAAGGAGGAATTTACAGTGCCTTTCATGACCTAGTTTCCAAATTCACATGCTCTCAGTTCCATTGTATTCTTTGTTTGAAGTGCGTCAGTAAGTCCAACATACATTAAAGGAATGGTGGCCAAAGAATCTTTGGACACTTTTGAAACCACAACATATAATGTGGTTAAAATATAACAAGATAATTATGTAAAATATAATGTGAGTATATTAATGCATCTGAAAACCTTAATTTGTAGAAAAATGATATGCAATGTTGGAACCCAAGACATGGTAAATGTCTATTGACCAATAATTGCTAAAATAATTGAAAGAATACTCATAGCTGGTGTCTGACTTCCACTCCCACTGAGGCAGATAAAAATGGAACACAAAATATCAAAACTTCTGGGATGCAGCAAAAGTAGTACTAACACTCAAATTTATAATGGAAATTTCTACATTAAAGAAAGAAGAAAAATCCTAAATCAGCACCTTAGCTTAACACTTAAGGACTCAGAAAAAGAGGAACAAACTAAAATCAAACTTAGCTAAGGAAGGAAGTAATAAAGACTACAGCAGGAAAAAAAAAAAAGTGAAATAGAGAAACCAAAAAAATCAACGGAACTAATAGTTGGTTCTCTGAAAGGAACCAATGTCATTAGCAAATGTCACATTAACCACACTAGGCTACATTAACAGAATGAAGGACAGAGCCCACATGATCATTTCATTTGATTCACAAAAGGATTTGACTTTTTCATGAAGAAAAAAATAACAAAATACTGAACACACTAGTAATAGAGAAAATTACCTAAACATAATAAAGGCCATATATGAAAAGGCCACAGCCCGCATCATTTTCAATGGTGAAAAATTAAAAGCTTTTCTCTGTGATCAACAGTAAAGCAAGGATGCTTTCTCTTTTACTTCCATTCAGCACAGTGATGGAAGTCTTAGCTAGATCATTCAGGCAAGAAAGAGAAATAAATAGCATCCATATAGGAAATGAAAAAGTAGAATTATCTCTTTATAGATGGCATGATGTATGTATAAAACTTTACCAATTCCACCAAAAATTATTAGAACAAATAAATTCAGCAATATTGCAGGATACAAAATCAACACAAATATCTGTTGTTTTATACACATTAGCAATGAATAATCCAAAAGGGAAAGCAGTCTTATTTAGGGACGCCTGGGTGGCTCAGTCACTTGAGCATCGGGCTCTGTGCTGACTGTACAGAGCCTGCTTGGGATTCGCTCTCTGCACCTCCCCTCCTAGGTCTCTCTGTCTCTCTCTTTCTCTCCCTCTCTCTCTCTCTCTCAAAAATAAATAAAAAAAAAAACATTTAAAAATGTATAAAAGAAAACAATCTTATTTACAATAGTATTTAAAATACAGTAAAACCTTGGTTTGCAAGTATAATTCTTCCAGAATCATGCTTGTAATCCAAAGCACTTGTATATCAAAGCAAATTTCCCCATAAGGAATAATGGAAACTCAGATGATTCTTCCCACAACCCAAAAATATTCATATAAAAATGATTATAATACTGTAGTATAGTACAAAATAAATAAAATACAACATATAAAGAGGAATGAACAAATTAGCTTGCACTTACCTTTGTGGCTGGTGTGAGGGAGACAAAAGAGAGGAGGATTATTATATAAGATCACTTTCGCATTCACTAATGGAATCACTGCTATCTATTGGCTCAGTGGAATCTTTCTTCATGATGTTTCAGACCTTATCACATGCATTTATTTCCCAGAATGTATTACAATCCTTTAAGATATTCTAGTGAAGATGAATATGATGGTCAAATAAATATCAGCAATACTATATTCTACATCCATCCCTTTGAAATTGACAATATATATACACAAAGTTCTAAGAAAATCCTGTTTTGGAGAAATGATTTGATCACTAAAACACCCTTTTCTCAAATACACATTTTCCTCTAAAACACATTTGGAATATGTTTCATTAGAAAAGTAAAATGGAAGCATTGGATAAAGACATAGTTAAAATACTTTAAATAAAATGTTAAAATACTTAAATTTTATTTTGTTACTAAATCAAGGTTAAAGAGTAAAGTGAAAATAAAGACAAACAGTTAAAATAGAAGCAAAATAAAATGAAGAAATGACTTAAATGCCTAAACAAATATGATATAAAGAAATTAACTTAAAATACTAAAATTTAAAAAAGAAACTCCAATGGATTAAACACTATTTTAAACACTATTTTAACAGTAAAATAGAAGTATGTTCACTTTTCAGATCTTACATTATTTATTACATACATATGCTTATTTTTTTCTTCCTAGGAATTTATTCAATTAAAAAAAGAAAAACAGAGTAATATGACATGTGTTTCTGAAAATCAGTAGGCTTAAAAAATGAAAGAATGTTCTAACGCCAAAGACCTAGATTCTAGTAGCTTATTATTCTCACTCTCTATCCAAAGTCATTCAGCCATTCCCTTAGATGTGCATATATTTATTTTACATGCTTTACGAGTATTGACTTGAACATGAATATTGTTGATGGCTTTGTATTTGGAATAAAGATGGCCTTTTAGTTCCCTAAAGTCTGTCATAAAATTATCAAATCCATCAATTTCTGCATGGTGTGGAACCAAAATGATAGATGATATGTAGAGGAGTCCTTGTATCCACTTGGCTATTTTTATTTATGGGAATCAGATGCCATCAAGGTTCAAAAACCATTTGTGTGCTCCTGGTGAAAGTGACCATGTCACAGGCGTCTTTATTTCAGGAAATCTACAGAGTATATTGTAATTAGTAGCCACTTGAATAAATGTTAAACTAATTATGAATTTTGAAAAGCCCTTTTGGCATCAATGAAATAGTCACAGCCAAAACTAAAAATCCAGATGTCTGGAAAGATGGTGAAAAAAATGATTTTGAATACATAATTAAATGCATAATTAAAATTATTAAGATGTAGAGTTAAAGAAAGGTTGTAGATAGTATTTGAATAACTGCTTAATCATGTTTTTTTCTTCTGTTTATTTTTCACAATATGTTTATTATGTTAGCTCCTTCCCCCCAAAATGTTAGACCAGCACATACTAACCAGTACCCCTGTTTGCCACTCAGGCTATTTGAACTTGCCAGTATAGCTTTCAAATAGAGAATCTGAGACAGAATAACATGTAATCCCCTAGTATTTAAAACAATGATAATTAAGAAACTCTAACAACTTCATAAGGTATTGCAAGAAAACATATGAAGTCATCTTGGGTCCCCTGGGTGGCTCAGTCAATTAAGTGTCAGCTCAGGCCATAATCTCGCAGTTCTGGGATGGAGTCCTGAATCGTGCTCTGCACTGACAGTGCGGAGCCTGCTTGGGATTCTCTCTGTGCCCCGCCCCCATCGTGTTCTCACTCTCTCTCCTTTTTTTTTTTCTCTCTCAAAATAAATAAATAAACTTAAAAAATTCATATTAATATTTCACTAATTTTATTGAAAAAATTATAAAAGGAAAATGTTTAGAATAATTAAGGGCATTAAATACTGTTATAACACCATGGCCAAAACATATTAGATAATTGTTACTTTGTTTTATATGTATTTGATATTACATATTTGCTGCAGTTGCCAATTTACATTCTAAGTATAGAATAAAGACACTTTTTGTTTAATTATTCATTTCAGTAAGTTCAGGAAAGATATAATAAATCTCCTTGATAGTGAATATCCAATCTAAATGTATTGTGTTGCATAATAGCAGAACATATGTAACAATTTCAAGAATGATTTGCAGATAAAATTGGTAACAACAGCTTGATATAGTAACAATGTTCTCTTTTGTGTTTTTCCCAAAAATGACACTCAATCTTTAATTTCACAGATGTGATTTTTTTCTTCTTGTTCATTTATGCTATTGAATTTTATATTCTTTTAAGTGTATATAGTCAGATGATTATAATGGTGTATGCTCTTTCAGACTATAATGTGAAACTGGTTGTGTGGCTGAATATCCGTGTACTTAGACAGGTGGCTCCTGTGGTTAGGAGTAAGAATATCAGTTATGGTTATTTATAGATTAAATGCTCAGAAAATCAAATCTTTATAAGATTAAAGATAAAAGTAAATGCCAGTGTTTAAAATAGTATACTTATATTTGTAAAAATGCTCAAATTGGTTTCTGCTGATACTTATGATTGTGCACTGCAATTCAAATCATCACCTTAAAGGAAGAGTTGGTTTGGTTTAAATTTTAAGTAAAGTTTGAAATCACATATACAATGATACATGTGCCTAGTCCATTCAAATCATCTATTTTTTTTTCAGTGCTGTATTGTTTTTTCTTTAGTGCAAAAGAGTGTAATGGCCAGCAAAGTGCCCCGAGGAGACTATTATAGCTGCATAATTTTAATATACCCACTGAAAACTCTTATGGTTAGAATATCACCAAATCATTGTAATATGAATGATTAATTTAATAGTAATAGCATTTATAGTCATCATGTTTTCTAGCTTTCTTTAAACAGGTGCCATTATTATCTTTCAACATAATGTATATTTTGTGTAGAAAATTTAGAATACTATAGACCAACAACAAAAAAATGAAAATAATTTATAATCTTTCCACAGTGATTTTTTTTTGTTTTGTTTTGTTTTGTTTTGGTGCATAGCATGGTTTTTAAAAGAATTCATATATACACATTTTCTGACTTCATGGAACTTATAATTGTGGAGGAGATAGATGTTTAAAAAGACAAAATGATTTAGGTGTTTTTGGAGAAAAATCCAAGCAGAAAATAAATTGAATGCTAAGTTAGAATGGAGAAAAGGACCTGGATTTTAATAGAATAATCAAGGAAGGCTTTTCTATAAAGGTGATGTTCAAGCTCATAAACACATGATGAAGAGAGATTGCCAAACAAACAGAAGGAAGAGAAGAAGAACATTACAGTTTGCAAATGTCCTGTTATATGGAAGATTCTGGCATATTTGAGAAAGTAAATCTAAATGTCAGTGCTGCTGAGCATAGTTAACAAGTAAGAAGGAGGATAAGAAAAGTAGGAGAGAGGAAATGCAATGTATTCAAGGATGTGGTAACGTGTGAAACAACACCAGTAAAGGGTTGTGAGGAGAATATTTAGTAGGCTCACAAAGTCAGGCTCCAGTTGACTACGGCTAGGACTAAAGTGGAAACAGATCTGCTTTACTTGGAAGAATTGATAGGATGTGGTAGTGGATTGGAGGCTAGTAAATGAGTGACAGGGGAGATCATAGCTCTTAAATTTAGCGTTTGACCTGGAGATTGGATGCTAATCCTCCTTAGAGAGATGAGGAAGCCTATAGTTTGGAAAGGGGCAAATTTTGTGAGAAAGATAAAAAGTCTCATTTTAATTATATCAAGTTTGAAATATCTGTGTGATATCCAAATGCAGGTATTAGGTGGAAAGATTATATCTATATACACATAAAGTCAGAGGAAAGATGTGACCTGGAGGTATAAATGTATGAATTTCAGTATAAGTACAGTGTTCAAATAGAGTGGAATTGAGACCTCACCTGGGGACCTTTGACAGAAAAGTGGTAAATTCAATAACAGGAGGAAATTCCATGTATCATTGAAGGGTGATTCCTAGAAAGCAATGTGGATAATAACCAGTCTCCTAGTTGTAATGTTGAAAAGAAAAGAAACAAGGGAACAAAACTGTACAATAAACCACAATTAAAAATTTTTTTTTCTAAATATAATTTTTGGTTTTGAAAATATTTGAAATAACTCTGTATAGGGAGGTTTAAGAAATTAACTCATAACAGTTGATATATTTATTCTCACTTCTGTGATTTTATATGATTTTTCGCATCTTTTTCATTACCTATATTTTGGTATATTTTTCAAGAGTTTCGCAGAAATAAGGGATTATTTAAAATACTTCTGATTATTTAAGCCCAAGTGCATATTTATGGCTCATGTATTGTCACCATTTCTTTAACACTAAGTAGAGCTCCCAAGACTTGTTTAGGAAAGATATAAAAACATATTTGTGAAATCTGTAAATTGTCTAATTGTCAACATATTCAGAGATTCCTAATCTTAAATACTTTCTCCTGTATTAAGAAATGCTGTCTTTTAAAACATGGATAAAACTTCATAAATGGTAGTATTACTTTCTTCTATCTCTTTTAGTATTAAAGTAAAATTCTTTTTAAAATAATAGACTCTTTATTTGCTTTAATAATTTTTAAAAATTTTTCTAAACTTTTTAAAACCCTGGAACACTGATATCTATATTCTGCATCATCTATAATGTAGGGAGGGTTAAGTGTGCTAACATTGATGAAGAAATTGACAATATGTGCAGACGCACATGCTGGCTCTCTCTGTGGCCCACTATAGCTGTGGACAGCTCACTAGGCATGTCATTGGAAGCTTTTAGGAATACAACACACAAGAAAAAGCAACTATGGTAATTTCTATGGAAGAGTTTTTCAAAATGTTTCTTTTCATTTTGGAGGCTGATTTGGAGGGGAATGAAGGACATCTGTGTATAGAAGAGATTAACATGAATCTTGAGAGGAATGAAAGCAGACCCTTCAAATGAAGATTAGCCACAGTGTTTTGAAAATTGGATAAGCTGCTCAAAAGCAGACTTCTGTCAAAATCTTAGGTTAAAATAACAAAAGAAGGCTTGCTGTGCCTTATGATAATTTAGATGATTATATAAGTACGGTTTTATGAAAGGTCAACTTCCTCTGCAACATTTAATGTTTGCTGTTATCAGTTTGTGTTAATGACACTTTACTTCTACTTTCATATTGAGAGTGCATGCACATATGGAACACAAACTGCTTGCTATGTTTGAGGTGACCATATAATTTGTTGTCAAAATTAGAATACTTTGGAAAACAAATTTGACACTGTTAATAATTATGTTGAGCAGCTGGCATAAACTGGAGTCATCCTAGGTAAACAAGGATTTATAACTGTGTCAATTGTACAATTTCTCAGGTGTTCTGAGTAGAGAGTAGGCTTTTAGATATTCCTCAATGAAGTAACTTAAATCTTCCTTGTAAAGTGTGTGTGTGTGTGTGTGTGTGTGTGTGTGTACGCGCGCGCATTTAAGGGTTGTTTTTTATTTTTATTTTTTGAAAATGGAAAAGATTTGGTTTAATTGAGAATTGATCAAGAAGTTATCCTGCAAATTAAGAAAAACTAATCAATAGTTTCCTGGACTAGCTCAATTGTTAGGGCTATAACTGTAAATTGTCTGTAATTGGGTACTTTTCTCTAAATGCGTATTAAAATTTTGCCAATTATTGAATTGAAAGTACTGCCGTAATGAATTTAATCCTTACAAAATAACAAATCCATATGGATAAGCATATATTGATTCTATATCCATTTTTAAATTAAAGCACCAGATCGCATATTGAAAATATTTGGAACTTAGTCATTAATTCAAAGCCATGCATTTCTTAAACCTGAAAACGGCACAAAGATTTGTTCTGGAAGTAAATTATTTTTTTTAAATATACAAATAGTATTAATATCTTTACTGTTTATAGGCACCAATTAGTGTGTTATCATTCTCTGTCGTGTTAAAGGTAATTCTCTAGGCCATACTGGCCTCGAGGGGAAGTCAGGACACAAGATAATTATGTCTGTTTCTTTATAGCTCAGCTCCAGGGACTACTGTGCTAAAAATGTAGTTTTGATCCAAATTACTTTTTTGCCCAAGAATAAGAGGACAGTGTGATTCCTGAGGTGTTGAAAGAACTGCCATTTCTTGGCTCATGTGACAGAGAATTCTCCTGCTCTCCAGTGCTCCCTGCATTTTCATTCAAATCCTGTTCCTGGAGACACCATTGTTAGAGGCCTTCTCTAGCACCATTGTTAGAGGCTTTTTCTAGCTGTGTTCTGAGCATTTATATTTAGCCTGTAAAATGGACAACATTTCCCTACACTAGCCACATGATCATTTTTCATAAAAAGGTAGGAATCTTTTCCCAACTTTCTTTTGTCAAAGCAAAAATTGCACTGGACAATCTTAAAAAGGCAAGAAAAACTTTATTCAAGTCTATTGCATAGGAGACAGAGACCAGAGCTCAGTCAGAACTCAATTATTTTGAAACAGGGTGGGAGAGTTAAGTGCTGGAGTGAGTTAGTAGAAACTATGTAAGAATGTTAGTGGGGAATTTGCTCAATGAGATGTTTTGAAACATTTGAGTTATTTTTTTGAGTTAGCCAATTTTTTTTATGATTAGACCACCTGTGTTTGCTAATTGGCCTTATCAGTATTAGGCTCCTGCCCTTCCACAGAGACTGGAGATAGGGGTGCTATCTTCTTTGATGTATTTCATTCCAAAGACATGGTTCCAGATGCTTGAGAAAGATTTTACTGGATTGTAAAATTGGCAAGATGATTTTTAAAAGGTTTACATACATGTCAAAGGGATAGAGAAAGGAATTTGTAATTACAAGGTTTTTTTGTTTGTTTTAAGTAAGTGCTCTGAGGAAAGGAATGCCGGGAGCACAGAATCAAGAAGAAGCTTGTTGTCTAAAGTTAAACTGAGAGGACAAAAAATAAATAAATAAAGGTAAACTGAGAGGAATATGAAGGTTGCTATTTTGGTCACTTTTATGTTACTACATAGTGAATGCTATCTACCTATCTTTAGCTTTTCTCCCAGTTAGAAAAATTTAGTCCTGGGTTTTCTTCTCAGAACCACAGGCTATTATGCCTTATAATTGCTCTTATGCTTTATTGACCTCTTATGACTTCAGTTCATGTGGGATATGGGGGCTGGCCAAGGCACAATCTTTATAGTCTCTTGTTACCACCACTGCCCACAGTTCTCAGAAGGATGCTGTGATTTTGAATATCTGAGCTAGTTCATCCTACCCCAGACTCTTATCTCTGCCTATTTCCCACTATGAACATTTGCCCACAATTCAATGAATTTCCAAAATGAATGTTGGACAGCTCTTTTCTGTTACCTTTGATACAATGCTGTTGTTCTTGCTTTCACAACGTATATACTAAGTTTGGAACAATGCAGTGTTGTTCACAAAGATAAAAACAACCAAAAGGGTATGCAGATTTACTTCCTGGTAAATCTAGCTTTAATGTGGTCTGAAGCTTAAAGTCCTATTTGTTTAAGAATACACAATTATTTTAGAACTTTATATTTGACAAAAATATCTGAACATGTGAGACATTTCTAAGGCCTCTTTTAGGGGTCTTAAAATGTACCCTTATAAATGAGGAGGCTGGATCGCCAACTAAAGAGTAAATCCAACTCTTATTTGAACTCTTATTTGGAATTTATGTTTGCCACACATTCTTTCAAGTTCATTCTCTTTCATTTCTGGGCCACTCTATAGTTCGGTTGAGTAATCTAGATTAATGGGTTCCTTTGGACTAACTTCCTAAGAAGGTGTGGATAAGAATTTATCAGATCTCTCCCCTTGTATGTATTTTTAAAAAATATTTGTTACACAATCAATGAAAGAATAATGAAGAACATTGTGGGTGATTGAAGATAGTGAAAAATAGGAAAGCAGCTCTTTTGAACAAGAGTGAAGAGGCATGATCACAAGTCAAACACTGTTTATACATGTATTAACTTTATTTTAGGTAAGATATAATAATATCTATTTTAATTGAACAATTTCCAACTAAAATCACTTAATAGATTGTTAACAGTTTTTTTAAAATAGTTTGAGTAACTCTATTTAATGAGAATAGTATAACCAATTTGCAATAGCTGTCAAAATACAAAAGGTAATTATAAGAAACTCATGTGTAAAGATTACCTTAATTCAGTTTCCACAAGAAATAGTCAAATTAATGTTGAAGATAGTGAACTCCTTTCTGTATTATCACTTGTAATATTATTAGAAATTTCTTTGCCATGGTTGATATGGTAATAATGAATGAAGTTTCAAGGTTAAACAAGCTAGAATTATTATCTTATACAACAATTTAAGTAACTTCAGATGTTGTTGAGTTCCATGTTGGGACTTATTTAGTAATCATAAGAAATAACTTATGCATGGCTTAAATTGAGCTACAGGCAAAGAAATAGCAGAGGGATGTCACTTCCTCCTGCTCTGTTATCCTTCTTCACTTCCAAGTTCTCTCCAGTTGTCTATGTTCTTTGCTATATATACTAAGTCTTTATCACAGGGTAGTCCTCCCATGTGGTTTACTATTATAATCATGACTTTGAGGCATCTCACTTTATTAATCAAAGTAATCCTGAGGTTTCATCTCTCAGCTCTCTTTTTGTACACTCTTTTTGTTACACTCTTTTTGAATACTCTTTTTATACACTCTTTTTGTTAGTCTGTCCAGGGTTCATGAGAGAACACTATTGCTAATCAATCTTGTATAGTGCATTTGTGGCTTTTTTGTCTGTGTTTTGTTTTGTTTTTACCAGAACTAAGATGCTTACTTAAATATACCACTTACACAGAGAAAAGTAAATACATGAACAGTTAATGTCAAAATAAATACTTAATAGAATAATAAAATGCTTGTGAATATGAATATCCGTAGTCCATGAGCAGACATATAATCAATAAAAATTGTGATTATTCATTTTATGAGTGTGTGTGTATGTGTGTGTGTGTGTGTGTGTGTTTATGTGTCTGCAAAATGAGCAAGCACATTTCTACTTTCAAACATCATAATGCTAAAAAATTTTTTTAAGGAACACCTGGATGGCTAAGTCAGAAGATGATGCAACCCTTGATCTTAGGGTCAAGTTTGAGCCCCACGTGAGGTGTAGACATTACTTAAAAAAATCTTAAAAAAATTATTTTTAAAAATAAAACTAAAATCTCATTCTTTACCACTAAGTAAAAATATATTTGTTCCCATGTGGTTAATTAAATATTTTATTACTGAGAAATCATGTGCAATATAAGTGCTGTCTGATAAATTAAGACGTGTTATTAAATCCAGTGTTAGTTTGAATGTTTTTAACAGTGAAAGAAACTGAATTAACTATTTTAAAAAAGAAGATTTAGAAAAGGTGACTATTTTAATTATGCATCATTTTTAGCTTAACAGTTCAGATAAAGTGTACTGCCTGAGGTTGCATTTCAAAAACTTACTTTATAAATAACTTCTAATTATACCTGATATTATTTTATTATTTTTAAATGACAGAGTATGGTTTATGTGCTTAATTACAAATATATTCTTTATAATATTTATCCTTCTGTGAAAATAACTACAAGTTCATGACTTTGGGACTTGCTGACTGTGGGAGCATCCCGCAAGGAGGCCAAGCTAGTCCTACTGCCCCTTGGTGATTGCGGCGAGGTACAGGTACAGGGCCAGTCCCTGGAAAGGCTGACCCTTTCAGAGAGGAGCTTTGCCCCTCTGACCCCGTGGATGTCAGCGCTCAGGTGCTGCGGGGCTGGAAGAGGAACCCTAGGCTACAAGGCATGAAAGAAGGCAACTAACACCCCACAGATCAGACTAATGCTTCAGGAGGCAGGAACGAAGAGGAACTTCAGCTGGGGGCTGTATCGCAGGCACTGTTTCTGAAGGGGAAAAGGGGTCTTGGAGCCATTTTTCAAGACCAGTTGGTGAATACCCGACAGTATTTGGAACACGTGAAAGACTCCACAACAGGAATGCAAGGTAGAGTGGTGAAGCTATTCACCAACCATTTCCGAGTGACCTCTCACCCTGAACTCCTCACGTATAAGTACAACATTGATTACATGCCAGAGATTGAAGATGGAAAAGTTCGTACAGATTTGCTTTGCCAGCATAAACATGTAATTGGAGAGTGTCCCATATTTGATGGGAACTCTTTATTACTGCCTCATAAACTACAAAAGCAGGCAAGAGTTTCAAGACCGCTTTCTTGGGGTAGGAATACTCTTTTCCTCAAATATTGCTGGGACCACTGGATATCCACCTGGCTGTTCCACACAGAAGATACAAAATTAACTCCAATTTATCCTCAAAATTAACTAAAAATAGACCTAAATATAAGCGTTAAAACTCTATAAAATTCCTAGAAGAAAATCTAGGAGTAAAAAAAACAAAAAACAAAAAAACCCAAAACTTTTAAGGAATATTCAAGAACTATTTGTCTAATCTCTGTATTATATTTTAATAATAATAGCAATTAGGGGTGCCTGGGTGGCTCAGTCGGTTAAGCATCTGACTTCAGCTCAGGTCATGATCTCACAGCTTATGGGTTTGAGCCCTGTGTCAGGCTCTGTGTTGACAGTTCAGAGCCTGGAGCCTGCTTCACATTCTGTGTCTCCCTCACTCTCTGCCCCTCCTCTGCTCTCACTTTGTCTCACTCTGTCTCTCAAAAATAAATAAATGTCACAAAAAATTTTAATAATAATAGCAGTAAATAATAAAAAACTGAGACTGATAGTTACTCAGACTGCTTGAATGTCTGCACTGGAAAGTAACTCATAATCTGGAAGAGGAAAGTGACTCATTGGCCTGAAGATGCCATTTCTTTTTGGAAGAATGCAGACAGTTAGAAATGTATATGTGATATAAAGCTCAAAATTGATTTTTGGTATGACCCATTCATTACAGATAATATCTATAAAGCTAATTCTTCTGTATCATGATAGATCTTTAAACATTCAAAGCTGATTTTAATTTTCCCTTTGTAAGACTTAAATGTTCCTCCTATCTTTAAGAATTCCTCTGGGATGCCTGGGTGGCTCAGTCGGTTGGGCATCCGACTTCGGCTCAGGTCATGATCTCACAGCTTGTGAGTTCAAGCCCCGCGTTGGGCTCTGTGCTGACAGCTCAGAGCCTGGAGCCTGCTTCAGATTCTGTGCCTTCCTCTCTCGGTGTCCCTCTCCTTCTAAAACTCTCTCTCTCTCTCTCTCTCTCAAAAATAAATAAAGATTAAAAAAATAAAAAAAATAAAAAAGTAAAAAATTCTCTTTACCATAAGGGTATGGGTAATTCCTTGAAAAAAAATGAATTCCTCACACAACACTTCAAAAGCCTCTCATTATCCTCATTATTCTTCACGGTAAAGGATTTTGCTTTAGTATCTTTTAAGAGATAGTACTTATGACTGAAAACAATGCCAAGTTCTAAGCAGAGAGTATCCTCTGCTTTAATACAATAATGTAATTGTTTGATTAAAATAAGGCAAAATATTGCTCTTGCTATCTTGGCAATCTCAGACCATCATCAAAACAAGACATGTGAACAGAAAGAAAAATTGGGTTGGCTAATGACTTTTATGTCATTTAAAATATATAGTGTTTAGTTGTTGATTCAACATTTACTCATATGAGAGGTTATGTTTTCATGTGGGAGGATGGAGAGACAAGACATCTGGAGGTGCTGCTCAGCTTCTCCAAAGCTGTCACTAACAATTTATTCATTGCTAGTGGTAATGTAAAATGGTATAATCAATGTCAAAGACAAAATGCATGGGACAACTAAGGGTATGCTTTTACTCAGGTTATTGCAATAGGGATAATGATCATTAATGTACAATGACTCAAAGTAAAGAAGGGAGCCTGAGGTTTTAGAGAGGCAAGTAAACAAGGGAATCATCCTTGAGTTTAGGAGAGTCATCAAGGGGGGATGGAAATGGTATGAGTGCCAGGTGGTCTTTCAAGTTAGTCCTCCCCCTCAATGTAAGAGGGAGGTGGGAATTCTTAAACATTGTTGCTTTCCAGGAGCACAAGGTTCAAATAAATTTCCGTGTTGTCACCACTATGATAAAATGAAAGAGAGAAATATTAATATAAAAGATTGTATAAAAGTAAGGCCAGAGGTAGAACCCTGAGGCAATCATTCTATTGGATTTCAAGAGGTCAGTGGAGGAAAGTTATTAAGTTATCAGCACTACTCATTGAGTTTATTGAAGTTTATGTTAATGCTCTTGGGGATGCTATCTATGTTTTTGGTATAAAGGGATACATAATCTGAACATTTTACCAGAGAAAAGACAGTGGCTTGTGTAGGGAGAAATCCAGCCGGTGCATGGTCTGCTGTGGTGATGAGTCTTTTGGGGTTCACATCACCTTATGAGCTTTTGAATAGTAGGGCTTCATCAGAACCTGAGAGAAGTAGGCAAGGTGCAAGGCAACCTAGAGTACTGATAGGGATCTGGGCAGTCAGGATTTAGTGTTCTGTGAGGATGAATTAAATGAATAGAAGAAAAATTGGAAACACTTTTCTCCTTTTGTAGAAAATTTGGACCATTGTAGACAGATACTGAAAGAAACTGGATGAATTAAACATTTAGTAAGGATTGAAAACTTCTGCAAGATGACAAGATATAGCCGAACTTACAGGTAGATACAAAAGTTGGTTTTGTTTGTTTGTTTGTTTCCCCACAATGGAGGAGGAAGTCAATTAAATCTCTACCAGACAAGACAGAATTTGTAGATTCGTAAGTTACCTGCACTTTATGAAGACCTGCAAAATAGTTCAAAGACAAAGAACAGGCTCAGGTTCCAGAAGGGGTGTTATAGCTTTTCATTGATAAATCAAAATTACTCTTTACAGTCATTCTCCACCCCTCCCAACTAATTAGAGATAACCTCAAGGAAAGATTATTATCACATAAAAATCTTCAGACAAAATATATAATAATCCTGAGATGTAATTTATTATGAATATACCAAACACATGTTTAGAAGATACCAAGAATGTATAAGGAAAATTACTTAAAGATTTTAAGTGAGTCTGAAGTAGATACTCAACATCTATATATTAATAAAATCCATTAAGTGAATGATGTGAATCCCCAGATGAAAACCACTTACTGAGAAGGTATTAAATTCAAAATAGGGATGTAGGGACACGTTAACATTTAAGAAAGGTAAATTAAACTTGCCTGATCTCACTGTATTATTGTATGATTTCAGTCACAGTGGATATATACTCTCATATATATAGAAACATACCATAAACAATGAGGGCATTGCTGATTTTTTGGAACTTCCCAAACATCAAACAATTTCTTAAATATTTACACTAATAATGTTTCTCATACAAATTTAACTCAGAGAAGGGTGAATTTCTCTTCTTATTTGAGAACTCCTCTCATGTGATACATCAATAGTACCATATCAAATAAGCCTAATTATTTTTATTACCTCTATTTTTACAAGGTAAAGGAACAAATTGTAATTTTCCAGGGCCCTCTGGAAAATACCAAAGACAACTTCAAAAGATAAAATTAGGATTAAGTTTTCAGAAGATAAAAGTAGAAAAAATTGTAGGGGTGCCTGGGTGGCTCAGTCGGTTAAGTGTTCTACTTCAGCTCAGGTCATGATCTCACAGTTCATGAGTTTGAGCCCTGCATCGGGCTTGTGGTGACAGCTCCAGGTCTGGAGCCTGCTTAGGATTCTGTTTCCTTCTCTCTCTGCCTTTCCCCCATTTGTCCTCTGTCTCTCTGTCTCTCTCAAAAATAAATAAGCATTAAAAACAATTTAAAAAATAGGAAAAAATTGTCAAGCGATTTGAACACTTGATTAAAATAGAATCACATATAATTAAGAAACAGTATTTGGCAGCCCATTTGTTCAAAGTAACGATAAAATGTTTTAGGGGCGCCTGAGTGGCTCAGTCAGTTAAGCATCCAACTTTGGCTCAGGGCATGATCTTGCGTTTCATGAGTTCAAGCCCCGCATCGGGCCCTGTGCTGACAGCTCAGAGCCTGGAGCCTGCTTCGGATTCTGTGTCTCCCCCTCTCTCTGCCCCTCCCTTGCTTGTGCTCTCTCTCTGTCTTTAAAAAAATGAATAAATGTTAAAAAATTTTAAAAATGTTTTAAAAGTAAACAGAGGAAGAACATGACTGCATAGAACTTTAGCTGTTCCTTAAGTCAGAAACTTTTGTTTTCCTAAGTAAATAAGAACATAATACAACCAACATAAACACTGGAAGGTTTTATGGTAAAACACAATACCTGTTATCTAGTAAGATTAGACAGAAAGAAAAGTATAATCTTTTATAACCTTTTGTTAAGAGTAATAATACAAGAAGCATTTTTCTTAACAGAGAAAACAAAATTCTAGTTTTGCATCAATATAATATTCAATCATAAGATTTCTTTGGAAAATGTTTTATTTGCTTACTTTTTAAAAAATTAGATTCTATGCCCAAAATGGGGCTTGATCTCATGACCCCAAATTCAAGAGTAACATGCTCCACTGATTGAGCAAGCCAAGTGCCCCTTTGGAAATAAATAAATAAATAAATCGGAATTTTAGGAATACTTAATTTATGTAGATGGCAATTTACCTTTCGACCAAACAGAATATTCTTGTTTTGTTTTGTTTTGTTTTGTTTTAGGGTCATTTGTAGTGTAATTTGGTAACAGCCCATCTTGACATAGGAGAATATTACATACTCCCAGAAACTTAAATACATGGATTCGTCTAGAGAAGTCATAGCATCAGTTCTAAAATACCCACTAAAGGTCAAACATACTCACAGAAATACAGAATTGAATAGTTTATATCAAGGAACTGCTCTCTTCCCATTAAGTTCAAATTTTTATTTGATTTGAGCTCAAAATTAACAAATAGAAAAACAAATCAGAATCTCTGTTGCCTTTCACCCAACAGAGTCAAGATCTTTATAAACCATCTATTTGAAGAAATCACAAAACGATCGAGCTATGAAACCAAAATAAGCTAGCACCAGATATAAAAATAAATTCTCGCCATGTCCTTTCTCTGTCTTTGAGTACTCAAAAGTATCAGTTGGCCCCCGGTCAGGAGCTCACCATTGTGTTCTCCTGCAGTCAGGAGTGGAGCACAAGACCAAGAGGCTTTGTTGACTTGATGGAGTAAATAGGAACCTAAAAGTGAGATCCACCCCATCTAAATTCTGCTACCAAATTCTCAAAGACAAAATGTACCAGACAATTAGGAAGATGGTTTTATTCAAACATTTACAATAGGGACAGCATTAATTAATGAAGAGTGTCTCAAAGAAAAGGAAAGTGGCCTGGGATTTGTAGAGGCAGTAAATAAGGAAATCGTCTGAGAATCTTATAGGAGTCATTAGGAAAAATGAAGGGAATATTTATCTTGGAATATGCAAGGACAAAGTGGTCCTTCATGAATAGCCATTTCTCTGGAACATGAAAGGATGATGGGGGAAAGTTTGAAAAACAAAAGTGTGGGATGACTTCTTAACTTATCAGTGTTTTCTGGGACCATAGATTTCAGGCTGTAATTATGACCGCACATTTACTTACCCAGGTATTAACACAAATAATTAAAATATATGCCTAGAAAAATACTTCTATACAAATATTTATAACTGCTTTATTTTTTTAGTTTTCTTTATTTTTATTTTTTCAGAGAGAGAGAAAGCAAGTGGGGGAGAAGGGCAGAGGGAGAGAGAGAGAGAGAGAGAGAGAGAGAGAGAATCTTAAGCAGGCTCAATGCTCAGCATGGAGCCTGATACAAGGCTCAGTGCAGGGCACAATCCCACAACCATGACCCGAGCCAAAATCACGAGTCAGACACTCAACCAACTGAGGCACCCAGGTGCCCCTATAACTGCTTTATTTTTCATAGCCATCCACATGTGAAATATACAAATTGTGGTATATTCATGTAAGAGAATTCTTCTCAGCAATAAAGGGGGCCTCAGCATCAATTTGCATTAAGATGGATTAGTATCCAAACTTTAAATAGGGAGAATGAAAATAGAAAAAATAGTGCATACTGTATGATGTCATTTATATGAATCTCTAGAACAAACAAATCTAATCAATAGTGATAGATAGTAGTGGCAGATTGGTGGTTGTCTGAGAGAGCTGAGAAGATTAACTGCAAGAATGCACAAGGGAATATTCTGGGGTGATGGAATTGACTATGGTGGTGGCGACTATATGTGTGCGTGTGTATATATATATATATATATATATATATATATATATGCATATACATATATGGTAATATATAATTAAATAGTTATATATTACTCTAAAAAATTACTATATATATATATATATATACCATAAAACTATAGACAAAATATGTGCATCTTTAATGAAAATTAAATCTCACTAATACTGATTTAAAAACATACTTAGAAAATTAACATATTTTAGTGTATTTTAAAATAGTTGAAATTCCTGGGAAGAAAAAGTTTTTTTGAGCATAAATATTGACAAAAGAGAAATAATTCTCTTGGTCATTCTCCTATAAAAACCATCTTTCCTTTTATACATTTTACTTTTCAGTATATATTGATACATACTATAGTGGAATATAAGGGATGCTGTATGTAAAGTGGTGAAAAGTAGGTTTTTAGAGTGAGATTACCTCCTTTCAAATGCTATTTCCACCTCTAACTAGCTGTAAGAACTTGAGCAAATCTCTCAAATTCTCTGTTAATGGCAATGATAGTAGGGGAATCTATCATATATTGTTGAAGTTAAATGTTTTAATATGTGAAAAGCACTAATTTATGTACATAGAATACACTGTTATATTTATATTATCTATTTTTCTTGTCTCTCTTTTTATTTTTGTAATTATTGAAATTGGTAAAAAGAAAAAATGCAACTCTGTAGCACTGCATTAAATATGTGGGCTACATAAAAAAAAAATACTACAAAGACTTTCTCCATAAGCATGTTGTACATCTTAGAACAACTATTAGAAAACAAACATGATGAGTTATAGCCTAAGTTAATAGAGGCAAAAATACTCAATTAATTCACAAGAAGTCATTTGATCCAACAAAATTACACTCCTAGGTATTTACCCAAGAGAAATGAAAACATATGTCCACAAAAACACTGGAAGTAAGCCAATTGTCTATCAACAGATTTTGTATAAACAAATCTTGGCATATGTATATAATCCATTACTAACCAGCAATAAAACAGGAAAAAAATTAATGATACTGACATAACAAAATCTTTAACTCAAAAATCTTATGCTGGATCAAAATGTACAAAATGTATTACTTCATTTATTTGAAGTTCTAGAACAAGCAAAACAAGATATTACAAATCATATCAGTATAGCCTGGGGATAGGAATGAGGAAGGTTTTACTGCAAATAGTATGAGGGAATGTTTTCCTTTGGTGGATATATTTTATATTTTATTTCAGGTATTGATATATAGGTGCATACATTTATTAAAATCACTGAATTAAACATGTAAATACTAATTTTTTTTATGTAACACAAACTTCAATAGAATTCATTAAGACATACATGCAGGAAGGAGATAGAGCTTATAAAAGAAATTTAGATTAATGGTTCACTAGTGTATATAAAAGATGATATGTCATGGATGACATTGACTTACGTTTTACTGCCTAATGAGTAGGCAGTAACTGCATTGATTTGGGCCCTTATGAGACATTGAAGATACAATACTGAAGAGCAATATGTGAACAAGATTCAATAGAAGCAGTAGTTGTGATGGGAAACCAAGAAAATTGTTGTCAAAATGAAAAACACAGTACAATTTCATTAAAAGTGGGTGCTGTATCTTTTACACACTGCAGAGATGTTCGCATTTATAGTATTGGGCACTTAACTCATCAGTTGCTGTGGAGAAGTTATTAATGTAATGGTGGGTCAAAAATCCAAATTGTTTTGCTTGAAGTGTGAATGAGAGGTTTGAATAAGAAAATAGTGAAGACATCTTTTGAAGAACAAAATATAGTTGTGTAGCAAGAAAGCTATGGTGAAGTGAGAGTAGAAATAAAATTGTAGACAATCATATTTATATGCTCAGTGAAAGGACTCAATGAAATGCATGAAGATAAGGGTATAGGAGAAAGGGGTGATTGTCTGAGCACTTGATCTAGTATTTAGGAATAATGTCTATGTCAAAATAGGAAGAGTTAATGCTGGATCAGAAGAGTAATAATTTATTAGATGTAATATAAAGGAATAAAGTGAAGGGAAAATCTTTTCATGTATTTTTATTTATGTAAGATATGTATGCAGAAATTTTTCATCTGTTTTCTGTAAATTTATTTTTACTTTGATAATTTCTTAACTAAACTCAAAGATAAGGGGAACTACATTTATTTCATGTTCACTGAAAGTAATGATTTATTTAGTATAGTAAATTCTTCATATTGTTTATTAATTAGAAAAAGCAAAATTGAATAAATTTCATTAGTTTTTAATGAATTTCTACATTCTTAAAGAGTTTGGTAACGCAGTTGTGGTCTCAAGAAACATTAACCTGGAAATGATCATAAATGCACAAATTCATATTGCTAATGCCAAATTATGACTAATGCCAATAAATAAGGAAAGGTTTGCACCACTGGAAGAATTGGGAGTTTATACCTAAAAAAGAATTAAAAGAGACTGTATAGAAATAAATTATATTGTTGAAGATAGGTAAGATGTAGAAAGGCAGAAGAAATAAGAGAGAGGGAGGAAGGGAAGGATCGAGGGAGGTGGAGAGAGAGAGAGAGAGAGAGAGAGAGAGAGAGAGAGAGAGAGAGAGAATGAGAGAATGAGAGACTGAATATGTCCCAAGGTCAAAAATGTGGAGGCAGAAAACACAGGCATATAATAATAATAATAGAAAATCAGTGTGTTTTTTTTTTAAGACAAAACTTGATATGAATCCTACCAGTGATAATGACTTTGAACAAATTCCTTATCTACCCCTTTGGAAGCTCAAATTTCCTTCTAGAGGCAAAGTTACAATGCCTATTCTACATAAACATACTATGAGAACCCACCACAGAATGCTCTCTGAAACATTCTCTGGAGCAGGAAGTAATTATGGGGAAAAGATGGTGATTAAGACTGGAATATTATATTTGAATGAATGATGACTTTGGTAAAGAATTGGAAATTTACATGTAGGAGAAGACATGAATATGAACATATTCATGACTATGTTCTTGGGAAAGATAACATCAATAGTAAAACCATTATCATCCCCTTCCTCCTAAATAATGTCATTAAAGTAAATTACATACATTAATGTTATATTACAGTACTTTCTTTTTTTAATTTCATGTTTTAATGTAAATTCCGGTTAGGTAACATATAGTGTAATACTAGTTTCAGGAGCAAAATTTAGTGATTCATCACTTATATACAATACCCAGTGCTCATCACAATAAGTAACCTCCATAGTCCCAATAACACATTTAACCGATCCCCCCACCAATCTCTCCTCCAGCAACCCTCAGTTTGTTCTCTATAGTTGAAAGTCTCTTTTATGATTTGCCTCCCTCTTTTCTTTTTTCCTTTCCCCTATGTACATCTGTTCTGTTTCTTAATTTCCACATATGACTGAAATCATATGGAATTTTTCTTTCTCTGACTACTTATTTCACTGTGCGTAATACATGCTAGCACAATTCAAGTTGTTGCAAATGACAAGATTTCTTTCTTTTATATGGCTGAGTTATACTCCAATACACACACACACACACACACACACACACACACACACACACAAATACAATATTAGTTCTTCCAATCCATAGCATGGAATGTTTTTCTATTTCTTAGTGTCATCTGACTGGTATGAGGTGATATTTCTTTGTAGTTTTGATTTGTATTTCCCTGATGATGAGTGATGTTGAGCATTATTTTCATGTGTCTGTTATCCATCTGTATGTTTTCTTTGGAAAAATGTCTATTCATATCCTCTGCCCATTTTTAACTGGATTTTTTGTTTTTTTGGGTATTGAGTTTGATAAGTTCTTTATAGATTTTGGATACTAACCCTTTATGGGATATGTCATTTGCAAATATTTTATCCCACTCCAAAGGATATCTTTTAGTTTGTTGATTGTTTCCTTCACTGTGCAGAAGCTTTGTAACTTGATGAATTCCCAGTAGTTCCATTTTGCTTTTGTTTCTTTTGCCTCCCGAGACGTGGCAAGAAGTTGCTGTGGCCAAAGTCACAGTTGCTGACTGTGTTCTTCTCTACAATTTTGTTTTTCTCTACGATCTTCTCTTTTGTCTCACATTGAGGTATTTCATCCATTTTGAATTTATTTTTGTATATCCTATAAGAAAGTGGTTCAGTTTCATTCTTCTGTATGTTGCTGTCCAGTTTTCTCAACACCGTTTGTTTAAGAGACTTTTTTCTATTGGTTATGCTTTCCTGTTTTGTTAAAGTTTAGTTGGCCATATAGTTGTGGGTCCATTTCTGGGTATTATAATCTGTTCCATTGATCTATATGTCTGTTTTTGTGTTCACAACATCTTGTTTTGATAGCCACAGCTTTGTAATATAGCTTGAAGTCTGGAATTGTGATGCCTCTAGCTTTGCTTTTCTTTTTCAAGATTGCTTTGGCTATTCAAGGTCTTTTGTGATTCCATACAAATTTAGGATTGTTTGTTATAGCTATGTGAAAAAATGCTGGTGGTATTTTGTTAGGGATTACATTAAGTGTGTGGATTACTTTCAGCAGTTAACAATTTTATCAATATTTGTTCTTCCAATCTATAAGCATGGAATGTTTTTGCATTTCTTGGTGTCCTCTTATAATTTTCTTTCAAAGGTGTTCTATAGTTTTCAGAGTATAGATCTTTTATCTCTTTGGTTAGGTTAATTCCTAGGTATCTTATGGGTTTTGGTGCAACTGTAAATGGGATAAATTCCTTGATTTCTCTTTCTGCTTGGTTTATAGAAATGCAATAGATTTCTATACATTGATTTTTGTATCCTGTGATGTTGCTTCCAATGTTGGAAGCAGCCAAAATGTCCTTCGATAATAGATAAATAAACTGGTGCATATAACCAATTAAATATTATTTAGTGATAAAAGGAAATGGTAAATAAAGCCAAATAAATAAAGCCATCAAAAGCCATGAGGGAAACTTAAATACATATTCTTAAGTGAACGAAGACAATCAGACAGGCTACATACTATAGGATTCCAACTATATTACATTCTAGAAAAGGCAAAACTATGAAGACAGTAAAAGTATCAGTGATTGCCAAGTTTGATGGGGGGAAGGGATAATTGGATATAGCACAAAGGATTTTTAGAACAGTGAAAGTATTCATATACTGTAATGGTGGATACATGTCATTATACATTTGTCAAAGTCTAAGAATGTACAAAACTAAGAGTGAACCGTAATGTAAACTATGAGCTTTGAATGATAATGATGTATCAATATAGGTTCATCAATCAAAAAAGATACTATTCAGGATGTATATAATGGGGAGGCAATGCATGTGTGGGGGCAAGGGTTATATGAGAAATCTCTGTACCTTATGCTCAATTTTGCTGTCAATTTAAAACTCTTCTAAAACTTATTAAAGGTTTATACTTCAATAGTTAAGAAATACATTATGGAGAACATTTCAGAACATGAAATTCACTTGCTTTTATTTGGTAAAATTTAGTAAATTTAGTAAATTTAGTAAAAGTGTAATTAGCATTTATGATTAATTAGCATGTATATAAATAACAGTTGATTTTAGTATATTTGGGGGAAGTACTTGGAAGAATTTAATTACTATATAACAGTGCCTCAAGGAGATGAGGTACTGTTTTTGAGCTGGAGTAACAAACATACAATTATTTATTAGCATATCCAATTTATGAAAAAAACAATCTGTAGAAATGTTTTCATTAGTACTTTATGTTTTGTACAGTTTATATAATGAACAAATTTAGTTGTTGGATTTACCCTTAGTAACAGTGTAGGGATTCTTAAACTCCATTTTCTGATGCTGTAAGTTTAAGTTTGATATCACCAATGACAAATATTTACTATATAAGTGACTGAGGCTTTTAGCCTGTCAGAAATAACATTGGATTATCTTATGACTTTTATGGCTTGCAGTTTATAACCTCATAGCTTATCTTGCTTTATATATAGGTATGCTACCTACAGAGAAGTGAAAAATTACTTTTGTTGTTGTCACATAAGGGAGTCAATATGTTTTATTTTTAATATGCCTTAGGACATTTTACATACTTTTTTTTTCTAATATCTCTACAAATGCAGAGGATACATCTGATAACAAACTTTATCTTTGTCAGACATAGAAATAATATAAAAGATTCTCCTTTTTTAGAAAAAAAAAGATGCTTACCATTTAAACACTTGAATATTATATTTAATATCCTGAAACTGTCAAAAATACTTTAATATAAATGTTAATATTCAATGCAAGAAGAATCTACATTACATAAGAAAGAATAGAGCTAGATGTTCACTCCATCAAATTGTCTGCTGTCTCACCATACATCTCTCTTAAGTTCCCTGACAGTCATCCTTGTTGAAATTATGTTTACTACTGATCCTGTCCTCACATTGTGGACATCTGAAATAGCTTTTCAAAACTCACATTCGTTTATATTATAGAAATACACAGGATCTGTGTGTTCTATATAAGTCTATATAGTTCATTTATAGAGAGAGACTCTATATTTATATTACATTATAGAAGTACACAGGATCTGTGTGACTTCTTTTGTTTGGGTCTTGGCTTACTGATAAAGGGACATACTAATTTACTTGTTATATTAGTTTAATTGTTAATATTGGATATTTACTAATTGGTTAATTAGACACCTAGTAACTTTTATTGCTTAAAGATGGGGAAAAAGCAATACGTAAGCTATTTAGGAAGAAATGTCATTCATTAAAATAATATTTTATAGAGAAAATGTATTTATGGTTTTATTTTTATTGGGCCACATAATCTTTACCTTAAATGCTGCATAGTTCTCAAAATCTGCCCTGTTATCTTCCTATAACAAAATCTAAAGGAGTTTTTAACAGTGCCTTTATTAAAAGAAAACACTATTTTTGCTGAGATTGAATAAATCTGCTCCTTTAAAATGAGTGGTAATGTAAGCATATTTTTCTAAACAAGCTTGAAATGGGTTCAGAGATAGAAAGGAGGGTCGCATTAAAAATTGCCTCTTCCACCTCATGCTGAGAAACAAACAGAATTCTTAGCTTTTGAGAATTTGAGACTAGACTCTGTTTTGTTCAAGTCAGGATTCTACTATAAAATTCCACATTTGGTTTGTCCAAATGTAGTTGACTTCTTTTGCCTGTCCTGTGGTGTTTTCCAGCCCCGCCATCTGTGCTGGGATTATATACATTAAATTAGAACACTTAGGTTTATGCCCTACCTGTAATCTGGCTCAAACTTCACTTTGTATGTTGCCACCATCAATAGATTTCTACTGAGATTTCTTCCTCCAAAATCACCTGTAAAAATGTTAGTTGTATGCTTCCCTCTATCACTGGGATTCCCCCCCCCCCTTTCATGTCCCTTCAGCTCTTCTTATAATATGAGAGTTTTGTATTATGTGTTTGTTTTTTCCCATAATGCCCCTTTTGTGAACAGATACTTGTCTGTTAATGCTAAAAACACTCTTGTGGTTGAAGTTGTTCCTGTACAACAATTTCTACTATTGCATCTCTATTCACACAAGTAAAAAATAAAGCTTTAGCAATAGAACAATTCACTCCACACTTTTAGTCCAGAAAAAAAATTGTAAGATTTGTAAATCTACTTGTTTATTTCAACGAAAATTAAAATAAGGGTAAAGAAGCAGGAAGCTAGTACAAAGGTAAAAGCGACGGCAGCAAGAAAACTAAGCTGACAAAAAGTGATATAAAAGGGTGGTATATTATAGATAGGATAGTTGCAAGTCATATCAGAATGTGACCTCTTGGTATTGGAAACAATAGTCATGTAATATTCAGAAGGTTCAAAGAATGCCATTGAATTAATGCTAAGCAGTTGATAGTCTAGTATACAAATTAAACTGTCATAATTTTTTAAGCTTTCAATTCACTCTTTGATAAAAGATTTCAGACAGAGTTAAAATTCTTTTTAAAATTTCATGCTCGATGAAGTTTGTCTTTGAATCTGTAGAAAATCTTTTTATCAAAACTGACACGCTAAGGAGTTCAAGTAGTCTGTTTGCTGGATGTAGTTGGTAGCATATTATCATTAACATGCTCATATTCTCTGTTTTTAATCTATGATTTTTCCATGATTCTCCATTCTTCAAAATCAGGGTTGTATTTTGTTTATCTCTACACTTTCTAGTGTGAGCTTCCCTCATAATTACTTTGAAATAGTACACGTTGCCATATAAAGTTTCTAGTTGTTTTCTACAAATAAAGCAAAAAAACTTTTTATATATCACGACAATAGTTTGAAAAGAGAGAAAATAGGAAACCAAGGGAAGTAAAAGTGCAAAATAGTTTGCATCAAGCACTTATTAAAGTAGTGTAATGATAGGACCATCTCATTATTCTTGTGTTAATATTTTTGTCTGTGGTGATTTTTTTCACTATCCAAGAAAAATATGCGTGCCTTATATTAGTGATTTTCAATGCTATGTACATCATTCTACATAAAATCAACATATATTTATCAAGCACTTACATCAGAAACTTTTAATGTCCTACATCTAGATTAACACTATAGGTAATTAGTCATTGAAATCTAAAAATATACAATCTTATTTCTGGTTTCATGGAATTCATTGTATTTCAAACATTTGATTTACCAGAGTATATGCTTAAACTATGTAGACCCAATGGCAAATTAAAGTAAGGAAAACACTGCTAGGAATATAAAATGTCTAGGAAATAACTTCACATAAATGATGTTTACTAAATTTTATACCACCTAGAAAACAAATGAAATTATCTTTATTGAAAACACAAAAGCGATTATTTTACAGAGTGGGGTATAGGCTATTCCAGATCACTTTGATATCTTACAACTTTTATCTCCCTATTGACAGAACTATTTCAATGTCAGAATATTCCAGTAATATCAAAGTAACTGCTAGGAATGAAAGCATCATTTTTTCTAGTAACGTTTTAAGGAGAGTCTGCCCCAAATGAAATGGACAAGCAATAGTAGAAGGAAATTAAAACATTTTGCTGCACTTTTTTTGAGGAATTACTGATAGAAAAAATAAGTTTATCTTTTATTTTATTAAATACACATGGCAAAAGATAGGCTTTTTTTTCTATCAGAAAATAGGCAGTATGAAGGAATGGAAATTTACTTAGTAGTGATATGGAATTATTCCTACTCTTCCTTTCCCCCTTCGTCCTTTTCCTTCTCCCTCCTTGTCTTCCTTTCCCTCCTCCTCCCTTTCTTTTATTGTCTTCTTTTTCTTGTTCTTGCTCTTCTTTTTCTTTGCTTCCAAAGTGAGTGTACTCTTTAGCCATTAATTTGATTGAAGAATTTATAATGTGTTCCTTCTATATGCCAGACACTATGCTAGTAGTCATCAGAAAACAGTGGTCAACAAAAGAAATATGGTCACCAAATATTCTCAATCAAGAAAATTCCCGCTGAAATATTTTAAAATTGATAAATGGCTTAGCCTATGTTATGAAAGTACAGGATAGGGACCATAAGTAAATGAAAATAAATTTATGAACCTAATATTTTATTCAAAGTCATAAAGCAACTAACAGGCCACTTCATAATAGCTTGAGTTTGGATATTATAAGTTAAAACAAATAATTAACTTGTGTATTAGAACTCCAACTAAACCATAAATGAATTTGTTATTTCCTCTTTCCTACTTCCTTTGAGACATACAGTGAAGTCATTATGACTGCTTATCTGCTCTTCTAAATGAATGCCCTAATGTATTAAGGTGATAGCCAACTATGATAGTGGTTTTGGTCACCCAAGTGTCTTGGAAATACAGTCTGCCATCAGCTAAGCTTTTATTCACAACAAAACCTGCCCAAGAGAAATGACCTTGCTGCATATTTATAATTTCAAAGGAAACTTCAGAGAACTTTCATTTTTATCCAAAGAAATTGGACTAGCCAAACAAGATGAATGAAGTCTTAACTGAATGATTTTGGCAGTGAATAAATCAAAGTTTAGAAGTTGCTGTTAAGTGATTTTAGCCGCTAAAACGCCTCTAACGTTTTACACAAGAAGGGCAAGCTGCTCTTCAGTCATCTTGCAGTACAACAAGCTATTAAACGTGAACATGCCCCTAAGGTTTGGTAGAAATAAAATCAATGAAACAATGAAATGATCAGAGTCTTATTGTATGTAGGGATCTTGCGACATACTCAATTTGCATGTACATACTATATATAATTAAACTTGTATGTGCCATTTATAAATATATATATGTATATAATTAAAGGATGTAGAAAATTTTACACTAAATGCAACAGTAAATTCAGATGGTGAACTTAATTGAATTCTGTAAAATATTCAGAAGAAAATATCTTTTGATTAAAATTCTTCCTTTTGGGGCACCTGGCTGCAGTCAGTAAAGCGTGCGACTCTTGATCTCGGGGTTGTGAGTTTGAGTCCCACATTGGATGTAGGGATTATTTAAAAATAAAATCCTTAAAAAATAAAAATAAAAAATAAAATTCTTCCTTTTTCCAATTTCCTAAGATTTTTGAGATAAAAATAACATACAAGCAGCAACAAACACCGACAAAAACAGTAAAGAGCTATTCAGAATTCTAGATATTTTCTGAGACTACATTTTTTTCTTTGTAATGAAATAGTCCTATCTTAATATAATCAAATTTCTCTTCAGTCATTTAAACTGTTGCATTTTGCTTATTGAAATGTGGTCCAGAAACTGACAAACATGTGTTGCTATTCTCTACAGAACTCTTAGATTTCCTCAGGGGACAGTCCACCTTTGCTTGTACTTGGAACTTCTCAGTGAGCAAAGCTCTGGCTACCATTCTTCCAAACACTTAACTCTTGAGTAACTTTTTGATATTTATCCTGCTTGAATTACTCTTTCAGTTAATTATTATTTCAGAGAATTCCTTTGGATTGGATCCTTCATGCTTTCAAAAATAAAACAATCAACTTCTCATGAGAAGTTGCATCATGAGAAAAGCAGTAGCTATAGTTATTTCTGGATTGATACCAATTATCTTCAAACCTTACACTATAACCTTAAGTATTTGCACTTTATCACTTCAGGGATTTATACTTGACCATTTGAAGGACATAAACCAAACCTATATTGTTCTGTCTATGTACATACTTGCCAAGTTTATCATAATAATGACCATGTTTTAACTCGGTATTGTTGTAAAGATCAATGGGAGTATAACAGACGGGAAACTGTAATATATAAATTTAAATACAATTTGGCTTGGTTGAAAAAATAGGTCTATAAAGACTACTGGTTACCTTTCTTTACTTATTGTGTGTGTGTCAGATATCTTATTTAATAAGCACTACCATCATTCATCTGTGGCCTGGTGTAGACATCTACATAGTGTTGTTTTTTGGAGAACTTATTTGACTCAAAAAATTATGAATAACAAAGGATAAACTTTTTGAAAATAAATGGATGTATAAACTATACTGAGAATTATAACATATACTAGGTTTGGATTTAAGTCTCTACATTTCCTTACTAAGTAAGCAGTGAGAAATCAGTTAGACTAGAGAATATTTGTCAAAATTACTCATATTTTATGTCAGACAAAACAGTTTCCAGGCTAAATAAGCATGTGGCATTGTTGGTAAAACATGCATTGTAAATTATAGTACTTTCCATAGCCTCCAAATGCAGATCTGATATTGATCCCTAAGGAGTTATGGCATGTGGTATATCCCTGAGACCTAGCCATTCTTAGGGGAAAGACATCAATAATTCACTCATATCATTCGTCATAGTGTGAAATCAATGTGTATATAACAATAGGTTTATTTATATTTACATATATATTTGGTAAAAGGCCAATATCACATCGAGTAAAATATTTCTCATTCTAATTTGGTAAGTGTGTTTTATTTTTTTCTTTAAATGAGTGTTGAATTCTGTTCAGTGATTTTTTTTACACCTACTAGAACTATTATACTATTTTTGCTTTTTATTTCTGTGAAAAACAGATTACTCACAGCAAAATCTCTTGACAAAAATCAACGTCCATTCATGGTTTCCTTTTATATTTATCTATATTTGCTGGCCTCTTGAATTTGTACACTAATGTTCTTTCCCACAAAACTTGTAAAATGTTTGCCATTTTCTTTAAGTGTTTTCTGCCTCAGCCTCCCTCTACTTTCTTTCAGAGAGTTCTGTTGTTACACTGTTTAGTACTGTCCCACAGGTCCGTGTAGCTCTGATCATTTGTCTTCGGTTTTGTTTGTTTATTTGTTTTTTCACTGTTCTTTGCCTAGAATAATTTCCATTACTCAGTTTTCACATTCATTAAGATTTCTCCTTGGGGCACCTGGTGGCTCAATAAGTTAAAACCTCTGACTCTTGACTTCGGCTCAGGTCATAATCTCACGGTTCATGGGTTCGAGCCCCATGTTGGGCTCTGCGCTGTCAGTGTGAAGCCTGCTTGCAATTCTCACCACCCCCTCTCTCTGCCCCTCCCCTGTTCATATGCTCTGTCTCTCTGTCTCTCAAAATAAATAAACTTAAAAAAAACAATATCTATAATCTCCAGTTTGTTCTTAAACTCATATAGGAATTTTCCATTTAAATTATTGAACTTTTTAGTTCAATCTTGACATATTTCATTGTTTTTACCTTCTATTCTGGATTCTCTTTCTTTTCATTCATTGTTTTCCACTTTAAATAAAAAAAAACATTATATTTTCTGCTTTAATCATATTTAAAATAGGGGTGCCTGGGTGACTCAGTCAGTTGAGTATCTGACTTCAGCTCAGGTCATGATCTCGCTGGCCATGAGTTAGAGCCCCACATTGGGCTCTGTGCTGACAGCTCAGAGCCTGCAGCCCACTTCGGATTCTGTGTCTCCCTCTCTCTCTCTCTGTGCACCATCTTGCTGTGTTCTGTCTCCCTATGTCTCAAAAATAAATGTTAATTTTTTTTAAAAATATTTAAACATATTTAAAATAGCTTCTTTAGTATATTTGTCTCCTAAATCCAACATAGGCCTTGATCATCACAGATATACTTCAGGGATTAGTAGTCCATCCCCTCAACATCCAGGCACTTTTATAGATAATTCTGCTTTGTCTTCAGGTGCCTGACCACTCACAGAAATTGTGAAATCAGAGTTGATCCCTACAGAAGAAGGCCTGGGATAGCCACCCCAGAAAAAGTCTGATGCACCATGATCTATGCTCGTTCTGTATTAATGTCTCTTTTTTCTGGGATCTGCCCCTATTTGTACCTGACAAAAAAAATTACTATTAGGGCTTCAGTGATTCCTTTTCTATAACATCAGATTGTAATAGTCTTTATCTGGAGCCAGGGGAACGGATTACTTTAAAGTCCCTTCTTAAGCTAGGGATCTTAGTGGATTCATGGGGCTATGAGGGAGCATTACAACTTTGCTTATCTAATTAAACATTAACTGTGAGTCTTAAATACCTAAGAAAGGGAGTACTCATTTGGGAAATACAAAACGTGCTATAAGTTTCGACTTTGCAGTAGAAAATTAGTCATATACTTTGCCATCTCTTGGTAGATGGTGTCTCTCTATTAACCTTGTTACTAACTACTTAGATATTTGTAAAGGTGTTTATACACCTAAGTTGATAGGAATAGAGTCTTCTTGAAACTGCAAATATTCTAATTTATAAAATACTATCACCAAATAATTCCAAGTGGCAATATTTATGATACTTATTGATGAATTATACTTTACCTTTAATGAGTAGGTCCATAAAATCTTTTTAAGCCATTAAAAATAATGAATTCAAGTACGTATTGCTATCACCATACTTTCTTACTATACTACTTATGGGTTAGGAGAGAGGATTGTTCATAATATCCTTATGATCCTTTATATTTCTGCAGTATCAGTTTCCCAATGTAATGTTTCCCAATTCATTTATGATTTCATTTGTTTGAATCTTCCATTTTTTTATGTCTAGCTAAAGGTTTGCCAATTTTGTTAAAAAATATCCCTTATTTTTATTGAGATTTTCTATTGTCTTTTTAGCCTCTATTTCTGCTCTGATCTTTGTTAATTCCTTCCTTCTGCTAACTTTGGACTTAGTTTATTCTTCTATTTCTAGTTTCTTGAGGCATAAAGTGAGGTTGTTTATTTGAGATTTTTTTTCTTAATGTAGGTATTTATCACTATAAACTTCCCTCTTGGGGACGCCTGCATGGCTCAGTTGGTTAAGTGTCCAACTTCTGCTCAGATCATGATACCATGGTTCATGAGTTCATGAACTCTGTGCTGACAGCTCAGAGCCTGGAGCCTACTTCAGATTCTGTGTCTCCCTCTCTCTCCGCCCCTCCCCTGCTCACACTGTTTTCACTCTCTCTCAAAAATAAATAATCATTAAATACAATTTTAAAAAAACCCTTCCCTCATAGAACTGCTTTTTCAACATCGAGTAAATTTCAATATGATGTATGCCCATTTTTGTTTGTTTCAAGATATTTTTTTTATTTCCCCTTTGACCTGTTGGTTGTTCAGGAGTCTACTGTATACTTTTCACATGTTTATGAATTTTCCAGTTTTCTTCTTGTTATTGATTTCTAGTTTAATTCCATTATGTGATAAAAGATCCTGGGTATGACTTCAATCTTAAATTTGTTAAGACTTGTTTTGTGACCCAACATACAGTCTATCCTAGAGAATGTTCCATGTAATGAATGGAAAATAGTTTTTTATTCTTTCTATGCACCTAACAATGTATATGTTTCTTCTAAGAATGAAAGCATTTTATACAGTATAAAGACACATTGCACAAAGGGAACTGATCATACTTACATAGATATACAGTAGTCACCTCTTATCTATAGGGGATATGTTCCAAGACTCTCAGTGGATGCCTGAAACCATAGATAATATCGAACCCTAAATATACCATGTTTTTTTTCTATATATACATACATATGATGAAGTTTAATTTATAAATTAGGTACAGTAAGATATTAACAATGATAACTAATGGTAAAATAAAACAATTATAACAATATACTGTAATAAAAGTTATGTGAATGTGGTCTCTCTCAAAATATCCTATTGTATTAAACTCATTTTTCTTGTGATGATGTGAAATGATAAAATGCCTACATGGGGTGAAAGGCAGTGAATGACACAAGGCATTGTGACATGGCATTAGGTTACTATTGACCTTCTGCCTGTGTGTCAGAAGGAAGATCACTGCTTCCACACCATGGTTAACTGTGGGTTAACCCACTGGAACCCTAGAAAGGGAAACCACAGATAAGGGAGGACTACTATATGTGTACAAACCCACAAACATTTTATGATTGTGGTTAATATGCTATGATGACTTAGTGGCAGCAGGTAATTTAGATGAGGTAGACAGTGAAACCATATCAAAGGAAGTCAGATTTCAATAAATTTTTAAAACATGTAAAAACGCAATCCTTAAGAAGAATCTAGAGGAGATTTTTATCAGAGTATACAGTGCAAATTCACTCAGACTAGAAATGGCTTGTGTTACAAGCTATTATGACTGAGGCACAAAAGGGGGGATGTTATCAGGTGAGAATGTAAATAAGCAGCAGCTGAAAGCCATATATGTGCTATACTATTATTTTTAGAATTGTGTATTTGGGTGAAGATGATTAGAATTTCTGGGATACAGGAAATCTAGTCCTAATGTTTTGGTAAATTTAAATGTTTCTGCATATAAAACTAAATTTTTATGAATTTCACAAAAACTTTACATAGCTTATATATCATGTATTTATGGAATGATATCTAAGTAAATGAAAATGTTCCCCAAACTCAACATGTCTTTTAATTTTAATAGAGGTTTTAATAATTTAAAAGAGAAACGTAATGTTGTTAATTTCAAGGTATCCAAATATTTTTTTCTCACTTTCTTTTGTCATTTCATACAACCTTCTTTTATCATGTCAAAAATTAATTGTCCTGTTACCACAGAAGTAATTATAGTTTCACTTTATATAGCTTTCAGCAGTTATTCGCAAATCATAGTTTTGTCTCATGTTTTAAGAAGCAAATCATTATACCAAAATATCATTCCTGAAAACAACATTATTTATCAAAATGTATGTTAATATAAGAAGATGTTTCAAACTTATGTTTTATCTACCTACTTTTTTGGTATGCTGTACCAAAAAATATGTATAAAAAATATGTAATTCCCTATAAATATAGACATCATAGAGAACACTCATTCTATAAAAATATATAACTTTTAAAACGAGCATGCATTGCCAAAAAACAAGCTCTTTATTACTTAATTAAATTAAAATGAACAATATTTGTATTTGTAAATGGAGATGCAGCGATAGATTAGAGAAAAATTCTAGATAAAAATAAGATCAGTGATCTAGTCATGGACGAATAAGATGGAAATAGGAAAAGTCATGGCCCTGAGAGGACAGCTTGCTGACCAGCTAATTTATATGACAATTACCATCTCTCAGGATGATGGCAGGTCTTGGAGTGAATATAATGACTTAACCTCCAGATGTTAAAATCTTCAATTTATCATGAATAGTTACCAGGATTGAAAAGGGTGCATAAAAAATTATATAGGCCAGGTGAGCTATAGCATTCTGATAAAACTTTCCATTCAGAACATCTAAAACTGTTAGGTAAACAGTGAAAACAAAACTATGTCTTCTTACACAGAATTCCCTCTATATCCTACATTAATTCTGTGGTTAAAACAATTTTAATATCTTAAGTTATAAGTATAGTTCGGAGAAGTCTGAGATTGGTAGGATACTAAAGTGCCAAGCAACATAATACTAGAATAACCTGGGGAAATCACTTTAGTTTTTGACCCATAAATTATTTCCACAAATAATTATCAAAATAAAGTAACTCAATTTAAAAATGAAACAAAATAATCAAATATATACAAAAGAATGTATCATGAGCAAGAAATAACAGATAAAGTGGATATCAGAAACAGACTAGCAAAGACTAAGATCAGAAATATCACAGTCTGTTTCATGCAAGTGATGAATCACAAAATTCTACTACTGAAACTAATACACTAACTGGAATTTAAATAAAACTTAAAAAAAAAAAGAAATACCACACGTTGGTTATAAAACAAATGTTCTTATTCTACTGTGTTTATAAAAATCAATGGCAAATCAGAAAATGTCTGAAAGAAACAATATAAAATTCTAACACATTAAACAAGTAATCAAATAAAGCCTATTGAATGCAAATTACAATAATTGCTAAAACTTAGAGGATTAATACAGAAGTTCACTCTTATGTGGATCCTGAGAAACTTAACAGAAGACCATGGGGGAAAAAAAAGGTTGGAGAGGGAGAGAGCCAAACCATAAGAGACTCTTAAAAACTGAGAATAAACTGAGGGTTGATGGGGGGTGGGTGATAGGCATTGAGGAGTTCACTTGTTGAGATGAGCACTGGGTGTTGCATGGAAACCAATTTGACAATAAATTTTATATTTAAAAAAAAAAAAGAAAAGTGCATTAGAAAAGGCAAAATGGGTGCACCTGGGTGTCTTAGTTGGTTGAACATCTGACTCTTGATTTCAGCTCAGGTTGTGCTCTTGCATTTGTGGGATTGAGCCCTTAATGGGGCTCTGTGCTGAGAGCACTGAGCCTGCTTGGGATTTTCTCTCTCGCCTTCTCTCTCTGCCTCTCCCCCTTTGAGCTCTCAATCTCTCTATCAGAAAAAAAAAAAAGGCATAAGAGATCAACGTGAAGTTGGCAGACTGGCAGAAGTAAGTAACTTGTAAAAAGTCTGAGAAGAAGAGTGAGGCAAAATTAAAGACAAGTTGGGACAAGGAAAATAAATAAGCAGTACCAATATTATATTTATCTAACTAGAATTTCAGAATGAAAGGGAAAATAAAAAAGGGTAAAACTAAAGTATATTTTAATAAATAATAGTTGATGACATTTTCTAATTAATTAAAATCAGTGGTCCACATATTGAAGTTGTCCAAGGAATGTCAAGTGAGATAAATAAAAAGATACAGCTAAGTGAAATAAGTCAGAGAAAGGCAAAAAACATATGATTTCACTTATATGTGAAATTTATGAAAACAAACAAAAATAAAATCAGACTCATAAATACAGAATACAAACTGGTGGTTACTAGAAAGGGGGAAGAGGAGGGAAAAGCAAAATAGTTCAAGAGATCAAAAAGACCAAACTTCCAGTTTTAAAACAAATAAGCTATTGAGATGAAAAGTAAACCATCGGGAATATAGTCACTAATATTGTAAGAATGTTGTATCATGACAGATGGTGATTATACTTATTGTGGTGAGCATTGAGTAATTCATAGTATTGTAGAATCACTATGTTCTACACCTCAAACTAATATAACATTGTATGTCAACTATACTCCAACATAAATACATACATACATACATACATACATACATACATAAATAATAAAACATATAGTATAGCATGTAGTTCAGATACACCGTAAGATAAATGCAGAAATTAATGAAAAGAAAAAGTCTTAAACACAACTTGAGAAAAATAGGCAAATGACATCAAAATAATTTTAGGTAGATTGAATAATCATGATGAATCGACAAAGTAAGCAACAAAAATAAGATGAGCAACAATAAAGTGATACATTGAAAAAAATTAAATGTCAAACTAAAGTTCTAAAGCAAATAAAAGGTCTTTCCAAAATGAAATTTAATAAAGACATTTTAAGACAAACCGTGTTAAGATTTTATCAGCCAATTCACAACAAATTTTAAGGGATATGCTTCAGGAAGAAGAAAAGTTGTTCCTATATAGAGGACTGAGATCTAAGAATTACTTTTGGATGACATACAAAAGGAGGGAGCAAATGAAGTTGTAAATTCCAAGAATTTTTGGGGATGTGGAAAAAGGATCAATTAATTTTATATTACGATATGATGTAAAACTAATGATACACTACGTATGTTGTAATATTTATATTAGTTGCTAAAAGAGAAGATTGATAATGTATAACTTCCAAAAAAAGAAGGAAATAAATGAAATGATTTTTAAGTAGAAAATTAAGATGGACAAGAAAAATTGAATATAGAAAAATTCAAAATTTCAAAATAAACAGTCAGGTAACATACATATATACACATAAATGCACATACTACACTATATATTAAATTTATTTACATTTATATATAAATATTACATACCAACACACACGTAATACATTTGAAAGTGTCCTAGATGAAAAATGTTCAAGACTATTAAACCCAAATCAATATAAATAGAAATAAATGCATACTTAGGCAAATCTTAAATATTTTCTGAGAAACAAAAGAGAAAAGATTAATATTATTTAGAAAAAAATATATTTCCATCAATGAGTAGAAATAATATGATACCTGACTTTTCAATATATACAAGTTAATTAGAAAAAAGAGTAATGCCATCATTGTGGGAAATATATCTTAACAACAGTGAAAGTAAAATAATAATTTTAGAGTAACCAAAACTAAGAGAATTCATCAGTAGAAAATCGAGTCTCATTTTGTTCTCAAACATACTTGAAACTCTCTCAAATTATTGATTATCCCTTGAACCTTTTATTTATGTGGGTTATAATATTTATTGTTTCTTAAATTAAAACTAAAAACAATATATTTCTTTAATTTATGAAAATATAAATCTAGGTCATGTTAATATTCTATACTTTCATGAAAAATAACAGTATATGTCAAAACAAAAACAATTTTTGAGAAGACTTTCATTTTATACATTTTGCTAAGTATGGCCAATGTCGAACCTCATAGATAAGAACCGGAATCTTATATTTGCTCTTTATTTAATGTGTTATCTGTTGTATTAGTTGGTGAAGATGAAGAAAGTTCAAATGCACATATATAGTTAATTATTTTATAATCGCAAGGCCAAATATAGTGGCTTCCTAGAGAAAGTTAATTTCTTTTTTTTTAATTTTTTAAATGTTTATTTTTGAGAGACAGAGAGAATGTGTGCACGCAAGTGAGTGGGAGAGGGGAATAGAGGGAGACACAGAATCGGAAGCAGGCTCCAGGCTCTGAGCTGTCAGCACGGAGCTTGACGCAGGGGTTCCAACTCTCAAACAGTGAGATCATGATCTGAGCCGAAGTCGGATGCTCAACAGACTGATCTACCCAGGCTCCCCAAGAAGATTAATTTCTAATGGATTCTTTTAGATGAATATGACTTTATTACATATCAAAACTCAAATGATGACTTCAAAGTAGAAGAGTTTTTCTGTAATTTTTTTGTTTGTTTTCACTTTTTACAGGTAATGTGTACAGCTAATATTTCCTTCTGGTACTTCGTATGCATTGCTGTACTGCCCCATACCATTCATCAATAACATGGCAGCTGTTAAAATTTGATTAATCTTTGATCAACTCTCCATAAAATATGAACAGGTGTGAAGCTATGAATTGGAACTATTGGTGAATCACTCATGCTTTGCAAAAGGAGTAACCTACTCAAGAAATATTGTCTATGATTTTAGCTGGCATTTAAATTCAGCAGTCCGAAGTGTCCAAAGTCAGTGCTTTTCACTGTCCCCTTATAAACAATATATGAATAGATCACAAATGAAATATTTAAATTCTTCTTATTTATCATTAGGTTAACCTAGACTAGCAATTTTTTTGAACTACCTTTTTATAATAGAGTTTTGGAATAAAATGCCTCTTAATTAAAGTTATTGTAATATTGTGAAAAGCAAAAATATATTTGTGAGAAATTTGATCTTGCCACTGTTTTCACCATTTTATTCTAATGAATATCATGTTTTGTCACATTCTTCTTTCAATTACAAGAAATAACTAAAAGAAACATTCATAACATAATCTCTCCCTATTTAGATGTAGCATTAATGAGCTTAAGAGAGTAAATGTAAATGGGCAATATAGATGAAATAGTTTGAAATTTACTGAATTATAACAAATTCAGAAAAAAAGTCTCCATTCATAAATTATTTTGTGTCTTTTAACTTTAGAGTGGTTCTCTCTATGGAAACAATAATTTTACATTTCCATAAATCTAATTTGGTATTTTCAAAAAGTGAGTGAGACACTTGGGGAAATTTGAAAATGTATTGCAAATATTACATTCTACATAGTGGTGTGTCAATATTAGATTTTTCAGATGCCATAGTAGTTTTGTGTTTATGTTGGGGAAAATTCTTTGAGGAAAAGAGCATTGATGTATTCAAGGACGAGTAACTTTAAAAAAAAATGATTTTTGACAGAGAGAGAGAACAGAGGAGGGACAGAGAGAGAGGAGGGGGAGACCAAGGATCTGAAGCAGGCTCTGTGCTGACAGCAAAGAGCCCAATGCTGGGCTTTAACTCACAAACCCAGAGATCATGACCCAGGATGAAGTCAGATGCTTAACCAACTGAGCCACCCACGCACTCCATTATCTTAGAAACTTAACACCTGAATTCTGATTTTCTATTCACCTATAAAATGTATAGCTAGCTATGTATTCCGTGTGGTGGTGCATGTGTGCCTGTGTGTGTGTGTGAAGGAAGAGAGTATGAGAGAGGAAAAAAAAAGAAGGAAAAAGCAAGCAAGGGCTAACAACTGCGAACAAAAGTAAAATGTTAAGAATTAACAAATTATGTAGGTGAAGAATATATAATGTTAATTGTATTACACTCTCTACTTTTCGTTAGAATTACAAAATTGAAAGTAAAATGAAAAACATTAATGGGTAAAGAGAAGGTTGAAAACCCATCTATAAATGTTTTATGGAATAGATTGTTTGTATTTCTTCCAAGGCATGTCATATTTTGAATGGTTGAGGATATTATCAACTTCACAACCAATTTTTAACACAGGCATTTAATTTGGAATTTTTATTATAATGTCATTACAGTCTGATATTTTCACCCACCAGTAGATTAACTCTCATAAGTCAAATATTCTCTAAAATGTGCTCCATGAACCGCTAATATCACCATCTCTATAGTACTGTTAGAAATGTAAATTTTTAAGAAACAGCCTAAGACCTACTGAATTGGAAATTCTTGGAACAGGCCCCATAATCTCTGTTTTAACAGGCCATTCCTTTGACTCTGTTGTACATTAAAATTTGCATGGCTGTATTAAATTGACTTAACTTTAGATATTTGTATATTTATTCAATCATCCATTCATTCATGTATTCATTTTCTTCATTTAGCAAGTATTGATGGAGACTGCTATTTTCAAAGTATATTGAACAGAGATCGATCAGGCAAAAATCCTTTAATTTAATGATTTATCAGGTGCCAAAATGTTACTTGTGAACACAGAAGAAGAGGTCCATGGTAGGATATTAAGGATAATGTTGTCAAAGCCGACAATTACTGATTTTATTCATGTAAAATATATGATAGGTATATACTAGGATTTCTCTAGCCATTGTTAGCTTTGTGAGTAAAGGCACATTTTAGAAGGAATTTAGAGTTAATAATGTAAGAATTTTAAGCCAACTAATATGACCAAACAAGAGATCAGCAAAGTTTTGGAAGTAGGTATAATGATAAATTTAAACTGGATAAGAGGGAGGAAAGTAAGATGATATGAAGGAAGGGGTGGGTGGGAGGCAGTAGAAAGTACTAGTTGAATCAGTTGATTAAAGATTCCAGAGGGTTAATTGATGGCTAAAAATGGAGTGTTGATGATGGTAAGCAGCCCAAATAGGTAACTATGATTAAAATGTGAAACATTTTAACTTGAGATATTGCAGTCCCTTCAGGTCTGAGTAGTGAAATACCTAGAATACTGCCATGGAAGTAAGTAATGGAAGTAGGGTGGAGTTTAATTATCAGGAGAGGAGAAGGGTCTAGTAACTGAGAAACCAGGTTGCCAGTTACATAGAACATTGACAGGATTAAATTTTGGATAGTGACTGTGACCCAGTATTTGTATCTGATCTCTGTGCCAAAACTATAAAATGCTGATGAAAGATATCAAAGAATATCTAAACAAAACTATGTACATTTTGTTGGATTTATAGCTAAGTATTTTTGTTGCTATTATAAATGATATTCTTTTTTTACATTTTGGTATCACATTGTTCATTGTTAGTACACACACAAAAATACTTTTGTACATTGATTTTGTATTCTGCAGCCTTGCTGAATTGACTTACTATTTTTGAGTTTATGCAGATTATCTGGAATGTTCTTTGTAGATAGTAATGGCATGTGAATGCAGGCATTTTCATTTTTTAAAATATATATTTTATTCATTCATTCATTCATACATACATACATACATACATTTTTTTGCATCCTTTCATCTCAAAAGCTCTCTAATACATTGTTATATATGAGTGGTGATTGTGGGTATTCTTGATGTCCATTCAGTTCTGTTGCTATTTACTGAGGTTTTGGGGTTTTTTTGTTTGTTTGTTTCTTTTAATCAGGAATGGAAGTTGAAGTTTGGCAAATAGCTCTCCTGAATCCATTGAGATAATCCTATGGTTTCTCTTTATTAATCAGTTGTTATGGAATTACATTTATTGATTTTCAAATGTTGACAACCTTGTACACATATGATAAACTCCACTTGTTCATGATTTTTCTATCATTTTACATATTACCGTGTTCTATTTATCAAGATTTTATTGATAAATTTTACATCTGTTTTTTGTGAGTGATGTTGATTTGCAGTTTTCTTACATTTTTCTTGTTTTAGCATTATTGAACTTTTGTCTGAAATATGAGTTGTAAAGTGTTTCCTCTTCTATTTCTGGGAAGTTTGCATAAAAACAGTATTAGTTCATCAAATTTTTGGTGTAATTTGCCAATGAAATCATCTGGGCCTAAAGTTTTCTTTGTTGAAACTTTAAACTGTAAATTCATATCTTAATAAATGTAGTAAATGTAGTAGTGTTTTCTAGTTGTTTTCAGCAAGAGAGAGAGGTTGCAGCAGGATACCTCTATTTTGGAGGAGGGGATTAAAAACAATGCTATATTTTAACTTAAAGAATAAAAATAGTTATTTTTGCTAACCCTTCTAAATTATATTTGACAATCTTGGTTTCTACTGGTGTTCAACTACAAAAATTAGGCTAGCCTCAATATTCATTCAATTTTCCTTAAAACTGTACACATCACTGATGCTCTTATTGTCTGCCTTGCATTTGTTTTGCTTTGAAAGTCACCAGTGATGTCTTTTTTGGAAAATTTTAACCTTTTAGAATTCTCAACAGTTGCCATCTTGGATAATCCTTTTCTTAAAATATTTTCCCACTTGTCCCCAACAAAATGTTTTTTTCATAATTCTATTCCTTGCTTATAAAAATTGCCATCCATCACCTAAGACTAGATCTAACTCTAAAGTCAGAAAAAGATAGATGAGATTTTGTGTTTTCTCTTAGGATGCAAAGTTTATAATCTGCCACATATTGAACAACAACAATGGGAATAATGCAGCATTATTTTATCTTTTTCTGTGTTAATAGGCATATTGGCCTTAGCAGTTCTCTGAATTCTATACTTGTAGATATTTTAATCCTTTATAAGACATCCAATAGTTGGTCAATGTTTCCCTTAAGGGGTACAGTGAGTAGTAAATACAATATATTATCCCCACTGAGCAATGATTTTACATTTTTTTATTATTGAATATATTTTAATGGCAGATGTATCTAAAATGTCATCAAATGGATGTCACATATCGATCTTGTAATCAATTAGGCCTTCTTTGTCATAATTTGTCATAAAAGTTCCCCTCCCCCATTCTGTACTGATTAGATTGATTTTTAAACTAAATGTGGTACTTCATATAATCCTCTTCCAATTTCCTTACATAAGGATGGGCTTATTCACCCACAATATTTTATTTTCTGCTTTTACAGTCTTTATAAAGTTAATGTTCTATCTTACTATCTTCTTTTTTTGAGGATTATGTCATGTACATATTTGACATGCATGCCTTTTTAGGATGTTTTTATGAGCACAAGTCAGAACTACTTGCAGTGTTAAGCCTAAAATACAAACTCACTTCTTAGGTTACACTGGCCCATTAATCAACACTTTGTGGGTGCAGTTGTGTTCAATTAATGATAAATCTAACTATATTTTAGTTTGTTGTAGGAATAAAAAGATATAAATATAATTTTACTTTCCATTTCTTTGCCATCTATTTAAAGATTTGTTGTAAGGCTCTATCTTTATTCGCACATATAGTCTGGTAAAATTGCCTTTTTTGCAAATAAGAAACCTTTCTGTAGGCCAGATGCATAAACTACTTGACAGATGTTGTATTCCTGCTTTAGCTTCCCAATCACTCCCGTAGATGGATTTACTGCTTTTTTGTGCAAGAAGTGCCGGGTTTCAGTAAAGATGCCAATAATTTCATATGCAGTGACCTTGGCATGAAGTAACTATTCCAAAATTGTGAAACAGCAGCTGTATGAAGCTTATTATTTATCTTCTTTACACACAATGTGTTCACATTTTTTGTTTTTACTTTTTTTTCTCATAAATATAATTCAGCAATTTGGTTACCTTGAAGTTGTACATAAAGGAAAATATGTAAGTGCTCATCGTAATGAAGGATATTTAACTCATCAGGATTCTAACTGCAAGCATTTGCTTTGGAGAAATGTTTAAGCGTTCACCGTATAATGGGCAGAATAATCATAAAAGGCCCATTACAGTGTGTTCCTTGAATCCTTTTATATTGCCTCAGGGAATAGACAGCAGGTCATTAAAAACGTTGTTTTATTTAAGGCTCTAACAACTTTTATATCATGAAAATCACAAGCATTAGTGCATGCTCTTACAAAATATTCACATAATCATTGCTGAAAATCATCTTAAAAGAAGTATCTGTGATATCTTCATACATACTCAGAAATGAAAGAGTAAGAAAAAAATCCTAATAGTTTCTTCTCAAAATATTTTATGTTAGGCTTACCACTGTCAGTGTTAAATGGTTTTTCAGTTAAATATACAAGAGGGAAGAAGATAATACTCATCATTAAATATGATGCCATGTGTAATATAAAAAATATATAGTGCAAATTCAATGAAAACTTAGATTATATTCCCAAAATTGTGATTGGTGACAATTAGATGGTCTTTAACTTTAAAGATTATTTGGCTTTTCTATAGATCTGTTTTATTTTCACAAACAATTCTATTTCATAGTTTTAGTAAATTTTGTGAAACAATCATATATATTTAGATCGTACGAATTTGAGAAAATGCCCCTTTTACAAGTTTTCTAAGAATTCTTGATCAAAATGAGTCAAAATAACATTATTTTCAAAAAAGTGGCATTTTCATTTTACACATTTGAAATTATAATAATACAAATTAATTTTCTTAGTTATTCCACTTCCTACCACAATGATTATGGTTTAAAAGATACCAAATGAATTCTTACTTTTCTTAAATAATAGAACACAATAAATGCAGAAACAAATATTTGTCCCTATAGAAATCCAGTGGTCTTTGTGTCTGCCATTTTAATTTACTTTTATAATTGACATTTTTGTACTACCATTCTTTCTTCGTTTATGTCTCGTGTATGTTTGTAGTGATGGTATTATTCAGAAAAAAATTTCAAATAGCAAAATACTATAGGGAAAATAAAGCATACAGTGAAAAAGACATAAAGCCATAAAGTCATTTAGAAATTATATAAACAAACACACTTTGTCCTACTTAGCTACACATGTATTTGGTTATTACAATTCTCATAGAGCAATGTAGACGTAGATAGTGCATGGTGTGGAGCCATGTTTTAATCCTACAACAAATCATTAGCTACCCTACACCTTGATTGTTCTATCTACAATAATACTTTTATGGCCACGTAACAGTGTATATTTTCTAGTGTGTTGTGAATATTAAAGGAATTACTGCATGTAAAATGTTGACTTCAGTACAATGCAAACATTTTGGTCCTCAGAATGTAATTCAGACAAGTGTGCAGTTAGAGTTCTGAATTCATTGGTTTTTATGTATAGTTACAATGTTAATAGTAGGTTTTGTTGTTTTAATTTTTAATAAATTTCAGCATGTATGTTTTTTCTTTGCCTTAATTCCTGCTTATTAAAAATGTATACACAGAAAAAGTCTTATTTCTATCTGTGTCTTTCCAAATTGTTCCCATTATTACCTATAGAAAACCATTTCAAATGCATCAGTTTATATTTCTATATTAAGTAAGCAAATACGCCACACATCACACATATATGCCACACCCAAATATATATACATTTATTCTTTTTTTACATAAAATTTATAACATAATACTCTTTAAATCTTGACTTTTTGATAAAGAGTGACGGAATAAATAATGTCATGAATATCTTTTCATATGTGTGCAGATATATATCCTAAAAGTAGGGTATATGTCTAAGCATAAATGCATATATAATTTTGTTAAATATAAACAAATTCTCTTTCATAGATGTAACATTTGGCAGTCCCACAAGCAATGTGTTGGGTTAGTTTAAACACAGACTTACCAACAGTCTATGTTGTCAAGCTTTTGAACATTTGCCAAAGAGCCAGGAGAGAAAAGGTACGATAATTTAGTTTAAATCTGCAATTCTCTTATTATAAGGAAATTTTTATTAAAGTTTCAAAAATTTTCCCTTTTCTTCATTCCCCCTCATGGAGAAGATAATTTGAAAGGCCATAAAAAAAATGTTTGCTTCTTTGAAACGTTTTCCAACAGTAAAGATCTTGTGAATCAGATACTCCATGAATATGATGCCATGTTTACCAAGAGATCACACAATCAATGTTTTATCCATTAGGGCAATTAGGATTTTCTGGTTTTTTGTGGTGTAGTCATTCAATAATTTTCTATCTGTCTTCTGAGATAATATGCTTGTTTAAACTTTCTTTTTTACTAAAAATTTTATTTCCCAAGGAACTTTTACATTTTATCTGTTTTAAAATATACTTCCATGGATTTTTGCACAGTTGTCTATTATACTTTTTTATTTTTATTTTTTCTCTAATTTAATAGTTATTTTATATTCTTGTCACATTTTATTATGTCTAATTTTGTTTTATCAAGTTTTTATGCAAAGGTTACCTAGCAGTTTTGCATTTCATTGAATTTTTTTCAATAATAAGCATTTTAATTTACTTATTATTAACCTTGCCAAATTCTGCATTAATCTTTATTATTTTCTTACACTATTTATTTTGGTTAATTTTGTATCTTTTTTTTAGATATTGCAGTCAGAGATTTAATTCACCTATTTTCATCTTTTTTATTAATTTTTTAATGTTTTTTATTTTATATTTGAGACAGAGACAGAGTGCAAGTAGAGGAGGGCAGAGAGATGGAGACAGAATCTGAAGCAGGCTCCAGGCTCCGAGCTGTCAACACAGAGCCTGACGCAGGGCTTGAACTCACAAGCAGTGAGATTATGACCTGAGCCAACATTGGATGCTTAACTGACTGAGCCACCCAGGCACCCAAAATTAGGAATCATAGTGAATGACTTGCTTTCTGTTTACTCCCTTTCTCAGTAGTTTCTCCTGTCCCACACAGAAGAAGCTTCCCAGAGGAAAGGGAAATCAGGAGACATAATTTAATCTGCTTGTGAAATAGACTTCAAGTTAAATGGATTAATGATATTTTCTATAAGGAAGAGAACTATATGCAGAATAATTCTCAGCTGGATAAACCTGATATATATTCTGTATATGAAAATCTCATTATATGAAATTGGGGGGAAGGGTCTTTCCTGCTATTTGTTTTCTACTGACTTTTTTTTTCTTTTTAAAGTTTATTTATTTATTTTGAGAAAGAGAGAGGACGCTCATGTGTGAGCTTAGAAGGGGCAGAGAGAGAGAAGGAGAATCCCAAGCAGGCTCTGCACTGTCAGTGCAGAGCCCAGCATGGGGCTCGATCTCACAAACCATGAGATCATGACCTGAGCCTAAATCAGGAGTCAGATGCTTAACTAACTGAGCCACCCAAGCACCCCTCTACTTTTATGTAATTACTCTTCTTTTATGTAATTTGTGTTCTCTACCTAGCTAACAATCTCTATCTTTATCTCTGTGTCTATCTCTATTTCACTTATTTTCTTTTTTTGTTTGTTTCTGAGTCCATGGTTCACAACATTTATCAGAAGTTTAATTTTGATTTAAAGTGCAGCTGTGCAGTAAGTATATGAGTTTGCTTCTACCAGGCATCCTCTACTCTTTACCTACTAAGGCCTAATGTAAGTTAATTTTCAATATTTGGGTTTCCTAGACAACACAAGAAGCATATAGAGATATCTCTATCTAATGTCATCATTCAGTTCTTCAAATCAGAATTTCTGCATGAAAGGTATTGTTAGGAGTTTATTTTTTTATTAATTATTAACTTTTTCAGCATTTTATAATGACGTTTTCAAATATACAGAAAAATGAAAAAATTTCCAGACCACCCACGTTCTACCATTCTACCATTAAGACTTCACATCTCTTTTACTCTATTTGCTTTATACTCTCTCTACATATATCCATCCATCCTTTATGTTGATAAAATTCAAACTAATCATTGCACACATCATTACACTTCATCCATAGACATTTTAGCATCCTAGAGTTAGCGTTCTAAACTTTAATGATGTTTTTTGGATAAAACTTACATAAAATGAAATGCAGAAATATTAGTACTTAATTTGTTTTGAGAAATGCATATACTTATAACGCAAACTACTATCAAAATGTAGGTAACTCACATCACCTCAGAAAACTTCTTTATATCTCTTCTTGTCAATTTCTGACCTTACTCTTTGAGAAGCAATAGCTGTTGTGACTTTTTCCAGTGATGGTGATTAATTTTGCTTGCTCTGGACTTGGAGCAATTTGTAGACTTGGAGTTATATATTATGCATTCTTTTATGTGACATTTCATTTAGTTTAATGTTTTTGAGATTCATGTATGTTATTGCATGATTTTGCATTGTTTTAAAAAGGAAAGGAAAATTAAAATACTGGACACATTAATGCAAAACCCCAAGAGTTTTCTGAATAGCACAACTAAAAGAAAGTTAAGCACGTATATGTAAGAATAAATTATTGTGTTTGGGTGAAACTCTTTTTAAACAATTTCTGCCTGTTTAGAAAGCAATTTGTGTTAATGTTAAACAGCTTCTTTGTCTATACTTAGTGATACCTACATACATTATATATGTATATCACCTTTGTTGATGTTTGAAATGTTTTTTTAAACATCATCATTTGATTTTGTGACTCTACAAATTGCATTTGAAATGTAAATTTAGATTTTTTTCCTACATGCTTATTTATAATATTGCCAGGAGTTTTGGAAATGAACATGTATTTTTTCCTGTAAGTACTGGCTGAACCACATTATAGTGAGATATATCCTTCATAGGAAAATTGGATATTAAAAACCAAGAGGTATGGGGCACCTGGGTGGCTCAGTTGAGCAACCAACTCTTAATTTCTGCTCAGGTCATGATCTCACACTTTGTGGAATCAAGCCCTGAGTCGGGCTCTGCACTGACAGCAGGGAGGCTGCTTGGGATTCTCTCTCTCCATTTCTCTGCCTGTCAGCCATTTGTACTCTCTCTCTCTCTCTTTCAGAACAAATAAACATTTAAAAAACAATCCCAAGAGATACTCTTCCAAAGAAAATACTAATTGTTTAGATGCTGTACAGAATATGCCTGTATTAGGAACTCGTTTGGTTTATTTTCATTCAAATCTTAGCTTAGGTAGTTTTCCTTTTCTTATTATTCTGCCAATAGATTATGTTTCTTCCATAAACTTTCACTGGGACTTTAGCCTGAGTCCCAATACCCTGAATGACTCTAGGATTCTAATCTCCCCAATATCACCATTTAAACACAAGTTTTTTGTTTGTTTGTTTTTGTTTTTTTTTAATGTTTATTTTGAGAGGTGAGCGGGGGAATGGCACAGAGAGAGAGGGAGACACAGAATCCGAAGCAGACTCCAGGCTCTGAGCTGTCAGCACAGATCCCGACATGAGGCTTGGACTCAGGAATGGTGAGATCATGACCAGAGCCAAAGTTGGGTGCCTAATCCACTAAGCCACCAGACGTCCCTTAAACACAAGCTTCTTAACTATATAAGGCAGGCATAGCTTTAGCAGTAACTTACTACTCTGGGTTTTACTATCTCTTACGTTTTTGTTGTTCACGTCTATTGCATAGCTCCTGTAGTTTTTTGTATGTGAACTAAGCTGTGTTATGTTATGGAATTTTTTTAAACATATTTTATCAATCACTGTTAAGTGTGTTGAATCAATGTTCTTTTCAAGATATTAAGTAAGTCATACTGCAAGAAGTTGATCTTGAAAACCTTATTTTAAAGATTATAGCAGGAAACTTTAAGCTCTTTTATTTAGTTGATAATTTTCTATTTTACTTGACTTAGTTTATTAGACATTAAGTGAAAGAGAGTATGTATTGGAGTTGCATTCTGCTATATTTACTCCCGATTCTACTCGTGGCCTTTTTTTTTTTTTTTTTTTACAATGATTATTATGCTACTTATTGTTTTACTATTTATTTAATTTTTAATTTTTGAACATTTTAATAGGGTATTATTTAAATAGTTCTGATTATTTTCTGAATTCTTACCAGGCATTGCTAATTTCTGATTGACTCGTTTTATAATTTGATTGTTCCAAATATCAGTAAATAGTAAAATACAAAAAATGTTTTCAAACATTCTTTAATCTATGTGAATCACACATTTTTATGAATAAAACAAGTACTTTTTCTCATGTAGCACTGAAATTTTTGTTAGATCGGGAGTTATATGTTTAGTCTACAAAAAGTCAAGTATCTAGTAAGCTCACAAATATTAGGCCAAATGTACTCAACTATACGAGAGAGTTCCATCTGTTCCTCTGCTCATAGTCTAGTTTCTTTGTTGTGTAACACAGAGCCTGGCACATAATAAATGCCTGGCACGTTAAATATTTTGTCAATAGACTATACTAGCATGATTTTGCGACTTTCTCATGTAACATTCAGTAATTCAGAGATAATGGTAGTGTGGTTGCCCACAGTTAAATATTCACAATGCAAGGAAATCGGATAAGGAATATATCTTATTACTGAAATGGCTGAAAACATTATTTTGGATAATAGATCTTGAACTAACAGATGAATTGACAACAAAATTAGCAAAGGAGTAGACAATATATAATGACAAATAATGTTTAAAAAGAACCATTTAGTGAAGAGTAAAAGTATGATTGCTTCATGGGATTTTCTTCTTCCATGCCACACATTTCATTTATATGTAAAGATGTCAAAGGCTTCCTTAACCTTACCTGGGTAACCAAGTCCACTAGGCCTCATCATGTGTAACATCTTAGAAAAATTAGGTTCAGATTTTCAGTATTTTCTCTTAAAATACTCTCTTCCATAGGATCATGGAATAATGTAATCTTTCTATTTTTCTTCTTTTTTTTTTTTTTTAATCTTATTTTGGTATCTTTTGACATTATCTCTTCCTTTTACCTTCATGTGCTTGGCTACCATTCTTGGCCTTTTTCTTAGCCAGTTACCTTTCCCATGGGGACTTCACCATACTTCATTTTCAGTTTCCATTTAGAAATATATTTCAAAATTATAATTGGCATACCAGTTCCATTTCTCTATCTGCATGATATTTCCAGTAGTATGTCTCATAGATGATTAAAAGTCAATGTATTGGGGTGCCTGGGTGGCTCAGTCAGTTAAACATCTGATTCTTGATCTTAGCTCAGGTCTTGATCTCAGGGTCCAATGGGCATGAAGCATAGTGCCTACTTTAAAAAAAAAAAAGAAAGAAAAGAAAATAAAAAGAAAAAAAAATCAACATGTCAAGAAACTGAACTCATCCTTAGTTCCCCTCTTGTTTTTTGCTCCTGAAACTCCTGTCATTAAAAACTGTACCCTTCCCCAGTGTTCTTACTGAGTGGAAGCACCTTTATAGGTTGTGCAACCTTGAATCGTAAATATCATCACAGACTCAACTTTTCTCTCATTCCTGTATTCCAGTCAAATCCTGACATTTGACATTTTTTAAATATGAAATTTATTATCAGATTGGTTTCCATACAACACCCAGTGCTCATCCCAACAGGTGCCCTCCTCAATACCCATCACCCACCCTCCCCTCCCTCCCAACCCCCATCAACCTTCAGTTTATTCTCAGTTCTTAAGGGTCTCTTATGGTTTGGCTCCCTCCATCTCTAACTTTTTTTTTTTCCTTCCCCTCCCCCCATGGTCTTCTGTTAAGTTTCTCAGGATCCACATAAGAGTGAAAACATATGGTATCTGTCTTTCTCTGTATGACTTCTTTCACTTAGCATAACACTCTCCAGTTCCATCCACGTTGCTACAAAAGGCCATATTTCATTCTTTCTCATTGCCAAGTAGTATTCCATTGTGTATATAAACCACAATTTCTTTATCCATTCATTAGTTGCTGTACACTTGACATTTAAATACATTTCAAATTCATCCTCTTGACATCATCTTCAGTCACTAATTCCTGACAAGTACAAAGTCTGCTTATAATGACTGTTACAAGTCATTTTTCAAATGGGACACTTTCGAGAATAAAAAGCCAATGTATGGGACACCTGGGTGACTCAGTGGGTTAAGCCTCTGACTTCGGCTCAGGTCATGATCTCTCTCAGTCCCTGAGTTCGAGCCCCGCATGGGGCACTATGCTGACGGCTCAGAGCCTCGAGCCTGCTTCAGATTTTGTCTCCCTCTCTCTGCCTCTTCCTGCTTGTGCTCTATCTCTCTCTCTCTCTCTAAAATAAACATCAAAAAAAAAAAAAAAACAAAAAGCTGATGTGAGTAATAACGTGAAGATAACTAACATTAACAAGAACTGAAAAACTAGGAAGTTTACTTTTAAAATGTAATCTTGTCGGGGCGCCTGGGTGACTCAGTTGGTTGAGCATCCGACTTTGGCTCAGGTCATGAAATCACGGTTCTTGGGTGCAAGCCCTGCAGCAGGCTCTGTGCTGACAGCTCAGAGCCTGGAGCCTGTTTCAGATTCTGTGTCTCCCTCTCTCTCTGCTCCTCCCCAACTCGTGCTCTGTCTCCCTCTGTCTCAAAAATAAATAAACACTAAAAAAAATTTTAAATGTAATCTTGTCAATAGCACGTTTATATTGCTCATAAGATAAACACTGCAATTCTTAGCATGGTATGTGAGGCCTCGTGTGATCTGCGTTTGCCTACATCTTCAAATGTTTCCATGCTTCTTTCCATCCTGCTCACTGCTCCAGCCATTGGACTTTTTTTCACATTTTTTTCAAATGACTGTGCATGTTTGTAATTCAGGATTTTTCACAGGTGTGGCCTGTGAATGATATAATCCTCTCCTCACCCTTTGCTTAGATAATCTCTACTCATTGTTTAAAGATTAGCTGAAATACAACTTTCTTACATACATCAATCCATTTCTAAGAAACTCTCACAGTAGCCTTGACTTCACTTTCTTAACCCTTCTCACGTGGACAACCTATTAATGCAATGTTTCAACTCAAACATCCTACTATAATGTCAGCTTCATGCCAAAAAAAGAGCTCTAAATGTATCATTCATCTTTTTATCATCAGTGATTTAAAAAGTCCAGTGTAGAAAAAGGTGCAAAAAAGCAGGCTCAAAAAAAGGTTTAAAGAAGCTATTGCCCTTTCAATATTTTTCTTTACTTAAATTCAATGTTTGATTTAGGGTAATGAGTAAGGATTCATCCTGATAAGTATGGGGAAAGATAGGTCAATAGCACAGGAAAGAAAGTGGGTCATTTTTGTGTTTATGTGGGCAGTTTTTGTATCAAATTTCCATCACCTGGCATGTTAACAAAATTGCTGTCTCAAAATGGACTCTTAATTGGCAAATCTGATAGATTATCTTGAATCCTTATCTCCTTTGTCTTCTACAGTACTGCCAATGTTCTCTTTTATACATTTCTTTTTCAAAATGCTTCTGTGCCCTGTTCTGTTTTCTAATCCTGATAATTCCATCTCTGTGATTTGTCTTCCTCCTTTTCTATGTTAAGATATTCATAGAGATTCATTCACTCATTTAATAAGTACTTACATGCCCACTTTTGCCTATCATTGTTCTAGTTATTCATTTATTCATTCAAATTATACTTATTAAGTGTTTCTTAGTACCAAATACTTATCCATGAACAGACTCCAGCACTGAAGAAGGCAAATAAAATCCCTGCTCTTCTGACACTTATTAGAGAAACAATAATGAATAAATCACGCAAGTTTCCTGCTGTTATATGACCTGTATTCTAGTTAGTGAGGAGGAGGAGGGGTGGTGTAGGGAAAGAAGATAAACTAATAATAAAACAGATAACAATAGTTTTGTAAGAAATCTTAAGTTTTGTTAAGAAGATAAGATGTGTTATATGCTCTCTTAAATAATGTATTCAGGGGAAATATCTCTCAATAAATGCATTTTAGGCTGAGACTTAATTGATGAAAATGCTGATCATGAATAGGGAAAAATGAACCTATCAGGTAGATGTAAATAGCAGGTGCAGAAGCACTTAGGAGGGAACAGAGTTGGGCTTGCTCAAGTGCCAACAATACCAGTGGTGACAGAAATGAGTGAGGCAGGAAATACTAATGGGAGAATCACCGTTTTATTTTATTTCTGTTCTTACTCCTTCCATAGATCACAGCCAATACTTGGACTTGGCAGTTGCAAGTTGCGTCTCATTCCTGGATTATAATAAGCAAATACTTTTGAATTTCTTTTGTTATCATGTCATTGTTATACAAGGAATAGGATGTCATCTTAGGCAATTTTATTTGTTGCCTGATATTTTTTCTCATTAATGGCCCCAATATTAATGTTTTCCCTAAGTGTGTATACTCCATATGACACTTGGAGGTTCACTATTTTGTAGAAAAATAGGTTCACTTTCCATTTGGGCTTCTGGATTCTATTTTTCCCTCTCCAACTATGGTCATATTTTCCCCTGCTTTTGACATATGCCTGCATTGCTTAAATTTCATTCTGCTTAAATTTACTTATTTCTAAGATACTGTTAAGACAAACTTGTTATTGCATTTCTTTCACTTTGTTTCTTTCCATTACCCAGAGATAAACTTATCAAAAATGCACATTTAAGAAATGCTAGTTAATCCATCAGCCAATTCTAAATGTCTGCACCATTTCAGCTTTTCACAGATGTACTAACAATTTGAATCTCTGGTGATATAACAGCAATGCCTCCAATTCAAATGTAAGTAGAAAAAGCAGGTTTAGAATTGAGGAATAGGTTGGATTAGAAATAGAGATTTGAGAGTCATCTCATGGAGCTAATAACTGACACAAATGAAGTAGATAATATTGCTAAGAGGGAGAGTGGTACATGCATTGTAAAGACCAAGAATAAATTCCTCTCCTCAGCTTTAACCTGTGAAGGCTTTGCCTTGATAAATCCTTGCATAGAGTTCATGCCTGTCATTTCGCCCACTGTTATGGTTGTCAGTGTAAATAATCAGGTGACTCGCTCACTATATCATCCCAACTTCATGGATGGGTTCTTAGACCTGGAAAATAAAATAAAGCATATCCTGAATTAGAATTGTAATGATTGTGGCAGCCTGCTACCTCAGCTGTTTTTCTTGACCCTTATCGTAGTCAGAACACGTTGAGATTGCTGTAGTAAGAGTTAGAGGAATAGATGTTAACCAAGATCTCAGTTTTTCTTCCATGTTGCTTGCTCTAACTTCATTTAGCCATGACCTTAACCATTGCCTCCATAATCTTCTATCAGAAATTAATGCTAAATATGTTTTGAACTAAATTTAACCTCTTTTTTTTAAATTAATACAAGTGACTCCTGAATTTTCAGATTCCATGACTGTACCATAGGTGCGTTAAGCAACTATATTAGAAAAAAATATTCTTATCTCTCACCTACCTCTCTTTTTCACCAGCTGTGAAGCCTTAAAACATCTAGTCTGTACTGCATTTTCAATTTATCCACTCCTTCCCATTTTCAACTCATTACCTTGTTATTGAACTGGACCTGCTAACCATTCTTGCCTATTCTCTCATCCCCATCTTCATTTATCACATTGTGAGATTCATTACTTTGAAACTGTTCCAAATGTGTTTCTTTGATCTACAACACATGTAATGTATAGGCACCACCAGTTATTTTAGTCAGCATCTCTAATCTTAGAACAGTGGTTTTCTATAATATGGTATCATCCTACATTTTGCCCTCCTCTTTTACTATTTACATACACATGTAACATCAAACAATTATTTATCTTTTAACAGACTTTATACTTATGCATCATATTTTGGGTTCATTTTCTAAAAGGCATTTTCTTGTAAACATTTGCCTAAATAAATTATCTTCCTACTTACATGTCTGTCTAAACTACTACCTTCACAAGGAACTTTTCTTATTTTCCAAGATGTTTTATTTTTTTTTACTTTGTATAAAAAGCTATGGTATATTGGGGTGCCTGGGTGGCCCAGTTGGTTAAGCGTCCCACTTCAGCTCAGGTCATGATCTCACACTCCATGAGTTCAAGCCCCGCATCGGGCTCTGTGCTGACAGCTCAGAGCCTGGAGCCTGCTTCAGATTCTGTGTCTCCCTCTCTCTCTGCCCCTCTCCTGCTCATGCTCTGTCTCTCTCTGTCTCAAAAATAAAAATAAAAACATTAAAAAAATTTAAAAATAAAAAAAAGCTGTGGTATATTTTACTTCTAAATTTTCATAATCAAGACACTATGTTCTAGTATAATTTAGACTTATCTGTGACTTTGTCTTATCATTCTAATAGATTTTCAAATTCTCCAACACTAAATAGTGTTGTTGTTGTTGTTTTTATCTGCAGTAATTAGCATATATGTATGCAACATGTTTTTGATAAATAAATGCTAATATGAATGAAATATGTTAATCATGGCCTTTAAGAGCATATTCTTTCATGAAAAATGGTGGGCTATTGCCCATTAGGAATATTTTTATTGCCATGTATATTCCTTAATTAATCTTGAGCTTCAGTCTGTCTTCTATAGTGTTTATTTTTACAGTGCATGTGGGTAAGCAAACTCAATTCAAATGAGTACATGCTTGTATCTCCATGCTTTATGAATCCACTTCTTTGTTACATTGTATGTCTTATCTTTATTAGCTTCTTGTCATATTTATAGCCACTAAAAACTCTATAGCCATTGTGAAATGAGATGTATGCCTTCATCAATGATTTGGAAGTATTTCTAGTGTTTAAAATACATTTTACAGAACTGTAAGTTTAACATTTGAATGTTTTTAGTGTTTTGGATAATTTCTTACTCTTTTTATCTTTTTAATAACTAAAAATAAAGGAGCAATGATTCTTTAAACAATAAATTCATGAAGAATAAGTTCATAATGGTAAAATGTACTGAATTTATAAAATCTTATGCAAGTTCCATTATGATAATTATTTAGCACTTTCTCACCACATAATTACTTCGGTATAATCACTTCAAATTATTTTACCTTTTTATTAGGCTACTGAAAATAAGGAATTTACAAAATTAATTGCTTTATATTTGAAGGAATTGTTATAGGATGTTTATATAGCTAAAACATCTGCAGAGATTTTTAAATAATTGAGTTACAAAGGACTATATTTTGTAATTGACTTCAACTTAAAAAAAAAAGCGGTTACAACCTGGAGATCCCTAAGGAAGCAGTGGAGAGAAGACATTGATATATTAAAATCCATGGTGAAGGTTTCCCCTCATGAATGTATATATTAGAAGAATTTGTATAACTTCAAATTAATTGAAGATGTGACTGAAGTTCCAAATGTTAAGATTCTCATGTGTAGTATAATCTATTGTTCACAGATATTATAGCCTACTTTAGAACAAGTTTTGGAAGAGACAGTTAATTACATCAGAAGCCATTTTGTAGCCTGCATATTAAATGCAAAAGAGGTCAAAGAGTCTTTGAAATATTTTCAGTCTGCTATTTTGTTTTGTTTATTAGTTCCTGAGCGAGAAAAATATGCAAAACGAAATAATCATAAAATATTGGAGCTACATTAAATATACTTAAAGCTAAAGAAAATGTGGTATCTATTTTATACCTCTATTTCTCCAATAATTTAGAAACAATGAAATTTATAGCTGGTATAATTTTAGTTTTATAGTAACCTACTGGGTTAGGAAACTAGAAATCTTCTTATTCCATTTTACAAAGGAAAACTTTGTTTTTCAGTAAAACTTAATGTAGACCTCTAATCTCTAGCATCCTCTACTCCTATTATTTTCCTTTGGTTATAGAGAAAAACGGAAGACATTTTGTATAATAAAAATATACATGTTTTTTAAAAGAGTATACATCTTTAATAAAATATACATTTTAATACAATTTTCTGAGTGACTTCTTTGTGCCAACCCATCTTCTAAATGCTTTATTGTACCTAACCTTTAAAATATTCTAGTCAGTTGGATTTAGGTATTAACTGGAGTTTATAGAAAATGAGAAACAAAAGGTAGATTACTGTGTTAAGATTTCGACGTTACTAAATTGCATAATTAGTATTTAGATCTGGCAGTCTGCCACTGAACAGAGTTAATCACATAATCACACTGCCTATTGTAAATGAAATGGACTTACTTTTTCTTGGACAAACAGGAAGAATTCTCTGATGAGAAGAAACCATCTCTGAAAAACCGACAAACCTGGAACAGTTCTTCTTTTATTTTTTTTAAAAAAAGGTTTTTTTAATGTTTTTATTTATTTTTGAGACAGAGAGAGACAGAACATGAGCAGGGGAGGGGCAGAGAGAGGGGGAGACACAGAACCTGAAGCGGGCTCCAGGCTCTGAGCTGTCAGCACAGAGCATGACATGGGGCTCGAACTCACGGAGTGTGAGATCATGACCTGAGCTAAAGTCGGATGCCTAACCGAGCCACCCAGGTGCCCCATGGAACAGACCTTCTAAGTAGAGGGAATAGCACATGAAAAGTATGGAAAGCAAGAAAGATTGAGGTATTTTCTAGAAAAAGCAAAAATAAAAAATATTGTCTGTGGCTGGAACAGAGAACAAGTGGTATGAAATCAAACAGCCCTTTGGTCAGTGTTTTGTGTTATATCTTATGTGCAATTCACCCTTAAAAGGAAGGATATAAATGTCTCCTTAAAAGGCTTGCTTATTCAGTGTTTCAGTTACAACATCTGTAACATGAGGATATAGTAACAACCCTTTCATAAGGTTTCTATCAATGTCTTTGAATTACTGCGTAACTGACTATGACATATTGAATACTCAATAAATTTTAGCAGATGTTACTACTTTCTAGTCTGGATAAGCCTCTGAGTAAATGCTATTCCATTTTTAATTAGAAAAATAGATATAGTAAAACCTTGAACTGCGAGTTATTTGTTCTGTGAGAGTTCCACAAGTTGGGCAAACATTTCTAATAAATTTTTACTTGATAAACGAGCGATGTCTGCAATATGAGGTATTACGTGACACCGAATGTCACATGATCACAACTGAGCCAATAGTTCTTCTCTTTCTCTCACTGTGAGATTGTGGGTGATAGTCTCCCATGCTCGGATGCTCAGTCAGGCCATGGTGTTTGGCATATATCAGTTATTTTTCAGAAAGTGCCCACAAGTGACACTAGTGTATTTTTTATTGCTTCAAAGCACCTACGGACTTTCTTTGCATTTCCGTATAAGAATAAGCTTAGGAATGCTTTGCTTCATTCTAGGTCAGGCTGCCTGAAGATATAGACCTTTTCCTCTGCTGCCTTATTGCCAGTTACATTAAATGCAGTATATGACAAGAGTTTATTAATACTGTACTGTAGTCAGTATCCATGCAAGCATATACAATGGCCACCATACAGAAAAAGGTTAAAAAGAAAGGCAGTAAGAAGGAGATGACTACAGAGGAAGTTAAGAAGGAAATCATCAAGAAGTCTGAACAAGGTATGCAAGTGGCCAAAATTGCAAGATTTTATAAGAAGTCTACATTGACCATTTTCACAATATTAAAGAAAGAAGAAAGAAGGGGGCTAGATGCAGCAAAAGGAGTTACGTGAATATCAAAGCAGCAGCCATGTGTTCAGAAAGATGTAGAAAAGTTGCTTCTGTTTGGATTTGAAAATCAACTATCACGTGATGCTGTGACCAAGAACTTATCTGCAAGATGGCAAAAGTCTTGTACACTGACATCCGACCTCATAAGTGAGAGGCCAGGTGTGTCAACAGAAAATGATGAAGGCTTCAAGAGAAGTAGAGGATGGCTTGATAACTTTAAGAGGAGAAGTGGCATCCATAGTGTTGTGAGGCATGGAGAGGCTGAAAGTTTGGACTCTTAGGGAGCTGAAACTTCATCCAGAAGCTTCTGAGTCTTATCTGCCAGAGCAAGTTTTTAACTGCGATGAGAGGATGAGAGGAGGCTTTTTTGGAAAGAGATGCCAGAGGACCTACATTACAAAAGAAGAGAATGAAATCATAAGCTGAGTCATAAGCCCATGAAAGACCATCTCACCCTCTTGTTTTGTGCTAATGCAAGTGGGATTCTGAGAATCCAAGAGCCTTCAAGAGATGCAAGGTGCATAAGAGCCAGTTAAATGTCATGTGGAGGTCCAACAGCAAGGCTTAGGTCACAATCTTTAGGATAGATTTCCTCAGAAGGAAGTTATTTTAAGGATAGAATTTTTAAAGTTCCTGCAATATATTAATGTTTTTATTTCAAAAATAATTATCAGTAGTATAAAATAATATAATTTTTAAACTCTTAATGATAACACTGTTGAGAATATTTCCTCATAGAAAAAATAACGTACTCTTTCATTTTGCTTTAGTTTGATCATTTGTGTAATGTGTGTATTTTATAAATATGTGTTACATGTGTTGAGAGTGGCTAAGTATTGTGAGTACGTTGGTAAAAAGACACTAAACTGATTCCTTCTCTCACAGATTACAGTATAAAGGAAGAAACTCTCATGACGTGATTTAAAGCCAGTTTTTTAAGAGCTATGAAGTGTAGATAATACTATGGGATGACATAATCTTGTGTGTGTGTGTGTGTGTGTGTGTGTGTGTGTGTGTGTGTGTGTGTCCTTGCATAAGGTAACAGAACTGGAGGGAGAATTATAAGTATGTTTCTTGGGGAAATTGGAAGGTCAAAATAAGGGAAGAATTTTAGAAAATTAGATATAAGGGTCAATTAAAAGTCAAAAGAAATAGAAAATGACAAGACACATCTAGGATGGTTTAATAAGAACCTGACTGAGTAGGATAGTGGAAGATAAGAAGAATAGCACACAATTCTTGGGTGCTGTCTGGCTACTGGGATTCCAAATCTTTGTACACATCAGTGAATTGGCTGGTACATACAATACTTCAGGATTGCTAACTCTTTGGCCTTCACCTTCTGAATTTAGATTTCTGGTTCTCTATCTTGAAATTCCTTATTATCAATCAAGATCAACTTCTTCGGCTTAATAACTTAGCTTCCTGCTATGCTCTTGCACTGTATTTTCCAATAACTTAATATTCCCTACAGTTATGATTTTCTGGCCTTGATATTTAAGGATTCCAGTGACATTACATATTTTACATCCTTGCTAATATTAAAAATTTCCCTTTCTTACATCATCCCTTCCTTCCTTTGTCCCTTCTTTCCTCCCTTTCTTCCTTTCTTGTTTATCTCTATAAAAATTATTTAATATATACCATGTCAGGAAGTGTTATAAGATACCACAATAAACACAATGGACAAAGTCCATGCATTCAGAGTTCTAGAAATAGGTGTAGAATAACAGACAATAAAAGTAAAAACTAAAATATCAATTTGTGATAAATTTGAAAAATAAAACAAATGAGTGAAATGAACAGAGTCTTTTAACACAAACCATTTGGATAATTTTGTAGTTCTCCATGCCATCTTAAATAGTCCAAATAAGCCTCTTTATAATATTTTTAAAGTTGATATAACCTTAAAAATCAACATTCCACTTTTCCTAAGTACAAAATTGTCAGTTCACAAACAATTACATTAATCAAACATATTCTTGACTAGTTAATTAAAGAAATTAAATTAATTTCAAATTACTTTTAATTAAGTTACAAGAAATAATGCTGATTAAGGTAAGGTTTTTTTTAATCTTCAATCATATTTTTCTAACTCTCAAGTTCAAAGTTTTAATTCATTAGTAACACTTTTATATAATGAAGAAAGTTGTCTATTTTTATATTTGAAGATAAATGGATTTGTGATTAGGCCAATTATAACTTGAAAGGTTTGTTTTCTACATAGTTTGTGCTAACTTCAACTTTGATGAAAATAAATAGCAATGTGTAATAGTGATAAAAAATTATACATTTAATTCTACTTTTTCAAGTACAACACAAAACTAGATGATTCAATAACAAATATTCTTAAATGGAAAATTAAAGTCAGTGTTTAGGTCTTTCATTATATTATGAGAATCTTTAAGGAGAGTGAAAATTTTCTTTTTCTTTTATCTCAGACTTAGCACATCATAAACATTCAAAAAATAGCATTTTATTAATTAAATGATTTAACATTGAAAATAAATCTCCCTAACATATAAGATAAGAACTGAGAAAAGGATAAGAATGGATTACAAATGGCAATACTTAGTTTACATTCTAAAAGCTATTTAGAAATGAAATCTTACTGGTATAACATATGATCCATTTCCCGAATAGTTTGTTTTCACAAGTCAAAATATATGTAATTAAAAGTTTTCTAGTAAGCATAGAAAGTAGAATATTCCAACTTTAAGGAAAGTATACATAAAAATTAAATATGCATAGATCCTAAAATATTTTCCATTCTATAATGTAGAAGCATTTTTTAAATCTTTACCTTTGCCATTTTAGATTAGATGATGAGATTCAAGAAGTACAACTAGTCAGTCATTGGAAACCATTGTGGAGGATGAGCTAGAGAATTTTTTCATTTCTATCTGGAAAATATGTAGATAGTGTTCAAAAAATCAAATGAATTTGGGGGAAGTTAAATGATAGAATTAATATTTAATAATTTTAGCTGTGTTCTAGACATATAATGTCTATAATTGAGAACCATAATTACATGTCTATAATTATGGCAAAGGATATTTTACTCCAGCTGCATAAGCCTCATTTAGTTTTATTTTGTATTACTTATCAGTTGATTTTTCAAATGCTGTTTACGTTTCACAGTGAATATGGTTACTATATAAATATGTAAAATTTCATACTAACATTTTGGCATGTACATATGATAACACTGAATATTATTCAGCCATAAAAAAATAAAATCCTGCAATTTGTAACAACATGGATGGACCTGGAGGGTATTAAGGTAAATAAAATCAGCCAGACAGAGAAAGACAAATACTGTGTGATTTCACTTATATGTGGAATCTAAAAAAAAAAAAAAGAATGAGCAAACAAAAAAAATCAAAACTGGGAGCGCCTGAGTGGCTGTTAGTTGAGTCCCAACTCTTGGTTTCAGCTAAGATTGTGATCTCACAGTTTCAAGGGTTCGAGCCCCGCATCACACTCTGTGCCAACAGTTCGGAGCCTGCTTGGGATTCTCTCTCTTCCTCTCTCTCTCCCCCATTCACACTCACTCAGTTTCTTTCAAAAAATATACATAAACTTAAAAAATGTTTTAAAAAGGGGCGCCTGGGTGGCGCAGTCGGTTAAGCGTCCGACTTCAACCAGGTCACGATCTCGCGGTCCGTGAGTTCGAGCCCCGCGTCAGGCTCTGGGCTGATGGCTCAGAGCCTGGAGCCTGTTTCCGATTCTGTGTCTCCCTCTCTCTCTGCCCCTCCCCCGTTCATGCTCTGTCTCCTCTGTCCCAAAAATAAATAAACGTTGAAAAAAAAATTAAAAAAAAATGTTAAAAAAAATCAAAACCAGACTCATATATACAGAGAACAAACTGATAGTAGCAAGAGGAGAGGGGGCTAGGGTGGGGGGGTTATGAAATGGGTGAAAGGGATCAAGAAATACAAACTTACAGTTATAAAATAATTCATGGGAATGTAATGTATAGCATAAGGAATATAGACAATAATACTGTGTTAACTTCGTATGGTGACAGATGATAACTAGACTTATGGTGATCATTTTCAATGTATATAAATGTCTAATCATAATGTTGTACACATGAAACAATCATGTAATATTGTATGTCAATTACACTTCAATAAAAAAAACTAATGGAGGTAAAATACTAATCAGGCAGATAGCATATGTGACGGTAATTATGGTTTTAGGGCACGTTCTACATAAGGATTAGAGTGTAGTTGTTCCTTACAGTTGTTAGAGAATAATTGGTGTCAATTTGGAATTATATAATAAATTATTCTAAAATAGAACTTTTTGCAGTTCAATCTAGTATTCAAAATGTCTATGTTAGTAATTTTTATTTAAAAGTTTTAACATTTACTATGGAATCAGTATTGGGAAGGTTATATGTTAAATTAATACAAATATTTACTCTGTTTAATGAGTAACACCTTTGTCCTATTTTTCATTTCCCTAACATCTTGAGAATAGGCTATTTACCTTTTATAACTAGAGTGTGGGTAAGTATGCCTGATTGAATTGCAATGAAAACAAAACTTACTAAATAAATAAGAATGTCTGCTTTAAGGTACGATGTAGTTGCTATTATTCTTGCCATAAAAAGTAAGATAATCAAAAGAAAAAAATACAAAACTCATGTTCTTAAAGAGTTTGGAAAGCTGTGATATAAAAGTAACTAGAAGAATTAAAATTCCACAGAGGCAAGACTCGTTTTATGATAAATTGTTGTAGCAATGACCTCTAATATGGTCACTCCTACCTCTATTGAAAAGTTACATTACTTGTAAGGGAGTCCAGCAAGTTTGATGAGTTTTGAGCAGAAATAATGGGAATTATGCAAAACAATGAAATGTAGTATTAAAGTGCTATTATTAAATAACTGCCAACTTAGAAGTCTATATTTAGAAATTCTTTAAAACATAAATTCAAATAAACGTTTTCAGATGAATAGAATGATTAATTGTTACATCTGCACTAAACCAATTATTAAAAAAATCCCTTCAAGTGTAAGGTAAATATTTATAGATGGAGATATGGAAAGTCTAAAGGAAATAAGCCAGGGTCAGGTCAAAGAAGTAATGTGTATGATTTAAATAAATGTGGACTTACTACTACAGTGGTAGTATCATTACAGTAATTACAGTTGTAATTATTACACCATTACTAATAATGATGATAATGTTTTTGAAGCTTAAATTTATGTAGAGCTTAAACATATAACAATATTATTTTTAAAATTAGGGAAGAGGATGGGGTGCCTGGGTGGCTCAGTCGGTTAAAAGTCGAACTTTGGCTCAGGTCATGATGTCACCATTTGTGAGTTCAGGCCCCACTCGGGCTCTCTGCAGTCAGTGCTCTCAGCACAGAGCCCACTTTCGATCCTCTGTCTTCTCTCTCTGCCAGCCCCCCGCTCATGCATGCTAGTGTGTGCACATGCTCTCTCTCTCTCTGTCAAACTCAAATAAATATTCTAAAAAATGAAAAATAAGGAAGAGGAAAGTGGAGCTAAATATGTACAGAGTTTCAATGTTTGTATTAAGAAGTAAGAACAGGGGCACCTGGGTGGCTCAGTCGGTTAGGCGTCCGACTTAGGCTCAGGTCATGATCTCACAGTTCGTGAGTTTGAGCCCCGCATCGGGCTCTATGCTGACAGCTCAGAGCCTGGAGCCTGCTTCACATTCTGTGTCTCCCTCTCTCTCTGCCCCTTCCCTGCTCATGCTCTGTCTCTGTCTCAAAAATAAATAAAACATTAAAAAAAATTAAAAAAAAAAGAAATGAGAACAGTTGAATTTCAGTGATCTCAACATTATTCTCAAAATCCTAGGAAAGAGCTGGAAATTATTTTAAAAAGCATTCACCAAGTAAAAAGAGACATACAATAAAGAAAATTTTACAAGCCTAAGTATTGGATCTTAAGAAAATTTTAAAATTATAAGTAAGAAAGACTGATCAATAAAAAGAAAAAGTACGTGTTACTTAATTAGAAGTGAAATGGATCACTACTATAGATCCTACAGACATTAAAAGGGTTTTAGAAAGTATTATAGATTGATAATAAGTTTTAAAATTTAGATGAAATGGCAAAAGGTTTTGGAAATCATGATTTATTACAACCGACATAAAAAACAAATGAAATATTTGTTACACCCTGTAGTTTTTAAAATAATTGAATCCGTAATTGACTTTTTCACTAAGATATTTCTAAGTTCATATGGCTTTATTTGTTAATTCAAAACATTCAAGGAAGGAATATTACCAATATTACACCCAGGTTTTCAGAAAAAAATTAAATGAAAGATCACTTCTCAACTCATTTTATGAGCCTGGAATAATTTTACATTCAAAATTTGCTAAGAAATCTACAAGAAAGGTTAAATAATAGTTAAATTGATATTTAAAAAAAATAATGCATTTTGTATTAGCAGAGATGAAAAGGTAAAAAAAATATAAAATTTTATGCTCAACAGACATTGAAAATTCTAACTAAATGAAATAGAGTTTTCTTAATCTTATAATTAGTATTTCAAAAAAGTAAAAGAAAGCAGTTTTTGACAACATCATACTTAATGGAAAATATTGAATGCTTTTCCTCTAATTTTGGGAACAAAATTTTAAAAAAAATGTTTTTTATGGCCATTTCTATTGAACATTGTACTGCATGTCTTTGCCTATGGGGGAAAAATGTATATATGGTAGAGAAATAAATTGTATAAAGATTGGTAGAGGACCTGGAAAAATATCATCACAGATAACATGACTTTGAAACATGAAAAATTTAAGGGATATAGAATTAGAATTAATAAATAAGAATAGTAAGGTCTCTGATAGAAGTAAATATACACACATTAATGTTCTTTCTATATACCACCAACCATCAATTAAAAAACATATTATTTACAATAATATTTTAAAATATCAGAATTATACCAATAAGTCTCACTATAGATATGAAAACTCATACACTGGATTTCAAACCATTTCAGAGATTAATTTATCTAAACAAATAGAAAGTTACATCATATTATGAATGAAAGACAAGATTGTTTTTAAATATCAATCTTCAGTCTTATTTAGAAATTTAGTGCAATCCCAGTTAAAATTTAAGGATCACAGAATCTTCCTTTTTTCCCTTTCTATCCTCCTTTCCTCCTTTTTTCTTCCTTCTTTCTTCCTTCCTTCCTCTTTTCATCCCTTCCCTTTTCTTCTTTCTTTCTTGCTTTCTTTCATTCTTTCCTCTTTGTTGGAGGAGACTGATAAGATGATTCTAAAATGTATACAGAATTGCCAAGGACACTGAAGAGTCAAAATAATCTTGAGGAAAACAATCAAAGCTGGAGTATTTATACTCTCAATATCAAGCCTCACTGTGAGTTCACAATAATAAAAGGAATATAGCATTGGCGTAAGGATAGATATATAGGGTAATGAAAATAATAGCAACTATGGTCATCTAAATTAAAACAACAAATGTGCAATAGCAAAATAATGACAAAATTTTTTTTGAATAACTGGTGCTTTATTGATTGGGTAATTATATGTTAAAAATGAATGTTGGCCCTTACCTCGTAGCTCACACAAAATTTGAGAGGAAACACTGAGCTAACACAAAGAATTGGATTTCAAGTTAGACCAACACAAATTAGAGATCTTGCCCAGTATAGATTTACAAATAAATAAATAAATAAATAAATAAATAAATAAATAAATAAGAAACAATCAAGAGGTACAAGATTATGGTCAGGTCTGGATATTGAGGGCAACCCCCCCCCCCCCCCCCCCCGCCCAGGTACTTCTTTCGTAGATCAGACACATGTACTTTCTGGTTCAGAGTAAGTGGCATACCAAACTGTGGTTCTTAGATTATTATCTTTTATTGGGATCATCTAGTTTATAAAACATCTCTATTTTATACCCCCAAAATACATGACACTTTAAAAATCCTGGCTCATAGATCCATACATTTTGTATTAATTTACCAAAACCAGTTAAAAGCCTAATGCCTGATGACATACCATAGAAAGGGACCTTCCTTTACCAAATACTATAATTTCATTTATATGAAGGATAGGGCTGTATGCTGAATATTTGTCTTCCCCCAAATTCATATGTTGAAACCTAATATCAAATGTGATGATATGTGGCAGTGAGGCCTTTGGGAATTGATTAGGTCATGAGGGTGGAGCCCTCATGGGATTAGTATGCTTATAAAAGAGACTCCTGAAAGCTTTCTAGCCCCTTCCACCCTATGAGTACACAATAAGAGTATGCCTGTCAATGAACAAAGAAAAGGGCTCTCACCAGACACTGAACCTCTTAGCACCTTAATCTGTGAATTGCTAAACTCCAGAACTGTGAGAAATAAATGTTTGGTGTTTAAGCCACCCTTTCAATAGTACTTTTTTTATAGCCATACAAACAAAGAAAATTAGTCCCTTCAGTGGTGATTAGACCAAGTCACCTTGTTTTTTTTACATTTATTCTGGGATATACATTTGGTAATTCTAGGAAAAAATAGATCACAGTCCAATCGCTTTAACTTCCTTTTTTCTCCAGAATAATCTCAAAGTAAAAGATAAAATAAGGTGTATGTAGAAAAATAGTTATTTAAATTTGGCATAAGCAGATTTCTTAAGCAGAATATAAAAAAAGTGCTAAGGAAATAAAAACATAAAATTTATTATATTGGACTTCATTAACATTGAGAACTTTGCATCTTCAAAAAGTACCATAAGGAAGTGAATAAGCAAGAAACTGTCTAAAAAAGACATCTGCTGTATATCTATCTATCTACCCAGATTTCTTTAAATGAATAAGAAGAAAGTATGACAAATAATGCTATGTGTGCATGTGTTTGCGTGTTTGCGTGTGTGTGTGTGTGTGTGTGTGTGTGTGTGTGTATAATGCTATATAGAGAGAAATAGTGCCCACTATCAGCACTAAGATGAATTGTTACCCTGGGAGAAGGGAAGCAAGAGAGAAAGATAAAAAAAAAAAAAAGAGGGTAGGAAGGAAAGAAGAAAGGAAAGAAGGCAGAAAGGAGGGAGGGAGGGAGGAGAAAAAAGATGGAGAGAGAGGGGAAGGAAGGAAGGAAGGAAGGAAGGAAGGAAGGAAGGAAGGAAGGAAGAAGGAGAAAGGAATAATTGGATAAAAAACAAGACTGGAAAGAAAGAAAGGATTGGAAAGAAACCTCAGTCTCATAGGGATCATGATTGTGTATGTTGAAAATTTGAAAGACTCTACAGAAGAAAAACTTAAATTTATGAGTGAATACGGGAAGACAAAATAGAGTTACTATTTATATTTCTAAATATGAGCAACAAAAATAGAAGACATATTTAAAAAACAATATTATTTGAAATGACATAAAATATAACACACTTAAGAATAAGCCTACAAAATGATGTACACAACTGCTAAACAGAAAACTATAAAATTATACTGAGAGAAATGTAAGTCTCTACTATTTTGGAGGAAGTACATATATTGGTCAAAATTCAGTAGTGTATAACAGAGTCTGTACCATCAAGTTTTAAAGCAGAAAATGTTTTATTACAATGAATTAAATAACTTACAAGATTATTGGTTGGACAGAAGTGGATTCCAGGTTGAATTTCAACCCATATCTTATGATCAGGACGCTAATAGATGTGCTGTGTCTTCAACAATCAGGAAGACCCTGACCCTGAAACCAAACAAATACTGCACTGATCAAAAAGTTGCTACTAATAGACTTTTGAGATCTGAAATCCGTCATGATCAGAAAACCATTATGTCTGTTTAATTCTGAACTTCTGCTATATGTATGAACAATGGAATATTATTCAGTCTTAAATGAAGAAGGAAGTCCTGCCATTTACAACTACATTGGTGACTCTGGAGGACATTATGCCAAGTGAAATAAGCCTGACACAGAAAGACAATACTGTGTGATCTCATTATGTGTCAAGTCTTTAAAAAAAAAAAAAATTGAACTTCTAGTAACAGAGAGTAGGGTGGTAGTTACAATCAGTTGGGATGGGGGAAAACAGGAGGTTTTGATCAAGGAGTGTAATTTTAGTTATAAGATGAAGAAATTATGGTGACGCAATGTACATCATAGTGACTATAGTTAAAAATAGTGTATTATATCCTTGAAATTTGCTTAAAAAGTAGATCTTAAGTGCTCTCACCACACACACAAAGATAACTATATGAGGAATGGTTGTGTTAATTAGTTTGCATGTGGTAATCACTTCACAATATATATCAAAACGTCATGTTGTATACCTTACGTACATGTAATTTTTATTTGTCAATCATGCCTCAATAAAGCTGGGGAAAAAGCCAAAATAATAATTTCAATTCTATACAAATAGCATCATTTTAGTATTTGGAAATCCTGCTTTAATGCTTTAAAGCATTAGCTTTCAACTCACAATCAGGACAAGAACATATCATCACTAACATCACTAACATTGTTTCAGGTATGTTACATAACACATTTAGAAATTTGATTTATAAAAATTATAAATATTTTCATTATTTCTGTTACGATTATTTACCTAGAAACACATTTATAAACAATAAAATAAATCAGTAAGATTAACAAAAGGATTTATATCTCAAAAAGTCAAAGAAAGAAATTATGATTTCTAAGGTAAATGCCCTAGGAGAAGGGAAACCAGAAGCATAGAATGAGGAAGAAGTTTGTATAAAGTTTAGTCAAGCTGGTGAGAAAGTTAATGCGATCTTGGTTGCTACTGTGGGCAAGGAATTTCTTTTTTTTTTTTTTTCAGAACATTAAGTGGTCTAAAGAAATGTGGGATGGTTGAAGTAAATAGACTTTAGTTGGGGCAATAGAATGACTTCAGTATACGTGCTGCTGAAGCGAGCACAAGGACATGTAGAATGACTTCAAACTACCCTGTATGACAATTCTAGAACCACCTTGCAACTGCCATCAGGAGAAAGCCGCCATAACCCAAAGCCCCTGCTGACTTCGAAACCACTACCTACCATGATCCACCGGTACAGTATGAATGCTTTCACCCAGCCTGTTGAAATCCTAAAAATTGCATTTGGACACTGGATCCTCTGGTAAAGTTACCGAGGGAACAAAGCCTCTGTGGCTGGGTTAGCCAGAAAAAAAATATAGAAATAGCAAAATCAACCCTCATGATACCTCCACTTTACTAAACATTCCCAGAGTTAAGTAAAGGTACCCAACTCCATAAACCAAAATTACAGGTTAACAATAGTAAAACATAGGAAATACAGATTCTAACTTTCCTGACTCTGTAGAAGGCATGTTGAATAGAATTTAAATGCAAATCAAATATAAGCATTCTTTAAAAGTAGTTATTCCTTAAATTTGATTGATATATCACTTACAACATACTAGTTTTGTACAACCTATTTATAAGACATTTGATGACAGAGAAAGGAGTTGACTAAAATGGAGACTACAAACTATGTTATGCTCAAGTACATGTCATATTTTAGACCTGTTATACAAACATCAGAGTTAGTAGGGATCAAAATTAGTACGGCAAATCAGAAACACTCAAGTGATTCACATTCACTTACATTGGGTTTTACTTTCAGTAAGACACATAAGCAGAATACAGATTAGAAAACATATTTTGCCTCCAAACTACTAATTTGCAGACTCTTGTCAAGAGACAAAAGTACTATCCTGAAATACAACACTCTGGGTCGTAGTCCTGAAGCTGCCACTTTTAGGTTGTAGCATTTAGTCCCACTACAACAGTAATTTCGTCTGTAAAATTAATAGGTTTGAGCAGGAAATCTCATACATTGTATGTGAGAAGGTGAGTGAAAGATGTTTTATTTCATATATACACATGCAAAAAGCAATCCTGAAGAGATTTTAGTCCTAAAAGGAAAGATTTGTATATAATAGAAGAAAGAATACAATGATTGGTTATTTTTACTCATTTTGCACTTCTTAAGGCTAATTTAGTTTGGCACTGAAGGAAATTAGTGTCAAACTCTAAGTCAGGATTTAAAAGTTCAAATCCAACCTGACATCTGGACAGAATGTTAGTTTTAGCTGAAGGGTATATCTTGTCTTATTTTCATTTTGAATATTAATTTGTAATATATTGCATTCAAAAGATATTTGGAGGAAAATGATATTTGGTATATTAATGTTATACATAGGTGCCAAACCAGAGACTTGGGAAAATAACTTTCATAAATGGAATTGCAAAAATTATTTTCATTTATTTTTTAACACATGTTATTATGTATGTCCTATTGATCACAGATTCAAGCATAACATTAAGTGATTTGACTAAAGCATTTCTTCATTCAAATATATCACACATCATTAAGGTTTGCTAAATTAAAAAAAAATGAATTCATTACTTAAATATTTTAGTTTACATCTCCAGGTGTTTATGTAATGTCTTCGAATTATGTTAAATACTGCTCTCCAAAGTATTCATGTCAAATTTTTCACTAACTTGTTCTGACTGCCATGGAAATTTGAGAATTGGTTTCTGAATAATTTACTTTGCCCCCTATATGATATTTTCTTTTTAATATAAACTTAGCACCACATAGTATGGAGACTTACAAAAAAAACAACTTAAAATATCATTGTCAATATCTAATATATTAGTAGGTGAGAAAGTTTGTGAACTTGAACTCTCATGAAGTTATTCCCAAACCTGCATTTTGTGCTTTTCCTTCAGTGATTACTATAATTTTAGAAAATTATTTTTATAGTCCTCCTTTAAATATTATCACCATTGCACTGGTAGCTCCTGGAAAACAGAGCATGTTTTATTACTGATTTTCACTATTGTGACTACTTATGATTAGAAGAATACTTCTGGCATTGTCTTTTTTTCAGTAAATATTTGTAGAAGGAATGAATAAAAGAAAGAAATAAAAAGACAGATGGAAAGGGAAGGGAAGGGAAGAGAAGGGAAGGGAAGGAAAGAAAAGGAAAGGAGGGAGGGAGGAAGGGAGGGTGACGGAAGGAGGGAGAATGAGACAAAGATTGAATGAATGATCAGATCCTTTTTGTATTTAGAACTCAATTTTCAAATATTGTTCCAAGTCTGGTAGAGAGCTTTCCAGGCAGGCAGATTCTGACAAAAGATGGTATAGGACTTTATTTGGCAGACTTCAAGAGTTTTGGATTTCAAATTGTAAAAGCAATGGCATTTATATGGGTAAAGGTAAGCTCACTCACTGAAGCACAGTTTGCCTGTGTGATTTATTCAGGTCACTGGATCCTTAATTCCAGGTACTTTAGTTAGTAGTATATTGACTATCACAAATCTTCTCCCTCTTTGTTCTGTTTATAATAGCAGCCAGGGTCACAAAAAGAACCATTATGGGATGAACTTTGGTGTAATCCTATGGCCTACTGGTGATTTCTCTCAGACTCTCAATTTGGATTTGGTTTGTTGATTATATAGCCATTGATCATGGTTATGTATCTCAGAGCGGCTGAGTGTAAGTTCAAACCCAGTGCTATAGCTGACTGCATCAATGAATGAGGAGAAATGGGGTCTTTACAGTACAGGAGTTATCTTCTTGAATTTGAGGGGAGGGGGAAAAAATCAATGAAACTGTGGCAAACAGTGGCTAAGCAGAAAGGGTAAACAGTCTTTGTAGGAAATACCCTGACTCTAGGAATGTTTTCTCAGAATTAGAGAAAAACAGAATTGAGAAGTAAAAGCTCCTTATATTCTGTTATTTTAACAACAGGTAGGGTTATGGATTTCAAAAAAAAATTAATGTTTTTATTTATTTTTGAGACAGAGAGAGAGTATGAGCAGGGGAGGGGCAGAGAGAGAGAGGGAGACACAGAATCCGAGCAGACTTCAGGCTCTGAGCTGTCAGCACAGAGCCTGATGCAGGGCTCAAATTTACGGACTATGAGATCATGACCTGAGCTGAAGTCTGATGTTCAACCTACTGATCCACCCACGCGCCCCTGGGTCGTGGATTTCAAAGGGAAATCAGATATTCGAGGAAGCATGCCATCAGCCTACAGAAAGACTTGCCTTTTAGAAAAGTCATTTTTTTCTTAAAGAAAGAAATGTCTAAATTCAGTAAACATTATTGATTCTTAATATGTTAGAAATGGAACAAGCTAGTATATTAAAGATTCATGTGACATTTGACTAATGTAAGCAGGAAAATAGGGAAGAAAATGCAATATGAGAGTAATCCCAATCAAGTTGTCCCACTGCACAGAAAGAGGTGCATATTTATCACAATAGAAAAAGTTAAATTATTCACAACTTTAAAAAGTCCAAGTCCAGGAACTGGAGGGATTTGAGAAAAAAATAAATATTGGCAGATGGAGGGTAAAGAAACATTTTTTAAAGTACCAATTTTAGTTCAACAGTCTCTTTGAAGACATTTTCTAATTCCAAGAAATGGAAAAATAAGTAGGACCCATTCCTGAGATACAAGAGAGAGTGGTGGAGTCTCTCTTCTAACACTGAGAATTCTCATTCAATTCAGCATTGAGATACCAGAGGCACAGCAGTCAAAAGAAAACAAGCAAACAAACAACATCAACAACAACAAAATAGGAACAAAGGCCCATACAATTTCTCATGAATAAGAAAGTTTCAGATATCACAGTCTGAAGGGGAATTACATCTTTCCCAGGCAAGGGGAAGACAGTACCCAAATTAATGACTTGATAGAAGAGTTCTATCATCTGAAATTTTGGGATTCTAAATCATGCCACATATTTTGTATTTGAAATCATGCCACAAAGAAGCACCTTCTTAATGACTGTGAACCCCCAAATACATTTTATTTGTTTTTGTCTACCTCTGTTTCTCTACTTCCTTCCCCCAAACAATTAAATTTCTTCTATATTCTGTTTGTGATAACTATAGGCAATTACTTCTCAGATGGAGATGCACATCTAAGAGTCATTGTGGAACTTAAAAAAAATACAAACTATCAAATTCAAGTACTGACCCTCAACCAGATGTGTCTTAGTCTATGCAGGCTGCTATAACAAAATACATTAACTGGGTAGCTTATAAACAAGAGAAATTTAGTTTTTAACAGTTCTGGAGGCTAGAAGTTAAGATCAGAGTGCCAGTATAATTAATAGTGAGGCCCTTCTCAATCTCCAGGTTGCAGACTGCCTCATTTTCATTGTTTCCTCACTGTTGGAAAGAGGGTGGGACAGTTCTCTGGGGTCCCTTTTAAAAAGGCAGTAATCCCATTCATGAAAACTAGTCTCTGATCTAATTACCTCCCAAAGATCCCACCTTCTAATTCCATCACACTGGCGGTTGGGACTTAAACATATGAATTGGTGGTGTGAGAGGGACACGGAAATTCAGTACTTAAAGTTTCACCAAGATGGAATAAACTATGTTGGGAAAAGGCGTATGTATGTGTGTATTTGAAGCCACAGAAGGGAATTGTTTGTGAACTTCTGACTTTATACCTTAAAACTATATTTTCTTGTATATTGATTCTGCGCATTTCAATTTTGCATCAGAAGTGCTATTTTCTAAGGGAATGTGTGTCTTGATCATAAAAGGATATAGCTGTTTACGTTTGTTTCTGGAGAACTAATTGTATTTTCTAAATGTCCTGGAAGTTGTACTAGTGCTAAAATGCCCTTGTGTATCTTAATGACCAGCTGGAACTTCAGAAAAGTAGGGACACAGGACTGACTGGAGTTAGATTAACCAACTTTGGAGCTGCTAAGTAAAGAAATGAACCTGATTACTATAGAGAATGACTCGAGTGGCTACAGCTGAGAAAAACAATCTAGGTTCTCTTTAGGCACAGAAGTGTGGCATTATAGCTAGGACTAAATTGAATAAAGAAATGATAGTGGAGAAAATATTTTTGGAAACAAATTTGTTTAAAAGGCAGAAGAAATTTCATTTAGGAAACTAATTCCTCTGTAGGAATAAGACATTCACTTAGAAATGGGTATTGACATTTGCTTTTGAACATTGTTTAATTGCTGACAAAACATTACAGTAGAAGCTTTCATAATTTACTTCCAGATAATAGACATGACAGATTAACCAATGCTTTATATTCCTTTAAATAGTCATGGCAGTTGGGCTGTTTTTGTGCATGTGTGTTTGCGTGTGCTTACCAAATGTGTTGTATTAGTCCTGTGAGTGTTTATGCAAAATTTTGCATGTGTTATTTTATTTATGAGATTTAATTAAATAATATGCAAAATGATGATGCATGAGTACAGGGAAAATGGATTTATTTTATTCTATATGCACTAAGATTAATAGTTCAGAGAAACTTCCTAAAGGCAAATCATTAAAAAGAAATTGCTGTCAAATTGGTTTTGACAAAAATTTTAAAAGATTCAGGGATGGAGGAAGGGCAAAATGTATAGAAGGATTTTTACATTCAGACTGGTATTTCTATGCTTTAAATAAATAGGAAACTGAAAATATATGTCTTATGGGAGGAGTACACAAGAAAGATTTTGAATTAGACTCATTATCACTGTTGAATTAATTTTCCTTTGTGTAAATCAAAATGTTTAAATGACATATCCATTATCTTGATTTCTAAGTTAATGAATTTGTTCAATTACTTCACTACTATACCCATCAAATCAGAGAGGATGGGTGCTTTTATTTCTGGGTTGGCTGTAACTTGCAATTCTCAGTTCTTAAGGCTATCTGATCATCTATGTTGGACAATATAGCTGAGTATGATTTGATATGAAAAATGACATACAAAGTACATTTTTGACCAAATAAATGTTATCTTCAAGATAATTAGTCACGCCCGAAATTCACGCCAATGATTTTCTGGGGACATTGTTAAAGAGGCATTTAGAAGAGCCTTTGATCAATATGATGTACTGCGTATCCCATTCGTCCCAGAATGATCAATAGAAGCCATGGCAAAGAGCAGTGAAGTGGCCTTAACACCGTTCTTGCAGAAATTCTCTGGTCCTCCATTAATCTCTCCCGCAAAGCGGAAAGTAATGCCCCTAATTGACAGCAGGTTTGGTCAACACTATTGGAAATCATAGAAAGTATTGAATTAGTGGTTTGTCTCTAGGATAAGGTATCTATGTGTGGCATCTGACTCTTTTTCCAAAGAGAAGTGTGGATGTGAAAGCTTATATTCCAAGACATTGATATTGTGCATCTTATAATAAAGTTTAAAGTGTAGTATGTATTAGGATGCCTCCTTCCTTTCTCTTCTTCCAATTCAGTGAGTGGATGGGTACTAAAGAACACTTAAATGTTGGAGGGTTTAGGCCAATTAAAATGTGACCACCTACAGTGGTTAGAACACTGAGATCACTTGGGGACTGTCCCTTGATGTAGTAGAGGCTTACCTCTTGCTTTCCTCAAAGACCACCAATTGGAGTTAAATATGGTATTATTTTATGTGCAAGATTATCTAGTATGTGGTGACTATGAAGAATTTGAAAATATAATCATTAAAAGCTTTTGATCAAGAAATATGTATAGCCTTTTAATCACAGAATTTGGTATAAAGTTACGCTTATGGAAGTAAGCTTGTTGCCTATCAGCATTTTTGAAAAAATACTGGATATCAAAATTTAATCTCTTCCCAGATACTTTAATTAAAAATTCATAATATAAAGTAATAAATATAATTATTTAAAAAAATCTATCTTCACATAGATGTCTCCAAATCCTTTTCATTAGTGTCTCCCTTTTCTATATCATATTATCATTTCCTATGTGTGTCATATTGCTAAAAATGTTAAGAGGTCCTGGTCTAAGAAGAACTTCTATTCAGATTTCTAATCCTGAGGGGAAGGACTGATATGAAACAAGAAACCAAAAAGATTCTGGAATGAAGGATTAGAACTTTTCTTTGGAGCAGTAATTTGTTCCCTCTGATCACTCTGTATTATTGTTTTCTGGATTTCATTCACTTTCTCCATTTATTTTTGGTATGGTTAAAAGGGGAATGCAGGTATCTTTCAATTGGGAAATGTACCAACTCTTATAATTGTAAGGCCAAATGAGGCCTAGAAAACCTAAAACATGTGTTTACCACTCAAACCAATTTCTTTTGTTCATGTGAACAAAGCAGTAGTTTTCTTTTAGCATTTGGCGTGTTAAGGATATAAACCACTCAAAATGCACAGAAAAAAGTCACTTGTCTTGTTTTTTGCACCTTTTTGAAGAAAATCCCTTCTTTTGATCGTTGTTTAGTTTTGTTGTTGTTTTCTTGGCTTAGAATACTCCCAGAGTGTCTGTCAAGGAATCCAGTGGTGAGTACATAGTCATTGAGTTGCCTGGGAAAGGAGTCAAGGCTCTGGCCTCACTTTGTTAGTGTATCTGGTATGTTTATGAACACCCATGGTTTCATTTGTGTTTATAGCCCTAACCTTAGGCCTTTTGTCATTTCTTCAATGACAATAAACTCAGCACAGAGAGATCTTTAATTAGCAGTAACAGTATTCTAACAACTTCAAAAAATTGCATTATGTTCTGGACATCAGATCAGTTTTTAAAAATAGCATAACCTTGGGTGCCTGGGTGGCTCAGTTAGCTAAGAGTTGAAGCCTTTCATTGGACTTCATGCCCAGCATGGAGCCTACTTAAAAAAAAAAAAAAAAAAAAAAAAAAGAAAGAAAGAATATGAGATGCCTGGGTGACTCAGTTGGTTAAGCATCCAGCTTCAGCTCAGGTCATTATCTCACAGTTTGTGGGTTTGAGACCCACATTAGGTTCTGTGCTGACAGCTCAGAGCCTGGAGCCTGCTTCAGATTCTGTGTCTCCCTCTCTCTCTGCCCTCCCACACTTCCTCTCTCTCTCTCTCTCTCTCTCTCTCTCTCTCTCTCTCTCTCTCTTTCAAAACTAAACATTTAAATTAAAAAAAAAAAAAGAATAGCATAACCTTTACAAATTGCCGCATGGTTTTATTTTTCTTAATGTTTTTCTGTGTCAGTCCAGATTTACAATAAAGACAACTAAAACCACACTTCCTTGGTGCAAAACCACACATAGCGTTTTGGACATTGCAGACAATATAAATTCCCCAGGAGTTCACTCACATGTTCTGATGATCAGTCACCTGGACTATATATCAGCATCTGTCTTTTCCTGCTCTTCTGCTCATAGCAGGTAGTTTTTTTTATGGAGCCATTGAGTCCTGGTTGCTATAGAGATTCCTTCCACCATTCCAAATGAAATAGGGTGCCATGTATTTCAACCAATAAATAATCATCACACTTAACTGGGACAAATGTGTTGCTTCCAAAATTGTGGAGCAAATTTTCCAAGATGCTCAGTCTTGGGCTCTCAGTTGTTTGTAGAGACTTCAGTGATGATTTTCTTTATATATGTATGTATGTGTGTGTGTGTGTGTGTGTGTGTGTGTGTGTGTGTGTGTGTGTGTGTGTATGCTTCCAGGATAGCACCATGTTCTTGAAATACTGACAGGAATATGAAAGGTCTAGTATAAGGGTAATGCATAACATGTTTCAGATTGCAATTACATGTGCCCTTTCTCTTCCAGGGTTGACTGATCCTGCACCAAGTACATGCTCAACTTTCTTTTTTATTAGGAAGAGATTCTTATCAAGAGATTTCTAAGTCCTTCACATACACACAGGCCCTTGGTGGATTCACTAAGAGAATTCTCTAGGTCAGTCTGGACCTTATTTGCAAGGTGTACATACCTGAGTCTCTGTCTCTAGTATTCTCAGTGAACTCTCAATTCCTTGTGAGACTTTAGTTTTGTATGCTAATTTATACTCTATTTTATCTTATCCTACATAAATTTACAGACCTATTTAAGCTAATTACATAAACAGTATATTTATTTTTGGAATATATGGAGTTATAAAAGATTTCAGTTGAAATAAATCGTTTATGAAAACTATAGAAAATAACCTTGTAAGAGATTCAAAGGACTTTCTTGTCCTTTTGATGGTATGTTTAATTCCTGATAATTTTTATAGTGGTTATGTGACATCTAAAGAGAGCTTACTACACATTTTTGAAGGTTATTGTTAGTAGGCTTAGAGATCTCTAAGCTCTTATATATAGAAAATAAAGTACTGTTCTTAAAAAGCTGCACATCTCTTATGTACAAATTGTACTCATTTTATATTTGGGGCAGCTGATGTCATTGGGAGTTTTATGACAGAAACTAGTACAGGAGCCTCAAAATGTGTCCTTGTTGATATATTAATAGGCTAGTAGAATTTTCTTCCTCAATACTCTGATTATTTGAATTATATATAGATCTCTAAGTCATCAGCATTTAAAATCCCCTTCTATTATAATGAATTGTTTCATTATTCACTTTCATTTTGTTTCAATACACTCCATATTCCCATTAGTTGAATATACTTGAGAAGCTATCATTTGGGGATTCAAGAGGGAATGGATAATGTTTGAAGGGTAAGAAATCTGGAGAAGAATATTATCCTATGTTTAAAATAATGTCTTACCGCAATTTTACACGTATAAGGGAGAGGTGTCATGATTCTTGAACTCCCAATCCTCCTCCAAAGAAGAGAGAATTAGAAGTTCTTTAAGAGACCTTTAAAAAATAGGTTACATAAAATTAGCATTAGTATTAGAGTGGCTAAGAACATTTACATTATATTACAAAATACTGTCTACCACTAAAAATAGTATTTCTCTTCTGACACATTTAAGATTCTTATGCATACTTGATATATTTATATGCAGGGTTAGTCTTATCCATGTGCCAAATAGAAAGTTTCAAATAAAGTATCATTTTTATAGGCTCAGGGAAATCTTTATGTATCCCACACACCCCAAAACATAGGGGAATGAATAAAGGGAGGCAATAAGGGCAAAAGGAAAATAAATAAGACATATTACCCCCAACGCCACAATCAGTCATGTCGCATCCCAAAGTGTTGATGTTTCTTTAATAGAAAAAAGGTCAACAAATTTTAGTGTATAACTTAAATTAACAATTATAACTATTCTAAATGAGTTAGTATACTGTTTAAATTGGTCAGATTTTAAATTGAGAACCAAGTTCTGATTATGGTATGTGAAGTCCTGAGTGAGGAAGGACATTGTGATTCAGCTTCCTGATGGGTCAGGGGAGCCTGATATTGATAGAGAAAAGAGGGATACTCAACAGCTATACATTCAGGTCATGTTTGCTCACTTCACGTAATGTGTGATTATCCCTGATAATTGAGAGGTACTTGTATAATATTAATGTGTTTAATTTTTGAATTTTCTTATTAATTTTACTACTTTTGTTAGGAAACCTAGGTGTATATAAATACAGAGCATCAAAGCAGTGAAATCAATTAGAAAAATGTGCTTTGTTTATATTTTACACAAGATGTTGGAAAAGTGTATATATTGCTGACCTATTAATTACTATGTTAGAAAATGTATGAATTCACTTTTTCTCAAATATATATTTTGATTGTTTTTTGGGGGGGGTAGCTGTGTTAGTATTGCTGATACACAAATTGATACATCTTTAGTAAATTTTGGAATCTGCTATATTATCTATAAAATCTTTGTATACACTAAATTAATTCCAGGCATATTAAATGAATAGTAACATTAAAAACAATATTTAAATGTGAATAATAAAATATAGGGAGAACTGGCAATGAACAATATTAACCATAGATATTTTTTCTGAAGCTAGGAGCATTATAAAAAATTGTCACTAGATGTTCTAAATCCAGAAGGTGGCACTCTTGTACTGTATTATGCAAACTTCTTGGTATTTCCCTTTTTCTCAGTACATACACGCACACACATTTAATGTATATATTCATATTTACAAGTACAAACATCAAACTGCGTGCATTTATAAAGTGAATGCTTGTTCACATGGCAACATTATAATTCTTTAATTCATCAATTTAATATTTTCCCAGCTCTATTTCAGTAATCAATTTGAAATATTTTCTTAGATACATCAGATAATAGTTTTGTTGTAAGGTAGGTGCACAAATGCATATTATATAATTATTATGTTAATTAAAAATACTTTATTAAAACAAAATAATTTTATTATAAGGAATTCATATTCAAAACTAAAAGAAAATTTCATCCATATACACCAACTCTTTTTGTGGTTTCAGTTGAATTGTTGTGTTCAGTAGTGCACAGATGTAACTGGTAAGAGAGAAAGTTAATTGCACTGATTTAAATTCATTCTTTAATTTATTTAAATGTGAAGTTAGACCATTCAATCCTAGATCAAGGAAAAAGCAATGTGAGTAGGTTAACTATATAAGACTGTAATAACCGGGTGGCTGATTCTTAGTTAAATAAACTTCACCAAGAAATGATAATGTGCAGCAATACATGAGAAATAGAACCTGAGGGGGGAAAACATAAAATAGCTACAGACAAATGTGTAAGTTGAAAAATAGAGACTAGTGGAAAAAAAGCCCACAAAGTTTCAAAATTGAATGTAAAAATGTAAATGATATATGAAGTCATCCTACAGATGTGAAACCATTTTATTTGTGACAAAGCAAAATCTATTTTTTCCTAAGTTATAGATCCTGGTTCTTTCATTCAGTTATCGATTTTCTGTGTCATTTTCTCTTTACATTTTCATGGAGACAACATGATACAGTGGACAGAGCGTAGAACTTTACCATTAAACCAAGCTTGATGCATGCTCTTGCCTGCCTTGTACTAGTGAGGTGACCTTGAGCAAGTGACTTAACCTATCTGAGAAACCTGCAGCGCCGTGGAGGAATAAGGGCCATGTTACTTAGCTTATGGAGCTGTTGTGACAGATTCATAAGAAAGGTAGCTTTCTTTTATCTTTTATTAAAGTTTTGTGCTTGAGGTAGAGTTTATAATACTATTTAGAAAAATCTGGAAAAAAGTTCACATTCATGCTTTTTTAAACCTGATTATAATAAAGGAGTGTTTCCTAAGTGCCTCATGTCTTATTTTTCTGAAACAAAGTATAAATGTATGTGTTTATTGTAAAATTCTATTTGAAACATTTGATTTTCACAAAGAAATGAGAATTTATCTTTCTTCCTGTGCAAAATGGTTAGAATTGTGTCATTTTTCTTTTTGCCAAGTTGCTAAAGAAATATGACATAATTTACATTGGTATTCCTAGGGAAAATATTTCAAATTGAGTTGACAATGTTTTATGACCTGATCACTAGAAGCTTTGTGGTTGTATTTGTGATTTGTTTTTATAAGATATAAATGTATGCTCAAACTGCTATAATTGAGTATAAGTGAAACATTTCAAGGCTCAATTAGATGTAATCCCCCCACACTACAAAGTGATATCATTGTTCTAAATGTTTTCTGCATGAAAGAATGAAAGAATGGAAATACCAAAAAGAACTGTGAGCCATAGCGATTGACAGGGGTAGAATAATCCTAAACTTCCATTTTCTTAAATTTCCACGAGAAGGGAGAAGACAAAGTTAAACTTCACACCCTATAAAGTAGCATAGATATTTTAAATTACTTTTAAATAAATTAAGTGTGTTACTTTGGAGTTAAATGCTAGCTCTTAACTTTTAGCAATTATTCCAGGCAGAATTTCACAAGAATTGTGTGTGTGTGTGTGTGTGTGTGTGTGTGTGTGTGTGTAAAATTTCATGTATAATTTCATATATATATGAATGATTAGATCAGTTTTTTGATATGTATTAACATATGCTATTAGGAAGCAATGCAAAATCAGGATTTTGGAAAATACTTGATGATAGAAGAATACTTGTGATAATTTTTCAGCCATTATTTCAAAAATTACTTATTAAGCATCCCTATGAGTAGGGTCCCTACTAAACTCTGGGTTTGGTGCCTTGCAAGTAGCTGTCACCCAGAGTGTGAAGGACAAAATAGAGCATCCTCCCCTTAGGAAGTCCTTTTTTTTTCCTGCAGGCAGAATATAAAAACACAATTTCATTTATATAATCAACATATGTTGGGCTGAATTTGGGTTATTTTAATCTTTTTATTTATAAATATTCCAGTGTCTAAACAATTGGCATATATTATTTGATAAATAGAAAAAAGACAAATAAACATAGATATACAACACTACACACAGGCAGGCACACACACACACCCAAAAAGGCACAGATATTATACCTAAAGCCATAGATTTCATCAGACATCAGATATCAAGTGAAAAAAAGAAATAGTCCTCCTCCATCAATGGTAAGGTAGGCTATGCCATCAAAACCCACAAAAATATCAAGGAAGTAGATACAAGCCCAACTACAAAAGTGCTCTAATGACATTAATCTGATGTTAGAAAAAAAAAAAAAAATTAAAACCAGTGATCCTGTTCTTCACGCGGTCTTCTTCCTTTTTGTGTGAATCATCCCTGTTCTTGTTAACTTTCTATGCTCTCTGAATCAGCACTGATATATTCTTTAATCTTTCATTTCCTTCTCCATTAAAATTCCTATCGGGATCTAGAAAATATTTTTATTCCAGTTTGAACGAATACAATTTCACAGCACTTCTGTCAATAAATAATGTCATACATGGAACATTTATTTGGCAGGGGATTTTAGTAAAAAAAAAAAAAAAAACAATGGAACGTGAATGAACACACAACAGTGCTTATTTCACTTTATGTCGTTATGTTATATTCCTTAAAATTAATTTGCCAGTGTCATGATATCCATTTATTTTGAGTGCTGCTTGATTGGCTTATTCATTTGTTTCTTCTTTAGACTTAATATGTGAACTTCATTTTTCCATTTTGAAGTATATGCCTACCGTATTAATGACAGAATGAGACACAAGAAACTCAGGCATTTTTTAAAATCTAATTTTCAATATAATGTTCCTACTCAAGTTTTAAAGTAATTGCTCAGCAACAATTTTTGACGTGCTTTCAGTGTTAGAATGTCACACCCAGGCTCATCTGAATCAGAGGTTAAAAAAAGAGGATCACATCACAGGTTCAGAACCTTACTTAGATCTGTATTTGAAAATTGTTTAGCATTTTCTTTTTTTTTAAACCATTTTATTGAGGTATGATTGATACGAAAACAAGCTGTGCATATTTAATATATACAACTGAGTAAGTCTAGGGTATGTATACACCCATGAAACTATCACCACCATCAAGGCCATAAATATATCCATTACCTCCACGTTTCCTCCGACTCTCTCTATTGCTCTTTTTTTTTTTAAGGTAAGAACACTTAAGATCTATGCTCTTAGAAAGATTGAAATATGCAATACAGTATTCTTAGCTTTGGACTATGCTGTATAGAAGATCTATAGAACTTATTTACCTAGAATATGTGAAATTTTATACCCTTTAACCATTAACTCCCCATTCACCTGCTTTCCCCAGCCCCTGGCAGTCACCATTCCATTCTATGCTTCTGTGAGTTTGACTATTTTAGATTCCACAGGTAAGTGAGATCCATATCCTCTCACTTAGGAAATAAATAGCTCATAATTCTTCAGTCTGTTGTTGCTACCAATTGTTCTGGCACATTATATGAGCAATAAATGCTTCTTACCATTACTATTACTTATTATTTTTTCTCATGTATTGAGGATCTGCTCTGGATGACACTCTGCTGGTATTAGTAGGTGTGCATTCATGATCTGAATGGAAATTATCAGCTAATATTGACCGAACACTTTGCACAAAGCACTTTTTGTTAATTATAACAATTAATCCTCAGAACATCTCTGTGAAATTGAATTTATTTGTATTTTCATTCTAGGAAACAGAAAGTTTAGACCACGTGATGTGTCAAATGTCAAGAGAGTACCTGACTGAGCCAGGATTAAAATAATTGATCTTTACCAGAAGGACAAATTCTTAAGCCTTGCATTCTACAGACATTGGGGAATGATAGGAAACTGAGTCACTGACCTAGAAGACATTATAGGTTATCTTGTCCCATTCATTTTACAAATGGAGAAAATAGAGCATAATGAATTTGTGCCTTCTCTGTAGTCACAAATTTAAAGGCAGAATTGGAATATTACTCTACTCATTATTTAGTGTTTTGTATTTGGCACGATTTTCTAAGATAGCCTTGTGCCAATTTGCAAACAAGATTTCATCCCTTTCCTTCGTGTCAGTACACATCCACAATTTATCTGTTTAGTGTTTCCTAAATGATTACTTAAGAAAAAAAAAAAAAAAAAAAGGAGCACCTGGGTGGCTCAGCCAGTTGAACATTGGTCTTTGGCTGAAGTTATGATCTTGAGATTAGTGAGTTTGAGCCCCCCCCCCCACCTTTGGGCTCTGTGCTGACAGCCCAGAGCCTGGAGCCTGCTTCAGATTCTGTGTCTCCCTCTCTCTCTGCCCTTCCCCTGTCTTCCCTCTGTTTTTCTGTCTCTCAAAAATAAATAAAAGCGCTAAAAAACATGTTTGAATAATAAATAAATAAAAGACAAGCAAACTAATAAGAAAACATTATTCGAGGGACTTTTTCCAAAATCTCTAAGTCTGACATTTGTGATACCTTGAATACATTTATTTCTTTTGTTTCTTTTTTCATTATAGATAGAGTTTGAGTGAGGGAAAGGAATAGTGGGAGGGAGGGAGGGAGGGAGGGAGGGAGGGAGAGAGAGAGAGAGAGAGAGAGAGAGAGAGAGAGAGAGAGAGAGAGAGAATCCTACGCAGGCTCCATGCTGAACCTAGGTTCAATCCCACAACCCTGGGATCACGCCCTGAGCGGAAATCAAGAGTCAGACACTTAACTGACTGAGCCACCAAGGTGCCCCCATACATTTATTTCTGTGACAGTGAGTTAATTTGTGTGAATACAAAAAGTTGAACTGATTATGGTGAACCAAATCATTTTATATCTTTTAAAATGCATAGATAGCATCTACTGCTATTTTTCCTTCTCCTAATTGTACTCCTGGGTATTATTGAATCATCAGTTACCATTGAAAATATTTTACATCTGCACAACTGAGGGACTCATTCAAATTAAGACATTTATTCCTTATAAGTGATATGCACATATACTATTTTTAAACTCCCTGTACAGTGAAGGAGTCAGAGATTCAAGAGGTTAATTTCTACACTATTCATCTAGCAAATGGTAAAATGGAAATTCAACCACGGTTCTGATTCAACGTCCATTAAATAGTCCACTAAGTTCAGTAGTCTTTCGAATAAAGCACAGTTTTACAACCTATGATGTGACCAAATGAGAAATCAGAGGCATGAGACATGAACAAAAATGGAAAGGATCAGAATCTGCAATAAATATGGGGAAGAAATTAAAAGTGAAACAACTACTGATGGAAGGACTATAAATTGCTTGGAAAATGTAAGTTAGCATTTCTTAATCAATCCTGCACTATTTGGACATTTGACGAGTGTTTGACTTCAGAATTCGGAAAGTTAGCAGTGAAATTTAGTCATTAGATTGTTTAGCATTATTCCATTCAAGGTTATTAATTTACCTTTTAACATAACTTCAATATTTTCTCTAATTTGTTAGTTATTAGCTTTTGCCCTAGGTTGGATTCTAACTGCATTCTTTCTTTGTTGTAAGATGTGATGCACTAGGTCATTCTGCCACTTCAAAATCAGTGATGATAGAGCCAATATACTTAATAAAATTTAATGATGGTTTTGTGTGAAATTATCCTTGCGTTTGTTACTGCAGTTCAAAATATTTTATAGTTTCATTCTTGTCATACCTTATACATTTAGGATATAAAGATCAATATGTGTGTCTGGAAGCAAAAATGTATAGACTATAACAATATTTTGACTGTTATAATGTGATTCTGCTTGGACAGTTTATTGTACTGAGAATATCCCTGCAGAAAAAAAATATTTTTTGCATTGCTACTCAATGATATTGAGAAATATTTTATTCTAAATAGTTGGTGATAATTTAACCCAAAGACAATATATACTCATAATTTTTCTTATAAAAGTTTTGAATGTCCAGTTATGATCTAAGTCATTTCACATGCACATACGTAATATGTATGTACATATGTAGTAACACTGAGGGATTTATTCTTCAGTCTTCTGATGCATCCCATGCATGGATGGATGGATGGATGGATATTTTCAGCATACTAAAGTGCATGCAAGTGTTGTAAAATGAGATGCAAAGTAGCATTAGAGTTGAAGTTTATTCTCCTGTGTCATTAACCACAGGGATGAAAGAAAATATATGGGGAAAAGATGGAACAGTGACACCATAATGCATTAGTGCAGGCTCCTAAATTCAAATTCAGACTTTTGTACTTGAATCAGAGTGAACTGGTTGAATTCTTTCTTAGTTTCCTAATCTGAAAAATAGGGATTACTTTGCAGATTAAGGGATATTTTATCCTTAAAATAAATGGACCTAATATAAACATACATTTTGTTCATATGTAAGGGGATTGCTTACAGTAATTCCCAACACTCAAAAGTAACCACTCAATATATGTTAGCTACTTTGTTATTGTTTTTGTTGATTTGTTGTTGTTGTTGATATTATTATTATTATTTAGCAACATTTTTATTTTAAATCTGTTTTTCATCACTGCAGTGCATGTGTAAATGATGAGCCAAACTTGGCTGTGATTCTTGAAGCATTTTTCCTGATTTTTGCCTCTACTTCCTAACTCTAGTTTACCTTGGGATGTTCTTAGACTGCATCTGGAGCAACTCTTTAGAATACAGTGACATGGTTTTTGTCTTCATAATATGTGATAGGCACCAAAGGGAAGGAGGACCACTAAGGATCCACTAAGGATCTAAAAACATGCCACTTTTATATTCTTAAATAGCAAAGCTTTGAGAGGAGCTTGATGTGTGACTATTACAATTCAGTTCAGACTGGTTTGTGTGCATATACACTGAAATGTATATCAAGAAATGGTCTTTAGTTAATAACCTCTGTTTCCCATTTTGGTGGTTCTTTTTCAGGATTAGTAAGATTTATTGGTTCTCTTAGAGTGAGAGATGAATTTTCAGCAGGAGACAGTCTTGTCTTTTACCTAGATATTGATCCTTACAATGTCATTGATGACCATTGTATAGGAGTTTTTGTTTTTGTTTTCTTTTTTTTTCTTTTCTCTCTTCCTCTCTCCCTTTCTTTCTTTCTTTCTTTCTTTCTTTCTTTCTTTCTTTCTTTCTTTCTTTCTTTCTCTCTCTCTCTCTCTCTCTCTCTCTCTCCTTTTCTTTCTTTCTTTCTTTCTTTCTTTCTTTCTTTCTTTCTTTCTTTCTTTCTTTCTTCTTTGTTTCCTTCTTTTTAATTTTGGCTCTGGGTCAGCTCTTCAAAGGACCATGAATTTATACTGAGCCAGAAGTGCTGAAGAAAGCTTCATTACTGGTAGATAAAGTGCAATGCCATCATTCATTTTTTAATTTAGACTCTGCTTAAAGTGTTGGAGGTTGTAATCAATTACATTAACACATGATGCAATTTGACTCATTTGAGCAATTTCAATCAGGATTTCATCCTCATCATAGTGCTGAGACTGCTGTATTGAAAGTAAATAATGACCTTTTGATTGAAACAACGGATGTTGTCTTTCATGATTCTTTTGGACTTTTGGCAGCATTTGATGCAGTTAATCATGACATTTTATTGGCTGGCTTATAGATTCTGGTAGGATTTTCTTAAATAAAAGTAAAAGCAATTCAAAGTGTTATCTCTTAGTGATCTATTTAAATGTCTGCTCAATAAGGTCATTTGATCTGTGCTATAGGGTATGACTGAGAGTGACTTATTTTTTGCTGCTTTTCTATTTATATTCTGTACAAATTCACTTTTTTTGAAAACAAGTGTTTCATAGTTTTGTGCCTTTATAAGATGCCTTTGCACAATCTTTAACATCTCAGGTTGAAAAAATAGAGAAGTGTGTTTGTTCCAAAAGACATTGTAATGTTGGCCCATAGTTAGATTTCATTACTGGGTATCCATGCACGTGACTCTAGCTTCTAATTCTGTTATCTATAGAGGGAGTAAGTTTACACAGCATATACACACACTTACATAGACGCAAACAAAATGTTAGTAAGCTGGACAATATAAAACAGAGTAGGCTTCTCTAAATCAAACTATTTTTGTATGAGTCCCAGAAATAAAAGTGGCCCACCTAATAGTAAGGTAGTTCTTGACATTATCTAAGACTTTACTTACCTGAGGAGTCTAACTATATTGATGTCAGAGTTGCAGATATGCAGAATTTCTTACAGAAAGAAACAAAGAACAAATCCTGGTCAAATTTGGTAAACAGTCTATGAGAAACCTCTTGCAAACATATTAAGCTATTTGCTGGTGGAAGAGCCCTTACCTGTGGAATGCTCTTAGCAGGGTGTACTTGTTTGAATTGCTTAACACAAGCACACCTAAAACATAGGGATTTATGGGGCACCCAGGTGGCTCAGTTGGTTAAGTGGCCGACTCTGATTTTGCTTTAGGTCATGATCTTACCTTTGTGAGATGGAGCCCTGCATCGGGTTCCATGCCTGGAGCCTCCTGAAGATTTTCCCCGTCTCCGTCACTGTTTCTCTCTCTCTCCCTTTACCCCTCCCCCTCCGCCCCCACCCCCGTCTCAAAAAAAATATGGATTTATGACCATGGCTCCCTGGTAAAGCCATGCTTATCATGCTTAAAGCCATATCGCATGATATGCTATGCGAATATCAGAGTATAAAATGGAGATTGCTCATGACTGAAATGCCCCCCCCCTTTGGTTTTGGTGTAATTGATACAGCTGCAAATATTATTTAGAGACTTCAGATGCTCCTCTGAACCAGAACACAGTCTTATGTAGCAAAAGAAGACACAGCTGCAGTGGCATTCCCAGATTTCTCTCTGCTTTGCTCATACATAATGATTATTTCTATACTTGAAATTTTTTCATAAAGCTTCATCTCTGACTCTGTGTCTGATTTGACAATGGAGTTCTAACACACTACATACTACACCAAGTATTGATGTATCTTTCGGTAGGCAATTCTAGATATTTATTCAGGAATTTGTAATTTTCAGAACATATTCTTCCTTATATTTGTTTTAAACAAATATCTTCCTGACAGTTACTTCTTTGTCTTTATGATTTACATTATCCTCTTGTGCAAACTGTTAATCATTTTATTCCCTAGTGTTCTGCACTTAAGTTGCCTAAACCTGAATGTTGTTTAAAACAACCTCTGCCTTTTTCAGTCTTACTTCTGAATGTAATTAGACAAAATCACATGACCATGATCTCTAAGGATTCTCAATTTTATACAACAGTCCTTCTAAGTCCGTGAGTCATAACACTCCTTGATTCTCAAAGCCTTCACTTCATGGACCCCTTCTTGTACACCGTCTCTCCTCCTAATTCACAAATTAATAGATTTAATAAGAGGCAAACTCTACCACTATTTTATCCTTTTGACCTAGAAAATTATCTGCATTGTAATACCATCATCCAAAATGAAGGCTTTTACTATCCTAGACTATGGTAATTTCCCCATTTTTTTATCTGGAACCTGTATCTTCCTGCCTATTTAGACTTTGTTCTCTCAGTTGCCCTTACTTTGGTTTGACTGCTTTTTCTTTTTTTTTCCACCTCTCTTGTTGCTCTTTCTGCCTTTCCATGCTTTTCCATTTAAAAAAATAAAATAAATGACATAAATAAAGCAGCTAATCATAGAAACTGGTATCCTGTCATAATCTATCTCGTGTAAGTAGTAAAGTATTTCCCTTCTCCAAATAGTGTGTGGCCTACGGTGTTCAATAATTTCCAATATCATATTTATTCTTTACCGCTTTGCCTACCATTTCACCTATATTATTCTCCCCAGGGTTACCAAAAACATGTTAGTTTCCAATTTTAATGCTTGCTGCTTTCTACTGCAAGATTTCTGTGGAGCATTTAATGTTGCTAATCACTCATGTTTCATCTTGCTTCTGTGGGATAATCATTGGTCTTTCTTCCAACTCCTCTATATGCTTATTGCCAGTGTTCTTTCTTGGATCTTATTTCAGTCTTGATCTTTAAACTTCAGTGCTTCCTGGATTCTTTCACTGACCTGCTCTCATTCTGTTCATTTATATTGTGTTATTTTAAGCATATGCCTGGCTTGTGTTTGTTTGTTTGTTTAAGCATACTCATGGCTTTTTGCCAGCGCCTAAAGGTTGATAATCCTTAAATCCTTCCTTTCTACTATTGCTTTCTCCTTAAATACGCACCGAAATTTCTAATTACATGCTGACCATCTGCACTTCGACTTAACTTGTCCAAAACTTCACTCATCAGTTGTTGCTGTTCTCAAAACCTGCACTTAAAGGTACTCTCATTCACTCAGTTATATAAGTAGAAGCCCAGAAGTAATCGAGAGCAGAGTTTCCCATTGTAGTGTACCCTGAACAGGTTACAGATGTACCTGGATATCGTTCACTTCTGCCTTATTATCAGGTGATAAGCTCTTATCAAGGGTAGATTATTTATCCCAATGTACTATAAAATATAATTGTTTTGTTTGTTTTGCATGATGTAAAAAAAAAGGCTTATTAGGTTCCTTTTATACCCTGATCTCTGATACCTTATGGAATCATTAAATTTGGTCAATATCTGAAATACTTCTCAAAACTACTTCCTATTTCCTATCATTCCCCTCTACCCAATTGTTAAGAACTTTTTCATTTTGGGGCGCCTGCATTCCACTCTTGGTTTCAGCTCAGGTCATGATCTCACAGTGGTGGAGTTGAGCTCCAACACTGAGCATGGAGCCTCCTTGGGATTTTCTCTCAACCCTTCCCTTGCTCTCTCTCTCTCCTCTCTCAAAATAAATAAATTTTTAAAAAAATTGTAAAAGAGAACTTTTTCATTTCTGGGATCCAGACAGAGTCATTTAATTAGCTTTCATGAATCAAGCATACTTTCAAACACAATCCAATCTTCATAGTGCTGCCAGAGAGTTCTTTAAACTTAGCATTCCATTTCTTTCTTTAAAAATTTCCCGTAGATTGTTATCAAAGTTGATCAAATATAAAAACTGCCATGTTTGGCACCTGGCTGTAGACATGACCGTACCTCAATATACCCAAATATTCTATCAATATTCAGTTCATAACTCTTCTCTTCAAGGAAGATTTCACTTATTTTCCCAAACTGGGAGAGGCATGATACATCAGTACATAATGTCTATTTTAATAATATTCATTCTGTAATGTTTCTTTATATTTGCCCATGATCCGAATATATGGTGATCCTCCCTGAAACTGGGAACCTATATGAATGAATGATTATAATGAGCATTAAAATTCTTTTATTTATAAACTAGTAAATTCTGTACATGTTTAAATATACAGACCATTTGTTTTAGTGCCAGTTTATTTTCTACCATTTGGCCATGCCAGCAGCTACATCAGTCGATTCTCCTACCAAAATGCCAGTGGATGTTCATTTCCCCTAACATCTGTCAACATTCATTTTCTTTTTTGTTCATTTTTGCTTTATAAACTACTGTAGAAATTACCAGATTCCAATGCAAACAAAAAAATAGCTTGAAAAGTAAGATTTTGTATAAAATTTGAAAGTGGAAACATGAGTTTTGTTAGAAAGGAGTAAAAAAATAGAGCTCATATTAGAGAACTCATCTAGGAAGAGGGAGATCATGGGCATGGCATGGAAAAATGAATAGTTTGGGCCAAAATAAAGAACAAAGGCATTTTTTATAGGAGGAACAAGTACAGAAACACACAGAAAAATTAAAATGAGATTTATTTTAAAAATTAAAATGACAAGTTTAAGTATATTTTGCTTATCTAATAGAAATAATGTTCATTTACTTCATGCACCAATTTCTTTTTTTTTCAATATATGAAATTTATTGTCAAATTGGTTTCCATACAACACCCAGTGCTCATCCCAAAAGGTTCATGCACCAATTTCTGTCATTGAAGGTCTGTTGTGTTTCCTTACTATGCAAAATTAGTACACTACTCCTTTACTGATATATTAAAGTTCTTCATCTTCTAAATCCAGTCCATGTTAGACTTCAATCTTTGTCTCATTTAATTTTAGTTTCACAAAATAGAATTATTTGTTTTTTTCTCACATGATAAGGAACATAAATATTGTAAAATTTAGCTGATTTTTTGTTATTTAAAAATAACAAATGCTCATTATAAGAATTTAGGGAAATGTAAACAATAAGAAATAAAGAAAACACACATAATCTGATGTGATCACAGCTAGCAATTAATGTATTTTCTTTCAGCTTTCCTAAATAATGTTTTAAATCAATAGATTATGTATTTCAAAGTACATTTTGAGCTTCTAGGGAAATTCATTACTTAATTTTGTAAACAGAGAAACTTACATATAAAAATCTAAGAAAAGGAGGAAGTTTTATTGACATTTCAGTGATAAATAAAGTGATATAACTCATCTTTTTTGGAAACTATGAATAAGAGAAAGGTGAAAGTCTGTAAGAGATTTGCCATTGTAAAGTTTTTAGTAATTAAAGTTATCTTTATAAAACTTTACTAATATCTTACGGGAATTAGATCATATAAAATATAAATAATTTCCAATAAAATTTGAACTAGCACTTATTTAATGTCACTGCATTTTATTTTAAAATAAAAATCTATTAATTCTAAGGGAAGTCCTAAATTTGTATCTTTTTGAGATTTTTGTATTCAAATTCTGATTATAATAGTATTTTTCATGAAAACAGTTGTTCAGGCTTAAAGGTGAGAATTTATCAGTAGCCTTTGGACATTTTAACACTTATTTGTCTAAATACTTAATATGTGAACCAAATCATTCTCTACACACATCTAGAATCAGAGTTTATTTAGCTCAGTCTTCACTTTTGAATGTTCTGAAAACCCCTGGGTTTATGTTTGCTTTTATCATCTCATGCTATCTTGGGAAACTTATTTCAACTCTTTGAGATTTAGTATATTGCCCATTGTGGAGTCAGAAAGTCAACCAACTCTGAAGGAAACTTTGACATGGATCATATTCTGGGAAAGCTTTGAGTGTAAGAAAATAATAGTAAATTTTGCATAATCAACTATTTCACCACAAAAATGGCCAGTAGTGTCTGTGGCTCATTTATATGGATGGACTACATCCCATGAAGGTATTAAATCACTCAAGTTAAAGAATTCTGGTACACAGCAAAAAAACTCTAATCAGGCTATATACTCTTGAAGGCATTACTACCTTTTCAACATTATAGTTTTCTAAGTTTCTTTCTTCTTTGTGACCATAGTTTCCATCTTCGTCACTGAATTCCCATTCTCTAGGTCACAACAACATAGACACCTTTTTGTTTCCCCCTATTTTTACTGGATCTGCTATCTTTGTGTTGCTCCAAAGTAATATAAGTCTACACTGTCTTCAATGAATATTAAAATTACTAAACCTAAGTACACATCCTATTTTGTTTAATAATACGTTTGAAAAATTAGTAAATTCTAATTACTACAGTGTAACTGCATAACTACTCAGAAATTAAGCCATGTTCATCACTAATGTATACATTTACATGTATATTCATATCTATTTATCCATCAAGAGACATTTTTGAAATTGTGATTTCCACTGTAGGTTTGCTGGTTTGTTTGTTTCCCCCCTTTTCATGTATTTGACAACTTTTTTTCTTGGAAAATGCACCTGTATACAAAATTCCAACTTGATTGTGAAATGACTAGATATGGGGAATAATTGTGAAAGTGATAACCAATGGAATAATAATTAAACAAACAATGGAACAAAGGAAAATTATCTCCAGAGATTCTTCTTCTTTTTATTGGAAAAAATCAACATGCGTTAGCTTTAACAGACTAATCAACAATTAGGAATAAGGCATCTTTTGGGAGTTACCTATGTTCTAGTGAAATAAAATATTCATTCTCTTAACTACCATAGAATGAAAAACACACAACTCTTACCAGAAAATAATCTTTCTTTTCCTCACTGTTCTCCTCCTCCTAATAGGAGCCCATCTTTTCACATTCTTTTTTTTCCCCTCAATATCAATCTATCTTTTTCAAATGCAATGTAACAGCTTCCTTGAACCGTTTATTTGGCCCACCATATGCTGATTTTCATTGTGAGTTTGTTTTAATTCATTTTGTTTAATCCTTCTTGTTTATAGATATAAAGTATAACTTAAGTGTTTGGTAACTAAGGGATGCAGATGGTTTTGTTTTATAAACTAAATTCCAAGGGAAAGGATACAGTACGTATGGAAAAGGTATATTTATTTAGTGCCAATTTTATAATCCAGAAAGAGTTTTAGTTATCTTGTAATAATACAATTAGTTCTCTTCACTTACATTCTGAAAAACATTATTATTGAATATAATCAAGTATCATTTTACCAGAATTACAGCTACATGTAATTTTTATAATGTAGTTAACATGGTTATGATATATTATGTTGATTTTACAGTGACTTGTATTATTCAATTATCCAATCGTGTTTATAGAGTAATTCTATAAGCAATTTCAAATTTAACTTCAAAGCAACCAAGTGGCTAGCTCATAGAGTGAAAGATCCTCCAATTAACACCTAGGACAGGTGAAATAATACCAGTGACCAATGAGCTATTGCTGAAGATACTGAAAAAACAACTAATTCACACTTTGACATGAGAAATATAATAGTGTATTTTTTAAAAAAGATTTTGTCACAAAAAGTAACCTTATGTTTTCCTGAGAATATAATGTGTTTCTCTTTTAGACAGTATCTTAACTTCATATTTTTATGATTGATTATGAGAGTTTAAGTTAAGGTGTAAGTAGACCATGTAATCATTTAAATTCAATTTTCCAAATTCTTTACACACTTACATTATTTCAGTTGTTTATAATTAAACATTTAAATAATTTGGTTTTCATTTCAACACACTTGATACTTTAATATATAATTTTATTTTTTTAATTTTGTTATTTTTTAAATTTATATCCAAATTAGCATATAGTGAAACAATGATTTCAGGAGTAGATTCCTTAATGCCCCTTACCCATTTAGCCCATTTCCCCTCCCACAACCCCTCCAGTAACCCTCAGTTTGTTCTCAGTATTTATGAGTCTCTTCTGTTTTGTCCCCCCTCCCTGTTTTTATATTATTTTTGTTTCCCTCTAATTTTAAAAAAGTACTTTACAGTGGGGTGTCTGAATGGCTCAGTGGGTTGAGTGTCTGACTCTTGCTTTTGGCTTAGGTCATGATCCCAGGGTCATGGGATCAAGCCCCAAGTCAGGCTCAGTGCTGAGTGTGGATCCTCTTAATATTTTCTCTCTCTCCACCTTTGCCCCCTCCTCCACTTGTGAACTTTCTCTGTATACATCAAAAATTAATAAACTTTAAAAAAGCACTTTACAGAGATACATGTAATTCTTTCAAGAAGATATTGCATCTAGTTCTTTTATACAAATAGCCAGTTTAGATAGAACCAATTTATAAGACCAAGATGAAAGTTTGTTATTTAAATATGCCTAGTTAGGGGCACCTGGGTGGCTCAGTAGTCAGTTAAGTGTCAGACTTCGGCTCAGGTCATTATCTTGTGGTTCACAAGGTCCAGCCCTGCATTGGGCTGGCTCTGTGCTGACAGCTTAGAGCCTGAAGCCTGCTTCAGATTTTGTATCTTCCTCTCTCTGCCCCTCCCCACTATCAGTCTGCCTCTCTCTCTCTCAAAAATAAATAAACATTAAAAAGATAATAAAAAATAGGCCCAGTTAAACTCTATTTTATAAGCTATAAAATATACCCTTTTATTCCTTGATTTACAAGTAGAGAACTTAAAAATATATGCCTGCTAATAGAGAGTCAATACCATAACACCAAATGTAGTAGCTGGTCTTCAAATTATACTTTTAATAATTCTTAACTTATTTTTATTACCTTCACTATCCTAATTATCTTATATTAACTCTCAAACATGCAGTGACAGTAGAATATCCTTAGGGAATTACACTCTGCAGAAAATTTGTCCATTTTATTGTCTCATGCATGAAAAACTCAAAAATATTAATGAAATCCATTTTGATACATAAATACTTTTTTAAAAACAAAAGCAGTAAACATATACACAGGTTAGTCCTGGCAAAGTTATTTGGGAGACTTAGTTTTAGGGTTAATATGTAAAAGTAGAGATGTCAATTTTCTTTTGAAAAATTATAATAATGGGATTCCAAAGTACAATGTAGCCATAAAGATTGTTCCTAACTCAACATAAGTCAATAAAAGTTGATATTAATCTTACCTAAGGAAAATTAAATGTTATTTATACCTCAGAAATCAGTTAAATAATGTTTTTTTGAGTAAGCTAAGATAATATACATGTTAAGAGGTAAGTATGCATCTTTATTGCTCACATCTATAGGGCATCCTGCCACCATAGAATTCCCCAGAAGATGTCAATACAATGTAAGAAATTACATTCCAAATGGAAAGCTAAACTAAATCAATGAAAGTCTGTGGGGACATCAAGGGTACAGTTGCAATATCAATACCAAATGACATGATCCCAGTGAAAGTCTGCAGGGAAACTGTGTTAGGTCAAAACAAAATAATTTTTAACAGTTATTTATATATTAAAAAATATATCGGCAACAATTAACATCACCATGTAACTGAAACATACAGTATATACACAGTGCTGTTGAAAGAAATCCATAAATAATTTTTCTTATAAATATACTGATTTTAAAATTGCCAAAATAAGAGAATTGTGGAAAAAATATTTGAATAATACATGATTGAAGATAATTTTTATTTCTGAAGGTGAATATTGTTAGCATTTTAATTTTCTGTGACTGGACATACATATATATATATATATATATATATATATATATATGTTTGCATTTTTTTTAAACTGAAGCTTCATTTTACAACAGAGAGTGACATGATAGTGCAATCTGACAATTTATGCAGCCACATAGTGGCCTCATAGGGCCATTTCTATAGGTCCTTGTGCAAGGGAGAGTTTATTCTCCCTGCTCTTCAAAATTCCTTTCCAGACCATACCGAATCATAAATTAATAACAGCAAAGAGAAGGCAACTCAGAATGTATTTTCTGTAAAGAAAACCATGCTGTAAAGTTAGTAGTCAATGACAAGGTTAGAACTAGAAGAAGGCAGCCTAAATTACAAGCAAGTGAAAGAAATATTAGAAAGATATATATTTCTCTTAGCTATACACTTTAGGAAAAGCTCCAAATAGGCTTATAACTCTGAATAAAATCAAGAATAGATAGGTATGTGTGTGTAAATATATATAAGGCAGCCAATTGTAATAAAGTTTCTCAAATAGAACTCCAGTGTATGCTACATTTGAGAAATTGGGGCATGCAATGTGTTATTTACTGCCCTTTGTAAATGGCTTAGTTTACGTGTTGTGATTGTATGTTTGTATACATAATAAAAATATTTTTTCAATGAAAGAGAAAATTGTTACTCAATAATTCATATCTTAGGTTTCTGGTTAAATGTGAGATTGAGATTACATTTGTGAGTTAAAAGATATTGTAGAATTGCCAAAATGTGCTCACATGGTGTAAAGCATGTGAGGAACATTCAAAAATCCTTCTTGTATTACTTTATAATAAATGTGATTAAGTATTGCTGAAACAAAAATAACCAACATAAGAGGACATTTGGTCAGTGCAGAATGTGTAAATATTTTGATTACTAAATTAATGCTGTTGGCAAAATTATAATATTACAAAATATGAAGAAGCATACTTGGAAAAACAGTTGAGTTTGCACTGATAAAATTTCTTCTCAAAATACACAGTTTCCAATCTTCCATTTCTGTCAGTGTTAATCAGGATCTTGTTAACAGTTTAATTGTATGGATCTACTGTTTGCTCTATGCTCAAAACTTCAACCATAGCTGGCACCTACTGAACAACACCAATATTTATTTAATGTAGTATCAAATCTCTCTTTAATCATCAACCATTAGATACATTTGAGGACTTTCTTATTAGACATTTCTTACCTATTTATAATAAAAATTCTGATATAATTTGATTTTGATGATTTTAACATATTTTATTCACTGCGAACACTTTATACTTTGAATTTGATAACAATTATTTGACAGAAAGTTGGTGTTTCTGAGGCACTGGGGTGGTTCAGTCAGTTAAGTGACTGGCTTTTGATTTTGGCTTGGGTCATGATCTCACGGTTCATGATTTCAAGCCCCATGTCAGGCTCTGCACTGACAGTGCTAAGCATGTTTGGGATTCTCTCTCTCTCTCTCTCTCTCTCTCTCTCTCTCTCTCTCTCTCACTCATTCTCTCACTTTCTTTCCTTACCTCAAAATAAACTTAAAAAAATAAACTTTGGTGTTTCCTACAATGTATGCTGATCTGAGTTAAGAATGAACATTTAAAGGTTGAATTTTAGAGTACAATACGCTTTCATCTTTGTCCCTTTAGATTCTGAGATGATCTGATCTTCCAGACTCATTTTGAGAAAAACCTTTTTTGATATCAAATATACATGCTAAACACATGGAACCAAGGTTTGTTAGCACACTATAAGACCAGGTGATGTATGGTCAGTTGACGCATTCCAGTAAGAACTTCTTTAACTGAGAATCTTCCCCAGTGAACAATGTGTTCATAAAAATAATGAAATATGTTTATAAATAATAAAACAACCACATAGTCTCAAAGCAGTTCACAGTATTCATTGCTATTTATTATTTCAAACATATTACAATTTTTTACCTTGTACGTAGAAATTCACCAAAATAAATATTTAAAACAATTAAAATTGATAAACACCAAATTAATGAAAAGTTTAATTAAATAGTAGTACCCCTATAGTAGTTTACTTATGGGAGAGTATCTTTGCTATGATGGCCAATTTCTAGCATATCCCTTTACTTCATCTTGTTCTTGAGCATATTTTGGTATAAAATATAATTTTCTTAATTTATTATTATACCTGTTCCCATAAAATAATTTCAGAGAATTTTCCTTAAAAGGGATATAATATAACCAAAGATATTAAAGAGAAGACAATTAGTGTTTACTGTAGTTTTGTTTTTCATATGTAAATATGTACGTATTATTTAATTATCAACACATGCAAAATGTAATGATGTACCTATTCCTCCGTTTTATGGAAAATGAAAGGAATCCTACTTGGTTAAGAATTTGCTCAATAATAAAACTTCATAAGTTTTTCACATTCAAATGCATAGTTCTATAATGTGAAATCTAGTGCTCTTATCACTGCATCATAGACAATACAAAGAATAAAGGTAAAAACCAAATAATAAAAAGGTAGAGAGAAGAAAATGCTGCTGAGAGACCCATTAATTATAAAATGAAAATTTTAGGACTGAGTAAGAATCTAAATTTAACATCTACCGGAGTTGGGTATATAATTATCACTTTAGAAATTCTCTAGGTGTAGTTAATATACATCTTCCTTTTGAACATTCATTTTCTCACTAGGTTGTTTTTTAGTGTTGTTTTTGTTTTAGTTTCAACTTTTTATTTAAATTCCAGTTAGTTAACATACAGTGTAATATTAGTTTCAGATGGACAATACAGTGATTCAACACTTCCATGCAACACTTGACACTCATAAGTGTTTTCCTTAATCCACATCACCTATTTTACCATCCCCCCACCCAGCTTCCTTCTGGTAACCATCAGTTTGTTCTCTATAGTTAAGAGTCTGTTTCTTGGTTTGCCTCTCTCTCTTTTTCTTTTTTGTCTTTTTTTCTTTCTTCAATTCCACATATGAATGATATCATATGGTATTTGTCTTTCTCTGACTGACGTATTTCACTTGGCATAGTACTCTTTGTTCCATCCATTTCATTGCAAATTGCAATATTTCATTCTTTCCTTGTGGCTGAATCATATTCCATTGTACATATCTAATACACGTTCTTTATCCATTCATCAATCAGTGGATGCTTGGCTGCTTCTATATGTTTGCTATTGTAAATAATGCTGCTATAAACATAGGGGTGCATGCATTTTTTGGTAAGTACCCAGTAGTGTGATTACTGGATGGTAGGCTAGTTCTATTTTTAATTTTTTAGGAATCTCCATACTGTTTTCCATAGTGGGTGCACCAGTATGCATTCCCACCAACAGTACAAGAGAGTTCCTTTCTCCTCACATACTTGCCAACACTTGTTTCTTCTGTTTTTGATTTTAGCTATTCTGACAGGTGCCAGGTTATATCATTGTGGTCCTTGGATTTGCATTTCCCTGATGATAAGTGATGTTGAGCATCTTTACATGTGTCTGTTGGCCATCTGGATGTCTTCTTTGGAGAAATGTCTGTTCATTTCTTCTGCCCATTTTTTAATTGGGTAATTTGTTATATCCTACAATTTGACTGAATTTGTGCATCAATTCTAGCAGTTTTTTGGTGGAGTCTTTGGGGATATCATGTCATTTGCAAATAGTGAAAGTCTGACTTCTTCCTTGTCGATTTGGATGCCTTCTATTTCTTTTTGTTGTCTGATTGCTGTGACTAGGACTTCCAGTACTCTGTTAAATAAAAGTGGTGAAAGTGGACATTCTTGTCTTGTTTCTGACCTTGGGGTGGGGGGCCCTCAGTTTTTCTGCATTTAGGATGATGCTAGTTGTGTGTTTTTCACATGTGGCCTTTAATATGTTGAGGTGTGTTCCCTCTAAACCTACTTTCTTGTGAGTTTTTATCATGAACGGATGCTTTACTTTGTCAAATGTTTTTTCTGCATCTATTAAAATTATCATATGGTATTTAATCATTACTTTTAGTAATGTGGTTTATGACACTGATTGATTTGTGAATATTAAACCGCACTTGCAACCCAGGAATAAATGCCACTTGATCAGGGTGAATGATTTTTTTAATGTATTGTTGGATGCAGTTTGCTAGTATTTTCTTGGGGATTTTTGCATTAATGTTTATCCAAGATATTAGCCTGTAGGTCTCTCTCTCTCTCTCTCTCTCTCTCTCTCTCTCTCTCTCTCTCTCCTTTTGTAGTGTCTTTAATTGGTTTTGGTAGCAAGGTAATACTGCCCTCATAGGGTGAATCTGGAAGTATTCCTTCCTGTTCTATTTTTTTGGAATAGTTTGAGAACAATAGGACTAATTCATCTTTAAATATCTGGTAGAATTTACCTGTGAACCCATCTGTTCCTGGACTTTTGTTTGTTGGGAGTTTTTTGATTATTGATTCAATTTCTTTGCTGATTATTGGTATTTTCAAATTTTCTATTTCTTCCTATTACAGTTTTGCTAATGCATATGTTACTAGGATTTTATCCATTTCTTCTAGGTTGTACAATTTGTTGCCATATAGTTTTTCATAATATTCTCTTTTAATTCTATTCCTGTGGTGTTGTTTGTTATTTCTTCTCTCTTGTTTGTGATTTTATTTATTTGGGTATTTTCTCTTTTATTTTTGATAAGTCTGGCTAGAGGTTTATCAATTTTATTAATTTTTTCTAAGGACCAGCTCCTAGTTTCATTGATCTGTTCTCGTTTTTGTTTTGTTTGGTTTATTTGTTTGCTTTTAGTTTCTATAACATTTCTTCTCTGATCTTTATTATCTTTTTCCCTATTCTGGATTTAGGTGTTTCTTGTTTTTTTTCTAGCTCCTTTAGGTATAAGTTACCATTGTTTATTTGAGATTTTTCTTGCTTCTTTATGTAAGCCTGTACTGCTATATACTTCCCTCTTAGGACTGCTTTTGCTGCGTACCAAAGGTTTCGGACCATTGTGTGTTCATTTTTATTTGTTTCCATGTATTTTTTTTTATTTCTTCTTTGTCTTCCTGGCTGACCCATTCATTGTTTAGTACTATGTTATTAAACCTTCATGTATTTGCAGTCTTTCCCAATTTTTTCTTGTAATTTACTTCTAGTTTCATAGAGTTATGACTAGAAAAGATACATGGTATGATGTAAGTCTTTTTGAATTTGTTGAGACATCTTTTTTGGCCTAATATGTGATCTATTCTAAAGAATGTTACATGTGCTCTTGAAAAGAAAGTGTATTCTGCTCCTTTAATTTAGAATGTTCTGACTGTATCTGTTAAGTCTATCTAGTCCAGTGTGTCATTCAAAGCTATTGTTTCCTTGTTGATTTTCTGTTTAGATGATTTGTCGATTGATGTAAGTGGGAGGTTAAGGTTCCCTAATATTTTTGTATTATTATAGATTAGTTCCTTTATGTTTATTGTTAATTATTTTATACATCTGGGTGCTCTCATATTGGGTGCATAAATATTTATAATATAATGCCTTTGTACTGTATTACAGTCTTTGTTTTAAAGTCTAGTTTGTCTTATATAAGTATTGCTATTCTGGCCTTCTTTTGACATCCGTCTGTATTATAAATGTGTCTCTATCCCCTCACTTTCAGTCTGCAGGTGTCTTAGATCTAAAATGAGTCTCTTATAGGCAGCATAGAGATAGGTCTTGTTTTGTTTTGTATTGTTAACTATTCTGAAAACTTTGTCTTTTGATTGGAGCATTTAATCTATTTACATTCACATTAATTATCAATAGATATGATATATATATGTATTTATTGACAGTTTATTACATGTTTCTGAAGATTTTCTATGATCCTTTCTTGTTGTTCTCTTTTTCATATTTTGCTGATATTCTCTTTTTTTTTTTAATTCAAGGGGATGTTACTTGAAACACACTTTATTCACAGAGTTTCATGTCAAGCACTAAAGCACATGGTTTTTCCCATGACCTTCCACACCCAAGTTTCAAAACACTTATCCTGTGAGGGAAGAAAGATGTTACTTCAAAGATGGTTTAAACACAGCATAGTTTCAAGGAGATAACCTCATGGCTTTTCCCATATGCTTCTAAACATACATTTAAGAACACCTAACTCTTAATGAAAGAAAATATATTTGGATTTCGTTTTCTTTGTTTTCGCATGTTTATAAGTGGTTTTTATATACGGTTACCATTAGGTTTGTATATAATCTCTTCCGCAAATTACAGTCTATAAATTGAGGATTGTTTGAGTTTTTGAACTCATTCTTTTCTCCTTTCCTCCCATGACTTAGGCATATGTTATTATATTTTATATCCTTTTTGTGTGAGCTCTTTGATTGATTTTTTATAGAAATATTCCTTTTTACTGCTTTTGTGTTTCCTATCTTTATATTGTCATGTTGATATCTTCTTTCCACTCAAAGAATCCCCTTTAATATTTATCGCAAGGCTGGTTTAGTAGTCATGAACTCCTAAAGTTTTTGTTCATCTTGGAAACTCTTTATTTCTCCTTCTATTCTGAACGATAGCCTTGCTGGATAGAATATTCTTGACTGCAGATGTTTCCCATTCAGCACTGTGAATATATCATGCCAGTCTCTTCCAGCTTGCCAAGTTTCTGTTGAAAAATTTCCTGCCAGCCTTAAGGGTTTTCCCTTGTAAATTAAGGACTACTTTTAAATGGCTTCTTTTAAGATTTTTTTCCTTTGTCACTATATTTTGCCAATTTAATTACAATATGTCTTGGTGTAAGCCCGCTTTTGTTGATTTTTATGGGAGTTCTCTGTGCCTCTTGGATCTGGATATCTGTTTCTTTCCCTAGATTAGGGACATTTTCAGCTATTATTTCTTAAAATAAAGTTTCAGCTCCCTTTTTTTCTCTCTTCTTCTATTGGGTTTCCTATAATATAAATGTTATTGTGTTTGATAGAATCACTGAGTTCTCTAAGTCTGTTCTCATTCTGCACAATTCTTTCTCTCTTTTGCTCAGCTTCGTTGCTTTCCATTACTTTGCCTTCTAGGTCATTAACTTCTTCCTCTGTTTCTTCTAGCCTGTTGTTCATTGTGTCAAGTATGTTTCTAATCTCATGTTGCACTTTCATATCTGATTGGTTCTTTTTTAGCTTTTTTGTCTTTTATCAGTAAGGGTCTCACTGATGTCTTCAATTATTTTCAGGCCCGTTGAGTACCCTTATGATTGTTGCTTTAAATTTTCCATCAGGGATTTTACTTACACCTGTTTCACTTAGGTCTCTAGCCATAGCCTTATGTTGTTCTTTCAATTGGGATAAATTCCTCTATCTTCTCATTTTGTCCAAGTCTTTGCCTTCTCTGCGTTAGAAAAGCCAGTTATGTTTCCTGCTCCTGAAAATAATGGCCAAATGAAGAAGAGGTCCTATAGTGTCCAGGGCCTGGTGCTTCATGGAATGACTCTGGTTTGTGCTGTGTGTGCTCTGCTGTTGTGTTCTGGCTGCTCTATCCTTCAGGCCAGTCACCTACAGAGGCTCTCCTTGCCTGCCATGGGCAGTTTTTGGTCCCTGGCCTGAATGTGGCAAGTTTTAACTGGGTATGCTATGGTCTGCTTGTGAAATGAGACCTAAACCATCTCCACTGGCACTGATACCCTGCAGAAATCTCTGGTTGGGACATGTGGTGTAGGCAGAGGTTTTTTCTGGTCTTCTGGGGTAGGGACTTGCCACACTGGGACTGAAGAAAAGTTACTGAGAAGTGCAATTACACCAGAGCACAGGGGGGGCTGTGGTTTGATGCAAGCAACTTAGGCAGCCAGTGTCAGTCCCGTGCAGTTTCCCACGGGTGGCTCTTTGTTGAAGCTGAGGGGGAGAGGCGGGAAATGGAGATGGCCAGCTCCTTTGTTCCTGGAGAGGTATCTCCGTGAACCTGTCTTTCAGAGATATGCTTGGAGAAGAGCAAATAATCTCCCTGCTGTGTGCCCCAGATGCTCCACACTATCTGCCCCTGAATTATTCTCCCGCCTTTTCGGTCCAAGACCAGCGCAGTGCCCTTGAGGCTTTATCTCAGCCAGGTCTGCTGGCCTTTAAAGACTTCAGGACTTAAGCCCCACTGGTTGCAAGAACTCACAGAATTCAATCCCTCCCATTTTCCAAGCCAATGATTATAGGGTAGTGTTCTTGTGAGTATCCCAGTGTGCTCCTTTCCTTTTCACCTTTCTCTGTGACCAGGGTTCTCTCCCCACTCCACACGCAACACTAGTGATCCATTTCTTCACTAAACCACGTCTCCACACTTCGTATCTTCTTCATTTGTGGCCTCTTCTCTCTGTTTGTGGAGTTTGCTCTGTCAGTCTCCAGATCGATTTCTAGGGTGTTTAGGATGATTTGAAAGTTATATTTGTGGGGTGAGGCTAGCTGAGGGTCTTCCTACTCCATCGCCAATTTCCTCCCTCCTCAACTAAGTTTTTGATAAGGCAGTATAGTACACAATTAAGCTGAATCCTTTGGGGAAAATGTACACAAGAATAATTTTGTTGGTATTAGCTAAAAAAGATTTATATCTTCTTAATACCAAGTCTATAGACAATATAAGTGATGGTTTATTGAAAAAGTGAGTGAATTTGAACCGTATTCTGGTGTTAAAGGAGAGTGCCGGAGATTCATATGCTTCAATATCAGCAACATGAATGTGACCTTTTCTTTTCAACCAGAGGCTAAAAAAGCTCAAGCACCCAAATGAGAGATGGGTTAACATATTATGCCATGAGGCCTTATCCTGGAATTCCCTAAGATAAGAACTGTGATTATGCTTTAGTATCTCTCCTTCTCTATTTGATGTTAAAGGGATCTGAAATAGTTTCTAAAAGCAACATTAAAGTGATATAAGACATTCAATCCAAAAGTTATGAAAAATTTCATGAAGAAAATCAAAGGTGCTCTATTTTTAATAGAGACTATTTCAGAACTATTAAAATATTTCTTTAGAATCAGAATATATATTGAATATATATTATGAATATATATGTTGTATTATATATATATATATTATGAATAACAGTTACAAGTAAAATCAAATTTCATAAAATATCACTGCAATTAAGACATGTAAAACAGAAAACTTTATAGAAATATATTATTTAACAATTCATAAAAAATGTTCTTATACATTAGACAACTCAAAAATCACATGTATTTTAAGAACAATAAAACTGGTCAAAGATGGGGAAAAAGTTACATACTTTCAGGTTGGTTGATATCTATGTTTTTAATACCTTCTTATTGATACTACGTTTGAGATTAAAAAAGTGTGACTTGCCTAAAATCATAAGACATAAGTTATCATTCATTGAATTCTGAGTCTCAAATTCAACTTCTCTGAAATCTATCACTGTTAATCTTAACAAGAACCAACATTTGTAAGTTTAGGTGTTTTTTTAAATATATATATTAAATATTCAGATTTAATATACATACAAGAATTTGAGGCAGATATTCTTAGCATCCCTAATATTATGGATAAGGAAACTAAAGTTCAGAGAAGTTGAACATTCTGCTGAATACCATTTAATAGAATAATCTTTGAAATCTCACCTTTTAACTTGAGATCACATGTTCTTTCTACTCAGATCAAATAGACTCTATTCAATTGCAAAATCACTGTTAATTCCAGCACAATAGAGCAAGTTGTTGGTTCCTTAAATTTTCTTGTATTGAATTTGATAGGAATAGCATCATGTTAATTAATTTTTTTTTTAAATTACACAAAACTCTTTGTGTAACCAAATGTAATTTTTAAAAGATTAAAAAAAGAGACAACTTTCTCCATGCATTCACATCTTCCTTCCTTGCTCTCCCTTCCACATAATCCATGGACCAGTGTCATCTGCCTCTCCCTCTACTATTCCATTAAAAGTGTTCTTATCTAGGTCACTATCTCATAATTGCCAAATACGATGGTCTCTCAGTTTTTACCTACATGACTTCTCTAGAGCATTTTCAGTACTGTTCACAATCTGCTTTTTAAACTCTCTCTTTCTCTCTCTCTCTCTCTCTTTTTGTTTGTTTTTTTTTGTTTTTCCCTTCAATTTTTTCTAACTTTAGGACTGATCTTTTTCAAATTCCTTCTATGGTTCCTCTTACTCTGTATCCCAAACCTGCCTTCTGAACTGCCTAGTCAAACTTTCATTAGCTCAGTGGATGTTCCTCCTGGGTTTTCTTCAGGAAACAAAAATCTGTACAAAATCCAACCTAAAACCACCTGTAGAGTAAGAGCTGCTTCTGCTTCTGCAACTCAATTAAAGATAATACCGACCTCATAGAAACATCTTTTATACATCTCTACTATATGCCCTCATTCTTTCACTCTCTCCCACTTTTTCCCTCTGCTCCATTCAAATAATAACCTTTGCACTTGCCTTTCCTTTTGCCTGGAATATTCTTCCTCAGGGATCTGTAAGACTCCTTCTCTCAAATTCAGGTCTCACTAAGGGTGTCCATTTAAAATTCCTACTATTCTTTTTCCCATCTCCTTTTCTGCATAACTTTCTTCAGAGGTCTTATCATTTTTCATACTATATTTATTTTGCAGATTTGTTTAATGCTTGTCTGCCCTACTAGAAATTAAACACATTACGACCAAGACTTTTTATCATTTTTGTCTGTGGCTGTAGCCATAAAATATAGCACTAGGCTTGGCACTTGAAACTCACTGTGAATCAGTTAAAGAATACATGACCCTTTTCTTTCACATACTTCCCACATAACTAAATTTTATTATTTTTTTCTAACATGATCCAATTCAAGCCTATGACAGTCATGGTTTATTCTCAGGCAGTGTTCTCTAAGTGCTATCCCTGAATCTTTGCTCTTTCTCCTCAGAATCAGCATCGGAATTATACCAGTGTTATCTTTCTAAACCACATATCTGATTCTTTTAATCTCACATGATAAAAGCATTTGACAGAGGATAAAGTTCAAATCTGTTATCATTTTACACCAAGTTCTCATAGTCTTAGTCTAATACATAGCCCTGTCTCATACTCTCTTGAGTAATGTCAACAGGATAACCATACAAAACATTCTTGTTCACTAATCATGCTCATCTTTTTCATGTGTCTCTGCATTGCTGACAGTTTCCCCTCACAACAAAGTTAACTACCACTCTCTTCACCAATAGGCAAATTTCCCTTCTGGACCTCAAAAGCTTATCTCTTTTTTATGCAATCTTCTCTGACCCCTTCTGGCATAATTATTATACATGCTTCTCCACTAAACTAGCAATTATACTGGTATTATTAGCATTATCATGATGTGCTTGTGTAATTTCCTAGCCATGCTATAATATTAATGGGGGATATTCAGTTGCTTATAGCAAGAACGGGAAAGTTGGAAGGTTCAAAAAGCTAAAATCTCATACATTATTGAAGTAGGACACACCAGAAAAAATTGAAAGGTAAAGTATGGGAAACAAGTGTCTGACAAGCTGATATGCTATCTGAATATTTTAACTATGCAACTGAGGTCCAGAAACACATTACAGGCAATGAAATGTCACAATTTCCAAGAAGGTTCTGGAGAGATCAGGAAAGCAATACTTAAAATGTTTAATTAATGTGTTAATTCAACAGTTTAAGAAATATTAGCATGTAAGTTTTGCTAGGACCCATGCTAAGTTCTGGGGCTACAGAAATAATAAGAAACACAACTTTTCTTCAATGGCTAAGACTGGACTGCAAAATTCTATTCTGACTAGTTAAAAGAGTGATGTCACAAAGAACAACAGAAATGAGACCTTAGCTAGTTAAATACCTTCTAATTCACCTCTGGATTACTTCTGAAAACTAACACACTATGGGGAGTTATCAGGGACTCCAGAATGAAAAAAAGGATGAATGAAAATGTCAGGAAGAAGTACAAGCCTATTTCATTTCCCTCTAGGCTGTGACTCCCTCTATGTTAGAACAATGTCTTATTTATCTTTGTATTCTCAGGATTTAGAACAGCTGATAGTGCATATTAAGTGCACAATAAATACTTACTTGGTGAAATTACCTGGTGAGAATTAGACCTTCAATTACTGTGTTTTGTTGAGTTTTACTATAGGGATACAATTATGGGCTATCAGTCACCACAATAAATACTATAAACATTCACAGAGAGTATCCCAAAGTAAAAAATGGAAAATATAGAAAATTAAATACCTAAACCATATATTCATTTTTCTTGGCTTTCTGGGGTGTATCCAAACACTTAATTTTTTGAGTACCTAACTTCAATATGAGAAAAGTCCAGGCTGGTAAAAAAAAGAGGGTGTGCAAATCAAATATAAATTAAAAAATGACATATGGAAGGAAATGAATACAATTTAATCACAAGAGTTATTTTGAAATCTTTGTTTTCAATTTAAAGGGAACAAAGTTATAGTATTTGTGCAGTTAAAAGTTGGTATACAATTCATCATAGGATAGGCTGGTGTTGATCAATGTATTTGAGTGTACTATGATTATAATGCCAAACTGAAAATAATTTTCAGAAACATTTGGACATTTAATAGAGATTCCATTATTTATGAAGAATGCTTGGTCTTTAATATACACAACAATATTGCACCATAATTGTGTAATGAGATAAATATCACTACAGCAGCAATTATATTACAGTATGTAAATGTATCAAAGTAGCAGATGTACACATTAAATTTCAACGTTGTGTTATGTCAAATTTGTTTAATAAAACATTTTTTAAGTTTATTTATTTTGAGAGAGAGACAGTGCGAGTGGGGGAGGGGCAGAGAGAGAGGGAGACACAGAATCTGAAGCAGGCTCCAAGCTCTGAGCTGTCAGCACAGAGTCCGATGCAGGTCTTGAACCCACGAACCGTGAGATCATGACCTGAGCCGAAGTCGGACACTTAATTGACTGAGCCACCTGGGTAGGCGCCCCTGTTTAATAACACATTTAAAAATAAAATCTTGGTTTTTAAGTAGATGAGTTTGCTAAGTTCAGATGTATTTAAAAATAATCACTCTCTTTGCATTTTTGTTTTCTATTACATAGGAGTAGATTTTCTATGTATATGTATCTCCCTACATTCTTTCTCCATCTGTCTTTTCTTTCTATGGCTTCTGGATTCTGTATTGTGTATTATGTAGAAAGTTATACACTCCGCTTCTTTTATGAGTAACTGAAAGATTTAATCATATGGTGAGACATATCTTGCTTTGACTCCTTAGTACTAATGGTTAAGAATTTAATGTCAATAGCTACATAAGCCACATTGTATTCTGACTCTAGGGAACAATATTAATATATCTGGATTGCTCAGGCAATAAAATACATTATAAAACATGGCAGTGGATATGTGTTTTGGTCATGGTATATGGCTAGGGCAGACTACAAAAAGCTGCATAGGAATGGAAGACTAGTTAGTATGAGAATGTGCCTGTTTCACTTGGGGTTCCTGTAGAACCAGTTTGGTCACAGCTGTATTAAAGAGGCCTTATTCTAGATGATTCTGTCAGAAAAAAATAACTAAGTCAGAAAGTAGCCCTGTGCTGGTATACCATGAAATGCAGGAACAGAGTGGAAATAAGGAATCAGATTTCAAAACTATTGCCTTCTTCAAGAGTAGTTCCAAGCACACCTTATTGGGAAAGGGTATCCTTAATGCATTCACAAAAGCCAACAGGGGAAAAGATTTAGAATGTTTGTATCCTAAACACAGAAACCAACAACATTATATTTCAACAGCAGTAGTTCAGAAAGGTATTTTAACCCTGTTGCTCCTTCTCCCACCTCACCCCTAGAACAACCACCAGAGAAGTAGCATAGTGATTAGAGGAGGAGGAAGAGGCAAGAGTAGTGAGAGGGAAAAGAGAAGGACAGAGAAGAGGGGAATTAAATGCAAAGAGGAGGGAAAGATAAAGGGAGAAGGCAGGAAGAGAAGGCGGAAAGCTGGGTGGAGAAATAGTGGGGAAAATAAAGAGCCTCTCCATTGCTGGTCCATGGAGGTTTCAGATCAGGTGGAGAGAGTGGAAAGTCTGTATTTGGTTGATATTTTAAAATGCACTGCAAAATCTCTGGAATCTACCATGTGAATATTCATAGGCAATGTCTTACAAAGTTTTCTTTAGGGTAATAGAGACAAAGAACAAAACCTTTTATACTTGTACTTTCCCCAACCTGGTTTAGACCATTCCACAAACATTATACTTTAGAGTGTGAATAAGGAATAGAAACTTGATCACAAGAAAGGCATGTAGTATGTTTTGACTTTTGATGACCAGCTATCACAGGTAATGGTAATGCTCACGTATTTTCCTGGAGGCTATAAAAAATGTTTATTTAGTACATTCTGGGCATTTCTCTCATTAAAAATATCATGATTATATTAGTTTTGTATTAATAATACCATGGCCTATAAGTAGCAAATACATTTTTATAAATGTGTGTTCACCATGGCAAATATGAGACTAGCATTGGCAGGAGTAAGATGGAAAGAAGCAACAAAGGTGCACAACTGTAAGTGTGTGCTTTTCCCCCTTTTTTAAATCAAATATTATTACTATACATCTCTGTTTCTAATCTCTGGGATTGAAGTGAACAAAACATCTAAGGATGAATTTACCATGGCCCAAGAAGAGAGAAGTGTGTAAGAGGAGTCATATTCCAATTAGCTATTTGGGTGAGGATACCTGAATCAGATTCCAGGAACCAAGTAAGGGGATAGTGCCCTTACTCTCTGCCCCTAAATATTAATGCATAAGATATAATAGAAAAATTAAAACTTCAGGAATACAAAATTTTACAGGCTAATTATAAAAACTTTGAAAATGTCAAATGAAAACAATCCCTCATAATCCTACGTGTAGGTGATAGTTACTACAAAAATGAAGGTGCGATATGAAGAAATGATTGAAAAATAAATAGATGGGGGAGAATAGACAAATCTCCCATACATAAGTATTCCAAATAATTGATGTAAATATTCTTCCCTCAAGGAAAAGGAGCATAACTCCCCTTTGCTAAACTTTGGGCTGTGCAGAATGTCTTCCTTCCAAAGTGTACAGAATGGAACGAGAGTAAAAAACAGAGTGACTTTATAGTGGGGACACCTGACAACTATTACCGTAGTCAAGTGATCAGGGTCAGCATCCACAGTGATGTCATGGGGATGTGGGTGGCTCAGTTGGTTAAACATTGTACTCTTGATTTTGGCTCAGGCCATGATCTCACGGTCATGAGATTGAGCCCAGCAATGGGCTTTGCACTGACAGTGCAGGTCCTGTTTGGGATTCTCTCTCTCCTTCTCTCTCTCTCTGCCATTCCACCGCTCACCCACACGCTCATGTGCTTACTCTCTTTCTCTCAAAATAAATAAACTTAAAGAAAAACAGTGATGTTATAATGATAATATGTATCCTTGATATGATGGGATGAAAACTGGTGCTTTGTCTCTCTGGTCTACCTCTCAAAACACCCATCACTTAGGCTAATCACAACACAGATACTAGACAAATCTCAATTAAGGCATAGTCTAAATATTCCTGAGTATTACTCAAAACTGTCAAGGTTATTAAAAGCAAACAAAGAAATAGTTACAGCTTAGAGGATCCTGAAGAGAAGGAGAACTAAATGTAATGTGGTAGCTCAGATGAGATCCTGCAAGAGAAAAAAATAAATTAAATAAATAAGGAAATCTGAATGAAATATGGAGTTTATTTAATAATAAGACATCAATATTATTTCATTAACAATGATGAACATACCATGTAAGTAAGTAATGTAAGATGTTAATAACTGGAGAACCTGGTCATGAAGTGTGTAGGGATTTTCTGTACTATTTTCACAGCTTTTCTGTAAACCTACATCTATTTTAAAATTGAAACGTATATTTCAGAAGTTCAAATGTTATGTTTCTTTAGAGTTTTACTTTACTCTGTGTTTAGTATTTTCTAGTTTTTTCTTAACATCATATTCTGATAATGTTCAAGCCTCAATAAGTCATAACCTTTTTTAATCTGCATTTATTTTTATGTTACGGCTGTACCATATGCTATATTTTTTAAGTTTATTCATTTATTTTGATATAGGGGCAGCATGAGAGGGACGGGGCAAAGAAGAGAGAGAAAGAGAGATAGAGAGAGAGAGAGAGAGAGAGAGAGAGAGAGAGAGAGAGAATCCCAAGCAGGCTCCGCACCTTGAGCACAGAGCTGATGCAGGGCTCGAACCCACAAACCCATGAGATCATGACCTGAGCTGAAACCAAGAGTTGGACACTTAACCAACAGAGCCCAGATGCCCCTATTATAACTGATTTTTAAAATGTACATTTCTAGGGTATTGAATTACAACTTTAAAGACTGATAACAGATGGAGTTTAAAACAGCTTAAGTTAAAAATAGGCATGATTAGATTTTCTTACCTTACCCATATGATTCACATCAATTAAGAATTATTTTTAAAATTTATTTTATTTTTTAAATTTTAATTAAATTTTTTCCAGTTGAGAAATAATTGGCATATATTTCTATGTAAGTTTAAGAAGTATAGCATAATGGTTTTATTTACATATATTTTAAATGATTACCACAATAATTTTAGCTAACATAATTTAGATAGAATAAAAAGAAAAAGAAGAAAAGAAAAAATTTTCTTATTGTCGTAATTCTTACAATTTATATTATTAACTTTACCAAATGGCAGTGTTAACTATAGTTATAATGTCGTACTTTATATCTCTAGTACTTATTTATCTTATAACTGGAAGTTTGTACCTTTTGACCACTTTCCTCCAATTCACCCTCTCCTCACCCTTTGCTTCAGTAACCACAAGTCCTATCTCTCTTTCTTTTCCTTTCTTTTCTTTTTGTTTGTTTTCTTTTCTTTTCTTCCTCCCTTCCTTCCTCCCTCCCTTCCTTCATTGCTTTCTTGCTTTCCTTCCTTCTCTTATTTTGAGAGAGAGCCCAAGTAGTGGCAGGGATGAGAGAAAGGGAGAGAATACCAAGCAGGCTCCACGCTGCCAGTGCAGAGCCTGACGTAGGGCTCTATCTCACAAATGTTGAGATCTTGAACTGAACTGAAATGGACAGTCAGATGCATGAACAACTGAGCCACCCAGGTGCCCCCAATCTCTTTTGCTATGAGTTTGTTTATTTTAACTCTATATTTAAAGGGGCGCCTGGGTGGCTCAGTCGGTTAAGCGTCCGACCTCAGCTCAGGTCACGATCTCACGGTCCGTGAGTTCAAGCCCCGCTTCGGGCTATGGGCTGATGGCTCAGAGCCTGGAGCCTGCAGCCTGCTTCTGATTCTGTGTCTCCCTCTCTCTGACCCTCCCCCGTTCATGCTCTGTCTCTCTTTGTCTCAAAAATAAATAAATAAATAAATAAATAAATAAATAAATAAATAAATAAATTCTATATTTAAGTAAGATCATATAGTATTTGACTTTCTCTTATTTCACTAGCATAATGTCTTTAAGGTCCATCCATATTGTCACACATAGTAAGATTTCCTTGTTTTTTATGGCTGAATAATATTCCATCCTATTTATGTACCACAACTTCTTTATCCATTTATCCATCAATGGGCACAGATTGTTTCCATGTCTTGATTATTGTAAGTAATGCTGAAATTAAGCATTTTTTAACACCAGAAATTTAAAAAGAGAAAAGAGTTCAATTTATTTGACAGCATGGTAAAACCAGCCTACTTTCCCTTCTTCTCTCCTACCCTTCTCCTATCCTTCAAGGTTAGATGCTTTCTCAGTACAGAATTTTCTACCCTATGGTTATGACTAGGCACAGTACAGTGACACTGGCCCCTGTAGGATTGTGATTTGATTTTTCACACATGAGGACTGGGTTGAGTCTCAAGATACTGTCACTTATTTATAATTTTCATTTTATTCTGCAATCGGGATTTAGATCTTTCTGATGCTCCATTTTGTCCATCAAAATCAGACTTCTGATTCATTTACTCATCACCCTTGAGAGTTTGGCAATATTTGCCTTACATTCTTCTAAAACCCTCTCCAAAACAGGTAGGGAGAATATTTACATATGTGCTTTGTCCCACTTATAGTGAAAATACTTAATAATATCCCAGGTTAAAAAGATAAATATTCTAGACATAAAGTTTATAGCCAAGTTATTCAGACCAGTGAAATCATTTTAACTCTATAACGCATATTAACTATCTAAACATGAACATATTTACCATAAATTTAACATCTTTTATTACACAAGAAAATCATGAGATACAGTTTTTTGTAGGAAATGTCCATTTAAATACTGAAACGTGTTGTCATTTCTTCCTCCCTCCAATTCAATATAATTTAAAAACCATTAAGAAAAATATATATTGCTCTAAAATAATACGTTTTAACTGGTGAGCCAAGGATCTTGGAGATGAGTATACATAACAATGATGTTTCAAAGGAATAATCCTATAAAAATATCATTAGGAAAAAATATCACCAAATTACTTGCCAAGTATCCATTACATGCTAAAATAATTTAACTAAAGTAAACAAATGTATGTGCCCGACCCCCAATTCTAAAGCTGATTTAAAATTTTTAAAAAGAAAATGAGTTTGTGGTTTTTGGTTTTGGCTGGATTTTTAAATATTTCTTTAGCATTTCTGGATGTTTATTTTAAAACAAAAGGAAAGAAAAGAAATAAATAAATAAAACAGAAGTAATGGTCTCCAGAATGTGATGGTCATTTTCTATTGCATCACTTGTCAAAGAACAGAATAAAATCACTTCAAACTATTCATTTCCATCAGAGAAAATGAAATGCCTCCAATGAATAGCATCTTTAGAATGTTGACAGGTTTGAGAGCAAACACTAGCCAAAGTGAAATCAAAAAGCAGTGTAAAGTGAACACAGTAATTTATTCAGGTAATTAGAAAGAAAATTACATTCAACTGAGTACCATAATTGTTTTGAGGTCAGTAACTAAAATTTGTAATTAAACACACTTTATTTAGTACATGAATGATAATGCCTTCACTCTTCTATCTATTGGGCATCAGATTAATGTTGAGTAAAGTGAAGTGGAGGCAAATTATCAAACAAGTTTTTTTTTTTTTTAAGTTTGGTAGTCATTCCTTAAAATTAGTGAAGATAGAAATTCACATTTTAGAACCCAACATTATTCATTCCCCAAATATGTTGCATTCACATATTTAATCTATTTTCTGAGGTAAAGAAAAGAAGTTTGTCTTATGTACACTTACTCTTTTCATAAATGTGGTGTCCCTCTTAATGTCTTGTATTTCTTATGCCATTCCTACAATAAAATGGTGTAAATCCTGGCTTTGCCTGTACTCCATCACGTTAAAATCTGTAGAATTCTAAAAATCCTACAAATTTTGGGAATTAAGTTTAGCAATATTATATTCCATGTACCATGTTTAAAGTGTAACACTATCCTATTCTTGTTATAGCAAACCATCTTATATATATAAGCCGGTTAATATAGATGATTCATTAGAGAGTCCCAGAAAATTTGTAGCCTAATGCTGTTCAAACTTTTAGCTTCCATATTTCATGGTTACCTTTAACCTACACTCTTTTTTACTTTTACTCTTAAATAATTATAAAGCTCCTTTTTTCCCTTTTTTTTATAAACAAGATATTCATCTTAGAAAACTAAATAAAATTAAGGTTATCTCTGATATATAGGTATAAGACTATTTTAGAGGTCTGAAAAATTCTGTAGTTCTTTTTTTTATAGTTTATTTTTAGAGGGAGAGAGAAAGCACATGCAGTCAGGGGAAGGGCAGAGAGAGAGGGAGAGAGAAAGAATCCAAGCAGGCTCCATGCTCAGTGTGGGGTGCAAAGCAGGGCTCAGTGAGGGGCTTGATGCTGGGCTTGAACTCATGAATCATGAGGTCATGACCTGAGACAAAAGCAAGAGTCTCATGCTTAACCGAATGAACCACCCAGGCACCCCTGAAAAATTCTGTAATTCTATAGGATTAGTAACAGATCTCGCCTCTTTAAAAAAAAAAAAGTTTATTTACTTATTTTTGAGAGAGGGGGAGATTGTGATGGGGTGGGGGTGGGGGCAGATAGAGAGGAAGAGAGAGAGAATCCCAAGCATGTTCCACACTCTCAGTGCAGAGCTCAACATGGGGCTTGATCCCACAAGCCATGAGATATGATCTGAGCTGAAATCAAGAGTCAGACTCTTAACCAACTGAGCCACTCAGGTGGCCTATCAGGTTTCTTCTCTTATAGTCAAAGAAAAATATGACTATGCAATCCAAAAATGGGACATTCAAAAATCAGCACTCCTTACATATTAGATGTACAAACTGAAAAAATTATCTCTATTTGTTCACTTTTTCAGTCAATACTTACTAAGTGTCAATAGGTCTAGCACTGATCAGCTTTCTCCTGCTTTCAAAGGTATAAAGTCTCATGCAGAAGACTGATAAGAATCAATCTGAATTTATCACTGCTAGGAACCCAGCTCCTACATAGTCTTGGTAATTTATAGGCATTCAGTACATATGAGTTAATTGGTTAGGTACTAATTAATTCATTAATTGATTAGCAATTAATTAGTTAATTCAATATACATTCTTTCACTTACTTATTCACCTATTATGTGATCTTCCTCTTGCATCATGAATTTGATTAAAATATCAACAATATGCAGTCTATCTTGTCAATGCATTTATTTGTATGTTTTTATGAAAAGCCACAGAGTGTTTTTTTTAAGTTTGTTTATTTTGAGAGAGAGAGACAGAGAGAGAGAGAGAGCAAGCAAGCACGAGCAGGGGAGGGGCAGAGGGAGGGAGAGAATCTCAAGCAGGCTGCATGCTGTCAGTGCAGAGCCAGATGCAGGGCTCCATCTCACAAACCATGAGATCATGACGTGAGCCGAAATCAAGAGTAGGAAGTTTAACTGACTGAGCCATTAGTGCCCCTCTTTTTTCAAGGCATGTAGAGCTTATCAAAAGCCAGAAATTTGTAATAAAATATAATAAATATTATCAGTTATAGACAAAAAATGCTATGCAAGAGAACTAGCATAGCTTGAGGTGCAGGAGATACGATGGGAATGCAAATTGATGTAGCCACTATGGAAAACCAGGATGCAGGTTCCTTAAATAGCTAAAAATGGAACTATCCTATGATTCAGCAATTGGACTACTAGGTATTTACCCAAAGGATATGAAAATACTGATTTGAAGAGATCAGAAAAACTTTCAAGAAGAAAGTAATTCCTGACTTGAAGCATTGGTACGGAATGTGAGGATAGGTAGAGTGAATGGGCAAGAAGTTGAGCAAATCAGGAGAGAGTGCATGTGTGAAGGCAAGAGCATGAATCATTTGAGTGAATTGAATTCCATAGTGTAAGACATTCAAAACAAATAACAGAGGAGAAAAGTAGAAGCCAAAATCCTTTTTTTAAAACTCTTATCATGGAGTTTGAATGAATTTTAACTTGATATCAAATGCTTTCTACTCAATGAAAGAAGTCAATTATGGTAATGATCAGATATATTTATGTTCCACAAATATCATTCAGGTTACAATAGCAAAAATGTGTTTGAGGAAGCCAAGTCTGAATGCAGAGAAACCTAACAGTTCAAAGTAATCCATATGATGATGAAAGCTCTCAGTGAGGGGGAAAAATATGGCTCTACTAAATATTAAGGATGTAGAATAAACAAGATTCAGTCATCAGTATGGGTTATATAAGTAATGGAACTGTCAGTGACAGTTTCTGGTAGTCACAGCTAAAAGAATGGTGGTACTCTTCACTCAGACATGATGTGTATTAGCATAGGAAGATTTGCAGAGATTTAATAACAAGTTCCAATTTTATCATATTCTATGGTCAATGTCTCTGTGACATACAGATAGTTTATATGCTGAAAACAATTTCATACATTAATTTAAAACTCACCATACAGAGATACAGCTTTAGGTGTCTCTTCAATAGAATAGTTGAAGTTGTAAGTTAGGATGAGATTTCTCTGAAGAGTATTCAGGGTGGGAAATACTGATAGTATGTGCAGAACACAGAGAAGAACATGAGAATGATCTATAAGCACAGAAGGAGTGCCTGCAGAGTGTTGTGTCTGAAACCACAGAAAACATTTGCAAAAGCAGCAGACTGAACCACAATATCAAAAGCTGTAGTAATACGTCCAGTGCAATCAGCAAAACATAAGCAAAATAAGGTCACTGGTAACCTTTTTTCCAAAGTAGTTTCTGTTTTTTTAATGTTTATTTATTTTTGAGAAAGGGAGAGGGCCAGAGAGAGAATCTCAAGCAGGCTCCACACCACCAGAACAGAGCCTGATACAGGGCTTGAACCCATAAACCACAAGATCATGACCAGAGCCAAAATCAAGAACTGGAAGTTCAACTAACTGGGCCACCCAGGCACCCCTTTCCCAAAGTAGTTTCGCGTAGTGATTGTGCATATTATATCAGATGATTGGGGTTAGAAACAAACACAAACAGAAAGTGGGTAATATGGGCTTGGGCAAACATTCAACAAGAACATTTTAATGGAAATAAAATAGGAGTGTAACTAAATGGTTTGGGGTCAAAATTTAATTTTTAAGATGCAAGAAAATTTTAATTGCTTATATGTAGATAAGAACCAAAAGAAGAGGGAAAGATTAATGTGATTACATGGGCAATGGATAATTGATGAAGTTCTTACGGAGAGTGAGATTGTGAGGTACAGAACAGGAGCGATGTGTTAATCTTAGACAAGGAAAGGGATGTGTTTTCCATGGTAATTAGCTAAAAAGTTGAGTGCTTTACTTACTGAATGACTATTTCTGTTTTGTTTTGTTTTGTTTTGTTTTGTTTTGTTTTGTTTTGTTTTTGGCCTAGTAGGCAAGGTTTTCTGTTGGGATACAGGTGGAAAAGTCAGATATATAGGAGGCTATAGGAATGTGGTAAAGCTTAGAAATAAGCGACGATCAAGCTGCCATATGGTTAGGTGCACTTGCATGTGAAATGGTAGAAAACATGTTTCTATTAGAAGAAATAGGTGCATACGTATGTTTTATTCATGATCTAGAAAGTACTTTTATTACTATATTGCAAATTATTGTCTGTTACTGTAGCTACAAAGCAAATTAGCTAGCTATTGGCTGTCAGCATTCTCCAACTTGTTAGCACCTAGGGAATCCCAGTGTGCAGTGGGGATTGAATGCAGGAGGAGGAAGTCTCTGTGCTGTGCCTCAGGAGCACAGGCTGCTCCATGCACCTCCCTGCCACAGCCAGAAGGTGGTTTCAGGCAGGAAGAGGCAAGTTCTAAGTCAGTTGAACTGAACCAAATATAAATATGTAGCAAACCCCTCACTGTATGAACAGAGCCATCAGAATTTCATTATAGAAAGACTTTTATAATGTTTAATGAGTCACATAAAATAATATTCCATCTGTATTTAATTAAAGGTGAACTGCAATTTTGAATGTAGTATTTTCTCTTAAATTGTTCTTGGGTGACTGAATGGCAGAGTCAGTTAAGCGTCCGACTTTGGCTCAGGTCATGATCTCAAGGTTCGTGAGTTCCAGCCCCGCGTTGGGCTCTGAGCTGTCAGCCTAGAGCCTGGATCCCGCTTCAGATTCTGTGTCTCCCTCTGTCTGCCCCTCCGCTGCTTGCACTCTGTCTCTCACATTGTCTCAAAAATAAGTAAACATTAAAAAAATTTAAAAAAAAGTTGTTCTTGCTAGTAAATCTGATCACTTTGTATTGATACTATTATAATGATTCCATCTCTCTTCTTAAATAATATATTTCTAAGTTTAGTTAAGTTAAATTTTTATTTTCTTGAAGTTCAGATTAATGAGCATATTTTTCTTTTTAATTAACATATTGATCACCTTACATATTTAACTTTTTGTGTGTGAGAGAGAAAATTTCAATTTCCTCTTTTAGGAAATTTCAATTATATAATACAGTGATTTTAACTACAGCCTCCATGTTGTACATTAGATTATCAGGATTTATTTATCTTATAATTTCAAGTTTGTACCTTTTACCAACCTACCCCCGAATACCCCCACCCTTCAGCCCCTGGCGATCACTTTTCTACTGTTTCTATGAGTTTCACCTTTTTGTAGATTCCACATGTAAGTGATATGATATAGTATTCGCCTTTATCTTTAACTTAGCATAATGCTCTCAAGGTCCATCTATATTGTCACAAATGACAAGATCTCCTTTTTTTTTGTTTAAGTCTGAATAATATTCTTCTTTGTGAGTGTGTGTGTGTATCTCAATTTTTCTTTATCAATTTATCAGCCAGTGGATCCTTAGATTATTTCCATACCTTGGCTATTGTGAAAAATGCTACTATGAACTGGTGGTACAGATATCCCTTCAGGATAATGATTAAGTTTCCTATGGATATGTACACAGAAATGGCATTATTGGATCAAATGGTAGCTCTATTTTTAATTTCTTGAGGAAGCTCCATACTGTTTTCCATAGTCACTGTACAAGTTATACTTCCATCAATAGTGTACAAGAGTTACCTTTGCTCCATATCCTCACCAATACTTGTTATCTCTTTCTTTTTTGAGAATAACCATCCTGACAGGTGTGAGGTGATTAATATCTCATTGTGGTTTTGATTTGTATTTTCTTGATGATTAGTGATGTTGAGCACCTTTTCATGTACCTGTTGGGCATTTGGATGTATTCTTCTTTAAAATGTCTCTTCAGGGACACCTGGGTCGCTTAGTCCATGAGTTTGATTCCCACATTGGCCTCTGTGCTGACTGCACAGAGCCTGGTTGAAATTCTGTGCCTTCCTCTGTCTATGCCAATAAATAAATGAATAAATAAATAAATTAATTAATTAATTAATAAACAAACAAACAAACTTTGAAAACAAATTAAATGAAATGTCTGTTCAGATCCTTTGTTCATTTTTTGTGTGTTTTTAAATGTTTAGATATTAATTCTTGAGAGAGAGAGTTATTAATTTTGAGAGAGAATTCCAAGCGGGCACCACACTGTCAGCACTGTGGGGCTTAATCCCATGAACAGTGAGATTATGACCTGAGTTAGAACCAAGAATTGCTGGTTGCGTAACCAACTGAGCCACCCAGGCACCCCTCCTTTGCTCATTCTTTAGCTAGATTCTTTTCTTTCCTTTCCTTTCCTTTCCTTTCCTTTCCTTTCCTTTCCTTTCCTTTCCTTTCCTTTCCTTTCCTTTCCTTTCCTTTCCTTCCCTTTCCTTCCCTTTCCTTCCCTTTCCTTCCCTTCCCTTCCCTTCCCTTCCCTTCCCTTCCCTTCCCTTCCCTTCCCTTTCCTTTCCTTTCCTCTTCTTCTCTTCTCTTTTCTTTTTCTTTTTTTCTTTTTCATTGCACAAACTCCTTCTATATTTTGGGTATGAATACTTGGATATGTAGTTTGCAAATACTTTCTCCCACTCTGTATGATACCTTTTCATTTTGTTGTTCTTACCTCTGATGTGTAGTAACATTTTAGTTTGATCTAGTCACACTTGTTATTTTTGTTTTTGTTGCCATTGCTTTGGATTATCAGACCCAAAAAATTATTGACAAGACCAATGTCATGGTGCTTACCCTCCTTGTTTTCTCCTAGTAGTTTTACAGTTTGAGGACTAAAATTTAAGTCTTTTCTACATTTTAGTTGATTTGTGTGTCTAGTATAAGTTGAAAGTTCAATTTTATTTTTTTGCATGTAGCTCTTCAGTTTTTCTGGCACCACTTATTAAAGAGGTTATCATTTCCCATATTTTATATTTTTAGTTCCTTTGTCATAAATTAATTGACCATATATGTGTGGATTTATTTCTGAGCTCTATGCTGTGTCATTGATCTGTGTCTGTTTTTATACCAATATGATTCTGTTTTGATTACTTTAGGGTTTTTTTCCCTTTGTTTTAATTTTTTTTTATTTTTAAAAATTTACATCCAAATTAGTTGGCAAAGAGTGCAACAATGATTTCAGGAGTAGTATGCTTAGTGCCCTTTACCCATTTATCCCATCCCCCCCTGCCACAACCCCTCCAGTAACCCTCAGTTTTTTCTCCATATTTATGAGTCTCTTCTCTTTTGTCCCCCTCCCTGTTTTTATATTCTTTTTGTTTCCCTTCCATTACATTCATCTGTTTTGTCTCTTAAAGTCCTCATATGAGTGAAGTCATATGATTTTTGTCTTTCTCTGACTGACTAATTTCACTTAGCATAATACCCTCTACTTCCATCCACATAGTTGCAAATGGCAAGATTTCATTCTTTTTGATTGCCGAGTAATACTCCATTGTACATATATATACCACTTCTTCTTTATTCATTCATCCATCGAGGGACATTTGGGTCTTTCCATACTTTGGCTATTGTTGATAGTGCTGCTATAAACATGGGGGTGCATGTGTCCCTTCAAAACAGCACACCTGTATCCCATGGATAAATGCCTAGTAGTGCAATTGCTGGGTGTAGGGTAGTTCTATTTTTAGTTTTTTGAGGAACCTCCATACTGTTTTCCAGAGTGGCTGCACCAGCTTGCATTCCCACCAACAACGCAAAAGAGATCCTCTTTCTCCTCATCCTCGCCAACATCTCTTGTTGCCTGAATTGTTAATGTTAGCCATTCTGACAGGTATGAGGTGGTATTTCATAGTGGTTTTGACTTGTACTTCCCTGATGATGAATGAGGTTGAGCATTTTTCATGTGTCGGTTGGCCATCTGGATGTCTTCTTTGGAGAAGGGTCTATTCATGTCTTTCGCCCATTTCTTCATTGGATTATTTGTTTTTTGGGTGTTGAGTTTGATAAGTTCTTTATAGATTTTGGATACTAACCCTTTATCTGATATGTCATTTACAAATATCTTCTCCCATTCTGTTGGTTGCCTTTTAGTTTTGCTGATTGTTCCCTTTGCTGTGCAGAAGCTTTTTATTTTGATGAGGTCCCAGTAGTTCATTTTTGCTTTTGTTTCCCTTGCCTCCAGAGACGTGTTGAGTAAGAATTTGCTGTGGGCAAGATCAAAGAGGTTTTTGCCTGCTTTCTCCTTGAGGATTTTGATGGCTTCCTGTCTTACATTGAGGTCTTTCATCCATTTTGAGTTTAGTTTTGTGTATGGTGTAAGAAAGTGGTCAAGGTTCATTCTTCTGCATGTCCCTGCCCAGTTTTCTCAGCACCACTTGCTGCAGAGACTGTCTTTATTCCATGGGATATTCTTTCCTGCTTTGTCAAAAATTAGTTGGCCATATGTTTGTGGGTCCATTTCTGGGTTTTCTATTCTGTTCCATTGATCTGAGTGTCTGTTCTTGTGCCAGTACTATACTGTCTTTATGATTACAGCTTTGGCTGTTTTCATAGATCGCTTTGGCTATTTGTTGTCTTTTCTTGTTCCATACAAATTTTAGGATTATTTGTTCTAGCTCTGTGAAGAATGCTTGTATTATTTTGATAGGTATTGCATTGAGTATGTAGATTGCTTTGGGTAATATGGACATTTTAACAATATTTGTTCTTCCTCCAGGAGCATGGAATTGTTTTCCATTTTTTTGTGTCTTCTTCAATTTCTTTCAAAAGCTTTCTATAGTTTTTAGTGTATAGATTTTTCACCTCTTTGGTTAGATTTATTCCTAGGTATTTTATGTTTTTTGTGAAACTGTAAATGGCATAGATTCCTTGATTTCTCTTTCTGTCACTTCATTGCTGGTGTACAGGAATGCAACCTATTTCTGTGCGTTGATTTTATATCCTGCAACTTTGCTGAATTCATGCATCAATTTTAGCAGTTTTTTTGGTGGAATCTTTTGGGTTTTCCATACAGAGTATCATGTCATCTGCAAAGAGTGAAAGTTTGACCTCCTTCTGGCCTTTTTGGATGTCTTTTATTTCTTTGTGTTGTCTGACTGCAGAGGCTAAGACTTCCAATACTATGTTGAATAACAGTGGCGAGAGTGGACATCCCTGTTTTGTTCCGGACCTTAGGAGGAAAGCTCTCAGTATTTCCCCACTGAGTATGATATTCGCATTGGGTCCTTCATGTATAGCTTTTATGATCTCGAGGTATGCTCCTTCTATCCCTACTTTCTTGAGGGTTTTTATCAAGAAAGGATGCTGTATTTTGTCAATTCCTTTCTCTGCATCTATTGAGAGGATCATATGGTTCTTGTCCATCTGGTTCTCGATGAATTATGTTCATTGTTTTGCAGATATTTAGCCAGCCCTGCATCCCAGGTATAAATCCCACTTGGTCATGGTGAATAATTTTTTTAATGTATTGTTGGATCCGGTTGGCAAATAACTTGTTGAGGTTTTTTGCATCCATGTTCATCAGGGAAATTAGTATGCAGTTCTCCTTTTTAGTGGAGGTCTCTTCTGGTTTTTGAATCAAGGTAATGCTGGCTTCATAGAAAGAGTTTGGGAGTTTTCCTTCAATTTCTAATTTTTGGAACAGCTTAAAGAGAATAGGTGTTAATTCTTCCATAAATGTTTGGCAGAATTACCCTGGAAAGCCATCTGACCCTGGACTCTTGTTTTTTGGGAGATTTTTGATTACTGATTTGATTTCCTTCCTGGTTATGGGTCTGTTCAAATTTTTTTTTAATTTTCTTTTTTTGAACGTTTTTATTTATTTTTGGGACAGAGACAGAGCATGAACGGGGGAGGGGCAGAGAGAGAGGGAGGCACAGAATCGGAAACAGGCTCCAGGCTCTGAGCCATCAGCCCAGAGCCTGACGCGGGGCTTGAACTCACGGACCGCGAGATCATGACCTGGCTGAAGTCGGACGCTTAACCGACTGCGCCACCCAGGCGCCCCTCAAATTTTCTATTTGTTCCTGTCAGTTTTGGTAGTGTATATGTTTCTAGGAATTTGTCCATTTCTTCCAGATTACCCATTTTATTGGCATACAATTGCTCATAATACTCTTTTATTATTGTTTTTATTTCTGCTGTGTTGGTTGTGATCTCTCCTCTTTCATTCTTCATTTTATGTATTTGGGTCCTTTCCTTTTTCTTTTTGATCAAACTGGCTGGTGGTTTATCAATTTTGTTAATTCTTTCAAAGAACCAGCTTCTGGTTTCATTGATCTGTTCTACTTGTTTTGTTTTGGTTTTGATAGCATTAATTTCTGCTCTAATCTTTATTATGTCCTGTCTTCTTCTGGGTTTGGGTTTTATTTCCTGTTCTTTTTCCAGCTTCTTAAGGCATAAGGTTAGGTTGTGTGTCTTAGATCTATCTTCCTTCTTTAGTAAAGTCTGGATTGCTATATACTTTCCTCTTATGACAACCTTTGCTGCATCCCAGTGGTTTGGGGTTGTGGTGTTATCATTTTCATTGGCTTCCATTTACTTTTTAATTTCTTCTTAACTTCTTGGTTATCCCATTCATTCTTTAGTAGGATGTTCTTCAGTCTCCAAGTATTTGTTACCTTTCTAAATTTTTCTTGTGATTGACTTTGAGTTTCATAGTTGTGGTCTGAAAATGTGCACAGTATGATCTCAATCTTTTTGTACTTGCTTAGGGCTGATTTGTGTCCCAGTATGTGGTCTATTTTTGAGAACATTCCATGTGCACTGGAGAAGAATGTATCTTCTGTTGCTTTAGGATGAAATGTTCTGAATATATCTGTTAAGTCCATCTGGTCCAGTGTGTCATTCAAAGCCAGTGTTTCCTTGTTGATTTTTTGGCTGGATGATCTGTCCATTGCTGTGAGTGGGGTGTTGAAGTCTCCTACTATTATGGTATTACTATCATTGAGTTACTTTATGTTTGTGATTACTTGTTTTATGTATTTGGGTGCCTCCATATTTGGCACATAAATGTTTACAATAATTAGGTCTTTTGGGGGGATAGACCTCTTGATTTTGATACAATGCATCTCTTGATACAGTCCTTATTTTAGATTCTAGATTGACTAAGTATGGCTGCTCTGGGTTTCATTTTTTTATGAATTAGGTTTTTTAAATTTTTTTAACGTTTATTCATTTTTGAGAGAGAGAGAAAGAGAGAGAGAGAGACAGAGCATGAGCAGGGGAAGCGCCGAGAGATGGAGAGACACAGAATCTGAAGCAAGCTCCAGGCTCTGAGCTGTCAGCACAGAGCCTGACGTGGGGCTTGAACTCACGAAGTGCAAGATCATGACCTGAATCGAAGTCGGACGTTCAACAGACTGAGCCACCCGGGCACCCTTACTCCAGCTTTCTTTTGTTGACCATTAGCATGATAGATGGTTCTCCATCCCCTTATTTTCAATCTGAAGGTGTCTTTAGGTCTAAAGTGGGTCTCTTCTAAGCAGCATGGATGAATCTTGTTTTCTTATCCATTCTTTTACACTGTGTCTTTTGATTGGAGCTTTGAGTCCATTGACGTTTAGAGTGAGTACTGAAAGATATGAATTTATTGCCATTATGATGCTTGTAGAGTTTGAGTTTCTGGTGGTGTTCTCTGGTCCTTTCTAATCTTTGTTGCTTTTCTTATTTATTTATTTATTTATTTATTTATATTTTCATGTTTTCTCCCCTCAGAGAATCCCCCTTAAAATTTCTTGCAGGGCTTGTTTAGTGGTCACAAACTCCTTTAATTTTTGTTTGGGAAACTTTTTATCTCTCCTTCTATTTTGAATGACAGCCTTGCTGGATAAAGAAATCTTAGCTGCATATTTTTCTGATTCAGCACATTGAATATATCCTGCCACTCTTTTCTTGCCTGCCAAGTTTCTGTGGATAGGTCTGCTGCAAACCTGATCTGTCTTCCCGTGTAGGTTAGGGACTTTTTTTCCCTTGCTGCTTTCATGATTCTCTCCTTGCCTGAGTATCTTGTGAATTTGACTATGAAATGCCTTGTTGGTGGTCAGTTTTTGTTGAATCTGATGGGGTCGGTCCTCTGTGCTTCCTGGACTTTGATGTCTGTGTGTTTCCCCAGGTTAGAAAGATTTCCGCTGTGATTTGTTCACATAACACTTCTACCCCTACTTCTCTTTCTTCCTCTTCTGGGACCCCTATGATTCTGATATTGTTCCTTTTTAATGAGTCACTGATTTCTCTAATTCTTAAATCGTGCTCTTTTGCCTTACTCTCCCTCTTTTTTTCTGCTTCATTATTCTCTGTAAGTTTGACCCCTAAATCGCTGATTCTCTGTTCTGCCTCGTCCATCCTTGCCGCCGCTGCATCCACTCATGATTGCAGCTCAGTTATAGCATTTTTTATTTCATCCTGACTAGTTTTTACTTCTTTTATCTCTTCAGAAAGGGATTCTAATCTATCTTCGACTCCACCTAGTATTCATATTATCGTGATTCTAAATTCTGGTTCAGACATCTTGCTTATATCTGTGTTGGTTAAATCCCTCAACCAACTTCGTGCTCTTTCTTTTGGAGTGATTCTTTCATTTTGTCATTTTGAAGGGAGAAAAGGAATGAATGAGGTAGAAAAATTAAAATTAAAAAAATTAAAATGAAAAAATATAAAATGAAACACACACACACACACAAAATCTAATAAATGATGCTAGATTCTAGGTGTGTTTTGGTCTGGGTGTTGAAAGTGATTTGATAGGTTAGAGAAAAAAGGGGGAAAAAAAGGAAATCATTTTGGAATTTGAAAAAATGAATACACTTAAATAGACTAAAATGAAATGGGAGTAAAATTGAATTTGAGAAAAATTACAGAAAAGTAAAGAATATAATAGAGAAAAAAATAAAGAAAAATATTTTAATAAAAATTAAAGATAAAAATGAATTTTTTCTCTTTCTGTATTCAAGAACAACAAAAGTGAAAAAAAAATGAAAGAAAATTGAATAGATGGACCTGCTAACTGAAAGAAAATTGAATAGATGTACCTGCTAACAGATTGAAATAGTCCTGAAATTACTTCGTTATCCCCTAGAAGTCAGACTATGAAGTGCTTTATAGTCCATATACTAAGCAGGTGGTGAGACTTGTGTTCTTAAAGAGCGAGGTTGGCCCAGTTGGGTGAGTCTCAGTGTAACAGCTCTGTTCTCCACTAGATGGTGCTGCTAGCCTACTGGGGTAGAGGGTTGTGGCACTTGTGGGTGCATATGCACTGGAGTGGTGAAAATGGCATCACCCAGCTACCCAGTCTCTAGTATCAGAACTCTGCTCTCACCGATCAGCAGTGTTGCACCCATCCTCTGTTTTCAGCTTTCGTCCACTCCCCGCCTTTTCACTCTCTGTGACCAGGCCCCAGGCAGTACCTCTCTCCCGAGTTTTGTCTCACATGTGGCTGTCTTCCCTGGCCCCTTAATTCTGAAGGTCTGTGGCTTTGACCCATTCTGCCCCTCTGTGGGAGGGTCTCACCGAGCAATGGCCAAATGTTAGCTGTACCCAGGAACACTTGCTGGACCCTGATGCTGCCCGTGCTCCAACACTGTGGCCAGGTGCCAGCCTGCCCCAGGAAAAGTCGCATGATAGTGTAGCAGCAGCGCCTCAGGGTAATGGAAACTCACAACACACATCTGGCACCAGGCTTCACCCTTAACGACCTTGTTCCAGCACCAGTGAATGTGACCATTCTCTGGGGTCTGCTGGGACCAGGTGGCTTCAACAGTCTCTACCAAATGTCCTTCCAGCAGTGGAACTGGTTTCCCCGTGTGGCCCGAGAACCTCCCAGACCCCACTCTGTTCCTGGGGATTTGCCTTTCTCACCAGAGCACTGCCAGGTATGGAGCTGCAGAGTTGCAGCCTTTGCACTCCCCTTGTTTATGGTCTTAATGGAGTTTAAACCCTCTCCTTTCTCCTTTCTCCCTTTTTAGTTTTAGTTCCTGTGGCTGTTTCCAATTTTCCACTTTCTCTCCAGATGCTTTTGAGGAGGGTTGCTTTTCCTGTATTCTCCCCCCAGCCTCTGTCCTCTCTCCACCCACAAAAGCAGCTCCCTGCCCACTGCAGCTTTTCTCCCCAAGTTCACCTCTCTGTGCTGTGTACCTGCTGAATTCTGTGGTTCAGGTTGTGCAGATTGTGTTAATCCTCAGGTCAGTTTTCTAGGTGTGCAGGATGGGTTAGTGTTGGTCTGGCTATATTTCATGGATGTGAGCACAGAAAAAACTTCCATGTGGTTCTGCCATCTTGTCTCCTCCCGATTACTTTATTTTTGTAATATAATTTGAAATCAGGAAGTATGCTATCTCTAGCTTTATTCTTGTTTCTCAAGAGTTCTTTGGGTATTCAGGGTATTTATATTTCCATAAAATTTAGGATTTTTTTCTTTAAACAGCTTATTATCATATAAATAGATCACCAATGAAATTTGCAATATCTCAATATAATTACTTTGTCTGTTTAAAGCATTGGTGCTGAGAATCTGATCACATATATGACTTTCCATAAGGGTCTGGTAAATTCCTACAGAGAAAACTCTATTCTGTTGTTTCAAATACACTCTTCATCCTAGCCAGCTGTCTTGTAAAAATATGGCTACATTAGTTATCTATTGCTGCATTGTAAATTACTCACAAAAAATCTTTATTATATCACATAGTTTCTAAAGGTCAGGAATTTAGGAGTGACTTGCCCTGGTAGTTCTAGCTTAGGGCCCTTCATGAAGTATAGTTAAGTTGTCAGTGCGAGCTGTTGCTTTGAATTTGGTTTGGCTGAAAGTTCCTTTTCCATTCTCACTCACTTGGCTGTTGGTGAGAAGTTTCAGTTCCTTGCATCACAAGGCTTCTCATGAAATGGCTTCCCTTATTGCAAGGGGTGCAAGATGGAGACAGAAAGAGAGTGTATCCTGAAGAAGCCATGGTTTTTTATAGTTACAGATTCTCCAAGGTGAAAGTTATAGGGTTTTTGTTTGTTTCTTTGTTTTGTTTTAATAACTGTCAGAGAAAAAACAAAGCAGAACAGTAGTTAAAGAAGTAAAAACAGATTTTATTCAGGACTACTGCAATAGGGAAAAAGAGACCTTGATAAAGAACTGGGCTCAATTCCAACCACAGGATGGCCAAGTAGGAATTTATAGCCAAGAAGCAGGGTGGGGGTCAGTGGGTGGAAAATTGCTAAGAAGAAACATCACAGGTAAGGTGGTGCTTGCTAAACCAACCTAACAGTATTCTTTGTGAAAGCAGGCCAGGGTGAGTAGATATCACCTGGGGATGGTGGAGGATGAGGAAACTGATCAGATATCCAGGCTGATCAAGTTTTGAGGGAGGACTGACTCTTGCTAAGCTGACTTAGCAGAGTTCTTGCTGTACCTGGATTGTACAAAAGAGTACACAGATTGGCCTAGGAGAAGTTTCAGGAGCCTCACTAAAGTTTGGCCAAGCAAATAATCTTTGTCATAACCTAATTTTAAAGTCACATACCATCTCTTCTGCCATGTTATTGGTTACACAGACCAACCCGATGCAACGTGGAATTGTATTAAAAAGACTCGAAATACCTGGAGGTCAGGATCATTATGAGCCATCTTGTAGGCTGGCCACCACAATGCTCCTTATTTAGCATCAGCAAAGCTAGGGATACAATAATTTTGGGGATTGAGAATTGATTGAATATATACTTTGGAAGCAGATTTTAAAATTCCATATAAATTGTCCACCACCATTTCATCTTTAGCATCATCTTTACTTATGAAAAACAGAGCACATTAGCCACCCCCCACCCAATTATCTGCACTTTCGCTTTCTGTGATTTTACTTACCCAGTCAGCTGTAATCAGAAAGTAGATAATCCTTCTGACATATATCAAAAGGTCAGTAGTAGCTTAGCCATGTCATGGTACCTACATCATTTACCTCACTTCATCTCATCCCGTAGGAGTTTTATCATCTCACATCACTAGAAGGTTGAGTACAGCACAATAAGATATTTAAGAGACACCACCTACACATAACTTTCATTACAGAATATTTTTATGATTTCCTATTTTATTATTAGTTATTGAGGTTAACCTCCTACTATTCTTAAACTTTATCATAAATATGCATAGGAGAAGTCATAGTATATATATAGGATTCAGTACTATCCATGGTTCCAGGCATCCACTGGGGGACTACTGTGTGTGTATCAAAAATTCTTCTCAAAAGTTCTAAACTCTTTTAAAGTATGGGAGAAATATTTACAGTTTTGTAATAATAAAGATCGTAAAGTGACTCGTGTGACTTAGTTTTTAGATAAAAGTTACGAGTAGTGTGTGTTTAAATGTAGTATTTTCTGTTGATGTTGTTACATTGTATTTAGAGGCTCATTTAATTCAATACAATAAAAATATATTGCCAAATAAATGAAATCTAATATAAGATTTTACAAACATTGTTATTAAATATATAAAACCAATGAACACATGGTTTTTAGATAGGAGGATTTTCCTGTTTGTTTGGGGTTTCTTAAAATGGGATTCAAATAAGCTTGAACTAAAGGTCTTTCAGTGAGGGTCTGAAAATGTGTCTAATATTTATTCACTTTTGAATTATGTTTAAACTGAATATATAAATGTTCACTAATTGATAAGGCATTTTTTTTGTTTATTTGTTTTCTCATTAAACCAGGCACTCTTCAAGCACTGAGAATGAGGTAGTTAATTAAACATGTAAAGACTTTGTACCCTGTGTTTTAGTTGAGAAGATTGATGATTAAACAAAATTAGAATAGAAATAATAGAATAAAATGTAAGGTAGTTAGAAAATCTATCAAAGAAAATGAAAAATAGAGAACAAAATAGTATTTCATTTTACCTTTTTTTTTTGAAAGGGTTTTTGAGGGGTAGAGGGAGAGAATCTTAAGCAGGTTCCTTACTCACTGCAGAGCCTGACACAGGGCTTGATCCCACAACCCTGAGATCATGACCTAAGCTTAAATCAAGAGTCTGATGCTTAAAGACTGAAACACCCAAGTGCTCTGATATTTTATTTTAGATATTATGTCAGGGATGTTTTTCTGAGAAGATTACAATAAGAGAGAGGCAATTAAAAAATGGGAGAAAAATGCAGATGAAAAATATATCACACAGAAGGGATATATTCTCTAATATCAGTTTTTTCTATATCAGATAGAAAGAAGGACTAATGCAATTGTAGTGTTGATCAAATTAGACTGGTAATATTAAAGTAGTTTGTAAAATTTTAAGCACTAGACAAATGAAACATTTGTATTATGGATGATACATAGAGTATTTCTTTCGCTTTTTGAGTAAGAATTCACTGTTCATTATTACACAAGGAATCAAAGAGAAGGCCGTGTGCAATTATTGGTGAAGATGGAAGGCAGGGCAGATTAAATGAGTTAACAAATGTTGAAGTCCTTTTTATATTATAAAGGAGTGAGACTGTGTGTGTGAGTGTGTGTGTGTGTGTGTGTGTGTGTGTGTAAATGCATATATTTTTTTTATGAGGACATGAAAAAGCATTAAATTATAAAATTTAGGGGCACATGGGTAGCTCAGTCAGTTTAGTGTCTGACTCTGTATTTCTGGTCTGGTCATGATCTCAGAGTTTTTGGGATTGAGCTCAAGGCTGACAGCATGGAACCTGATTAGGATTCTCTCCCTCTCTCTCTGCCCCTTTCTCTCTCTCTCTCTTTCTCTCAAAATAAATAAGTGAACCTTTTTAAAAAAAGAAAATTTAGATATTTAGGACTTTGTGGGTTATCTAATTCAATAATCTGTCAGTGGTTCTCAAATACTCGTGAGCATCAGAACAATCTGATGTTTTCTATTTTAAATTTTATTTTATTTCATCTTTAAGTTTCATTTTTACACAGAAAGTATATTTGTATAGTACAAAAATCTAAATAATATTTTAAATTGCATTATGAAATGTCCAACTATCCCAAACCTAACCTTTCCCCTAGGTCAGTAAGCAAGTAATAACTATTTCCAGTTTCTTGTGTATCTTTACTGATTATATATATTCAAATTTAATAAAATATTTTTATAAATTCTTACTCTTACTTTCTTACACAAATATAGTATTTATATACACTGTTTTATACTCTGCTATTTTTTGCTTAATAAATCCTGGTAATCCTTCTATAATACTTGACAGATTACTTTTTCTGTAATTTTTTTGGCTTTTAAGTTTTTATTTTAATACCAGTTAGTTAACATGCAGTGTTATTAGTTTCAGGTTTACAATATAGTGATTCGACACTTCCATACATCATCCTGTGCTCATGAGGACAAGAGCACTCCTTCATCCCCATCACCCACATAACCCATCCCCCACCACCCACCTCCTTTCTGGTAACCATCAGTTTGTTCACTATAGTTCCCTATAGTTTAGAGTCTGTTTCTTGGTTTGCCTAGATAGAAAGATAGATAGATAGATAGATAGATAGATAGATAGATAGATAGATTTCCCCTTTGCTCCTTTGTTTTGTTTCTTAAATTTTACAAATGGGTGAAATCATATGTCATTTGTCTTTCTCTGACTGACTTATATTGCTTAGCATTGTACTTTCTAGCCCCATCCATGTTGTTGCAAATGGCAAGATTTCATTCTTTCTTTTAATTTTTTAAATGTTTTTTTATTTGTGAGAGAGAGAGAGAGAGAGACAGCGTGTGGGGGTGGGGTGGGGGAGGAGTAGAGAAAGAGGGAGACACAGAATCCAAAGCAGGCTCCAGGCTCTAAACTGTCAGCACAGAGACTGACACAGGACTCTAACTCATGAACTATGAAATCATGACCTGAGCCGAAGTCAGATGCTTAACCAACTGAGCCACCCAGTCACCCAGATTTCATTCCTTTTTATGGCTGAATAATATTCCATTGTATACCTATGCCACATGTTCATTATTCATTCATGAATCAATGGACACTTGGGCTGCTTCCATATATTGGCTATAGTATATAATGCTGTTACAAACAGTGCATGTATCCCTTTGAGTTAATATTTTTATATCATTTTGGTAAATACCCAGTATTGTGATTGCTGGACATAGGGTACTTCTATTATATTACTTTTTGAGAAACCTCCATACTGTTTTCCACAGTGGATTTACCAGTTTGCATTCCCACTAAGAGTGCGTGATGGGTTCCTTTTCATCACATCCTTGCCAACGCCTGTTGTTTCTTGTGTTGTTGATTTAGCCATCCTGACAATGTGAGATGATATCTCATTATAGTTTTGATTGGTATTTCCCTGATGAAAAGTGATGACGAACATCATTTCATGTGTCTATTGGTCAAATATATGTCTTCTTTAGAGAAATATCTGTTCATGTCTTCTGCCCATTTTTTAAATTGAATTATTTGTCTTCTCAGTGTTCAGCTGTATCAGCTCTTTATAGATTTTGGATACTAACCCTTTATCAGATTTATCATTTTCAAATATCTTCTCCCCTTCAGTAGGTTGCCTTTCAGTTTTGTTGATTGTTTCCTTCACTGTGCAGAAGTTTGTTTGCTTGTTTTGTTTTGTTTTATTGTTTTGTTTTGTTTTGTTTTGATGTAGTCCCAATATTTTTGCTTCTGTTTCCCTTGCCTCAGGAAACATCTAAAACAAAGTTGCCAAGACCAATATCAAAGAAATTACTGCCTGTGTTCTTTTGTGGGATTTTTTGGTTTCAGGTCTCACATTTAGGTCTTTCATCCATTTTGAATTTATTTTTGTGTGTGGTGTAAGAAAGTGGTCCAGTTTCATTCTTTTGCATGTTGCTGTCCAGATTGCCCAGCACCCTTTGTTGAAGTGACTGTCTTTTTCCCATTGGATATTCTTTATGCTTTGTTGAAGATTAATTGATCACATAGTTGGGGGTTCATTTCTGTATTTCCTTTCTGTTCTCTTCATGTATGGGTCTATTTTTGTGACAGTACCTTACTGTTTTGATCACTACAGCTTTGTAATATAACTTGAAGTCTGGAATTGTGATGCCTCCAGCTTTGCTTTTCTTTTTCAAGGTTGCTTTGGCTATTCAAGGTCTTTTGTGGCTCCATACAAATGTCAGGATTGTTTGTTTTACTTTTGTGAAAAATGCTGTTGGTATTTTGACAAGGATTGCATTACATGTGTAGATTGTTTTGGGTAGAATAGACATTTTAACAATATTTTTTTTCTTTCAATCCATAAGCATAGTATGTTTTTCCATTTATTTGTGTCACCTTCAATTTTTTTCATTAGTGTTTTATAGTTCTCAGAATACAGGTCTTTCACCTCTTTGGTAAGGTTTATTCCTAGATGTCTTATTGTTTTTGATTCAACTGTAAATGGGATTGACTCCTCAATTTCTCCTTATGCTTCTTCATTATTGGTGTATAGAAGTGCAACAGATTTCTGTATGTTGATTTTGTATCCTGTGACTTGACTGAATTCATTTATCAGTTGTAGCAATTTTTTTTTGGTGGAGTCTTTTGGGTTTTCTATGTAGAGTATCATGTCATCTGCAGAGGGTGAAAGTTTGATTTTTTCCTTGTTGATTTGGATGCCTTTTATTTCTTTTTGTTGTCTGATTGCTTCCACTAGGACTTCCAGTACTATGTTAAATAAAAGTGGTGAGAGTACACATCCTTGTCTTGCTCCTGAACTTGGAGGTGGGGATGTGGAAAGATCTCAGTTTTTCCCCATTTAGGATGATGTTAGCTGTGGGTTTTTCATATATGGCCATTATTATGTTGAGGTATGCGCCCTCTAAATCTACTTTGTTGAGGGTTTTTATCATGAACAGATGTTGTACGTTCTCAAATGCTTTTTCTGCATCATTTGAAATGATCATATCGTTCTTATCTTTTCTTTTAGTAAGTTATGCATGGCATTGATTGATTTGTGAATACTGATCCAACCTTGCAACCAAGGAATAAATCCTACTTGATCATGGTGAATAATTTTTTAATGTATTTTTGGATTTGGTTTGCTAGTATTTTGTTGGGGATGTTTGCATCTATATTCATTAGGAATATTGGCCTATAACCTATTTGTAGTGGCATTTATTCTCTGTCTTTATAGGAGCATGGCTTTATAGTTTATTATTGTACCATATTTTATTTGTCTGGAATCCTACTAGGGACACTTTGTTTCCTGTTTTTTTGCCCTGACCATAATTCCAATATCGAAAAAAGCAAAACACAACAAAAAGAAACCCAACTATTTAAATATTATTTTATAGTTTCAAAATATATACCCAGGAAATTCTCAAGAGTCAGATTGCACAGTCAATAGGTAATTGCATCTGGAATCTGACATACAATGTCATATCACTCTGAAGTGGTAGGAATTTGCACAAACAATACATAATAATGTCTGTTTCTTCATAGACTCACAGAAGGTGTGAGTTTTCTAATTTGGAGAGCTTTGCCAAAAGTGTTAGATTAAAGATTTTACTTCTTATATTTTAATTTACATTTCTTTTAAGAGTACAATTGAACATACCTTTATATATTCAAGGAACTTTTTTATTTCCCTTCATGTGTCTGAATAATGATATACTTTGTAATTTTTCTATTGTTGTCTTTCCTTATGATTCCTAAGAGACCTCATATACTTTTTATATGACCTACATATATTTTTCCCATTTAATAGTTTATAATTTTATTTTACTTATATTTTCATGACATAGATTTTTAAAAATTTTAACATAATCAGATTTATTCATCTGTCTGTTTTTAATGCTTCTTAGACTTTTTAGGTTGAAACATTTTCCCCTTCCAGTATAAATATAAAGTCACTTGTTATTTCCTACAGTACATTAATGGTCTTTAAAAAAATAAACAAATATGTAATCCACTTGGAGTTTACCCTGATATATGGGAATGCTTTTCAAAATACAAACTCCAAAATTTCAAAAAATATAAAGTAAGGAAAAAAGACAAAGTTTTTTTATACCCTCACAAAGGCCCAATAATGAAATTGATACCTGAAGAAATGACCAAGGCAAGCAGTTTTTATACTTTTTTAGACAGAAGCTATAAATCCATGAGGAATTGACAGGACAAAGAAAACTTTAAGAGCTTCGGTTAGTAAGGATGTCTAAACAGAATTTGGGCTAAGGTAGTAAATTATTAAAAAGTAACAAAGTTGTTTATACAGCCTTCTTGGCTCTAAATTTCTTATCTCTGATGATAAGATATCTCTGATATCTACTATCTCCTAGTATAAGGAGGGGGGGGTCTCTTTCACATGGGAGATTTATTTCCTGCCTTCAGAAATACAGAGGGGGTCTGAGTGTTCTTGCACAGGCTGTCTCTTAGGTAACTTTCAATTAAAATTAAAAATACATACATACATACGTAATCAGTATGCCAAAGTGGCACATTTTGGGGCAGCCTGGCTTTGGACCCTACATTAGACTTTGCCTGGTGTTAATTATGTAGTATCAGGACAGGCATTTAAGGAAAGAGGAGAGCAGAGAATTTTCATATGAAGTGAAAAGTGTGGAGAAGCATAAAGGAACTGGAAGCTGTGAGGGAAAGCCGGGAACCATGTTGCTCTCTGACCCTCTGTGAGCCTTCAAAGTAACAACTTTCAGGAGAAGCTAGTGCCCCTCCCCACCTTTTTTTAACCTATCCCAGGTGTTGGAGAACCTAAAGGGGCTATGGACCCAACAGCTTCCCCATAGTTGGAAAATGCTGGCCTGGAATTCAAGAAACCTGGAACCAGAGTTGCTGAGAACTAATGAGACAACAGATGAGCAGTAGCATGGATGCCCTGTACTAGCAGCTAAGTGCCCTGTGCCCAGCTCCTCAGAGAAAAAGGATATAGGTACTGCTTCTTAGATGCTTGACTTTAATCATGCCCGTTGTGTGCAAAATATTTCCTGTGGCTGAAACTAGCCTACAACCATTTCCTTTTTGGGAAATGTAGTCCTAGCTTAGCTAAATTTATAGACCACAATCCACTAAAATCTAAATATTGTCATTTTGGCATCAGTGTATGGCACTTCACCATGCTTACATTCAAATTAAGGTCATAGCAAAATCACATGCTGTGAACATGATGCTGTCTTTCTTGTGCAATTGAAAACACACCGATCAGAGGTGTACCCTCAAGAGAGGATACATCATTTCTTTATCCATCTTTATAAAAGTACATGCTTCTCACAGACTCACATTCCTCCTTTAGTATTCTCAGAAATCTATTTCCTGAGATATACAATTAACTGCTATTAAGATATATTATGTCAGATGGCATGGGATTGAGAGAAGGGAGAAAAAATGCAAAGTATATTTATAAATATATCCATATCAAAATAGGAATAAATTACTTATAACTGTTACAGTCCTGGATTCTGGAACTAGTATGGCCATACCTGGTATTTAGGATGACTTTCTTCTACTACCCATTTCATATTCTCTTTGGCATAAAAAAAAAAACAAACAAAAAAAAAAAAAAAACAACCTTCTCAGATGCTCATGGTTGCCTGGTGGAATGACTGAGACTTTGAATCTGAAAATCTTTCATGTGCAAGTAGCTTAAAGACCACTCTGAGAGTTCCTGATTCATGAATTTCCTCCACTGAATTCCAAGTAAGTCGGGTTTATAAGCCCAGAGAATGCACTACCTTCTGAAAGAGCCCAGCAGGTTAATTCAAACAACAGAAGAGCAAGAATATGCCATATTAAAAAATCTATATATTGTCATTTTAAATGCCATTTTCATATAAATAACTGAACTATTACCTAATTTAGATAAAAAGTATATTGTTTATTTATACGTCCCATGGCATTTCTTTTTTTTTTTTAATTTTTTTTTCAACGTTTATTTATTTTTGGGACAGAGAGAGACAGAGCATGAACGGGGGAGGGGCAGAGAGAGAGGGAGACACAGAATCGGAAACAGGCTCCAGGCTCTGAGCCATCAGCCCAGAGCCCGACACGGGGCTCGAACTCACGGACCGCGAGATCATGACCTGGTTGAAGTCGGACGCTCAACCGACTGCGCCACCCAGGAGCCCCATAAATTTCTTTTTTTTTTTTAAACGTTTATTTATTTTTGAGACAGAGAGAGACAGAGCATGAACAGGGGAGGGGCAGAGAGAGAGGGAGACACAGAATCTGAAACAGGCTCCAGGCTCTGAGCTGTCATCACAGAGCCCGACGCGGGACTTGAACTCACGGACCATGAGATCATGACCTGAGCCAAAGTCGGACGCTTAACCGACCAAGGCGCCCCATTCATGGCATTTCTTTTACACTGCTACTGATTTGGGAGATAAATCCCCATGCAAGTTGTCATCTACCATTATAGCATAAACAGGGGCAAAGCAAGATCTGTTAAGTCAAAGTGACAGGTAGATATTACTTTGTATCTTAAAGTTTCACTCCTAAATACCAGTGTCCTTTCAACAGTCAAATTTATGTCTCACAAAATTGTGAATTCAATGTCACAGTTGTTTCCAAATTGTTGAAATTGAATTTCACTAAGTAAACAAATAAATCTTAGGTGCTAAGTGCTGAAGAAGTTAAAGGAATAAGGTAGTCTGGCTGGAGGGGTGGGAAAGGCTGAAGGAGTCGGGACAGGCATTTTTCTCCAACAAACAAATGATATAACTCTATTATTCCTGGCATGTGCTGCTAGTGTTAAAAAGATTACTCTCTATGAAAAACTTTTCTTTGCAGGTAATCTGTTTTATCTCTTCTAGTAGTCTTTAAGATTTTGTCTTCATACTTGATATTTCATAGTTATTATGATATGTTTAGCATAAATGTATTTTTATTTATTATACTTGGTATTTGGTGTGTGTGTGTGTGTGTGTGTGTGTGTGTGTGTGTGTGTGTGTGTGTTTGACGTGAAAAGTCCTTAGGAAATCTGCATAACGACTTCTTCCACAACACCATTGTTTATTATCTTTTCTTTCAAAATTATTAACTTAGGTTGGGATCTCTTTAGTCTAAATATCTGTGGACAGAAGGATTTCTTTCATCCTCTTATGTCCATGAGGCTAGTCTCTTGAAACTGGAATATTTTCAGTGCCCTCTAACTTGTAAGAACCAAATCTGACCATCATGACCAGCCTCAAAATCCAAAGCACAGCAATTCTGGTAGCCTTATCCTAAGTATTATTTGGAGTTCTTCTGTTTGTTTGTCTCTATTGTTACATTTTATTTATCACTGTTCCGTGTTGGGAACTGAGAGAATGCATCAGAGAGTGATCTTACTCTGCCATCTGAGCCAGAAGTTCACTAAAGCAGCATTTATTAGTTTCTTCCCTTTAAAACACATGTTTCTTACTCTTTAAGTTTTTCTTAGTTTTCTTTTTCTCTTTCATTTTTCCCTCTTTTAAAAGTCTCTTAGTAAAGTATAAACCTTCAGGGGAATATTTTAAGCTTGCATTTATATGTATATGTCTCATTCTGATGCATTTCCAAATATTCATGATCTACATCTCTATGTATATGATTATTGGTATTAATATAAAATGCTTGATAGTTGAATAGATATAATTGCTTAGAGTAGAATTGAGACTAGAGGGTATTTGGGAAAAATACACAAGTTTTAAGTGTTTAGGGTAATACACATGCTATATGAAATGGAGCAGAGAGAATAGTGTAAATCATAAATATTAAAAAAAGCACAGCATCCCATGGTCAAATCCTAACCACATCCTCTCTGAGGAGTCAAACCCAAAGTAAAAAATAAAAAAACATCAAAGAAAAAGGCTGTTTTGAACAATTTACTGGCTAATGACAGAATTACATAAACATAAATTTTAAAAGAATCAAAAACAGAGTGAAGAAGTAGAGCAAACAGAAAAACCTGTGAAAAATTAATTCCCAGGACAAGAATGTTCAAACATGATAATGGTATTAGGCAGGCAAAGAGAAATGTGTGTCATCCTGGACAAGAAAAGAAATATGCAAATGTATTCTTCACTCAAGAGTGTGCATGTTAACAAGCACAGCCTAGCAACTAATCAGCCTCCAATATCCAGATGCATTGTCTTTGGCTGTAGTAGTAATGACCTACATAGTGATGTTTTACTGAGATGTAAATATATAAATGAAAAGATTGGGGACAATTGTTTTAGGACTGTGGGCTTTGTAAAAGGTCTAAAAGTACTAAATAATGGCTAAGAAAGGGTTTCCGTTCTAATATTTTTATTTGCCCTTAAGATATCAAAGATCCCCCTTTTTAGCCTTCTGCATTTCTTTTCCCCACGTAAACAATAGAAAAAAATAAGGCTGTAACATCTTTTCCAGGAAATTCATCTCTCTGAAGGGAGAAGTAAAAGCAAACAAACAAGAATATGTTAAGCCACAGATCATGCCAATCCAGATGGAAGATAAAAATCACCACCTTTTCGTATAAACTAGCAAAAAATGTACTCTAAATTTCCTTGGAAATAAAATAAATGAAGTGAAACTTCAATTACTAAAGTTGACAAATATACATTGACTACCTAGTTCGTGCCAGATATTTGGGATGAATGAGCAGGCAAAACAAATTTAGATGACTTTCTTCAGGGAGCTTGCATTTTGGTAGAAGACAACAATTTAACAATAAACAAAATGTACATTAAGTACATAGTATATTAGGGCATATTAAGGACTATGAAAAAATAAACAAGTAGACCAGGGAAGGCAGATTGGCAATGCTTTGCTGAGAAGATGGCATTTGTCCAAAAGTTTGAAAAAGATGAGGAACCTGGGTTTCTTGATGTCTGAGTGATAAGCGTTCTAGGCAGAGACAAAAAGTCGTATAAAGACCTGCATTCAATCTTAAATGTTCTCACCACAAAAATTAAATGATAATTATGTGACATGATGGAGGTGTTAATTAATGCTATGATAATAATTTTGCAATTTATAAATATATCAAATCATCATGTTGTACGCCTTAAATATACACAATGTTACACATCTATTATATCTCAATTAAGCTGGGACAAAAATAAAATTAATAATAAGGTGAAAAAAGAAAATGTTCCCAATGTGTATGTGTAACATCTTACAGGTCTAAATAGTCTAACAAATACAGGAGGATAAAGACTATGTTAATGGCCTTAACAAATATACTGTAACTTACAAATTAGAACATTTACATTGTCGTGTCTTCATACTATTTGTCCCTTTGAGAAAAAAACTGTTCTGCTTAAAATCCTTACTCTTTTGCTTCTGAGCACTCTTCTTGTGCTCTTCCTCATTCTATCCTATTTTCCTAAATCAACATATATGATCCTCAAGTATAGGGATTTTGTAAAATTATGTTTTCGGTACCTTTAAAAAGATGCTCTACATTTTTTTTAACCTCACCACTACAATCATCTTTTCTATATGCATGGCTTCTAAGTCTATATCTTTGTTCTGACTTCCTGATCGTTTGACTTTAATGAAGTTTGGCATGTTTGTTATATCTCCATATGCATAAGAAAATTGAAATGTCTCAAATTGTATTTTTTCTACCTGTTCTCCAAACTTTTCATTCTACTGTCTCCATAAGCATCAAAATACTTTCAGTCTACCATACCAAAATAGCAGAAACACTTTTAGTTTCCATTTTCATTTACACATAATATTCAGTTTGTCTCCAAGTTTTTCTGAGTTTGACTCTAGTTTTTCTGTGTTTAACTCCAGTGTTTCTTCAGGCTTTAGTTTTAGTTCAGTATTACTGCTGCCCTACTTCCTTTAATTATCCTTCACATGAACTATTAACAGTCTTTTAGCCAGAATTTCTGTTTCAAGCCTTTTCTGAATAAATCCTTCTAGTGATGTCACGTTGTATGCATCACTCACTCACTGTTATGGGTAGAATTGTGCTCATACTTTTCTCTAAATCTCTACCTCTTGAAAGTGATCTAGTAATTTCATAATCACCAATTCTTACCATGAACTCTTTTTTTTATCTTTCCATTCAAAATAGAGCACTCTCTTCTCTAGCCATCCTAAATACTTTATATCTATACTGATATGCTTATCATTCTACTCATTGTGAGAAAATTAATTAGTTGCTCATATTTCTGTCTAACCTTTTAGATTGTAAGCAAATGGTTGATGCTACATAAAATACCTGGATTTGGGGACAACACACATTCTCAGTTTGACTTTGTGGATATAATAACTTCTTTGAGCCTTTGTTTCTTCATTATTAAAATGGTAAAAATGGCCCCTTAATCTGAATAACATGACATACTAAGAATTAATAACAGAATGCTTATAAAGTCCACTATATTTAAGCTCTTGGAACATCTCCAGTCTCCTTTATATACACTCCTCAGAATCTTTACAAATACCAGCCACATACTAGGTACTTAATAAGTATTGTTGAACAAAAAACTGCAGCTACATTTTCTTTCCATTCTGTTTCGATAAGAATGAAGACCAATATTTATTCCATATGACTGGTGTTCTTTTTAGCACAATATCCTATGAAAAGGAGACACTAGTTGTCTATTGAATGACAAAGTTTTTCACAACAAAAGTAACAAATTCAGTTGACATTTCTAATCATTTATTCCAAAATGACCTAGTTATTTTTTCTATAAAGTAATTTTTTAAGAATTCTGTTCATAGTTCTAAGGCCAGATAACAATCATTAGCATTTATTGACCTTTTGCAGTAGTAATTTAATCTTTTGGGGAACCAAGTTGATTAATCACAGCTTGACATATTGAAATTTGGCATAATTCTTTTCCAAAAGTGTGTATAGAGTAACAAGTTCTAGGGCATTCAGTGTAACAACTAAAGCACATATTGCAAATAAAATTGCTCAGAGAAGTCTTCCAGAAATTTAAGGTCACCAATTTTGGCAAAGTCTTTTAATCTGGGAATGGTCCTGCAAGAGTCCAGTAAATTGAGCACATGCTTTAATCTCACCTACATCCAAAAAGTCCAGGAAAATGGTTAATAGTTTAAAATAGGGGAAAAGGGTGAATGTAAAATAATGATGAGAATTCAAAAGGCTCTATTAGTGAGGGAGAGGTTTTTAAAATATCTCATTTAACAAACATCCAACATCATATCCTAGCATGAAGAGGCTGGAACACTATAAACTGTATTTTTCAGATCCCATTAGAGAATCTTATAATATCTCATGAATAAAGTATACTCACAGTAAACTTAAATTTAGAACTGAATCAAACAGGGAAAAAGAGACAGCACTAGAGATTACAGATTGTGCCAGAGGTGATAATTTTCTTGAAGCTTTCCAAATCAACAGAAAGCTTTCTGATTTTATCAAAAGAAACTACAGATAAAGAGTTGATATTTGTAGCATGAATCTCCTAATTTGGTGGGCTGATTCTTTTTCTTTAATGTTTTTTTAACGTGTATTTATTTTTGAGAGAGAGACACCCAGCACAAGCGGAGGAGGGGGCAGAAAGAGAGGGAGACAAAGAATCTGAAGCAGGCTCCATGCTCTGTGCTGTCAGCACAGAACCTGACGCAGGGTTGGAACTCACAAACTGAGAACATGACCTGAGCCGAAGTTGGATGCTCAACTGACTGAGCCACCCAGGTACCTGGTAAGCTGATTCTTAATTTTACAGTTTCTGAAAGTGTCAGGGAGCAGCAACTAGGAAACCCATTTCAGTACTGTGGCTTTACAGGTCAGGTCAGACTAGAATTAGTTTCTTCACATCCTCAAATAATTCAGTAAGCTATTTATCACTATGAGATCTGTCCTCCATTCTTATGCTAGCTGAAGTGGATTTTATTCTCACCTGTATTCTAACCAATAGAAAATTACATCAGAGATCTCTTTAGCGACACTCAACAATATGGAAATATGGGTTTTAATCATCTAGATAGATAAGTTGGAAGAGATTCAAGCATGCATTTGCTTTGTGTATAGGACATTGGCTATTCACTGAGCTTTGATAGACATGGCAGCTGCTGTAATAAAATCTTACAGTGAGAATGAAGCTTATGCTACAGGTTGTTAAATTATATTCAGTGTCTAGTTTCACTCAGTCCCTCATCTGAAAATTGGTTGGGAAAGAACTGGATCCTGTGATGTGCAATGAAGACACCTGGATAGAATTAGATAGTACTAAATATCAAAATCTGCTCAAAGCCTCTGGGCCTGTCTTATCAATATAAGGTGCCTCTCTGCCTTTGTTTTTGAAGGCTTGTCCCTGCTTATTTTGAAATGGCCTCACTTAAGGTCACAGCTTCCCCAGACAATCCAAGGGATACCAGTTCTCCTTATCTCGCAGTTCTGTCATTTCTTATTGCCTCCAAATTTCAAACTTCCTCTCAGTGGGCAAGAAAATATCTGGCCAGAAAAAAGTTTTACATAGGAACAACACAAGGTTTTACTTATCTTCAGAGGCATGAAAATAATGTGTGGGAATGTCTGTGAATGTACTTGAAAAGAATAACTCTATTAGATTCAGTTGCCTATAGAAATGGGAGTTTGAGAGAAATTAACAGAGATTATGCATTTTCCTAGTTTATGCCTTTCCTTGGTTACTGGATTGAACCACAAATCAAACTTAGTCTCTGATTACTGAAATTGTGATGCCTGCTGCAATTCCTTGTTATGGTAAGATGAAAAAAACTCCAAAAACTGAGGAGATACAAATTTTAGATTTCATTATAAATAACTTATTTTATCATCTCATAATTAGGTGCCCAGTGGTCTAAGGAACTGTTTAAATCTCAATGACATTGAGGAATATGTTTTAAATTTTTGAATGTTTATTTATTTTTGAAGAAGAAAGAGATAGAGCATGAGCAGGGGAGGGGCAGAGAGAGAGGGAGACACAGAATCTGAAGCAGGCTTCAGGCTCTGGGCTGTCAGCACAGAGCCTGACGCAGGGCATGAACTCAAGAACCATGAGATTATCATGACCTGAGCTGAAGTCGGACGCTTACCCAAATGAACCACCCAACCACCCCGAGGAATATATTTTATAAGTATCATTGAAAACACTATAATGGTTGTTCTTTATAGGATAGGAATAAATATGGAAGATGCTTGAAATTAGCTAATTGATTTCCATGGAGATGATGGAATCCTAGAGTGTCAGAGGCAAAGACACATCACCTGACGTCTATAGGAAAGGCAGACATGCTTACCGTAATAGGCAACAAGTTTATAATCGGGATAGCTGACATGCTGGAGTATTGGCAATGACTAATTGCTGTTCTCGGCACAAAAAGAAATGGCCAGCCATCTGAGACCGTACATTTTTGCATAATCAAAATATAAGTCTAAGTCTAATTAAAAGTAGAGCATATATTGGTCATCCCAATGGAGACTCATTTTGATCCAGTTTGATCCAATTCCCAGACCTAGTTAAGTTCAGAAAGGCAGTATCACTCACCTGAAGGATTGAAGAGCAGGCAGATTTATGATTTAAGGAAAGATCTTGTATTGATATTTTAATTATGTATTTATACCCTTCTTTTAGACTTCCATCCTAAAAGATAATTGGCCATTTACCAGTGTAAGCATTCATTCAAGGAATAAACATTTCCAGTTATCTGATTGATTTACTGAGCTTAGTAATTTCTTGTGATCCAGAGGTGATCTAGTAGTTAAAGAAGGTTTTGGAACTGATTCCATATCATCATGAGTTTTCTGTATTCATCAACCTAATAAAAACTTTCCTGGATCCTGAATAAAATAGACATACTCAGCAGTTAATAGAAATACCACCTTGGTTCTCTGACCTTAAAAGTAAGAATAATTATTGTAAGATGGGAGAATTGTAACCTCTGGAACCAAATTTTCTTAGCAAAATAGCAAAGTGATAACAATACTATATTACTGAGTGAACTACATTAATAAACACTACTATTAAACACTTGAAAAATGTAGATAGTATATCCACCTTTAGCTCATCTGATTGGTCTGTATGGGAGACAGATGTGTCTTAAAAATGATAGTGGAGAAAATGAATGCATCCCCTGGTATGAAGCTATCCATCTGCTAAATGCTTTTCCTCCATTCTCTAAGAGAAAACACCAGATGTAATTTGATTCAATCTATCAGGATACAGCAATATACCTTCATTTTCCTACCTCTGCATTACATTAACACTCTTGTAATAGATTCTAATTAACCCACAGGGATGCTGATCATTTCACTACCCCATAGCATAGCATATCAGTCTATGACATTTATAGTGCCAAGATCTGGTGGGAAGAAAGAATCAGGTACCCTGAATGAATTGGTAAGGTACATGCATTCTGGAGGCTGAGAGATAAGCCTCATGAAAATTCAAGTCTCTGCCTCCTGAGTGAAGTTTCCAGGAGTCATAGCATATGTACGGGAATGATGTCAGGGTATTCCTTCCAAAGTGAAACACAAATTGTAGTTTCATTCACCCAAAGCCACTAAAACAGAAGTACAATATTGTTTTGATTTTTTTCAACTATGGAAACAAAATGTATCATAGGTAGGTGTTTTGTTCTGACCCATTTTACTGAGCAAGTTGAAGGACTAATGGCTTTTATAAGAATCCAAAGCAAGAAGATGCTCTCCACCTTGTCCAGGCTTCACTCAACCAGCACAATCACTAGTCCTCAGGACCCGATAGACAAAGTTAGAAGACAAGTGGTAAACATCACAAGTTTCAGTTAGGCTGCAAGGCAAACACACAAAAGTTTACTTCACTCAAAATACAACTTAACATACTCTGTATTTGTTTTGGAAAATGAACTCAAAATTTGCTGTTGCAATATTAGAAATATTAGAAATACAGATAATAGAAAATAGAGAAGTGATACCTAATGTGTATCAGTAAAAACTTCATAGATTTAAAATTAATAAATATTTGTAATAGTTGAGAAAAACATTAAAGAGGAAATAGAGCATATCTAGATAGAAAATGCTATAGAGATTATCCACAAAATTTTCACATCCTTGTTTAGAGATTGATAGACAGCACTTATTCTTCCTAATGGATTTATTTGGAATGCTTATGGACTCTTGTAATTGTCAACAACTTTTTGAAGTTTTATATACTAGAGAAGATCTCTCCTTCTCACTTTACCTTTGCTTAGCTCAGCCCAACGACCTGTACAGGATGTTCCTACCACTGTGCTGGTGGGAGAAGGGAAGGTTCTCCTTTGGTTTCTCTGTCATCTGTAAGAGACAATTTAGAGATAGGTTTTCATATTATATGTATATAGTGATAAACCACAAATTATATCACATCCTGCAAATGATTATTACTTCCATATGAGGACAAGGAAGTTTTCGGCAGAGGTAATCATTTTTGTTTCACTCAGGCAAAGTCTGGTCATTTAGTTCTCTGGACATTGAGCCACCATAGCTCTTGTGCTCTGAATCATGGTCTTTGAAATGGACTCTGTCTTGCCCATTTTGCTGAACATATCTTTCAAAGAAGGCTCATCCCAGCTCATTCTCTTATCTTTGAGTTTCATTATATTCTAATCACACTCATTCCTATCTTGCCATGTATATCCTTTTCAGTTTACTTATTCACAGTAATCTGTGATGGCACATGTAGTTCAAAAAGGGTGGATTGCTCTGTTTAACTAGAAGTCATATCATTAAGGAAATATAATTCTGCCATACACAAAGGTAAGAAAGTTTCATTCTTTCTAAAGAAAATTATCCAGGCATCTATCCCTAGAGATGCAGTAAGGAAGCTATTTTCTTCTATCTAGGGAATTCAGCTCTTTCTGTGAGAAACACCCAAAATTTTCTTTCTAATGTGACAAAGGAAAGATAAAAAATACTTCCATTTATGAAAAAAATTTAAGCATTCATATTCTGCTACCAATTTGGATGCTTTGTTTTGTTTTAGAAAATCTGGATGGAATTTTCCTGATCTTAAGGGAAACATTTATTTAGGTATCAAAATGATATAGAGTTTTCTTATATAAATTAGTAGGAATTTGAGAAAGGGTTTTTTGATGATTAAAAACTGTTGTTTATATAAATATACATTATTTACATGAACTTGAATCATTTTTTGACCCAGGATGTAAATGAGTGTTACAGAATTGTGTTAGATTTTTTTTTTATCAAAGTGATAAGTGAGAAAGGGGAAAGAGAATTGTTTCAGATAGTTTTTGTGATAGTCACTAAGTGGTTTTGCCAATACATAGAAGCCAAGGGGTTATAGTTATCTATGAGTCCAGTATAAAACAATTTGGAACAACACCGGTATATCACATGCAACACATTGTTGAAATCAAGTATTGTAAAAAACTGATTATAAATCACAAATAATATTGCAAATTGTGGGAAATAAGCAACCAAAGCAAATTGTGGGAAATAAGGGAGCATGCTGGTGGAGTAAAACTTATTTTATCACATGTAAACATGTGGATTATATTTGATGAAGCAAAAACACAAAAATTGAAATTATTCTTCTCTTTTTGATATAAAACAAGAGAAAACTAAGCCAAAACAAAAACATAAAGGAATTATTATGCTTTAAATAAACTAAACATCTCAGGTTATCCAAAATACCTATGTGCATGCATATCTATGTGTCTGCACCTATCTATGTATGCATGTATACATGTATGTGTTCACCCACAGACACACACATTTATGTGGATGTGCACACACATATGCAAACAATCAACTGTTTTCTTTGAATATACTGACTGTTGTGGTTGCTTAGACATTAGAATTTTCCTAAATCATTTGATTATGTATTTTCTTGGCATGGTTTGTAGGCATTGGTATTTTGAGGCAGATTGTTTTCCATCATGAGAGAATTTATTGTACCTTGATTTAAATAGTTAGCTTATATAATTTTATTTCAGACAGTGCAGTATTCAAATTATTTTGGGGTAAGGTGTGACCTAATCATTAACTGTGAGCAAAGCATGTATGAAATGCCCAAGAAACAATAATTAACAGGTCTTTGAGACATAGAATTTGTGGAAGTAACATGCAGGTTGTTGGCTGATGTATTTATTTTCTTTTTGTTGATTGTGATATCCCTTTATAATTATTTAGCTGTAGTGTTTTAAATTTTCTCCTTATATTTTTGGCGTGGGGTCTATGTATTGGCCTAGTATGAAATTAATAAATAGTATGAATCCTATTTACCAATTTTGGGGAAGCTGTTATCACTTTGATGTTCAGCCTTTGAGCAACAAGATTAAACACTGAGCCCCCAATCTTTGAAGAGAATATATAGAAACTTGGTGGAAAATTGACTACTTTGGACCTCTTTTGCCTTCGAAGGGGCAGCGGTTCATTTTTTATAGGAATAAAAACATATTCCAAAATATAGGTTACTTTTTGGCATTCAGAGCCACTCTCTAAAGAAATTCGGAATGATTCACTCTCATAGGCTTTTGCATAACATCTCAGACCAATGGGCACACTTTACACAAAGAAGATGCAGGAATGAGTTCAAGACCATAGTATCCACTGACTGTTTCAAAACAACAGTATCCAGAATCTAGAGGAATGATAGAGCAATTGAATAACCAGTCAAATGCACAGCCAAAGCACCACCCCAATGACAATGTTTTATAAAAGTGAGGTGTCATTTTCCAGGATACAACATACCAAAGACCCTTATATGGTGATGTGTCCCAGTAGGAAGAATTCAGTGTTCAGACCCTTGGAAGGAGAAGTAATTCCGCTTACCATCAACCTAGGAGTACTCTTGGGATCAGTATCGACAAAAGCAGTAGTAAGGACACAGGATTTGGCAGTAAGAAATATTACGCTGTGCTTCACATTTAACAATAGTTTGGGTGACCCGATGGAATGATCCTTTCAGATTTTTTGGGTGGGGAGAGTGATGGGCTGCCAAGAGAAAGGCTTGATCCTGGGTGAGACAATTCACTGGCTCATTTGGAAAATCTGTGCTTCATGTTCCATGTTGCCTAAGCACTTTGAGGACTTTGTGCCAGTGTTTCAGCAGGCAAGAAGTGAAGTGCTTATCTTGTCTAGAAAAATTGAACCTGATTATGAAGTGGATGTAGGAAGGTAGTACAAGTGCATTATATGTCTACGCAGCACATTTTGGTGCCTTTTGGCACTCCCTTGACTAATTTGATGTTTAATATATAAATCCAGCAATACTGAGCTAAGATCATATGACTGACTGACTAATGGCTCTTTATCAGGGAGAAGATCTAGGATATACCATCAGGTATGCCACCAAGACTATCAGAAATTCTGCCTGAGCATAAGGGCAATTTAAAATAAATGGTAAATTAGAGAGACTATGAGTATCAATTGTAGTCCCAAATTCAGCTGCAGTGTCAGGTCTCTAGTTTGTCATCTAAACTCCTCTTAAGTTTCACTGAAGAACTGGTCCATTATGATGCTGAAGGAACTGTTGTAGAAACCCATATGAAGAACAGATCTGAGCAATACAAGAGGTGGAAGGTGGAAGGAGGTAGGCTGTCCTTATTACTCCAGGTACTGAGAGCACAGCCCAAAACTACTCTCAGCTGTCAAGTTTCTTTAGGACCTCTTTTCTTGGTGAAAACTACATCATGCCTCTTTCATTGGGCACCCTATATTCCAAAACTAGTCAAACACAGGGTATATGGACCTGGTTCCCTCACCCAAATTGGAACAACTCTGAGGGAGCTGCCCACTGAGCCACATTAGTCTTTTTTTTTAATTTTTTTATTAGTTTTCTTTATTTTTGAGAGGCAGGGAGAGACAGAGCACGTGTGGGGGAGGGGCAGAGAGAGAGGGAGACACAGATTCAGAAGCAGGCTCCAGGCTCTGAGCTGTCAGCACACAGCCCAATGCGGGACCTGAACTCACAAACCATGAGATCATGGCATGAACCAAAGTCGGACGCTCAGCCAACTGAGCCACCCAGGCGCCCCCACATTAGTCTTGACCATGTACCACAACTCTATCCAATCCTACTTCTTCATTCTCCCTTTCACAGATAAACGTATCCAGCAGATTTTCTGTGTGCTAATTTCCATCCCATTGTCTGCTTCCTGAGAAACTCAATTTAAAGCACTTACAAGAAATTCATTATGTGCCCGATGATTTTCTAAATATTTTATATATATCACTTCATTTAATTAATAGATATATGTGTGTGAGCATGCTGTTTAATAATTATCAACTAGATAGAAATGCATATACCAGATTAGGTCATTAATATGACTAAAATAATATTTTTAAACTATCAGAAAAAAAACCTATTCTGTAAAATATAAATAGAAGCAATCTGTTTCCAAAGTTACTGTGGATAGTCATTATCATACCCTCTTTAGTTACAATCATGTAATATAATAAAACTTTCTATTTTTGCTAGGAATTTGGTTTTGTATTATTTCAGTACCTAAAATATTTGTTGCATATGTAGAAGGTATTGATTGTAATATCAGCTCTGTTGCCATCATCTGTGATGAAAAATAAAGCAGAGTATCAAATAATATATTCTAAAGACTCACCCACTTTTTCCATTATTTGCTCTTAATCATAGTTGCTAATGCCTACTCCATTTCCATCAAGGGAAACATTGTTTTAAATAAATGAATACTTTTTTAATGAAGTGTTAATTTATACAAACATGAAAGTGAAAATAAGCTATGACAGAAACTCATTAAGGATTCTTCTAGGGGGATAAAGGAACTAGAAACGAACACAGTTTTATTTTAAAATTAAAATGCATTCAACTTAGAAAGATTTAGAAAAAAATACTTTGTTTCAATAACAAGTTTCCCAGAATAAAGTGTTCCAATTTACAGTTTTCTTTTGTTATGACAGCAAGTAGAGAAAACTGCCATGGGTAATAAATGCATGAGCCTTAGATAAAGATCACTGCTTTGCTATTTAACCTTTTTTTCTCTCCAAGGTGATGTGCATTGCGTAGTTTTACTTGTAGGTAAAAATAGCTTTTGTGTATAGAAATTGTATCTGATTACTATGATTTTTATTCTTTGGCCTGAAAAGAATTTAAGATTTATTATATGTATATATACATGTGTGTATACGTGTATGTGTGTGTGTGTGTGTGTGTGTATATATATATATATATATATATATACACACACACACACACATATACTGAAATATATACATGTATACATATATATCTTGTACATGTATACATGTGTATATTTATATATTACTTTCAAAATAAACTACCCGCATTTTTTAATATTACTTTAAAATTAAGAAATAATAGTGTAGAGCTAGGTAGATAATTTAACCATGATTTGAATGACATGATTTAGTAATCCACAACATCAAGATGTTCTCTTATCAATTTGCTTAAATTTTTACTATAAAAACATATTCTGGAAACGTTCTTCTTCATAGTATGGAGAACCAAAAAGAAAAATAAAAAGTATGTAACTTGCTTACATATAATTATATGTATGCAATATATATCATGATATATGCAAACTTCCTAATGTTCACTGTCCTACAAAAGAATATAAATTTTCCTGAATTTAAGTAAATGTTACCCCTAGGAAGGACAAGAGACAATATTACCATTGTCCTTTAAAAATCAATTTGAAAGTGGAAACCTGGGAGAAGGTGTAGAGAATAGTAGGGAATGCTGTTCCAGTGTGTATTCAACAAATTCTGTGCCTAGTATCATACACAGGAGGCACTTTGAAAGTAGCATACAGGGGCGCCTGGGTGGCTCAGTCGATTAAGCGTCCGACTTCAGCTCAGGTCATGATCTCACAGTCCGTGAGTTCGAGCCCCGTGTCGGGCTCTGTGCTGACAGCTCAGAGCCTGGAGCCTGTTTCAGTCTGTGTCTCCCTCTCTCTCTGCCCCTCCCCCGTTCATGCTCTGTCTCTCCATGTCTCAAAAATAAATAAAATGTTAAAAAAAAAATTTTTTTAAAAGAAAGTAGCATACATTTACATCTTTCAATATGATTCTTTTTTATATTGTATTATCTCTTTCTATCTTATTTAAACGTCAATGAATGGAATTAAATAATATTATACTCACCTTTTACTCTATTAAAATTTAATAGGCATTTCTGCTATTCAATAAAATAACATTTTAATTTGAAAGAAAACATTATCACTTGTCAATATAACAATAAATTCATTTCAATACAGTCACACTTATAAAACATTATTTTTCTTTTGCAAACATATTCTATCACAAACATTTCATTAGCATATGCAAATGGAAAATGTCTACCATTTACAAACAAAAGGTATCTCAGTTGATAGTTTCATAAATTGATAATTATTCAGATTGTAGGTATCATTCCTATTAAATAAGGATGATATTGATTTAGAATTAGTAATTAGAAAAACAATTAATTAATTTGTTATTAGACATGCTTGAGCCCAGATATATATGATATGCCCTTAGGAAGTTGAATTTGATATTACTATAAATAAAATAAATGTTTCATCAATTTTTTTTTTACTTTTATTTGAATTCCAGTTAAGTAACATATGGTTTAATATTAGTTTCGGGTGTACAATATAGTGATTCAACACTTCCATACAACACTCAGGGCTCATCATAAGTACACTCCTTAATTTACACCACGTATTTAACCCATTCTCCCATCCACCTCCCCTCTTGTAACTGTCAGTTTTTTCTCTATGGTTAAGAGTCTGTTTCTTGGTTTTCCTCTCTCCTTTCCTGCCATGATCGTTTGTTTTATTTCTTAAATTCCACACATGAGTGAAATCATATGGTATTTGTGATCAATTTTAAGGCAATTTATCATACTTCTAAGTGCAAAGATTATATATATTCAACACTTTCTAAACAGTATCGTTGATCATAGAGATATTAAGTCAAAGACTCACCTTGTGAAAGCATCAAGTAATTTTATAATCCTATATACTGAAAAAGGAAACATAAAACATTAACAAACTTTTAGTATTGTTCCTTAAATGATTTTATGATTACTTACGGAAATGTTAGGCATATAAAAGTGATCAAAAAGAAGTTGTAAGAAATATGTGAGAAGTTATTATTTTTGTTTATTTATTTTTGAGAGAGAGAGAGAATGCAACTGGGGAAAGGGCAGAGAGAGAGGGAAACACAGAATCTGAAACAGTCTCCAGCCTCTGATCTGTCAGCACAGAGCCCCACACAGGGCTCGAATTCAGGAATGGTGAGATCATTACCTGAGCCAAAGTTGGACACTTAACCGACTGAGCCACACAGACGCCCTGAGAAATTATTTAATATATATTTATTTTATCTTATGATTCAGAAAGGATTATATCAGTATCCTAAATACTAGGAAACTGAAGGAAAAAAGAATGAAATGTGATTTCTTGTTTTAGTAAATGTACATGAGAAAATGCAACATATAGTATTGAAATAATATGAAGTGGAAATGTGAGATCTTATGCATGCATCCTACTAATAGTAAATGACCCATATTTGATTTGATCCAGTACATATTTGATGGAATATGATAAAAAATTCTCTAGGATTTTGGGATACTGCGTATATTCAAATAAGCTATTTTGGCTATATGGAACATGAATCTTGAGTGTTTATTATTTGCAGGAATTTTACAGGTTACTTTTATTATTATTTCATGAAACAACACAATGAGTAGATGGATAAAGTTGGCCAAGGATAGAATATTAAGAGATGAACATTGTAAGACAAGAAACAATATCAAATGGCGTGTGTGGTGACATATACCAGAATTAAGTGGAATACCAGAACTGAGGACTACAGTTGGAAAGATTTGCTAGGATTTATAGTGGAGGGCTCTGGATGTTTTATTATGTAGTTACTTTGTGTTTTAACATTTATTTCTATAACAACTCGTTAATCACTAGCATTTTTCCTATATTATAAACAATGAAATTAAAAAAAATAAACTGATTAGCTTCCCTCAGGTCACATAATTACCAAGTGCTATAAATAAAGTTTATGCCCAAAAAGTGTGACAACAGAGCGTCTATTCTGAATTATATAGTACATGGCCATTGCAGTCGATGAACTTGTCTTGACTCTGTTTTGTGATTAATTTTAGACAGAATGTCTCTAGCTATTCTTTGAGCAGATTATCTTGGTTTTACATACATAGTTAAATATCTTGATTTTAAATATATATTATCCATGGGGAGCCTGGGTGGTTCAGTTGGTTAAGTGTAACACTCTTGCATTCAGGTAAGGTCTTGATCTCATGGTTCATTGTTTCAAGCCCCACGTGGGTTCCACGCTGGCATGTGGAGCCTGCTTGGGACTCTCATTCTCTCTCTCTCTCTCTCTCTCTCTCTCTCTCTCTCTGCCCTTCCCCACTCATACTCTGTCTCTCTTCTCTCAAAATAAGTAAAGAAACATTTAAATACATACTATTCATAATTTACAAAAATCTAAGTTCCTGTTATATTTTACAACTAAAATTGAAATTTTAAAAACACTTAGACTTTATTCATATATTTGAATTGTTCTATTATTAATTAATGATATAATTTTTCTCTTAGAAAATTTACATATAAAAGTAATATATATTTATAATTTATTTCATTAAGGTGATATTTATTATATAAAGGGCATTTATTATTTAAAGAATCAAAGTTATACCAATAATATTTTACAGTATTTAGTTTTCTGTAATTACTCAAATTTACTATATTTTATCATTTTTTCTCGTTTTCACTTATTTCTGGGTTATAGATGTATTCTAGTTGTAAAAATGTCAGTTATTATAGAAATATTAGACTGAAACCAAAAAGTTCACTTTGAGCATTAACCAGTCTCCAAAGTCAGGACCTAGTTCCCTTTCCCAGATATAATTCTGTTACCAATTTGTGTTCTTCTAAAAATGTTTGTGTGAGTCTATGTGTATTAATGCATTCATTTATATACATATTAGGATGTTTATTTATTAAGTAGATGGGGCATACTATATAGTTTTCAAATTCAAGTTCTTTCAACTTCATTTTATTGTAATTAGGTTGATATCAATATGTATATCTACAGGGATATTTTTAATTAATATATTATGTTTCATATTATACATTATAACCTTATAACAACTAATTAATAACCATTAATCTTTTTTAATTTTATTTTTTATTTTTTAAAATTTACATCCAAATTAGTTGGCATAGAGTGAAACAATGATTTCAGTAGATTCCTTAATGCCCCTTACCCATTTAACCCATCCCCCCTCCCACAACCCCTCCAGCAACCCTCAGTTTTGTCTCCATATTTATGAGTCTCTTCTCTTTTGTCCCCCTCCCTGTTTTTATATTCTTTTTGTTTCCCTTCCATTACATTCATCTGTTTTGTCTCTTAAAGTCCTCATATGAGTGAAGTCATATGATTTTTGTCTTTCTCTGACTGACTAATTTCACTTAGCATAATACCCTCTACTTCCATCCACATAGTTGCAAATGGCAAGATTTCATTCTTTTTGATTGCCGAGTAATACTCCATTGTACATATATATATACCACTTCTTCTTTATTCATTCATCCATCGAGGGACATTTGGGTCTTTCCATACTTTGGCTATTGTTGATAGTGCTGCTATAAACATGGGGGTGCATGTGTCCCTTCAAAACAGCACACCTGTATCCCGTGGATAAGTGCCTAGTAGTGCAATTGCTGGGTCTAGGGTAGTTCTATTTTTAGTTTTTTGAGGAACCTCCATACTGTTTTACTGTTTTCCAGAGTGGCTGCACCAGCTTGCATTCCCACCAACAACGCAAAAGAGATCCTCTTTCTCCTCATCCTCACCAACATCTGTTGTTGCCTGAGTTGTTAATGTTAGCCATTCTGACAGGTGTGAGGTGGTATCTCATAATGGTTTTGATTTGGATTTCCCTGATGATGAGTGATGTTGAGCATTTTTTCATGTGTCGGTTGGCCATCTGGATGTCTTCTTTGGAGAAGTGTCTATTTATGTCTTTTGCCCATTTCTTCATTGGATTATTTATTTTTGGGGGGTCGAGTTTGATAAGTTCTTTATAGATTTTGGATACTAACCTTTTATCTGATATGTCGTTTGCAAATATCTTCTCCCATTCTGTCGGTTGCCTTTTAGTTTTGCTGATTGTTTTCTTCGCTGTGCAAAAGGTTTTTATTTTGATGAGGTCCCAGTAGTTCATTTTTGCTTTTGTTTCCCTTGCCTCTAGAGACGTGCTGAGTAAGAATTTGCTGTGGGCAAGATCAAAGAGGTTTTTGGCTGCTTTCTCCTCGAGGATTATGATGGCTTCCTGTCTTACACTGAGGTCTTTTATCCATTTTGAGTTTATTTTTGTGTATGGTGTAAGAAAGTGGTCCAGGTTCATTCTTCTGCATGTCGCTATCCAGTTTTCCCAGCACCACTTGCTGAAGAGACTGTCTTTATTCCATGGGATATTCTTTCCTGCTTTGTCAAAGATTAGTTGGTCATACGTTTGTGGGTCCATTTCTGGGTTCTCTATTCTGTTCCATTGATCTGAGTGTCTGTTCTTGTGCCAGTACCACAGTGTCTTGATGATTACAGCTTTGGTAGTATACCTTGAAGTCTGGGATTGTGATGCCTCCTGCTTTGGTTTTCTTTATCAAGATCGCTTTGGCTATTTGGGGTATTTTCTGGTTCCATACAAATTTTAGGATTATTTGTTCTAGCTCTGTGAAGAATGCTGGTGTTATTTTGATAGGGATTGCATTGAGTATGTAGATTGCTTTGGGTTCTATGGACATTTTAACAATATTTGTTCTTGCTATCCAGGAGCATGAAATCTTTTTCCATTTTTTTGGGGTGTATTCTTCAGTTTCTTTCAAAAGCTTTCTATAGTTTTCAGTGTATAGATTTTTCACCTCTTTGGTTAGATTTATTCCTAGGTATTTTATGGTTTTTGGTGAAACTGTAAATGGGATCAATTCCTTGATTTCTCTTTCTGTTGCTTCATTTTTGGTGTATAGGAATACAACCAATTTCTGTGTATTGATTTTATATCCTGCAACTTTGCTGAATTCATGAATCAGTTCTAGCAGTTTTTTGGTGTAGTCGTTTGGGTTTTCCATATAGAGTATCATGTCATCTGCAAAGAGTGAAAGTTTGACCTCTTCCTGGCCGATTTGGATGCCTTTTATTTCTTTGTGTTGTCTGATTGCAGAGGCTAAGACTTCCAATACTATGTTGAATGACAATGGCGAGAGTGGACATCCCTGTCTTGTTCTTGACCTTAGGGGTAAGCTCTCAGTTTTTCCCCATTGAGGATGATAATTAGCATTGGGTTGTTCATATATGGCTTTTATGATCTCGAGGTATGATCCTTCTATCCCTACTTTCTTGAGGGTTTTTATCAAGAAAGGATGTTGTACTTTGTCAAATGCTTTTCCTCCATCCATTGAAAGGATCATATGGTTCTTGTCCTTTCTTTTATTGATGTGATGAATCACATTAATTGTTTTGTGGATGTTGAACCAGCCCTGCATCCCAGGTATCAATCCTGTTTGGTCGTGGTGAATAACTGTTTTAATGTATTGTTGGATCCGGTTGGCTAATATCTTGTTGAGGATTTTTGCATCCATGTTCATCAGGGAAATTGGTCTATAGTTCTCCTTTTTAGTAGGGGTCTCTGTCTGGTTTTTGAATCAAGGTGATGCTGGCTTCATAGAAAGAGTTTGGGAGTTTTCCTTCCATTTCTACTTTTTTGGAACAGTTTCAAGAGAATATGTGTTAACTTCCTTAAATGTTTGGTAGAACTTCCTTGGAAAGCCATCTGGCCCTGGACTCTTGTTTTTTGGGAGATTTTTGATTACTGATTTGATTCCCTTCCTGGTTATGGGTCTGTTCAAATTTTCTCTTTCTTCCTGTTTCAGTTTTGGTAGTGTATATGTTTCTAGAAATTGTCCATTTCTTCCAGATTACCCATTTTATTGGCATATAAATGCTCATAATATTCCCTTATTATTATTTTTATTTCTGCTGTGTTGGTTGTGATCTCTCCTCTTTCATTCTTGATTTTATGTATTTGGGTCCTTTCCTTTTCCTTCTTGATCAAACTGGCTAGTGATTTATCAATTTTGTTAATTCTTTCGAAGAACCACCTTCTGGTTTCGTTGATCTGTTCTACTACTTTTTGGGTTTTGATAGCATTAATTTCTGCTCTAATCTTTATTATTTCCTGTCTTCTGCTGGTTTTGGGTTTTATTCGCTGTTCTTTTTCCAGCTCCTTGAGGCATAAGGTTAGGTTGTGTATCTGAGATCTTTCTTCCTTCTTTAGGAAGGCCTGGATTGCTATGTACTTTCCTCTTATGACTGTCTTTGCTGAGTCCCAGAGGTTTTGGGTTGTGGTGTTATCATTTTCATTGGCTTTCATATACTTTTCAATTTCCTCTTTAACTGCTTGGTTAGCCCATTCATTCTTTAGTAGGATCTTCTTCAGTCTCCAAGTATTTGTTACGCTTCCCAATTTTTTCTTGTGGTTGCTTTTGAGTTTCATAGCGTTGTGGTCTGAAAATATTCAAGGTATGATCTCGATCTTTTTGTACTTAGGGCTGATTTCTGTTCCAGTATATGGTCTATTCTGGAGAACATTCCATGTGCACTGGAGAAGAATGTGTATTCTGGTGCTTTAGGATGAAATGTTCTGAATGTGTCTGTTAAGTCCATCTGGTCCAGTGTGTCATTCAAAGCCAATGTTTCCTTGTTGATTTTTTATTTGATGATCTGTCCATATCTGTGAGTGGGGTGTTGAAATCTCCTACTATTACGGTATTACTATTGATGAGTTTCTTTATGTTTGTGATTAACTGATTTATACATTTGGGTGCACCACATTTGTCGCATAAATGTTTACAATTGTTAGGTTTTGTTGGTCTATAGACCCCTTGATTATGATATAATGCCCTTCTGCATCTCTTGATACAGTTTTTATTTTAAAGTCTAAATTGTCTGATATAAGTATGGCTACTCTGGCTTTCTTTTGTTGACCATTAGCATGATAGATGGTTCTCCATCCCCTTATTTTCAATCTGAAGGTGTCTTTAGGTCTAAAGTGGGTCTCTTGTAAACAGCATACAGATGGATCTTGTTTTATTATCCATCTGTTACCCAATGTCTTTTGATTGGAGTGTTGAGTCCATTGTCGTTTAGAGTGAGTACTGAAAAATATGAATTTATTGCCAATATTATGCTTGTAGAGTTGGAGTTTCTGGTGGTGTTCTCTGGTCCTTTCTAATCTTTTGTTGCTTTTGGTATATACATATATATTTTCATCTTTCTCCCCTCAGAGATTCCCCCTTAAAATTTCTTGCAGGCCTGGTTTAGTGGTCACAAACTCCTTTAATTTTTGTTTGGGAAACTTTTTATATCTGCTTCTATTTTGAATGACAGCCTTTCTGGATACAGAATTCTTGGTTGCATTTTTTTCTGATTCAGCGCACGAATATATCCTGCCATTCCTTTCTGGCCGCCAAGTTTCTGTGGATACGTCTGCTGCAAACCCGATCTGTCTTCCCTTGTAGGTTAGGGACTTTTTTTCCCTTGCTGCTTTCATGATTCTCTCCTTGCCTGAGCATTTTTTGAATTTGACTATGATATGCCTTGTTGATGGTTGGTTTTTGTTGAATCTAATAAGGGGGGTCCTCTGTGCTTCCTGGATTTTCATGTCTGTGTCTTTCCCCAGGTTAGGAAAGTTTTCTGCTATGATTTGCTCACATAACCGTTCTACCCCTATTTCTCTTTCTTCCTCTTCTGGGACCCCTATGATTCTGATATTGTTCTTTTTTAATGAGTCACTGATTTCTCTAATTCTTAACTTGTGCTCTTTTGCCTTAATTTTCCTCTTTTTTCCTGGTTTGTTATTCTAAGTTTGTCCTCTATATCGCTGATTCTCTGTTCTGCCTTGTACATGCTGCCACTGTATCCATCCGTGATTGTAGCTCAGTTATAGCATTTTTAATTTCATTCTTGCTATTTTTTACTTCTTTTATCTGTGCAGAAAGGGATTCTAATCTATTTTTGACTCCAGCTAGTATTCTTATTATCGTGATTCTAAATTCTGGTTCAGACATCTTACTTACAACTGTGTTTGTTAAATCCCTGGCTGTCGTTTCTTCGTGCTCTTTCTTTTGGGGTGAAATCCTTCATTTTTTCATTTTGAAAGGAGAAAAGGAATTAAGGAGGTAGAAAAATTGAAATTAAAAAAATTAAAATTAAAAAAATATTATAATTAAAAATTAAAAACACACACATAAAAATCGAATAGATGATGCTAGATTCTAGGTGTGCTTTGGTCTGGGTGTTGAAAGTAGTTTGACAGATTAGAGAAAATAAAAGTGGGGGTTAAAAAAATGGAAATCATTTGAGAATTTGAGAAAATGAGTACACTGAAGTAGACTAAAATGAGATGATGGTGGTATAATAAAATTTGAAAAATACACAAAAAAGTAAAGAATATAGTAGAAAAAATTAAAGAAAAATATTTTTAATTAAAATTAAAAATGAATATGAATTTTTTTCATTTTCTGTTTTTAAGAAAAAAGAAAAGAAATGAAAAAGAAAAAAGATAAAAAAAGAAAAAAAAATCGTTTGAAAATTTGAAAAAGTGAATACACTGTAGTAGAATAAAATAAAATGATGGAAGTAGAATAGCATTTTTAAAAATTTACATAAAAGCAAAAAATATAGTAATAAAATTTTTTTTAAATATTTTCAAAAGATATTGAAGGTAAAAATGAAGTGTTCCTCTCTCTGTATTCAAGAAAAAGAAAATAAATGAAAAAGAAAAAAAGAAAATGAAGGAAAAAAAAGAATATTGAAAATTTGAAGAGGTGAGGACATTGAAGTAGACTAAATTAAAATGCTGGAAGTAAAGTAGAATTTGAAAAAAGTACACAAAAGTAAAAAATAATGTAATAAAAGTTAAAGACAGATATTTTTAATAAAAATTGAAAATAAAAATGATTTTTTTCTCTTTCTGTATTCAAGGAAAAAAAAAGATTTGTAAAAGAGAAAAAGAAAGAGAGAGAGAGAAAAAAATTGAATAGATGAACCTGCTAACAGATTGAAGTAGGACTGAAATTGCTTTGTTTTCCCCTAGAAGTCAATCTATTTAGCTCTTTATAGTCCATAAATTAAGCCGGTGGTGAGGTTTGTGTTCTTGAAGAGTGAAGTTGGCCCAGTTAGGCAGGGTTCGGTGTAACAGCTCCACTCTCCACTAGATGGTGCGGCTACCCTACTGAGTTGGATTATTGTGATGCTCCTAGGTGCATATGCACATGCGCAGGAACGGTGAAAATGCGCCACCCAGCTACCCAGTCTGTTCTCCTGGATCAGCAATCGCGCACCATTTCTCTTTCTTTAGCTCTCATCCACTCCCCACTTTTTCACTCTCCATGACCAGGCCCCAGGCAGTACGTCTCTCCCGAGTTTTGTCTCAGATGCGGCTGTTTTCCTTGGCCCCTTACTTCTGAAGGACTGCGGCTTTGACCCATTCCGCCCCTCTGCGGGAGGGTCTCACCAAGCAATGGCCTAATGAGCAATGTACAAATATCAGCTGCACCCAGGAACGCCCGCTGGACCGTGCTGTTGCTGGTGCCCCGAGACTGCGGCCAGGTGCCAGCCCGCCCCAGAAAAAGTTCGCGAGACAGAGTAGCAACACCATTTCAGGGATTATGGAAAATCACAACACACATCTGGCACTAGGCTTCACCCTCAATGACCTTGCCCCAGCACCAGCGCATGTGGCTGCCTTCCAGGGTCTGCTGGGACCAGGTGGCTTCAACAGTCTCTACCAAATGTCCTTCCAGCAGTGGAACCTCTTTTCCCTGTGTGGCCTGAGAACCTCCTGGACCCCACTCTGTTCCTGGAGAATCGTCCTTCCCATGAAAGCACCGCCAGGAATTGAGCTGGGGAGTTGCAGCCTTTGCGCGCCCCTTGTTTAGAGTCTTAATGGAATTTAAACCCTCTCCTTTCTCCTTTCTCCATTTATAGTTTAGTCCCTATGGCTGTTTCCAATTTTCCATTTTCTCTCCAGCTGCTTTTGGGGAGGGATGCTTTCCCTGTATGCTCCTCCCCTCCCAGTCTCCGTCTTCTCTCCACCCACAAAAGAGGTTCCCTACCTTTCACAGCTTCTCGCTCCCCAAGTTCATCTCTCTGTGCCTCATACCTGCTGAATTCTGTGGTTCAGGTTGTGAAGATTGTTGTGTTAATCCTCCAATCAGTTTCCTAGGGGTGCAGAATGGTTTAGTGTTGGTCTGGCTGTATTTCATGGACACGAGACACACAAAAAGCTTCCATGCTATTCCCAATAACCATTAATCTTGCAACCGTATGCATATTTGTCTGTGTAACATTGAAAAAATAAAAATATTTGGAAAATGTATATACAATTGAACTGAAAACTATCAAAAATCAAAATGTTCTTAATGTAGATCAATTAGTCCCATCAATCACCCTGACATATATATCGATATTGATATATATGCCATAAAACTTTTAAATTGTACCCATATGATCTCTCTTTATGAAAAACAACACAGATACACCCAGGTGGCTCAGTTGGTTAAGCAATCAACGTTGGCTCAGGTCATGATCTTGTAGTTCATGAGTTCGAGCCCTGCGTCAGGCTCTATGCTGACAGCTCAGAGCCTGGAGTCGGCTTCAGATTCTGTCTCTCTCTCTCTCTCTCCCTCTCTGCCCCCTCCCACTTCTCCCTCTCTCTCTCTCATAAATAAGTAATCATATTAAAAATAATTTTAAAAAATAAAAACTTAAAAGGCATAATAAGCAAATAAGAAAAGTAGTAAATGGTTATAGAAAATATTAGTATGCGTATAACTGACTACAGAATAATATTAACAATATATAAAGATCTCCTTGAATCAATGAAGAACACTCTAACCCAGTTGTAAAAGATACAAATTTTAAGAAAATGCAATTCTGGAAAGAATAAATACAAATATTAATAAATACATGAAAACCACTCATATTGCAAGAAATTGGAGAAATGTAACTGTATATTTGTGTATCTGTGTGTTTGTGTGTGTGTGTGTATGCTTACTGTCCTTTTTCCACTTAGTACACAAGGGTTTGTTTTCTTTGTTACTCCCTTTGTTTAATGACTGGTTAATCAGGTAAAACGTGATTTATAATCTTATAAATCAGAAGATGTAAACAGATTCAAAAAGTGACACCAATAGAAATACACCTTCAGGAAAAGTTATCAACATTTCTTGTTGATTCATCTTTTAGGTATTTTTACAGTTATGTTCTTGTTGGAAATAAAATTATTTCTTCCATTGCACGATCTACTCAGTAAGTGATAAATGTAGAAAATAAACTGATCTTTGTATATTAACTTTATAAACATTAATATAATATCTACTAGTTTTTTTAACTGATTTTCTTCAAATTTTCAGGTATATGATGGCAGATAATGATTTTGAATCTCCCTTGCCAAATTTAGCCTTTTAATTTCTCTTTTCACATTAGTCTCTAGCATCATTGTTGAGCTTCTATAAAACCAGGCCTATGATAGTTATATTCATTTAGTGTTTCACTTTAAAGCTTGTTTCTGATTGTTGATTTAACATATATCTATATATCTCTAATTTAAAAAATGTATCTCATTTGATTTTATCCAGTGACATTCTGTCTTCTACAAAGGTTGTATTTTTCTATTGACACAAATATTTTGAAATACAGAAATAGATTTCCTATGATTGAACCATGAAATAAAGCCCTATTTGCTATGCTGCATAATCCTTTGAAAGTTTTTCTGTCTTCTACTTTATAATATTTTATTTAAGATATTTGCTTCAGTATTCCCAAGTGAGATTATTCTGTACTTTTAGGTTTTGGCATCAATATCATACTGACTCTGTTAAAAGAATTTCAAAGCTCCTCTTTTCTTGCTGGGCTCTGAAGCAGTTTAAATAACATTTGGCATTATCTATTCCTGAAGTTTTCAAAGAATTGGCTTTGGAGCCCAGTGCTCTTTGGGAAAAGTCAATCTTTGACAACATTCCCAAATTGCCTCCAGAGTAATTGGTCTTTCTGTATTTTCCATCTCTTTTACTGTTTATCAATACTAGTAATTAGAATAAGTAAAGGAATTCAGTAAATTGGGCTTATTCTCTAGTACCCCACTAATATAAAAAAGCTTTTTTAGAGATAAGCACTTAGTATTTAGAAAAGAGTAATTTAAAAATATCTTACTCACAAACGTAAAAAACAGATAACATCTAAAAGTAAACTTAGGAAGAACTATGTGGTATCTATATACATATTTTAAAAACTCTAAAATATTACTAAGAAGCAAGGAAATATTTACATAAATGAGAAGACACACTGTTTAATTTCTGCATGGAATTACTCAAAGATGTTAATGATTCCAAAAATAACGTAATAGTTCAGTTCAATTCTAAAGGAACTTAATAAAACAAGATTTTTTTAAAGTATAACCAAGAGACTATGTGCAGAGAAAGCCAATGGCAGTGTGAAAAAAGAGCAATGAGAAGGAAGTTATCCTATGTAATATCAAAACATATTTTATGGCACTATTAATTTAAATAGTATTAGAATGAAAGAGGAATCATCTCACAGGGCAGTAACACAGAATGTCATTTAGAAACAGGCAGATTTTATGATTAAGATAATATTTTTAACCAGTGAATACCAGATATTATTCTCATTAAAGAATAATCAAAATAAAAGTATTTTAGAAAGACAGATGTATAACACAGCATTCAGAAATAAATGACAATATTATAAACTACAGGGTGGAAATAAGCATAGAAATATAACATTCAGTTTTAAAAATTAATGCCTACTATAGAAAGCATCGGCCAATAAAGTTTGACACTTGCCAGACAGAAAGAATAGACTTAAACACAACCACAACAGCTACAGAAGATACAAAACCAGTTAGTAATTATTCTGGTTCTTGTGTTGTTAACTGGCTAAATACCAGTGCTGACTTTGATCATACATAAACTTGTGCTGTGGTTTACATTTTATGGACTGTGTTCAATTTTGTATCTGATTTATTTCTGCATAATAATAAGCTGAGATTTTAAAATTATGTTCTGGATTCTGGAAAGGTTTAAATAACAAAAGTATTCCATCCCATGTTTTAATAAAACTCACCTATAAACTCTACAACTGATTTTATAGTTTGCTCAGGATTTCTTATGTCCTTATAGGTGAATTCTGTAGTTCATTCCTGAGTAAATATCCATTTTATTTACTTATTCAATAAATAATACAGACTTCTTCAGGTGACAGTGTTGAAATTTGCAGTCTTTCACTCCATTCTAACATTGCAAAAAATTAAATATGTTGCAAAATAATAGCTTCTTAGTAATATAAATGAAGCGACATGCAGAGGAGTAAACACTTGTTAAGAGAAAATGGATCAAGTAACCCTTACGTCTCTGACTCACAGGGAGAAAAGGTGCAAACACACAGGGACAGAGGACATTTGCTGGCGTAAAGACAAAATTTCTTAAGCTTTAGTAGCAAGCATTGGTTAGTGTGAAAGTTTAGAGCCCCAACGAGTCTAAGATGTGGAGTGAACTCAAAATTTTTTGTCAATTTGTTTCCATGAGACTTTCACCAAGTACACAGTGCTGAAGGCTAAGAAGTGAAGGAGTGTTGACAGGACAGTGATAGATATTTGAATGATAGAAAATTGTTAATAAGGGATATTTTATGCATTACCAAGAAAATTAGCAGGATGAACTTTCAAATTGTTTCCTTCTCCATCCTTAGCATTAGCAGTTATATTTTCATACCATAGTAATATTTTCCTTAATTTCAACATTACCTAAAACTATATTTGAATATTTTTACAACACAATTAGTTATTGGCATTCTGCTAATTGACAAAAGTAGCATATATATATCTATATATCTATATATCTATGTATGTATGTATATAAATATATGTATATATATGTATGTGTTCATATATACATATATATATTAGCTGAAAAGGCTAAATATAAATTATCACTAGCTTAGAGTATAAATGACTAAATAATCTGGAAAAATATATAAGCTAGAATATATGCTAGTGAAAAATCATAGATACTAAGAATATTAACATTTCATGAACAAAAGTTATTAACTTTAAAGAAAAATAATTGTGAAAACCTTCTTAATGAATTAACCATATTAACTTTATCACTTCATATGTACTTAAATTCTATAAAGGATTATTAAATTTTAATTGTATTTTAACATTTGTTGAACAATAAGAATACTTATGTCATGGAAGATAGTAATGCTTTTACATTATTGTTTTAGGGACTGAATTTAATTTAGGTAATTAAGATTGATTATGGTTGGATTATCAATGTAGAAATATGTATACTTTTGCCCTGTGACTGAAATTTTTAGACTTTGTCCATTTGCACATCATTTCTTTTCATACATCCTTATTTTTTCAGTTATTTTCACTGAGACATTTCTTGTATGTTCCAAGAATTTTTGTTAATTATCTTCAGATGACACCAAAATGCTGGTGAAAGTAATGGTAAAAACTGCAGATTTTTCTCAACAATTCAATTATGTTAAATGTTATTACTTAACACATTAGTATTTATTCTTTATACATCATGCTGTCTAATTTTTGACATATTAATTTTAAAGCAAGTTTATTATAATGATAATACATGGATATCATGAACTATTTAGAGAACACATTTTTAAAATGTAAGTTTTATCTATAGAACAATATAGTATTAATTCTGATAACCTCTGGAAATTACTACTCCATTCTTCATCTCTATATTTTATTATTTTACTTTGTTATATAAATGGAGGCATATATTATTGAAACTCATTTTTACTTAGCATAATTCTTTGATATAGATCTAAGCTGTTGCATAAAATATTATAATTTAGAGAATGTGGTACTGACACAAGAATGGACAGATTAATAAAATGCAAATATACTATTTCAAAAATAAATGTACGCATGTGTAGCCACTTGATATTTGATAATGAAACAAATGAAATTCCAGGAAAAAATAACATACTCTTAATAAATCTTGGAGGGGCAACTGAATATCCACATGACTAAAAGTTACCTTTATCTCATATCTCACACCATACGCAAAATTTCATTTGAAATGGATCATCAATTTAAATATAAAATTTAAAACAGTAAAGCTTCTAGAGTAAAGCCAAGAAAAATGGTTTTGTGACCCAAGTTTGGGTGGTGATGCTGCCTTAGGTAGGTTTAAAAAGTCATAAAAGTTGGGCATTATAATATAATGAAAGATTTTAAATGAAATACTTTAAATGTTCATGAAAGATCATTAAGAAAACTAAAAGGCAAGTCAAAGAGTGGAAGAAAATAAATGCAATATATTATCTGGTAAAAGCCTTATATTTAAAATATTTAAGGAAATCCTACAAACTGATAAGAAAAATTCTGATAATCCAGTTTTAAAACGTGGTAAAAGCCTTCAATATTCATTTCCCTGCAGTAGCCCAACATCATTAGTTTACTAATGACAGGTTTACTTGAATACAAATTTAAGCCACATTGCATTACCAGTCTCAGCAGAATAACTAGAATTCAAAAGACTGATAAAACCAACTGAATGAGTGGAAATGGAGTAACGGAATTGCTCATGCGTGTTTAGTGGGAGTATAAACAACAAAAAATGCAATACAAATTTTCAGTTTCCAGTAAATTTGAGTGTATTCCTTCACATTTAGCAGTTCCACTCCAAAAATATACATGCAAGAAATGAGAACATATGTACACACACACACACACACACACACACACACACACACACAATCTTACAAATTATTCATAGCAATTTTATTTACAATAACCAAAAACTGGAAACAGCCCAAATGCCCATCATCAGAACAGATAAACAAATTGTAAATTACTTCTATTGAATGCTATACAGAAATGAAAGTGACACATAAACTATATGGATTTAAATTAATGACAATAAGTTGAGCCAAAGAGGCTAATGTTTATATTATATGACTACATGTATATGAATTTCTAGAATAGCAAAACTAATTTATTTTAATACAATTCTAGGAGTGTTTATGAAGGCAGGTGGGAGAATTGAGTGTCAGGGACAGGAGGGAACTCCCTGGGTGGATGGAAATAGTCTTTGTTTCAATCTGGGTGGTGTATACCCAGGAATAGACATAGGTTAATATTCTCCAAGCTTCACACTTAAGAACTATGCATTTCACTTTGTGTAAAATGCACTTAATATACAGGAAAAAGGAAAGAGGTAAGGAAGAGCGGGAGGGGAAAGGGAGGGAGCAAGGAAGAAAGGAAGGATCAAAACACTTTCCTTTCTGAGAAGTCTTGTATATATGGAACATGGAGAAGAAAAGACAGAAAACAATGACTATTACATTTAAAAGCCCTGAATACGTGGGATTTAATATTAGCTACCTACATCTATAAGAGCAGAGAGGGTGCATGCTACTAGAAAAGAGAACATGGATGATTTTATGAGAAGGATTTTAAGTCGTGTTAAGTTCATTGTATCACTCCCATTTCTTCCCAGAATACCTCAACAAACAGCTGTTTACTCACTTCCAAAGGAGTGTAATAACTGTAAAGAAATCAACACAACAGGGGCGCCTGGGTGGCGCAGTCGGTTGGGCGTCCGACTTCAGCCAGGTCACGATCTCGCGGTCCGGGAGTTCGAGCCCCGTGTCAGGCTCTGGGCTGATGGCTCAGAGCCTGGAGCCTGTTTCCGATTCTGTGTCTCCCTCTCTCTCTGCCCCTCCCCCGTTCATGCTCTGTCTCTCTCTGTCCCAAAAATAAATAAGCGTTGGGGAAAAAAAATTAAAAAAAAAAAAAAAGAAATCAACACAACCATTGTTATAGTGGCCTATGTTACGCTATGTAAAGATGCTATAAATGAATAAAGTGTCAAGAGAAAAGGATATTTAAGAATATCAGAAAAATATCCCCAGAAAACTGGAGAATTTCCAAGAAATAATTTTAAGGCATTTCACAGAAACTAATGGCAAGACAGTTTCCTTCAAGAATTTTTTTTCATGAAAACTAACATGAAAATAGAGACACCAAACAAATAGAAGCCAGGCAAGAAATATATAAATGCAGTTTTATAGGGTTAAAGCCAATTTGAAGCTTCCATAAGAAATAAAAATATAGCTGAATGCCTTGCTAGGGAAATTGAAATCAAGCTTAAAAAATAAAAAAAAAAATGAAATTAAAACTCAAACTATCAATGGAGTACAGATACAAAAGAAATGTAATGGAGGATCACCATGTGCATGACACTTGTTCATTCTTCCTTTCTTCATGTTTTGGTAATGTTTGTGAAAGGTAGAAGTAAAGCTGAGAAATATTTGATCCTATTATAAAAGAAAAGGGGGATGGTAATACTGAAAACTCCTTTTGAAAGACTCCTTTATTATCTGTATTTTTGAATGTTTTTTTTTGGGAGACTAATCAGAATCTGAAAATTCTTTAAAACCTAGACCTCATAAAGATTTTTGGCATTCTCCTGTCTCCAGTTTATTTCTGTGTCCTATACAGAATAGATAGAGATGGGGGAGGGGTCGCATAGAGATACAGAGAGTGCGAGGGAGGGGCAGAGAGAGAGGGAGACAGAATCTGAAGCAAGCTCTGTGCTGACAGCTCAGAGCTCAATGAGGGACTCAAACTCCTGAACCTTGAGATAGTGATCTGAGCAGAAGTCAGAGACACTGAGACACCCAGGCGCCCCAGGCACCCCTATTTTAACAATGTTTAAATATTTAGTTATTTATTTTCAGAGAGACAGACAGAGAGAGTGAGAGAGAGAGAGAATCCCACGCAGGTTCCTCTAGGTCAGCACAGAGCCTTAAGTGGGGCTTGAATTCAGGAAGCGTGAGATCATGACCTGAGCTGAAATCAAGGGTCAGATGCTTAACCCACTGAGCCACCCAGGCACCCCAGTTTTAAATTATTTTGTTAAAAACGTTTATTTATTCTTAGTGAAAGTTTAAATGTATTTTTAGGCAAGTTCATTACCAACCTCATTTTGTATAACTAATTATAACATAGAAACAAGGATTTTCTAACTTTTGAGTGATTTTGACGTTTAAAGTAAAGATGCTTTGTGAATAAGTCCCATGTTAAGAAAAGCTGAAGATTGTAGTTCCATAAACATCTCATTTTCCTTTTTTTTTTTTTTTTTTTTTTTGAGAGAGAGAGAGTGCATGAGTGAGGGAGAGAGGCAGAGGTGGGGGGAGAGAGAGAGGGGGAACGAACCCCAAGCAGGCTTTGCACTCAGTGCAGAGCCTGACTTGGGCAGGATCCCACAACCCTGGGATCATGACCTGAGCTGGAATCAGCCACTTAAGTGACTGAGCTACCTAGGCACCCCGTAGCAGTTCTATTTTAAAATTATTCTATTTTTCACTCCCATTTATTTTCCTCACATGGAAAATTATTATAATGTGTCAATATGGATACTTTTGTTAATATGTGTTCTAAAATACATTAAGATTTTTATCTAAATGCTTTTTGTGTTTATGTTTGTATTGTTGTGTTTATACCTATGTCCTGTCGGCTACTTCTAACCAATACATAGTACTACATGATGGATGTCTGTATTTGCACTTCCCTTTGAAGGTTACCCCATTTGTTGGTATCACATTTAGCTTGGATTTAACCGATACTTTTGTATGGATCATAGTTATTTCTGGAGTCATATGTGGGAGTTGTTACATGAGGACGTCCTAGTTATTTCTAAGTACCATTCAGTTTTGCTGGTCATCCTATTGTAGAAACGTCTTCCCACTGTGCAGTCTCATCTGGCATCAAGATATAAATGAGGGGGGATGTACTGAGATGACTGTGACCTATGTCATTCAGCCCTATATGATCTGAAACGTACAGAGCCAGAAAATCTAGACACATTTTTGTTTTTCTCCTGAGAAGAGTGTATGGTTTTCATTGAAGCCTATTCCAAATTGAAGTTCTCTTGGTCAGAAATGTATTTGGTAATGCAGTGCATACAATACAAATAAGCCAATTTTTTTTTTTTTTTTTTTTTTTTTTTTTTTTTTTTTGCTGTACGAATTATGAGAAGTAGACTGTATTTTTATTTAGAGAGGACAGGGAATATATACAAACAATAAGTATGTCTGTGTGTGAAACCTCATGATTATGAATCATCAGCATTATTGGATACAATTTAGCATAACTGACACAAATTATTCTAAGTCATCAACTTCATATTAAGTGCCATGTGAGGTTGCTATTGACACAAAAGACTGCCTGAAGATAAAAGTGTTCATTGATAAAATGCCAACAAATACTTATTAGTAAGTAAATGCATGGTATAAAATAGTAACTTGATTATACAAATATGTGGAAATATATAGGCAGATGTAATATAGGGAAATTTAAACATTTGACATAGATACTTAGAATTTCTGTGAATTTTTAAATAAATTATTGGTGTCATGCTAAAATGCAAACATGATGGCAAATATCTTGGTGGAAGTCAACAATGTAACCTGAAAGAAAGTAAAAGTTTCATATACCTCAGGCTTCATAAAACCTGGATCTCCACCTGAAAATATATTTCTTTAAAATTGTGTAATTGAATTACTTTAGTTTATAGTTTAGAAATTGGTCACCTCCACTCATATATTAAATAGGCAACTAATAAGTTAATTTTTGATTCATGATAGTCATATGTGGCCGAGGAAATTGAGGTGAATCCTGCTTTTAAAGGCGCAATGACACTTGTTTTGTTTTGTTGCATATATTCAGGAAAAACATATAATACAGAGATAGTATTTTGCTCAAAAATTTGATGTGTTTTACTGCTTAAACTATTTGAGTTGTCAGCCTAAAAAAAAAAAAAAAGATGTAAACTGAGGCAAACTCAGATTACCAGAGATTGAGTTTATTTGGGAATAGCAGAGGGATGGCCAATTGGGGAAATGCATGCCATAATTAGTACAGGTCTGTCTTGAGGGTTTAGGGCAGGCTGTATTTATGGGCTTGGAATGCAAACCGGATGTCCAGCCAGAGTCCAAGCAGTAAATACATTGGCTTGAGGATGGGGAGAGATTCTTGGTGGATGTTCACTGGACAGGAGATAAGTCTTGGTCTTCTCTAAGTCAGACATTAAGTGAAAATCAATCTCTTGGTTCTTAAGTGCTATTCTTCTGAAGGCATAAGGTGAAATTCTGTATCTCATAACCTCAGGTTTCATTTTAAATTGAAATTCTTTCCCAGAAGTTATCATTACTAAAAAGCTATGTACTACCAATTCATTTTTAATGGTTACTTGCAATTTCTGTTTTTTGCATTGATTTTGCATGTTTCTAGGAATTTAGCCATTTTATCTAGATTTCAAAAAAACGTATTAACATATGTATGATTTATCATCTTATCTTTTATTTCTGTTCATTTACATAGATAAATATATTAAAACGTTAATGTGATATCATTAGTATTGTCAGAGTGCTATCTTGATTATTTTTAAATACCTCCCTTATTGTTTCTAAGTTTGTTTTTATTGTTCTCAATTTTATTAATTTTTGTCCTTCATATTTAATGTGAATTTTGTCCTCTTTTCTGTAGGTTACTCTATTGCTTTATTTGTTTTTTTTTTCTTGTTAAATTCTGAATGCTTCTGGTTTTAGCTTTTTTTCTTAATAAATCTAAAGTTAATTCATATTTTGCCTCAGGTTACATAAGTTTTTCTCTTCAGGCTGTTATTAGTCAACTCTAAGCTTTTCTTAATTTCCTTTTTAACTTTATCATGCCTTCTTCTTAGCTAAATATCGCAATACTGTATAATTTAATTTTCACAGGTATGGGACATTTTCAGGCGTTCTTGTTATTCTATCATTACAGTTCATTATTCTGAGGTAATATAGTCTAGATAAGAGGTTTTATTTGAAATTTTGAGCTACTTTCATAACCTAGCATATACTCTATCTTCTATTTGTATAAAAATCATCTGTGTGCTGTAAGGACAAATGAAAATTAAAAATAAAAACTTAATTCACCCTATGGAAAATAAGGTAAGAAATCTCCCTTCTTTTCTTTTTCACTTAGAAAACACCATGAACTTTAAGTACTTTCTCCTCTCTTTAATACGTACATAAATCCTTTGAAAACTATATAGACCTTTTGTCAGTTCTAAGACACACAATGCCTTTCTCAAGATTCAAGAAACATCTCTTTCAAATGTAAACATCAAGGAAGATGGCCACAGGATCTCCTGGTTTCTAGTAGGATGGTAGAAGCCTTTGGTGGGCACCTAATTCCAAATTTGCAAAACTACTTCCTGTAATAAACACATGTGGTTTGTTTCTCCTTTGAATAAAGCCAACTAGCTAACATAGGTGATCACCCAATTACCAAGTAAATACCAGGTGTGCAAAATGGCACTGTCAAATCCTCTTACTTGAAGACTAGTTATTATTTATCTAGAAATATGTCTGTAATGGAATGTATATGGTTGGCTACATATAAAAGGGGGGGATTTCCTTCTGTCTTTGCAGTCTCTTGGAGGGTTACCTATGATACAAATTACAGTATGTTTTTATGCTTATTTATGATAAAAACTGTGTTCTTTCTCTACTACCTTCTTTCTGGTTTGAAAGATTATGTTTGTAGTTACATTTCCCCACAGTACTTAGGAAGAAAGTATTCTCGTTTGAATATTTTCCATTTGTAATGTCACCTTTCTAGCTTTAACAATTATATTATTTAGGGTTTTTAAATTTTTTTTTAATTTTGTTTATTTTTGAGAGAGACAGAGAAAAAGACAGAGTGTGAGTGGGAAAGGGGCAGAGGGAAAGGGGGATAGTAAGACACAGAATCTGAAGCAGGCTCCAGGCTCTGAGCTATCAGCACAGAGCCAGCCCAAGGCAGGGCTCAGACTCACAAACCATGGGATCATGACTGAGACCGAGTCTGACTCTTAACCAACTGAGCCACCCAAGCACCCCATATTGTTTAGGTCTTAATTACTACTTACTAATTTTTGTCAGTTAATCTATTAGTTTCTGAGTTAGGCAAGTTAAAAAATTTTCTGCTACAAATGTAGATACAATATTTCTTCAGTTTTGGTAACTGATTCACTTATGTTTTGACATATGTTTTTAGTTAGCTACAAATATATGATGGTTAGATATTCTTTCTCTATTCTTTATTTTACCAATATATGACTATTTTCTATACATTTATTTTTGCTTTAAATTATGTTTTTATATATCAGATATTAATGCTGATTCCCAAGATTGTTTTAGCTCATGAATTTTTCATACATCTTTTTAAATAAAGTTATTTTGAATATTAAGATCTATTTTTGGTTTGCTTATTATTTATTTTGCATGTTTAATGCCATTTGAAGGGACTTGGGAGCTCAATCCATTTATACTAATGTACCACCTATTTTATTAGGATTTATATTTTCAGTTATATTATTTTTTTAAATCTGCTACACTATATCATCTTGCCTTTGATATTTCTTTTTTTCTTTTTCTTGCTTTGTTATTGTTATCTTGTTATGTTATCTTCTGCATGTTTTGAAGATATACATAATATATTTGTTTTAAAATACCATTCTTAAATTAAGAACCCATGTATTTATTTTTAACTGACCTTCATATCTTATTTGTAATCATATATATTATATATATAATCATACACGCGTGTGTATGTATATATATATATATATATATACACATGTGTGTATGTATGTGTGTGTGTGTATATATATATATACATATATATCTATGTATATATATATCTTCCAGACCAAACAGTGTTTTAGCAAACTCATACCTTTGTCCTCTTTTTCACTGTCCAGTCAACTTATGTCAACATCAATTAGATTTTATAGGGTGCATTTTTTAGAAACACACCTTATTTTTTGTTTCAATGTAGGACTTTGTTTAGCACAGCAATGTTCATATATCTCTAAAAATACTTACATTATTTAAATAAATGTAGCAGGAGGTAGATGCTTATTTCTAATTATTTTCCTTTAAGAATGAAATTATTACACCCTTTTTTCCTTTTTTCTTTACGTTTGTTTCTTTTCTTTTTTTTAATTTTTGGTTTTTTGTTTTGAATGGCCACTTCTTTTTCTCTGGAAGAATTAAAACGTTCTTACTATAATTCACTTTTTAAAATTTATTTTATCATATCTATAGCAGGCTTTTTCTTATCTTTCATTGGGAAATTCATATGTCAATGAGAATATTTATCTTTTTTACTTCTTTAATTTTAAATTTCATGTTCTACCATTTTTTAAAAAAATGTGACAGGATATTCTGCAAGTAGGATCTTTCCTATTGTCTTGGTCTTTTGTTAATCTTACAAAATATAATTCTTATCAATTTTTTTATTCTGCCTTATATAACTAGATCTTCCAACTCTGTAATTTATTCTTCATCTATATCCATGCTGTGTTTATTACAGATATTTCTTTCTTCATCTTATATGTTATTTTTTTAATAGTGATATTTTCTCTATATTCTTTTTTATGATTTCTTATGTTCTACCACATTGCTCATGACTCCTCTAATTTTCTTAAATTCATTTAACATCTTTATTTTTAGTCTGTCTGCTCCAACAATTTCAGTTTAGAGATGGTATACTGTTGATTATTCATATATTTTTATTTGAAGGCATTTTATTATTTTGACCCTGGACTGCATATTCTAGTAAAGACATCAGCTGTTTTTTGTTTTTGTTTTTGTTTTTGGTGTGTGTGTGTGTGTGTGTGTGTGTGCATCCGCGTGCGTGTGTTTGGTAAGGATCTTGGAGAAAGGCAGAAAGGCAGGCCTTGGTCTGATTCACTTCAAGTGATTTTCATGTGAGTGAAGGCATGAATTAGTTCCTGGGCAGAGATCCTAAGTACCATAGAATCTTGTTTACTGCTTCATCAAACCTGACTATTTATTCAAGCTCGCAATTTAACTTTCATTTCTTTAAGGGAAGCTACGTTTGAAGACAACATTTGTTGTGGTAGTCATCAATGTCCTGGATATCTTGAAAGCTAATATCAAAGGAGTGAAATGCAAAGATAAACTCATTGGCTAGCACATATTTTCATTGGTTTTCAAAACTAGCCAAAACTTCTATGACCCTAATATCACCTCTGAACTCTGGATGTCATGTGCCAACATGTGGTAGAGAGTCAAGGAAAAAGATAAAAATTTTTCTAGCAAAAATTTTATATTCTGTCCCTGGGAACTTATGCTCTGTTGATCTAGAGGTCTTAGCTCCAAAGAGAAGGACACTACTACCAGAATATACAACAATGTTTCTATTGAATTGAATTAGGACTGCTATCCATCTACTCATAGACCTTCTGAATTTACAGGCAAAGGAGTAACTGTATTGGCTGGGATGAATGATCTTGATTATCAAAGGGAAATTGAACTGCCACTGCACAATAGAAGTAAGGATGATTATGGCTGGAATATAAGAGACACCATAAGGTGATTAAAGTCAGTGGAAAGCTACGATCCAATTCAGGCAGGGCAGGACAACTAATGAAGATGTAGGTTGGGGTGACCCCACCAGATAAGCAGCCACAAGATCTGAGGTTTGCTGGGGATGATGGGAATAGGGAATGAGTAGAGAGAGAAGGCTGTTATAAACACCAATTACAACCATGTGGCCAGTTGCACAAATGAAGACTTTAATTATTATAAGTATTGTCCTTTTTTTTAATGAATGTGTTTACATGTCTGTATGTATATGAATATATGCATACATTGAGCAAATATCTTCTTTTTTTTCCTCTCTTTTATCCCCTTATCTAACATGAGATTATTAATCAGAGTTAGCTATAAAGCAGGATATTATCATAGGGTATCAAGAAGAAGAGTAAATAGTATTCAAGGATTTTGCCTCTTTTACTAGGTAAAAGATTATCATGTTGTTAGGTGTGCAGAGGATTGTCATAGGCAAAAGTATGACTCAGTTTTTATTTGGATATTAAGTGTGGTTTAAAGAAATGTGTATGAGTGTGAAGTTGACAAAGCTAGTATAATCGGTGTTGATTAGTTTCACTTGTAACTAAACTACAGTTCCTAGTAATTCAGTTAAGTAATAAGTATTGCTGTTAAAATGTGTGTTGGTAACACAGTTATTATCTGCAATCAACTGACTTTAAACAGAGAAGATTATCTTTGATAATCTGGGTGGGCCTCAAATCCAGTCAGGGGAAAGGCCTTAAGAAGAAAACTGAGGAAATATCTCTTCCCTCTCCTCCCCTACTCTTTGTCTCTGTCTCTATGTTTCTTTCTCTCCCTCAGTCTCTCAATCTCTCCCTTCCTGGTTCTGTTTTGCTTACAGAACCCTGACTGATACAGGAATTATAGGAAATAGAGCAATTAAAAAAAAAACTTTATGAGTAATCAGTAAAAATCCAGAGTATAAAATATTCTACGAAACAAATGATCTAACTTTTCTAAAATATTGTTTTTCATTTTTATAATTTCATTTTCATTTTCACAAATTTCTGATTTAAAAAAACACACATGTATTTCTTTCCTTCCAGAGCCCTTGGTCTTATTCAAATCTTATTTTTAACCTCATGATTTCAATGTTTAGCAAATTAAATCTCTATTTTTTAATACATGTATCAAAGGATATACATTTTTCTCTAAGAATCTCACAAGGTTTTGGTTTTATGTGATGTTCTCATTTTTCTTCTATTTGAATATTATATACCTTTAAATATGATTTAACTTATATTATTTTATGTTATTAGATATTGTCCAAATATATGTGTGTGTTTTGTTGGTTGTTTGTTTTTCTTTTGCTTCTGGATGTGGATTTGTATAGTTGTTTTCAAATGACACTTCATTTTCATCAGAGAAAGTAAAATTTTTCTGCTTGGGTGTTTATTCAAGTTTTTCTTTATAGATTTGATCTGATTGTTTTTAAAAACATGATTTTTTGAAAATTATGTTGGAGTTATGAAGTATCTTTCACACTTTACTTTGGTTGTTCAAAAGAGGTAACTTTATTTTAGTAAGTAAAAGCAGTGACTTTAGAGTTTGACTATTGTAGATACTATGTTTGCTAGCTGTTTTATTTTAGACATATTACTGAATATCTCTGTTCAGTATTTATGTCATCTTTAAAATGAGGATAAAAATATTTCCTTACCCAAAAAGAAATCAGTTAAATAAGAAATGTAAAGGAGTATTGTAGTCATTACATAGTAAAAACTCAAAATGTTAGCTGTCATTATTAACTCTTAATCAGTTTATTAAAGAGTTTGATACATATTTCCAAACATAATGTAGAATTGTTAATCTAATTCAAATAAATTTTGACTGGTGTATAATATTTTATGGATTTTATGTATTTGTTAGAATATTCCTTAAAATTTATATTGTTCAATATAATTGCCCCATCAAGTTTTATTTTTGTTTTATTTTTTCAGTTAAGTCTTTTTTTCTATTCCTTGATTTTCAAACTCTATTATCATCATATTTCAGGAATATATTTTAAAAGGTGCATAAAGTTAAGATTTTTCTACCCCTTTTTGTGATATTGAATCTATTTTTTGTTTTGGATTAATTTTCTGAATATTTACATATATTACTTCTATCTCAATATATGCTTTTTAGAATGCATTTTAAATACTCCAATGTATTTCTCTTTCTTTGCTTTAAGTATCTTTTCTTCACTCTTTATATTCCTCTGCTAATTTGGTAATTAATCATAATGTCTTAATATTCCTAGGCTGCTTCTGTTTCTTATTATACATATTTCACATGTTCTCAAATTCTAAGTTTATTTGTTACCTTCTGAATTTAACTATAAATGTAGAATATTTTAACTTTAATTTGGACCTTCTTCTCTTTTGTTCACATACTGAGATCTAGACTTTTAGTTAAATTTTATTTTCCACCAATTCAATTTTTGTGTTAATCACAATTTTGTCTACATAAATTTGCCAATTACTGTGCTCATTATTGCATCTTTCATTTATCCTATTCCTTCTTTATGAGTTTAATTCTCTCCTTCCTGAGTTTCCTATTATTGTAGTTCATGAAAAGTATCTTCAATAAGATCATCTAGGTAAAATACTCTAGATTGACCAGTATTTCTCCTTATGCTTTGATACTGCCATCTATTGCTACCAACTGGATATTTCTTATCAGTCTATTTCCTATTATACCATGGGAAAATATGCTTTATGACTTTGCTGTGGATAAATATAATTTTATTTTTTGTTTCTCATTTTCAGCATTTTAACTATCCCTTTTTGGTCTTTTTTGTGATTATCAGTCTGTCTTTTTAATTCTAGAATATTTTTCCATCATTATCTTTAAATACTAAATCCCTCATGTTTCTCATTTCTTTCCTTCACAGGCCTCCAGGTGACTTAACTAAGGTTTCTATTTCCCTTTTCTATATCTAATTGACAGTGTTCTTCCAAAATTCTTCACCTTGATTGCTGGTTTATGGCTGTTTCAAGAGCATGTTGCCTTTGCCATTGGTAATTTTTGAGTTTATAGGTCCCAGAATAGCTGCCTTTGCTAGCTAATGAGTGCATTTTTTGTCCTTCTCTCATTGATGAGAAAACATTAATGAGGCTATAGGGACCTGCTAACATAATAGCTGTTTCAACTCTTGTTCACTGTTATGGCTTTAATTTTCGTTTGCAATTCAGTTCCTAGGGGATTTACTTTTCTTTCTTTTGGTTTTGAATATGGAATTGGATATGAAAATATATTCATATATATGTTTCCTTGTTCATTACTGAGTTTATACTGATGCCTTTTGAAGGAGCTATATGTGTATATTGAAGTTACAATATTTAAAATTTCTATATTTTTGTAAACTAAATATCAGCATTTCAGGTCAAAATAAGTACTCTCTTAATTGTTTTAATATGATTCTTGAGCAAATTTTGGATACTAAAATTAAGATATATATAACTTATAACTATAATCTACAGGGACATTTCCTAATCCTAAAATCTTGTTATTGCCATATGGTGAGAATGCTGAAAACTCAAATATACATGTGTTTTAGATTAAATCTAAATTGGGATATTATAGAATCTCACATCAAGATTTTAGATTAGAATTTCCTTTCAATGACAGTAGAACAGAAATTTCCAATGTCTTATTCTCCTAATCAATAAATACTTGATTTATTTAATAACATGGAAATATAAAGTTTAATGAAGTGATATGAGTATGAATCTTTAATGTATGATAAAAATAAATATCTATAGGAACATTTATACCCAACTACTCATGATCCTTCCATATTGTGTTGTACTAACTCCCTGAATAATTTTCCTTTGAAAAAAAGATTAATAAATAAAATAACAACACAGAGCACTGCCTGTGTTAGAGACATTCTGGGAAGTAGGAGAGGAGAGGAATGAGGTTAAAGAAACTGAAGAAATTCTTTGTCACCCAAATTTTAGAGTTGTCTAAGGAAATTTAGGAAACTTTACTAATTGAAATTGTTTATATTTCTCACGTCCTTTTAGAGGATCCAAAATGTAACTTTTCAAATGTCTGACTGCAGTTATGGACACATCATGTAGGCAATAAAGGAAATTTTTTTCTAGTAATCACAGCTGCTACAGGGAAAGGTGGCAGGCAGAAGCAGCAGGGTAGGCAGCAGGAAAGCCATCTGCTTCACAGACAGCAATATGTAATTCTTTGGGATTGTTGATTAAACAAGTAGATTTGACTTTTTTTTCTTTGAGGAAGATCTTCAGAGATCATAAATTCAGTAAATAGGTCATTCATTATCCAGAAAAAGATCCTTTCATTTTAATTTTACTTTACCTTCTATATTAAATTACTATCTGTCTATGAGACTTTCTAACATTATTAGATTTATGTACTGTGCTGTCTTATTTTCATGTGAACTACGTAATCCATTGTAGACAGTCCATGTCATGGTTTCACTCATCTCACATAGAAAATTATGAGTTAGGTAAAATTGGTTAGATGCTATTAGAGTATGTGAAATGATCATAACCTGTATATCAATAATATACATTACTTATATTGGTTTCCTTTCTGATTACCTCATAATTTCATCAGGAATATAAGCAGAAGAATAGTTAAATTCACAGTAGTCAGCTTGAGTGGAAAATAGATTAAAGCCCTAAGTAAAATCTTTGTGAAGGTTTTCCTGAAAGTCCCTTCCTCATAGCCAATAAAAAAGACAGAATTTGGCCCTTTAGCATCCATCCTATAAAAATGATTTAAACTTGATCATTTATAAAAATGGAGTAAAGAATGGCATGAGTAATTGAAACATAATTTCAAAACTGAATCTAGCCAAAGGATTCATTTTCCTCTCCCAAATATATTTTACAAGAGCAACAAGCAAGTGACTTGACTGGAATTTGATTAATTTTTCCACTCATTTTACTTCTCTTTATTTTGCCCAAAGCAGAGGTAATTAATTAAGATAAAATAATATGAGATCAGAAGCAATTAAATTGGTATAAATTTTCCTTAATTAAGTCTCTCAACTTGGCAGTTTATCACTTTGGCACTTTTTTCCCAGATATGGCTGAACAAATTGTCAGATATGTTAAGTAATATGGTATATCTAATATATTTATTTATATACTGTAGCATTATACCTTTTGTTAGTACAGAATAACTTCATTTCTTGTTAAAATTATTATTAAGTTAACTAATTATAAAAGAATACAAGAAAAAATAGAAACTGTTGTTTTTCAAAAAGAAAAGAAATGTGAATTCAGTTTTGCCTGGAGTGTCGAAGCCCCCAATGTTTGTGATTATTTGCATCCTCATCCAAACAGATGGCATGCTTAAATTCTCCAAGCGCTATCACCTCTTTGCCTTTCCCAGTTCTCTGTCAAAGCAAACAGTAACTCTGGATAGAAAAAAAAAAAAAACATAATGAAAATTATAACAAAGTAAATGATAAACTTAACTTCTCATATTTGTGTCAAAACATTCATTAGCTAATTAAACTAGTAAAATATTAAGTTAATTATCTTACCAAATTAACAAATTTAACAAATGAAACTATATAAACTAATGATAATAATAGGATAGCTGAACTTGGCTCCAGCTTTGATAGTTTTTCTGTCACTCATCTCATTTTGGATAATACTGGTTGGAAATATTTTATTATAATAGTATTTCTTAAACTGAGTTGGGTCTTGGATCTCATTGAGAATCGGATCAAAGCAGGTGCAGTTTTACTACCATGTCAGCTTATATACACAAGCCTCTCTTGTGCTCTCTTGCTTCCTGCTCCCTTCCCTTGATCACTTCTTTCCTTTCTCTGTCTCTCTGTCTCTGTCTCTGTCTCTGTCTCTGTCTCTCTGTGTCACACACGCACACACACACACACACACACACACGCACGCACACCTAATTGCTTAAAGTTTTAGGAAATGTTATAGACCTCCTAGATTTTATGCTTAAACATTGATTTTAGAATTAGAATGTAAGTTAAAGTTTACTGTTTTAAATACTACTTTTTTTTTAAGTCACCCTCCCTTCATCACATTACATCCTACCCCTGGGTCGGTATCAGCACATGGTTTTGTCTTTTTCATCAATCAAGTTTCAAATGCGACATGATCTCCTCAGAGTCCATTTGTCTAAGTTACCTAAGCAGAGTATACTAGTTCTTTCACCCTATATGCTTACTCCATTATCTTTTTTACTTGGTTCATGGCATTTTTTTTTTATTTGAGGTTGTCTGTCTTGCTTATTGGATTACTTATTTGTTTTCTTTCTACCCTCACCAGATTATAATTACATAAGAGAATGAACAATATCTGTTTTCTTAATTGCTACATCTCTAACTGCCAAACTCAAGGGAATGTTCAATGAATTCTGGCTGGAAAAAAATGAAAAAGTGAATGAATGCTATTTCTTTAAAAACATCAATGAAAGTTATTAGTCATGTAGATTAAATCATTTCTTCATGAATAATTTTTTTCTTTAAAAAATTAAGGATTTCTTTTATAAATTAATATATCCTTTCAATTTTATTCATATGCATATATGAGCATACCTTTCTCACAACCAATCTAGGAGTCAGGTAAATTTTTTTAATCAACAGTAACAATATAATTTCAGTATTTCAAATGACTCTGTTTACTGTAATGGGATGCTGGCCACTTTAAAAATCACTGTAGAGGTGCCTGGGTGGCTCAGTTGGTTAAGCATCTGATTCTTGGTTTCAGCTCAGGTCATGATTTCACAGTTTCATGAATTTGAGCCCTATGTTGCGCTCCATGCTGACAGTAAAGTAAGTAAACTTTAAAAAAAATTTAAATAATAAAAATCATTGTGTATTGATGGGCAAGAAACAAGTAATACAATGAAACTGAAATATTTGAATGTTATACATGAAAAATTAAATTAAATATATAACCTCTATATCTGAATAGGAATTGCTTTGTGCTCTTTTGCAACTTTGTAACTGTTTTTCCATTAATTATAGAAAACTATGATTTTTTTTTACTTGCTTTAATATAATTAGGACAAATATATCTTTGCCTTCCAATTTTCTTGCTAATACAAGTGTGGGAATTAGTGATATCTCAAGAAGTGTATGTTAGGAGGAAAATATCCCTATATATTATTACTCTGCACTAAAATTTCTTAGGCTCAAAATACAGCAAGCATCAAATAAAGCCTATAAAATAAATTAATGAAGCTGGAAATGAATATCAACAAAAATATTTTCAGTTTTACAATCATGCATGGGAAATTCTTTTTCATTATTTATATCTAAAAAACACAGAAGTTACTATTAGTAAACTTTAGTATTCAGAGTGTTTTTTCATATGGTATTTATAAGTGGCAGATAACTTGGTTTTTTAATATGCACACATCATGCGTTTTTGTAATAGATTTCAATATACAATAAATTATTCAAAAAGTACTATTGTATAATTTACAGGTTTTAAGTGATTTAATCTTTTGAAACAAAATCGCAAAAATATTTCTGTGTGACACATATTTTTCCCTCATTAGTCAGTCTTGAATGATAAGTCAAGAGATTTTAAGTAAAGTTTTAACTGCATTGTTTTTTCTTTTACCAAAAAGAAATATACAGTGAAATTAATTTGAATTACAAACAAGATATTTGATTTTGCCTGACTTTGTTTAAAATATTTAGATTTATCAGAGTCCTTAAAGTTACAATCTGGCACAGTTTGGAGATCAAAAATTACTGCTTACCAGATGCCATTAATGCAAGTATGACATGTCACCATCTACTAATCTGCTTTTTTGAACTAACAAATAAGAATCAGCTCACTAAAATCTATTTTCATAAATGTTAAGACTATTTTTGTTTAGGATTTTAAAAACCATTTGGGCATCTGATTCCAAGTGAAATGTGAATTATGCAATTTATCTAAGAAGCTTATTTTTGAGAGACCCATATGAAAAGACAAAAAGTGAAAAAGAAACAAAACAACAATTGTCACACTCACTCTATTACCACCACTACCACTACTGTTGTTTGCAATCACAATGTCAATAACAAATCATACTTATTGAACATCTTCAAATTGTTCTGCCTCCTTGAACCCTTACTTTAAACCTAACCGCTAACTTTCATTTCTCTCTTTTATGATAAGGACACCTAGTTTAGAGAAATGAAGTACCAAGTCGAGGTCATGAATTAGAAAGCTGGAATTTCAACCCAGGAATTTTGGTATAGCAAAATCAGATCAGCCCCCCAAAATAAACGTTTTTGTTAATGTGAGCACATTTACACATTTTTCAGAATATATTTATTTTATTACATTTTTGCTTTTATCTACATATTTTTGTATGAAATTTTTGGGAACTAATAGGTTCCAATTCTTAGGATAGAAGACACCCAGAATCTCTTCACACCTAAGCATCAAGAGTCTATAGACCCAGCTGCTCTGGGATTAAGCAAATGTTTGCCTGTGCAGACTGCATACCAATTAACAGAAACCACACTTCACTAAGCTACCCTCTCTTATTTTTTAAGAATATGTTTGGGTCCCTTATTTTATATATGAGTACTTTTGGTATTTTTCTGGTTGAGAGGAAGGGGTGTAAACTTAAAATGGTGGAAAAATACACCTTTGTGAACTTATGTTATATGGTCATAAATCACCACAGGAAGGCAGAGCATCTCTGTTAAAAATTGGCTACAAATTTGTACTGACAAGCTTATTTATTCTGCTTCTCTTCATTATGTTTCTTCTATTCTTCTGGTCTTCCCCATCATTTATTGTAGATGATTATGTTATGCTGAAAAGGGAGAGGAAGTTGGGAAAAATATAAAATATTATTTTGGAGGAAGTTTTTTTTTTCTTTAACTAATGACTTAAGCCATGAAAATAGAGAAAACAAAATAAAACAGGATTTAGTGTTGACAGTGTTCTCTAAGGTTTATTTATTGTATGGGAACAAAATCTCAGATTGATTATAGTGTTCTTTTTAAAGATGTGTAGTACGAATTTAAAAGGTTAACAAAATATTATCAAAAATTTTAGTGGTATAATTGATTGTCTTAACGTATAAGTTTGATCCAGGTGAATTCATAAAAAAGAGATACATGAAATTCTATTTTTCAGTTCACTATTATCTAACATTACATAGATACAATGTGTTAATTACGATTGTGGTATCTGCTATAATAAATTGGCATATGCATTTCTGTGGCTTAATAAAACAGAAGTTTATTTCTAAATTTGGTGACAGTCCGGTGTTGGGTTTTCCTACTCAAGGGCTGAGAGAGTTTGGTCTAGGAATTCATTAATGCACCATGGTTGCCCTGGGAAGAATTAATGCAGCCATAGGAAGGTAAAAGGGCATACAAGAAAGATTGTGAGTGGAATACATGCAGCAAGATGGAAGCGACACACTGCATTTCTTTTATGCCATGAGCTAGAAACAGCCACAGGGCCAAAACTAAACACAAGCTCAAAGAAAGACAAGGTTTGAATCTAGGTAGAGGAAAACCATACATTCTGTTAAGCATCAAGATTCTCTTCTTAAATCTCCAATTATGTATATTTTATTTGTTTTTGTTTGTATTGTGAATTGGAAAGACTATATGACTCAACCTTTTTTCTGTTAAGAATGAGATTAATCAACATAATAATGCCTTCTTTGGGGCCTAAGAGTACTAGAAAATATGCATTTAATATATTGCCATCATATCAGCACAAAATATTATTCCAGCAATTAATTGTTATTTCTCAATGATTGTTAGATATACTTATATTGGTTGTTTTCTCTTGTTTTCATTTATTTTATGAGATGTGATTTGAGAAGAATTGCTTCTGAATCAGTAATTTAATTATACAATTTTTAACTTAATTTGGGTGTTATTTTGAATGCAATCCTAAAAGCCTACTTTAAATCTTATAGGTAATAAAGAGAAAAATAGAACCAAGAGCATTTTGAATAAAAGGTGACAAAGTCTAAAATGAATAAAAGATAAGGAGAGATTTGATATTCAAGAATCCCAGAGAAGAATTTGGTTAACAGGATAATGAGTAACGAAGCTTCCCGTCACTCTATTAAACAGGTGAACTCTTTCTTGAAGCTGTAGCAGAAATAAGAGTTTGAATAATCCTTGTGCATTTGCCAGAGCAGGAAAATAAAGAATCAAAGAGGAAAAAATACTTTTTCTAAGCCCCTAAATGAATTTCCCAAGAGATTTCAACTTTTCTTAGGAGCAGAATTAGAATAGAAAATAAAAAATTTTGCAAATTGTTGTCTGGAAAGTAGACCACATTAAAATTTTATAAAATCAAGAAAAGTTCTTCCCCCAGAGGGGATATAAATGAGCCAGTTATCAGAACAGTGCCGTTACCGACTTTAAAAAAAATATTATTAACTGCGTCAAGCTTCTATATATCTAATTTTACTCCTGGGAAGTATCCATTTCTTAAGCTATTTGCACTAATGTGCTACTTAATTGGTTTTAGCATATATGTGGACCATCAATTTTAAGTAAAACAAAAGTTAAACAAAAGATAGATTAATTCTCAGGTTTAATAATAAAATATATATCATAATTTAAAATTAGTAATAATGGTAAGTTATTGAGCAAGTGACATTCATTCCTAGCCCCAAGGGAAGAGTCCCATCGTATACACGATAACAAAGAGCATAACAGTGCTCGCCACAAGGGACAGCAATCCCAGAATGTCAACCCACTGCATGATCTGCAGGCACTGGAGTGGCCAAGAAAGACACAACTTACACAGACACTGGATGAAACAAGGCTTTACTCACAGTGACAGAAGACAAGACTAAGATCAGCTTCAGTAGTGAACATGGGACCCCCGTGCCAAGAGTCTGCCTCGCAGCTGCTACAGGGAGAAAGGTCTGCACTAACCCTGTGCTGCAGGCAAAGGACCCTATTCCTTCCCCGCTGGGAAGAGATATGGCAGCGGGGCTGGCCAGGTGCTATATGAGGCACACACTTAAGCAAACAAAGAAGTGCACATCAAATACAGAACAGGGGGAAATATTTCCAAATAAGGTCATATGCTTTGCATAGGCTCTGCCAGCTCCTTCTCGCCATGGAAGAAAATGGCTCAGGCCCCAAACACTCTTCTGCCACCAACATACTCTCTTGCATGGATCGACAGGTTGCACATGATTGCTTTTCCCAACAATCCACTCCTCTGCCCTTGCTGCGCCACTGCAAACAGCAGACAAAACATCTCAAACCTGGCAAGAATAATACTGTTTGCAATAGCATTGATTCATATGATGGGTAGTTTAAATTTACATTCATCCAGTTGGTTTATTTTCTTGCACTTTATTAAATTAGGAAATACTAATTTAGGCTGGTAAGTCTGGCAAATAATGCTTGCTCAAATAATGCTCTGTATTACTGTGTCTCAGACACCCCTCTAAAGGCTTGTAGCCTGCTTTTTCTCACTTCTGAGGATTACACTTCCGGCCAAGTTCAAGACAGGGTTGGCTATTAGTGGAGATGTTCCATGTGGCAAATTGGCTTTCAATTCACCATCGTAATTGACAGTCAGGAGTGTATGGTTTCTCAAGTTACTTGCAACACGTTACTCAAGCAGACAGGTTGGCAGACTACCCCCAAAAGACAAGAAGTGCCAGGGAGGTATATAGAAACACCTTGAAAATGCAAAACAAAGCTTCCTAAAGGACTCCACAGATTTATCACCCCTATCAAGAGGTAGTGGACCCTTGTGTTGGGGATTTGTATACCAGGGAAACTTGGTTCTCTAACTAGAAGAATTCTATTAGATTTCATGTTTTCAATGGCCTTTTTCACAATTAATTGCTTGCATCATTTACTTAAATTAAGTGAATATGTACCTTTTGCATGTGTCAGTTTCAGTTTCTGAAAGTGAAGTCAGTGAAAAGAAGTTGGCTATGGCTCGGTTATCTGGAAGTGATTTGAGAAAGCAGAAGGAATGGGAATAAAGAATAGGAGACACCGAATACATAACAGCCACGGAAAGAGTTTTGGCTTCTCAAGTAACTGCTGTAGGTGCTGGGACTCCACTCACCTGAGCCCTCTGAGCCTAGAGAAGATTGCCTGAGGGACAAGAGGCTCTGTCCCTTGTCTTCCCAGCACTTGTGCCTCACCTCCCATTCCCCATTGCTTGAAGGTTGTTGCTGGAGGTGTTCATTACCCCACGCATCAGAGAAAAGCCCCAAGGAAGAAAAGCAGAAAGATTAGAGTCATGAAGGGTATCTAGATGAGATTCTGTTTCTGTACAGGAAATAGTCCGTCACAGTTATTGATGGTGTCAGAGATGAGCTGAGAGGAGATGGCATGCAAAACAAACAAACAAATAAATGACTGCTCCATTCAATGCCTTTCCATTAATTGCTGTCATCCTTTTGTAACTGTGCACATGCAACGCATACTGAAAAGTATGGAGGTGTGTTTTTAGTCATTTACACGGTTTTTACTTTTAAGACAACTAATGTTTTAGCTCTTGCCAACAACTTATACAACAAACACCCCCACATCATATCCAGTGTCGACCCAAGTCCAGAATACTTTCCCATTCACGGGTGAATGTAGCATTTATTTCATTGTCTTTTTCTTTATCTCCATTTCTATCACTATTATTGCTCTTGTAATAGTTTTATCTTTTCCCACAGATATCCCTTTCCATGATATACACTTTGATTCTCATAAAAAACAAACAAACAAACAAACAAACAAACAAAAAAACACTACCAATTCCAATGTATCAGTTTCAGAAATCCCTTTCTCTGATGGCACCATGTACGTCACCATTTACATCACCCTAATTCTATCCATTTCTGTAATTCTTTGAGATACTGATTCATCCAGTTAATTAACTGTGTTGCCATTCCTTGGTCCATCACCGCCTACAAATATTCAATTTAAAATTTATTTTATTTGTTTTACATTTAAAAAATATTTAGTGTTTACTTTTTGAGAGAAAGAGACAGAGAGCAAGCAAAAAAAGGGCAGAGAGAGAGGAAGACACAGAATCTAAAGCTGGCTTCAGGCTGAACTGTCCACACAGAGCCTGACAGGGCTAGAACTCGTGAACCACAAGACCATGATGTGAGCCGAAGTCAGACTCTCAACCAACTGAGCCACCCAAGCACCTCAGAATTTTTTTTGCCTTTTGACATCCTTAACCCTCAATTTTTTTTTATGGTCTGTTCTTATAACAGCTCATGTGATCTCACTTTTAAATATTCCTATATGCTGTATCCACTTCTCTTCTTATTATACTCATCTGGTGACAACAAATCCAAGGTAAGCCCCAAATATCCTCATAGTGTTTGCCTGAACTGAAAGAAATAAGCGTTGAAGCGAAAAATCACACAGTAGTCCTGATATTTCTCATTTTATAATCAGGATGCTGAAACTTCACATCTATTTTTTTTTTAATTTTAATTCAGCTTTCCCATTTTCCTTTTTGACCAGTTTATCTTTCTCTTTTTTTCTGAAAATTTCTAATGGGCTCTCCTTTCTCCCATAATATCAGCTGATGTCTTTCCCTTTTAGAGAAAATACCAAATAAATTAAATGGATACTCACACAGTTTCTGAGGACCAATGTCTAAAATGCCCTGTCTATACTCCTATTTTCTAGTTTCTTTCATACAAATGGGTTTTATATCCCTGCCCCTTTTAAATCAAAATCAGTTGATTAGTGCCTGGATTCCAACTGTTCTTACTTTATTTTTCCTGAATTATTTATTCCTCTCTCCCACATGGATCATTGTCAGCAATAATCAACATGCTCTAATATGACCCATCTTGAAGGAAAGAAAAAGAATTAAATCCAATAGTTATCCCTGATGCTATGCCCACTTCTAGCCATTTTTCTTTCTTTGCCATCATTGACAGAAATATCAATTGGAAAAATTATCTTTAATTACTGACTCCTGTATTTAACTTTTACTGATTTTAGCATTAAATAAGTAACCTTTTCTCCTCCAATGAAGTAGCTTCTTTCAAAGTCAACAAAAACTAAAATGCTGTAGGTCCACTGGCTGGAAGATGGAATATTAATTAGAATCAAATAGGGGTGCCTCAAGTGGCTCAGTTGGTTTGGCATCTGACTCTTGATTTAGGCTCAGGTTATGACCTCATGGTTTGTGGGTTTGAGCCCCGCATCAGGCTCTGTGCTACAGCACAAAGCCTGCTTGGGATTCTCTCTCTCTCTCTCTCTCTCTCTCTCTCTCTCTCTCTCTGCCCCTCCCCTGCTTATGTGAATGTGTACTCTCCCTCTGTCTCTCAAAATAAATAAACATCTGAAAAATTATTGTTAAATAACTATGAAATAGATTTTAAAGATAAATATGCATTGTTGATTCTTACTAGCAATACCACTAAAATTGATGGTTATTTTAAGGGACAAAAAATATATACAAATTAAAATTCAAGTGTTTATAAATGTGTATTCATAAGATATGAAATCAAAGTACATTTGATTAAAAACAATATTGCATTACTACAGTGACTCATCATATAGTCATAGGAAATTCATATTATTAAAAATTCTGATTTGTTAATAGGACACCAGAATGTAATTGATCAAAAATACAATTTTAACTATTATCTTAAAGTAGAATGATAGTCATTTTCTTGTTTTTTTGTTTGTTTCATTTTATTTTTTATTAGCCATATATTTCTCAAATACTAAATTTACTCCTTGGTTATTTTGGAAATCTATCATAAATTTATCAAAAAGGAACATATTTCCCTCTGTTTATTCTGAAGTGAGATATTAATACCGTATTAATGTTATCTAATGTTCTAATTTGAGTTCTTTTAATACTTGGAAGAGCAATTTTTCTTTTCCAGATACATTTATGTGAGATTAACTATTGAAAAGTGAATATTTACAAAATTGGTTGTACTGTATGCACATATAGTAAAATTTCTTAAGATAGTGTACCTTTTTCAAAAAGTGTTATGAGGAAAATATAGAAACATGGTATTAACACTTTGATGCCATATATAATAAATTATTTTTAATAAGAGATTTAAATGTTAACCTTTTAAAAGATATATGATAAAGGACTTCACAGAGATAAAATATTACTGCATAGAATTACTTCATGTTCTTAAAAATTATTGGACATGCACAATATACTAAAGTGACTAATGTGTACCTGTCTTTGGAGCATCAAATATAAATTTACTTAATTGCTTAAAATATACATCATTACCAAATGGAATAGTAGATGTAAAGAAGGTTATACACCTTTATAAGCTAAACAGAAACTGTTCAACACATCATCGTCGAAAATTGAGTGTGGGATGGTGAAGGGACTTTCTTTGGAGAGTTTGTATAATCCTAGATTTTAAAATTATTTTCACAGAATGGACTGATATTTTGAATTTCATATATTGATAGTACTGACATATACAACATTTTTATCCCTTTTAGTCTAGAGTGTTAGAATAACATGAATTTCAAATAATCTTTGACATAAGGATACGATGTTAAATGATCTAGCTGCCATCAGAATGAGAAAGAAGCAAACATGTGAACATGCTGATAGTGACTTGTCTGCGTCTGATCCTTTATGGATGAGCCAGTTCTTTTCCAGACTGATTACTCTGTCATTCACTGGAGCCTATCTTGTCTGGGGCTGTCATGCTTGGTCTTTGACATTAACAATAAGATTAGGGCCAGCACTGATTGTCACAACAGCAGCCAGAGCCTGGAAAGATAGTAGGGACCTTGCTCTGATACAATTACATTTAAAAGGAGACTAGTAAATAAATCCCTACTTGCAATCATTCTCCAGCTACAACCAGGGTGAAAAGATTGCTAAATTTTTACACACTTTAACTTCAGAGGGTAAATGACATAAACAATGTAGCCTGACAATTATTAGATTATTTATTGATACAGTTAATGCATCTTTGTTTTGGTGGTGAAAATTTCTGTAGAAAAACTTACATTGTCTATAATAAATAAAGAATAATCTTGATGAGCTTAAATCTTCCCTCTGTACTTGGCAATATATAATTTCTGAGCATGAAAGCATGTAAGTTTTTACTTTTTCTTTCTCATTCTCTTATTCATTTGACTACTGTCTGCATCAGATAAATAATTTTTAGGGGTGCCTGGGTGGCTCAGTTGGTTAAGACCTCGACTCTTGGTTTCAGCTCAACTCATGATTTCACGGTTTGTGGGTTCAAACCCCCACATCACTTTCTGTGCTGATGCTGCGGAGGCTGCTTGGAATTCTGTCTCCCTGTGTCTGTGCCCCTCCCCGGCTTACTCTCTCTCTCTCTCAAAATAAATAAATAAACATTTAAAAAGTTAATAATAAAAAAAGAAATAATTTTTAGAAAATCAGCAATATGAAAGACCTGCTTTTTTATTATTATTTTTTTAATATATGAGATTTATTGTCAAATTGGTTTCCATACAACACCCAGTGCTCATCCCAAAAGATGCCCTCCTCAATACCCATCACCCACCCTCCCCTCCCTCCCAACCCCCATCAGCCCTCAGTTTGTTCCAGTTTTTAAGAGTCTCTTGTGCTTTGGCTCTCTCCCTCTCTTTTTTTTTCCCTCCCCCTCCCCCATGGTCTTCTGTTAAGTTTCTCAGGATCCACATAAGAGTGAAAATATATGGTATCTGTCTTTCTCTGTATGACTTATTTCACTTAGCATAACACCCTCCAGTTCCACCCACGTTGCTACAGAAGGCCATATTTCATTCTTTCTCATTTCCACGTAGTATTCCATTGTGTATATAAACCACAATTTCTTTATCCATTCATCAGTTGATGGACATTTAGGCTCTTCCCATAATTTGGCTATTGAGAGTGCTGCTATAAATTGGGGTACAAGTGCCCCTATGCCTCAGTACTCCTGTATCCCTTGGGTAAATTCCTAGCAGTGCTACTGCTGGGTCATAGGGTAGGTCTATTTTTAATTTGGGGGGGGAACCTCCACACTGTTTTCCAGAGCGGCTGCACCAGTTTGCATTCCCACCAACAGTGTAAGAGGGTTCCCATTTCTCCACATCCTCTCTAGCATCTATAGTCTCCTGATTTGTTCATTTTGGCCACTCTGACTGGCGTGAGGTGATATCTGAGTGTGGTTTTGATTTGTATTTCCCTGATGAGGAGCGACGTTGAGCATCTTTTCATGTGCCTGTTGGCCATCCAGATGTCTTCTTTAGACAAGTGTCTATTCATGTTTTCTGCCCGTTTCTTCACTGGGTTATTTGTTTTTCGGGTGTGGAGTTTGGTGAGCTCTTTATAGATTTTGGATACTAGCCCTTTGTCCGATATGTCATTTGCAAATATCTTTTCCCATTCCGTTGGTTGCCTTTTAGTTTTGTTGGTTGTTTCCTTTGCTGTGCAGAAGCTTTTTATCTTCATAAGGTCCCATTAGTTCATTTTTGCTTTTAATTCCCTTGCCTTTGGGGATGTGTCAAGTAAGAAATTGCTACGGCTGAGGTCACAGAGGTCTTTTCCTGCTTTCTCCTCTAGGGTTTTGATGGTTTCCTGTCTCACATTCAGGTCCTTTATCCATTTTGAGTTTATTTTTGTGAATGGTGTGAGAAAGTGGTCTAGTTTCAACCTTCTGCATGTTGCTGTCCAATTCTCCCAGCACCATTTGTTAAAGAGACTGTGTTTTTTCCATTGGATGTTCTTTCCTGCTTTGTCAAAGATTAGTTGGCCGTACGTTTGTGGGCCTAGTTCTGGGGTTTCTATTCTATTCCATTGGTCTATGTGTCTGTTTTTGTGCCAATACCGTGCTGTCTTGATGATTACAGCTTTGTAGTAGAGGCTAAAGTCTGGGATTGTGATAGGAAAGGCCTGCTTTTAAGGAAATATATTTTCCTCATATTTTATCTCAAAATATATGTAAACTTTGGAGAAATTTTTATACTTTATATTCATATTATTTACATTAATAAAATAAAATAAAATTCCTTCCTAGTATGTATACCAACTGGAAAGAATTGTGTTACTTAAGGTTGTGATTTTATGATAAGAGATAATGAATTATAGGAGACGTGGCATGAAGGTAATGAGAGATCTTTTAAGAAAACCTGAGATCTTTCAAGAAACAGTATTACAAAAAAATAATATTTCCTGTTTTCTGGCAAATTACCATGAACTTGTAGGCTTAAACCAGCACATTTATTGCCTCTCAATATCTTTGGTTCAGGAGTCCAGGCACAGCTCATCTGGATCCTCTGCTCAAGGTCTCACAAAGCTTCAGTCAAGATTTTGGCTGAGCTGTGTTTCTGTCTGGAGGCTTGACTGGCAAGAATCTGCTTTCAATATCATTTAAGTAACTGGCAGAATTTGTCCTCTTGCAGCTATAGGGGCATTTCCCTGCTGGTCATAGGCCTGGAATCACCTCCTTGAAGCCACCCATGGCTCCTTGCCATATGGTCGTCTCACAGACCCTTTTGCAATATGGCAGAAT